>NW_024704744.1:29353258-30553258 GCF_018977255.1 Callorhinchus milii | reverse complement strand
AATAATAATCCTTGCATTTGATATAGCGCTTTTCACGTCAGGAGGACGGCCCAAAGCGCTTCACAAAACACACTGTAAAGTGAATTGACTGTATATTTGTGGGTGAACGCGGCAGCCAATTGCGCACAGCAATGTCCCACAAACAGTCATATCCTGTGAAGCTCTTTGAGATGTCTCGATAAGGCACTATATCAATTGCAAGGAAGATTATTATTTATTATTACAGTACAGAGGGTGTGCTGCATTATTTGAGGTGCCAGTCCTTTGGATAATAATAATAATGATAATAATCCTTGCATTTGATATAGTGCTTTTCACGTCTTCTAGACGTCTCAAAGTGCTTCACAGAATATGCTGTAAAGTGAATTGACTGTATATTTGTGGGCGAAACGCAGCAGCCAATTGCGCACAGCAATGTCCCACAAACAGTCGTGGATTGAAAATGATCAAGTTATTATTGTTTTGTTTTGGAGGGATTATTATTAGGCGTGTGGAGTAAGGAATCTTGCCCAAGGTTTCGCCCTGGCTGGAATTGAACCCAGGTGTGCTCTCACCACTGAGCTACACGACTCCACAATAAGTTGTTAAAGCCGATAATTTCCAAGTTAAAATTGGTCATTTATTTCATGGCTGTTTGTGAAACATGTATGTGGACAAATTGGCTGCCGCATTCACATGCAAAATCGACAGTTACTGCATTTTCAGTAAGTCCTGTGAAGTACTTTGAGACGTCCTGCTGACATGAAAGGTGTTATGTCAAATGCAAGGATTATTATTTATTATTTGATAACAGACAGTGTATCAATGGCTGGCCCCATTGTGTTATAAACAAGGAAAGGAATACAACTCGAAAGAAAAGTAATCTATTCTATCATAAAGGGTGTATTGACTAAAATGTTCTCCAAACCATCATCAAACACATGAAGTGAACGCATAAGTAATGAGCACTGGATTTTGCTACAAGTTTCTTCAACAGTCTTCAACTATGCCAAGTCTTTTGGATCACTTCTTCCCTATGTTGATTTTATATTGCTGTAGCAATGTGAAGAATGCTTTGTGCAGGCACAGGGCTCTGTTGACCAGCATCATGAAACAGTCAGCTTCTTAAATAACATTAAAATGTTCCCTTAAAAGTTCTTGGGTATCATAATGGACTATCTGTCTAGACCCAATTTAAACAGAGAGTGAATCAGTTCACATCACCTGTATTTATACTGCATTGGCTTGAATTGGATCCTGGTCAACTCATCTCCTCAGGGTAGTCTCAGCAGATGGGTTACATTGCAAATTGCTTTGCAATTGCTTCCTTCAGATAGGAGTTATATTGTCTTTGTATTGATTGGCATAATTTTTACATTCAATCATTCTTACTTAATGCTTTAGCTCTATAGTGACTTGTTTCAGTATCCTTTTTTTTCTCAATTTTTTAAAAAACTTTTACCTTTATCTTAATATTAACAGCTTAACCCTGTGGCATTTGATTCATTGCCCTGTGATTTACAGTGAGTATTTTATAATCATACCGAAAGCTGAGGTTTCACAAAGGTTCTCTGAAAATAACAAACTTGTAGACTAAAAATTGTGCAACATAAGAACAAATAGACTTAGTATTGCATTTTGTATTTTCCAAATTCAGCTCTTGAGGCCCCAAACTCTTTATTTTCGTAAATATAGCAGCATTAACAATGTACACCAATATACACCACTCTGTCCCTTGTAGTGCTCACCATCAGCGTCAAAACACTTAGTAATGGGAAGAATTTTTCACATTAAGTGCCTGCAAATAGGCCTAAGTGCCATGAAACAAATGTTACAGCTACATTACATGAGACAAACATAGAAAGTTCAGCCCAGGAGAAGGCTACTTGGTCCAATAAACCTCAGCTATTGTGCTTCTAACTGGAGCTAACTCCTCCAATCATATTCCCTGCGCTCTCCTGTACTTGCTGTGCGCATCTCACAAAATAAAGTCAAATCCACTTTGCAGTATATCCTGTGAAGTGCTTTGAGATGTTGCGATGACGTTAATACTTCCACCAGCCACTAGCATTGTAGTTATTCAAGAAGAACACTGCTGGTCATCTGGGAGCAAGTTACCACACTCACCCTCTTAGGCACAGAAATAGTGTGATTTGGAAAGAACCTGAAAAGGGAGAAAAGAAGTAAAAGATGATATGTGCTTTTACGAACAGGTAGCATAATCTGAAGGAAAAATTACTTTTAACACACTGTTAAGAATCAAGAAATATCAGCTAAAGGACCACATGGTGCAATACTAGATCTTACAGAATGAAAGTTGCAGTTTTCATTCGTGGTCTGTGCTGTTTGCTGACCTCAGCTTATCTGGTGCGCCAGTTGGCCTCAGTGATTCTGGGTGATAGAGAGAGAAACACCTTCAGAAACACCTGCTGGAAAGTAGATGTGTGTGGATATTTATCAGGTAAGGACATGACTGGGCTCAGCTGTGATGGCAACACTCACTGTGAAGCATATGAATAATGTGTCACTGGAGGTTGAATGGTGACCATGAAACTGAATGCCATTGGAACAGAAAAAGAAGTTAATTGGGAGAATCCGTATTGCCGTTAGGGAATGGGGAAGAAAATTGGAGGAGAAAAACTGATGGACGGCAAAAAAAATGTAAAATTCAACAAATGTGAAAATGTTACAGTTATTAACATATTTTGTTCCCTCCAAAACCAGTATTCTTGCTGAAGCCAAAAATCTGTCCTTTAATGCGACAGCAGCTTTCAAAGCTTACACCAACATCAAAAATAACATTGATGAAGCTGAAAAAATTGCTAAAGAGGCTAAGACTCGAGCCAATCAAGCTCTTCACCTGGTAAGGAGCAAGTCTCTCATTTTTGAAGAGATGTTACATTGAATTGTTTTGTTCTCTGGAATTACTGTATTATAGGGAAATATTATCACTTTTACAATTTCTTAAACATACTTTTAATACAAAGTAACCCAATACAAATTGAACACATCAGCCTGCAGTGGTGGAAAGTAATAGTCATTCTGTGAATATAGAGAATTAAATTAATATGACAACAGGAACAGGGTATTATTTCACAACAGTTAGTTTTATTATACACCTGCTGATGTTATTTACAAGTGTGCCACATTTTAATCAACGTTCTCAGACTGTGCAAAATGAGGTCCACACTAACGTGTGAAATGATTAAAACAAATCCAGGCTTGTGCATAAAAATCAAATTAATTTTCTGACTGTGGATCATATATTTTTAATGCACTTTTCTGGAACGAAATGTTGCTCAGGCAAACAGGTTGTACCAATATTTAGCAGTTTACAATGCTTTATCCGCTGTTGTAACTTCTGCAAAAATGTCAGGCGTTAGATAAATAAAACATTGCACAGCTTTTCCTTACGCATGCAGTTTGTTTCACTGAACGATTTTAAATGTTTTCAGGCCATTTGGCTATACACAGAGTTGTAGAACAAGAGCTTATAATTATCTCTAATGCCAAGATCCCAGGCTCAGTTTTGCTGCTGGGGGAGACTGAAAATGATTGCATTAAGGCTGTGCTTCCACATCTGCTTTCTATGTACTACAGACACATTGGCAGAGAGTTGAGTGCAGATCAGCTGCTTGTCTTTTCAGCTAGGAATTCACTGCACCAGACAAGGAAGGAAGAAAAATAATAACTTGCATACAGATGTTTAGGAAATTATTTTGTTCTTATTATTTTGTTTATAACTCAAGATGACATTACAGTTACTTATAAAGGTTCATTTGAAAAGACTAGAGCAGAATACTCGGGTGCGCATCAACATATTTGCTACATTTATAGTGAAATAAGGAGGATAATCCCCTAAATCTTTGTTTGTTCATGATTTTTGCAAATCGAAATGCAAATGTTTTAATAATCTTTTGGAACATTGTGGAAGATCAATTCTAGTTAATCTTGACGTACACAATGTAATGTATTTGAATTAATGCCAACAATTTGAACAAAATACAACACAATGTTAAATAATGTTTAATTGTGAGTTATTTAAATAACTGTTCTCAATTCCAATCAAATCAGGCATCTAGTCCAAGGGGATCTTTGAAGGATTCTGCAAAAGGTTCACTGCAGAAAAGCTTCAAACTGTTGAATGAGGCCAACAAACTAGGAACAGATTTAGAAGGTAAGTTACGAATAATAAAATAATAAATAATAAAAGATTAAAGTTCCTTTGTTCATAAACAGTAAATATTGCTGATACAGGGATTCTGTCAATCATTCCTCAATTTGAGTATCTTTGATTATCTAAAATTATTCTTTGATGTGTTCTGCAATGTTTCAGAGCTCTTGTCCCTGCCAAAATGTAATCTACCAAGACGTCCAAAACTCAACCCTTGGCAACGTTGTGCTCAGTGTGTGATACAGCAAACTGACTGCCCTTACTCACCTCCCGAACTGACTCTTATTCCCGATCCTCACCCTGGTTCACCAGCCAACTCCGCTCGCTCAAGGGCCAGGTGCGGGCTGTCGAATGCACTTGGCTCAAATCCGGCCTAATGGTCCACCGGCACATCTGGCTGGACCACATCAAAACCTACCTCTCTGCTCTCGCCTCAGCCAAATCGTCCTTCTACTCCAGATTAATCCTGGAGGCCAAGGGCAACCCCAGGCTCCTGGTCTCCATCACCAACCGGCTCCTCTGCCCTCCCCGCCACACCTCGCAGAGTCTTTTCTCCGACTCCCACTGCAAGGAAATGCTGGACTTCCTGGATTCCAAAATCGAACGAATCCGCTCAGCTGCTGCTGCCCTTCCAACTGCACCTGCTCCCTACCTTCCCCCACACTCCGACCACTACCCATCCCTCCTTCCACACCTTTGAACCTATCAGCCCCTCCTCTCTCATCACCTCCATATCCTCCATGAAGCTCACCATCTGCTCCCTGGACCCTATCCCCACCCCTCTCCTTAAATCCCAGCTCCATCTCCTTGCCCCACTACTCGCCAACATCATCAACCTCTCCCTGTCATCTGGCACTGTTCCTACCCCATCCTCAAAACATCCCCACCTTCAAGAAACCTTCCCTTGACCCATCACAGCTATCCAGCTACCGGCCATCTCCCACCTCCCTTTTCTGTCTAAGGTCCTTGAGAGAGCCGTTGCCTCCCAGCTTTACTCTTTCCTCTCCTCCCACTCCCTCCATGAGCCCCTCCAATGAGGTTCCCGTGCTGCCTACAGCATGAAAACTGCTCTGGTCAAGGTTACAAATGACATCCTGACATGTGTGACTAGGGCTCCCTCTGCCTCCTCATCCTCCTCGACCTCTCTGCCGTCTTTGATACTGTGGACCACTCAATCCTCCTCCACCACCTCTCCTCCCACCTCAACCTTCAAGGTTCTGTCCTTGACTGGTTCAGGTCCTACCTTTCACACCGCCTCCACTTGGTCTCTGGAAACGGCTATTCCTCCAGCACCCGCGCCATCTCGTGCAGTGTTCCTCAAGGCTCTGTCCTCAGACCCCTCCTCTTCACCCTCTACAATGCTCCCTCTTGGTGACATCATCCGCAGACATAGGGTAAATTTCCACATGTATGCGGATGACACCCAACTCTATCTCTCTGCCTCCACCCTCAACTCCAGGTCTACAGGCATCCTGACGGACCCCCTGTCCGACATCAAGATCGAGGGCCCTCTGATTGGCTCGCGCCCATGCCTCACACCTCAGGCGCTGGCAGCATCAGCCTCCATGGCAGCACATTCAACCTCACTAAGCCAATCAGGAACCTGGGTGTCTTGTTTGACAATTCCCAACATCCGCGTCATGACCGGCACTGCCGACCACCACCTCTCCAACGTTGCCAGACTCTGCCATTGCCTCACCCCTCAGGCTGCCGAAACCCTCACTCACTCATTCATCACATCAAGGCTTGATTATAGAAACGCCCTCCTCATTGGCCTTCCCAACCCTTCCCTTCACAAGCTGCAGATCATCCAAAACTCTCACGCACCAGGCTCCGTGACCCCATCACTCCCACCCTCGCCCAACTCCACTGGTTCCCCATCCCTCTGAGTATCGAATTCAAGATCCTTGTCCTCATTTTCAAGGCCATCCTCCCTCTCTGACTTGCTAACTCCCTACAAACCTGCCCGCTCCCTCCGTTCAGCAGGCTTCGGCCTGCTCCATGTCTCCCACCCGATCCGTCCTACCATCGGTGGCCGGGCTTTCAGCCTCTCTGCCCCCACACTCTGGAACTCCATCCCACAATCCCTTCACCTCGCTTCCTCCCTTGCCTCCTTCAAGGCTGGTCTCAAGATCCTCCTCTTTGATCATGCCTTCAGACACTCTCCCAACTCTCTGCCTTCCCTCACCCCTACCCCACCTCTCTCCCATGCTCGGGTCCTGACCCTTGACTGTCCAGCGCCTTGGGATGTCCTCCCGACGTGAAAGGCGCTCTATAGATGTAATTTTGTTGTTGTTGTTGTTGAGCACGATCCCAAACCAGACAACAGCACCTCTGCACAAATTATGATTCTTTAAAGGCAGAACGAGAAAGTTGATTCATTAATCTTGGGCATGTTACCATGAAGGATAACTTACTCTCTATATATAAATGAATCAGTTCATTTAACATTAATTTAATAGACTAATATTTAATATTTGTGAATTTGATATTCATCGTAATTATTTAATATTGCATAATTATATGCATTACATAATTATCTGATGTTCACAGTTCCTTCTCAGTGCCATTCACATCTTTGTTGTTAATTTGCTTCTGCAAATTTAATAGTGGAAGAAGGAAGTTTACGTAGTCAACAAGCAATAGTGTATATTGGTCCTCTCCTCTTCAATATCTATATGCTCCCTCTTGGTGACATCATCCGCAGACATGGGGTCAACTTCCACATGTATGTGGATGACACCCAACTCTATCTCTCTGCCTCCATCCTCGACTCCAGGGCCACTGCTGTCCTGACAGAAGTCCTGGATGAGAGCTAACTTTCTACAGCTGAACATTCAATTCCAAGCAGGGCGAAACCTTTGGCAAGTTTCCTTACTCCCCACGCCTAATAATAATCCCTCCAAAAAAACAAAACAATAATAAATTGGTCATTTTCAATCCATGACTGTTTGTGGGACATTGCTGTGCGCAATTGGCTGCCGCGTTCGCCCACAAATATACAGTCAATTCACTTTACAGTATATTCTGTGAAGCACTTTGGGACGTCTGGAAGACGTGAAAAGCGCTATATCAAATGCAAGGATTATTATTATTAACAAGACCAAACTCCTGATTGGCTCCCATCAGCGCCTCCAAACCTCAGGCATTAACAGCATCACCATCCAAGGATGGACACTCCACCTTACCAGTCCGGAACCTTGGCATCTTGTTTGACCCTCAACTGTCCTTTTTACCCCACACCCGTGCCATGACCTGCTCTGCCTTCCCCCACCTCTGTAACATCATCCAGCTCTGTCACTGTCTCACACTACAGACTGCCTATGCAAACACCTTGCTTGTTCGCCTCCCAACTCCTCCTTCCGTAGGCTGCAGATCATCCAGAACTCTGCAGTCCATGTCCTCTCCTGCACTAGGCTCCGCGACCCTATCTCCGCCATCCTTGCCCGACTCCACTGGCTTCCCATCACACAGAGGATACAGTTCAAGATTCTGGTCCACACCTTCAAAGCCCTCCATAGCCTTGCTCCCCCCTACCTCTGTGATCTCATAAGCCCCTACTAAGCTGCCCGCTCCCTCCGCTCAGCGGGCTCTAGCCTGCTTTACATCCTTCACCTTGCCCGTTCCACCATTGGCAAACGAGCCTTCAGCCACTCTGTCCTCGCCCTCTGGAACTCCATCCTGCAATCCCTCCACCTTGCCCTCTCCCTTTGCCTCCTTCAAGACTCGTCTCAAGACCCTCCTCTTTGACCGTACCTTCAGTCACCCTCCTACTCCCCTGCCTTCCACCCTCCCTAATCCCAACCCCCGCTCGGGTCCAAAACACTGATTGTCCAGCACCTTGGGACGTCCTCCTGAAGTGAAAGGGCTATACAATGTAATTTTGTTGTTGTATATAAACCCTGAAGGAAAATCCAAATGTATGATGAATAATACATTTACTTGTGCATAATTCTGTGTCACTGTGAGTGCCAACTCTTGGTAGCTAAATATTCATGATTCTTCTCTTTCAGTGAATGAGGAAAACTTGGACAGTTTACAAAACAGGCTAAAAGATGGTGCAGGAAAAAACAAAAATTTGCTGAAGGCCTTAAATGATACTCTTGCTAAACTCCATGCTATTCCCAATGGTAAGTTCATTTGATATATGACTTTCTCTATCATTTCTAAAGCTATGAGATTTGGTAAGTAAAATGTCAATTCACATCATCAGGTCGATTCACCTACAATTGTGCATTGGTTTCTCATTTAAAGCTTTGAAGGTATGAATCCATCAGTTAGCTCTCAGTGCCTATCACAGAGACTCACAGTAATTGGCACCCAATCATAGCAGATTCACACCTTTAACAATTGATGTGAACAGCTGGTGCCAGTCGCCTGCTGTTTATGCAACTAAATCTGGCACTTAAAACATTTCAAATGTTTAATAACAGTGTCAATAAAATAAATGGACCATCACACCATAGTGGCCCATTCCTGAGTTACATCTTCATTTACATATTTATGTGTGCCTTGCCTTATCAGTTTTTTCCATTCATGAATTAAATCCAGTAAGGTACTATACTGGTGCAGTATCATAATCTATATATTTAATCACTGTGTTATCTGTTACCTTTGAACAAAGTTTGATGTTCTATCCTAACTAAGCCATATGCTTGCAATATTGTCTATGTGGAGTCCTGTAGCTCGTGGTCAGAGCACTTGTCTTGCAAGCGAGACACCTGCGTTCAATTCCAGGCAGGGCAAAATCCTGGGCAAATTTCCTTACTCCACACGCCTAATAATAATCCCTTCAAAACAAAACAATAATAAATTGGTCATTTTCATTCCACGACTGTTTGTGGGACACTGCTGTGCACAATTGGCTGCTGCGTTTCGCCCACAAATATACAGTCAATTCACTTTACAGCATATTTTGTGAAGCGCTTTGAGTTGTCTAGAAGATGTGAAAAGCGCTATATCAAACGCAAGGATTATTATTATTATTATTGTGACACGATTCACTCGTCTTAATTGTTGTTGCCTCTTGATGATCAAACCAGACAGTGAAGTGCAAGGTTGAACATTGTATGTCACATGGGTCTACACTGTGTTTAGTGTATTCCACATCATCAGGTCTAATCATATTAATCACTACCATGCTAGTCTTGTTTGAGTGAATGCAGCAGACTGCTATGTACATTTATTTGCAACCAACAGATGCAGGCACGAAGCTACAAGCAGCTAAGGATAAGGCTAAGCAAGCGAATGACACAGCAAATGCAGTGCTGGAGGAAATAAAAGATCTGAACCAGAATTTGCTTGGACTACAGGACAACAGTAGCAAACTGGAAGATGATGTTGCCAAAGTAAATTCTGCCATTATAGACCCCGCCAAGACTAGTAGGTTAAATTACTCTTGTCATATGTTTGTTTGCACAAAAGTGGCTAATCTCCTTGGGTGGGATGGGGGGTGGTCTATTTCAGGTTTAATTGACTCTAAAAGATTGCATATCGCAATGAAATATCCAAATCAAGATAATCTTCTATGGCAACCTCGGTAATCCACTTGCTGAGTCAGGCAGGTACTTTGAAGCTCTATTGATAATAGACCAGGTAATCTAGATCATTGGCAGAATTCGATAGACAAGTCAGTGGAGGCAGCAATTTTGCTCATTCAGCTCCTGTTACCCTGCAACCTTACAGTACCGTGCTCTAATCCTAATTGGAAGGATGGGACTAGCTGGACAAGCGGGAGGAATCTAACCAGTCAGCGCTCCTCTCAATGGCAAACTATTTTAGTTGGTTAAACTCCCAATAGCACACTCTGAGTTCCTCAAGTCTTGTCTTTCGCCAATCTGAACCAAATATTTTCTGGGATTAGGTGAGCAGGGTGTTGTGATGAAATTTCTTTGGAATTCAAGAACTCGCAGGAGTTTCGTTTGGATTCTCTTAAGCATGGTGGTGATTTTTTGTGTGCTGAGTATGTAGAGAAGATTATTTGTTTCATAAAAAAAATTAAATTTGAGTTCACTTCCAAATATTGTTTCTAGAACCTTGGCGAAGCATATTGGCATTAAGGATTATATTCCTGAATGTTTATTTGGGTTATTACTGGACTGAAGGAGCCAGAATTCAAGTGTAATAGACCATTACCTGACATTCATGTCAGGACAAATGTCTTCAACAGAGTAGGAAGGGGAGGAAACAATTGGAAAAGGCAAAAAAAGTTTTGAGTAATCGTTATTTCTTAAGATTATAGGGAACGATAGACAATCTTGTAGATTCTAATTTTCATCATAACAACCTCTTAAAAAGTCTAATTGATACATTGGTAATTAGACTCGCCCCTACCTCTGCGACCTCCTAACCCCCTACCATCCTGCCCGCTCCCTCCCAGCTGTCCTTCCTCCCCCACATCCTGTCCCTGACCAAGACTGCTTTCTTCTACCTCTGTCACATTGCCTGCCTCGGACCGTACCTTACATGAAATACAGCCGAAACCCTTGTGCATGTGTTTGTCACCTCCTGCCTGGATTACTCAAACTCACTCCTCGCCGGTCTCCCCAGCTCCAGTATTCCAAAGATCCAGCTCATTCAGAACTCTGCCGCCCACATACTGACTTGGACCAACCTCCGTACCCACATCTCACCAGTTCTGGCTAGGCTGCACTGGCTCCTCATCACTGAACGGATCAACTTCAAAATGCTCACACTCATGGTCAAATCCATTCACTCCCTGGCACCTCCTTACCTTTCCGCCCTCCTCACTCTCCAATCCACCACCTCGAGCCTCTGCTCGACTGGCGCAAGCCTCCTAATCATCCCTTGCATCCTCCGTCCCACCATTGGAGGTCGCCCTTTCAGCCACTATGCCCCAAAACTCTGGAACACTCTCCCTGAATTCCTCTGCCTTGCCCCCTCTCTCACCTTTTTCAAGTCCCACCTAAAAACCTTCCTCTTCGTCCGTGCTTACAGCCACCAATCCCCTACCCCACCCGACTTGGAGTCAGGCTCCACCACTGTTAAGCGCTCTGAGATGCTACCTGCGTGGGGGGGGCACTACATAAGTGCAAGTTGTTGTAGTAAAACTCATTGATTTATGCACTCCCATTTTTCCTTGTTGTGAAGTTTCTGAAGCTGATACTATGGTTAAGAAACTAGAAGAAGAGACTGACCGGTTACTGGATAAATTAAAACCTATTAAGAACCTTCAGGACACTGTGGGAAGGAACATCTCCCACATAAAGGAACTTATAAATCAAGCCAGAAAGCACGCCAACTCCGTAAGTAATCTCTAAAACAGAAATGATGTGTGCTCAGTATTTCTTTTGCTTTTCCCACTCTCCAATTTTCCAATCTAATTGTTACCGTATTCCTTAGATTAAAGTATCAGTGGCATCTGGTGGGGACTGCATTCGTACTTACCGGCCTGACATTAAGAAGGGCACCTTGAACTCTATTATTCTGAATGTGAGGACATCAGAACTTGAGAACCTGTTATTTTACCTTGGCAGTGCAAAATTCGTAAGTTCATTTCTTCTTAACTTTTGTTCCCAGCTATAATAACATCTTCAAGCCATATGTAACAACGTTTGGACACAGCTCAAACTTCTGCTATGCTGCTTACTTTGAACTAGCCAGAGTGGGATACTCGACTTTCAAAATGTATATTTTTTGAACAATCTCGAAATAGTTTGTTGGTGAATCCACTGCCCAGGTAGAACTGAACCATACTGTGCCACAAGGACACTGATCTCTGCTGGAATAACTGCAATAGGTGAGATACAATAGGCCACAGTTCAACTGGAAAAGAGAGGGAAAAAGTCAGCCAGGGTTCCTGTTCTGGATCATTATCCCACAACCCCTGCTAGAAACTGAGGATGTGTTGATTGGTGAGGACAGGTTTGGGTTTAGTGCTTGGATTCAACTATGAACCAAAACATCAAACTCAAATCTTCAGCTATGCAACTGGTTGCCAATACACATTATTGAGACACAGAGATTAATTAAAGCTAGTTGGATATAGTACAGGAGGGTGAAGGGTGCCCATGGAACAATACTCCAGCATGAATCAGTGCCTGCAAGAGAACAGAAAACAAATTTGAAGGAACTGAACTTCTTTCTGGCAAACTACTTGTGGCAAATGAAAATAATAACTTACCAAAAGAATGAAACAGCAACAAATCAGTTTGGTGAATTACCAGCATGACCTATTTCTTATTGAAATATTTATTCAATAAAGAACTATTATTCAAAGGAATCATTTGAAATCTTGGCATTCAAGGAGACAAATATTTGGATTTGAATAAAGTACACTCAGCATGATGTTAACATGTATTTTGCTTGTTCCACTATGTTTGCTTTTTCCCCCTCAACATTAAAAACATTATAATCAGAGAGCATTTAATTAACAAATTTAATTCCATTCAGCAGATTTTAAACCAAATCCTGGAGTTAGCATTATAGGTGTTTCTGAACAGATTCTTTCATTTGCTTCTCTTCTCACTGTATCTGGTTTGTTGTTTTCTAGTTCTTGCCATTGACATCTTGTCGGGATTAATGTGATTGTTCCCATATAAAAATTAAAAACATTCAATAACCGACAAAAGCATCATTCAGAAAAAAATCCCTGCAGGCAGAGGCTCATGCTGTTCTGGGATACTGCAGCCCATTTTAATTGGGTCATAATGTTTAATGATTTGGAACAAATTTATAGGAACCCATAACACAACAGCTTTACAAGTTTATTTGTCACCACCTTCTGACTGAACAGCACAAGTGCAATGCAAGAAATGAGATTTCTGTCATTGCCTTTTGCAGACTGGCACATAAGAGGGCTGGAGAGTTTGCAAAGCCACAGCGCAGTACATACAGCAATACCATTAAGAAATCTGTGATTGAGAGCAACCATGAAAAATACACTTTTTTTTACATAAAATAATTCTCTTTCACACATCAGCTTCTGAGTCCGAGCCGCATGCTAGCTCTCAGTCTTAACTG
Organism: Callorhinchus milii; assembly: GCF_018977255.1. Taxonomy (NCBI): domain Eukaryota; kingdom Metazoa; phylum Chordata; class Chondrichthyes; order Chimaeriformes; family Callorhinchidae; genus Callorhinchus; species Callorhinchus milii. The sequence continues at coordinate 30,540,123 of NW_024704744.1, read as the reverse complement.
ACACTCGTAATAGAATTCTGGTGAAAGTGCTAAATTTTTGGTAAAGTAACAAGGTTTGTCTGGATGAAAAAAGCCTGCTGAGCTTTTTTTTAAAAAGCTTCTTTTTATAATTGCTCTAATGCCCTGGCCTCTACCACCTTTCCTGGCAATGTGTTCCAGTTCTTCTGCCATACAAGATGAGACATTAAATCACAGGCCTGTCTGCTTGTTCAAGTGGATGTTAGAAATCCCATAACACTATTGAAAAATAGAAGGGAGTGTCTCCTGGTCTCCCGGCCATCAATCCCTCATATAACTTGGTCATTCACTTCATAACTGTTTGTGGGGCATTGTTGTGTGTAAATTGACTGTTGCATTTCCATACAAATACTACTTGCAGTTCCTTGTGAAACTCATTTTGACGTTAGAAATTTATGGCACAGAAGCTGGCCATTCAGCCTATTGTGTCACAAGGACTGCAAGGGCCACATCAATTGCAAAGATTATTTTATTTAACCTTTAAAAATCTACAGTTCAGCTATTAAAAGCAAGATGTAACATTTGGAAAATAAATGCTCCACACGTTATCTTATTTCTAGTTCACAATATTCAGCATTTGAAATTCATAGCATGCTAGAAATTCTATTTTGAAATGTAAATGAGAAGTCAGTAATAAAAGGGTTAAGAGGCCCTGGAACATCATGGTATAAATCCAAAATTTATTATATTTAAAATGTATTGTATTTATTGGTGTTTGTGCTGATATTTCCAATGACTCTATTATGGACAATGTGAATGTTTCTAACTGGCCTTGAACCAGTTATTTTGTATTATGAAAAGTATGCTTTGAAGACCTTTTTGTATATTTCACCACTATTAATACTGATCATCCATAATGCTTTCAAATGTGAACATCAGTGAAGGATAATTAATTACAATCTTAGCACATTTCCTAAAACTATTCCCCAAATCTCTTTTTATGTTATTCAACAGACTGATTTCTTGGCAATTGAGATGCGCAAGGGCAAAGTCAACTTCCTATGGGATGTGGGATCTGGTGTTGGACGTGTTGAGTATCCGGACTTGATCATTAATGACTTTTACTGGTATAGAATTGAAGCATCCAGGTAGGTACTATATTTTTGATCAAGCTTGCTGATGAAGCTGTTTGGTATACATAAATTGGCAATTACCCAATTACCAGAACCACGATGGATGGTAGAGAGCAAGCTCAAGGAAGAGATCACTTGCTCCTCATTTTAGTTAGAGAATGGGCTAGTTTGGCAGAATCAATAGTCAATATAATGTGGAGGAATTAAAAAACAGGAGACAAATGTTACAAACTAGGAGAAGGACTGATAAATGGTAAAAGCATTTTACTGCAATTGAATAATCTACAACTTACTGCAGTAGAAAGCTGATTATCAACATTAATTGGGCCCCAATATGGATAAGCAAACAGTGCAAATAATTGGACATCACATAAAATATAAATTGGCTACAGCGCCGACGAAATAATTGTTCCATTAGGAGTTACACTGATAAAATGAAATACTGACACTTTCACACGCTCTTTTTCTCTCACTTTCTCTCCCTACTACTGTCTCTATCTCTGGTTCTCTCTTTCTCTCTCTCTCTCTCTGCCTCCCTCTGTCTTCTACTCTCTCTCTCTTCTACTCTCTCTCTCGCTCTGTTACTCTCATTTTCTCCTTCTACCATTCTTTCTTTCTCTGCTGCTCTTTGCAATTCTTTCTCTGCTTCTCTCTCTGCCAGTCTCTCTTCCTCTGATTGTGTTTCTCTCTCTTTCTGAGTCTCTAACTTTCTTTCTGTATCTCTTTCTGTTGTTGTTCTTCTTCTTCTGACCCTAACCTTACACTGTGTAAAAGTACTGTATTGTGCAATACTTACCTTGTCAGATATTCGGAGTCCTGTAGCTCAGTGGTTAGAGCACTCGCATTGCAAGTGAGAGACCTGAGTTCAATTCCAGGCAGGGCGAAACCTTGGGCAAGTTTCCTTACTCCACACGCCTAATAATAATCCCTCCAAAACCAAAATACAATAATAAATTGGTCATTTTCAATCTACGACTGTTTGTGGAACATTGTTGTGCGCAATTGGCTGCCGCGTTCGCCCACAAATATACAGGCAATTCAGTTTACAGTGTGTTCCGTGAAGCGCTTTGGGACGTCCTCCCGACGTGAAAAGAGCTATATCAAATGCAAGGATTATATGGTAAAATCCTGTTGTATGCACGTGTTAAATTGTGTGCATGTACTAAGGATGCTGCTGAGAAACTAGATCCAGTTTAATAACTGCACGAGCATCTTTGCACACGCGTCAAACAAGATTTCTTTGTGTCTGTATTCCAGCACCACTTCTTCTTTGGAGTGCAAAATAGATGTGGATAATTGGCTTGTGAATAAAGGATGATCTACTGTATTCAGTATCTTATCACTATGGTCATATTTATAATCATCTGTTAAAAGGAAAGAATATAATATAAAGGCTTTAAAGGCTGGTTATAAGAAACATTCGGACCCAGTTAATTGAGTCTTGAGTTTCACTTTATTCTGCTTTGCTTATTTGAAGAGTTAACTAATAACAAATCTTCTGTTACAAAAAGGTTTCAAAGAAATGGGACAATTTCTGTACGTGCCCTGGAAGGGCCCAGGGGAAGCATCATGCCAACTATTTACCATGCAGTATCACCAGAAGGCTACACTATACTCGATGTAGATACAAATGCTTACCTGTTTGTTGGTGGTCTAACGGAAAAAGTGAAGGTATACTATAACATTTGCATGAAGATTAGCATATTTGCTCTCTGTCATTAGAATCTTAGAAAGGTTGAAACACAGAAGGAGGTAATTGAGCCCATTGTGTTTACTCTCGTGTTAACTCGCCCACTGGAGCTGTCTACTCTAATCCCATTCCTTCACAGTCATCTTTTCACAGAGGCATGAAGTGTGACCTGCCAGTAGATCAGCCACCTGCCTCTCGACTGCATGTCCTAAATGATACAAGGCGATCAGGGGATTGGAAACAAATTTACAGAAAAATATAATTCAGGAATTATTCTTTATTAACCCTTGCCTTTCACGTTAATAGGTCATCTCAAAACACTTTGCAGGATTTATTTATTTAAGTATGGTGACTGTGTATTTTGTAGGCCAACACAGCAACAATTTGTATGCAGCAATGTCCTACAAACTGCCATGTCCAGCAAACTGCCATGAAGTGAACGATCAATTTTATCTGGAGAATTGTTGACGCAACACAGGGACACTCTTTGTGGATAGTGTATCATGATCTTTAATATCCATTTAAATAGGCAGATGGAACCAGTTTAATCTTTCATCCAAAGGATGAAACTTTCAACAGTGCAGCACTCCTCCAGCACTGCATTGATTACCAGCATAGACTCTGTGAATTCAAAGGCAACAGTCAGACTGAAATATTATTACCGAATTCTGTATGTGATTGATTTATTCTCTCCAAGGCTGAGATTGTCTTTTTAGTTATGGAGTGTTTTACAAATTCATGATAGAAAATATTGGATACCCCGGAGTGATAATGGGACAGTCAGCTGAACCCCAAAATTAGATTAAAGTCTAAATTAGGCTTTAAAACCTAAAGCTGAATAACTATAATTTTAATATGTTAAATTAAGGTTTTTTATTTCAGCTTTTAGATCTATGTTTTGCTTTGCAGACAGGTTCTCAGTGTGGATCCTGACAGTCTCTGCCTCTTACGGGTTTCATATATAGTAATATTTAATTGTACTAAAACGTGGTGATATCCATGGCAATGGATTAATGGTTAGCACATTATCACTCTAACCTCATCAATAAATAACTAAAAATTGATTATCAAGCCAGAAATATTCTGTCCAAATATATTGTAACTAAATAATTCATGAACATAAAGGTTAACAACATAGAATGTATTTTCATTTCATGTGTAGCTTCACTGTCCTTTTAATACATTCGTCCAATTGATTTCTAATAAAGACATAACTAGTTTCTCAATGAATGTTATGTTACATGTAGGTAAAGATTTCTGTAGATAAAAACTAATGAATTTGCAAATCTTTTTATCTAATCAATATTGAACCATTCAGCAATGGAAAAATGAAGAAAAATAACATTGCACAATTATCCAGTTAGACACAGAATTTATTTGCAGGATTGGTATGTTCATTGGCCTATTTACTGTTTTAAGAACTTTGAAGTTGGTGACTGAAGGAATGGTATGCATAATGTCACTTGGTAACACTGTCGGCTCTGAATCATAAGTTTGTGGGTTCAAGCCCCATGTTGGAACTTTAAACTCACAGACTGTCGCTCTAATGCAGTACTGAGGGAGCACTACATTGTTGGAAGTCCCGAGCTTCAGATGAGACATTAAATTAAGGTCCCATCTGTCTGTTCAAGTGTTAAATATCCTGGGGAGTCCTGTAGCTCAGTGGTTAGAGCACTCGCCTTGCAAGCGAGAACCTGGTTTCAATTCCAGCCAGGGCGAAACCTTGGGCAAGTTTCCTTACTCCACATGCCTAATAATAATCCCTCCAAAAAACAAAAACAATAATAAATTGGTCATTTTCAGTCCATGACTGTTTGTGGGACACTGCTGTGCTCAATTGGGTGCCGCTTTTCGCCCACAAATATATAGTCAATTCACTTTACAGTATATTCTGTGAAGCGGTTTGAGAAATCAAGAAGACGTGAAAAAGCGCTATATCAAATGCAAGGATTATTATTACTTATTATTATTTTATCCCGTGGTATTATTCAAAAATAAACAGGAGTTTTTCCCAATGTCCAGATAAAAATTGGTCATTCACTTCATCGCTGTTTGTGACATTGTTGTGCCCAAGTTGGCTGCCACATTTATCTAAAAATACACAGTCACTCCAGTAAATCTTGTGAAGGGTTTTGAGATGTCTTAATTGAAATATTCTATATCAAATGTAAGTTTTTTTTTAAATTAATCATAGAAGTAAATAGAAAGTCTTGCTGCAAATTAGAATTTGATGACTGAATTAGTTGTGTCTTTACAAGGATCAACAGTAACAGGGATACAAAAAAAAACTAGAATCATTTGCTTTCCATTGCTGAAGGCATATCACTGATTACTAAGTGTAACATACATCCACTTACAAAATTCAGTAATCTTAACCAGGGATGATGGGGCCTTAAATTCAGCACAAGCTCTTCCTACTATATAACTCAATGCCTACTGTAGTGAGATGTTTTAATTTCATCTGTAACCTTAGGTTATCTGAATGAGATTGCAAAAAGACTGATAATTCGTGGCACCACTGTGTCCAAACTTATTTCTTATTCAGGACTCTTAAGAGCACAACAGACTTCCCACCTCATCTGTCTGATACTGGATTCAAATCTCATTCCCTGAGGTGAAAAGATAGTATCTTAAAACACTGTCACCAGAAAAAAAACAGCGATTAAATCTATCATTATTGTAATTGCATTCAGTATCTGTTTTTAATGTTATAGAAAGCAGATGCAGTCAAAACAACCACATTCTCTGGCTGCATGGGAGAAACCTTCTTGGACGGTAAACCTATTGGATTGTGGAATTACAAGGACAGACAGGGAGAGTGCAAAGGATGTGTTGTAAGGTACGGTTCACTAAAGTCCAATAGAATGTGATAGAAGCATGCATTTTACAACCCAAGTCCCAGGGCTACCTGTCAATCAAATCTAACTGCATTGAATATGATAAGTTGTGTCAGTTCTAGTTCAGATCTGAGTAGTTCATGATAGAAGAGGAAGTGCCTGTGGGATGAAATACCTGCTGACACTTATTGAGTCCTCCTATATGACCCTCTCCACCTGCCCGAATCATGGAACATTTTAACCAAAGTGACAGCTGCATTATTTGCACCAAAAATTTGGAGCTTATTCAGCTTGTATAAATTAGTAGTTATTTTGTGAATTCTTGTATTTTCATTTGGAATATTTTGCATCAATCATGAACAATGTGTAAGCATTCACTGACTACATATTTTACATATTCCGACAGCTCCCAAATGAATTAATTATTGAAAGTTTGAAGGAAGCATTCAAAATATAATAGTTCACAAAATTCATTGAGGATGTTTTTCATTTTGCAGTCCACAGCCCCTTGAAATTGAAGGCACAGTGCAGTTTGATGGAGAAGGTTATGCCGCTGTTAGCCGCCCAAGTCGCTGGAACCCAAATGTGTCGGCAATCACTTTCAAGTTCAAGACCTTTTCATCAGATGCACTACTCATGTACCTTGCAACAAAAGACATGGTAAATACATTGTAAGGGATGCACTGAAAACAATTCTTTCATACCTTTCACCTCTGAGTTAAACTCCAGCAGCAGCCAAACATTCCACAAGCCTTGGCTTTTGCCAACCTGCGCCTAATACTCTCTATAATTAGGTAAGCAGGATGCATCCTTGCAGGGAGAGATTAAGTATTCCTCTCCAGACACAGGAATTTACATGTGTAGGAATTCTCAATCTGATTCGAATACTCTTAAGCATAGTGAGGGTTTCTGCATGTGTCAAACACCAGGTTGACAAAAAACAAGATATATAGCTGAGCAAATTTCAGCTTGAGTTTTATGTTTAATACTTTATTTTCAATACATTTACTTTGCTTTTATTAGAAAGATTTCATGAGCATTGAACTCAAGAATGGGCAGATAAAGGTCAGCTATGACCTTGGCTCAGGCACAGCTAATGTCACTGGCATCAAACATCACAATGATGGGAAATGGAAGGTGTTCACGCTGTCAAGAATTCGGAAAGAAGGTAAGCTTCGGATGCCTATCAAAAATTCAGTCACTACACTTGATAATATTTCCCTGAGAAGTGCATTGGTATGATCTGGCATGATAAGGATGTTACAAAAACTTGAGTCCTTTCTGTTTTCACTCCCACCATCAACAACTGGGAAACCCCATAATAACAGCCTCCAATCTCTGTCTTAGAAGTTGAGCTCCTGATGTATTGTGAAATCAGAGCACTAAAATTCACAAGAATAGTCCCTAGTATTATCTGTGAGACTATCCCCACTTTCGCCCGGCTCTACTGGCTCCCCATTCTCCAGAGGATTGAGGTCAAGATCCTTGTCCTCACTTTTAAATCACTCCACAGTCTTATCCTACTTCTGTGGTCTTCTAAAACCTTACCAACTTTCAATCTAGCAGACACTGGCCTGGATGGACTTTCAGCCTGTCTGACCCAATCTCTACATCTTCATCCTGGAGTCCCTTGGCTTCTCCCCTTTCCTTGCCTCCTTGATGGTCTGACTCTAGACCTTCCTCTTTGACTGTGCCTTCAGGCATCTTTCCCCTCCCCCACTGACCACCACCCGCTTGACCTGCACCCCTCCTAAATCCAACCCCCAACTCGGTGCAAATCCTCGATTGTCCAATACTGTGGGACTATACAAATGCAATTTTTTGTTGTTGTTGCTGTAAGTTAGGTTGCACATCAAGGCAATTAAATTTTGTGAAATTAATGGTTTTGTGCATCGCAAGAGCAGTGCAGTACATTGTGAGAGCAGCCGAATAGCTTTCTGCCCATGTATACAGTGTGACTCAATGACATTGCCAGTAATGCCAGGAAACCCAGCAGCTCTTCAATGTCTCAATTGGAATGTGGGTTTCAATTTTCTGAACCCAAGGAATGTGTTACAGTGAAGGTTTGCCGTAAAATAATTTCAGTATTTGTAATAGCAAACAAACATTGCATCTAATTTCTTATAATTTGTGTGTCAGTCTGGCTCAATTGATAGTGCTTCTGCCTCTGAATCAGAAGGTTGTGGCTTCAAGCATCATGTAGGTACTTTGAACTCTTATATTCTATGCTGACATTCTAATACAGTGTTGGAGACGATAAACCAAGTGTCCCATCTGCCTATTCTGGTGGACCTTAAAGATGCCATGGTGTTATTCGGAAAGAGAAGAGACTTTCTCCTGGTGTCCTGGACAACAATCCCCCAAATAAAATTGGTTGTTCACTTCATGGCTGTGTGGAACATTGCTGTCCACAAATTGACTGCCATATTTGCCCCCAAAACACACAATCATTGCACTTTACTATATTCTGTGAATTGCTTTGGGACATCCTCTTGACGTAATAAACGTAAGGATTATTATTATAGGTGAAGAATTTATATAAGCAATTATGACATCAGAGATTAGATTTCTAATGTAACGGGATGAATAAACTAACAAAATAAAACATTTTATTGTCTGTTTCAATATATTCACTTTCACTCGGTTAATTCTTCTCATCTAACAAGACCACTCTCCATACATACAATGGCTAATTGTGTATTTGTTATATTTTGGCAGCAAATGTTGTCATACTTGATGAAAATGACAACAAAATAGAAACACTAGTCACAGTTTCTAAAGGGACTAACTCAGGCCTTAACCTGAAGGATAAAGACAAGATTTATTTTGGTGGTCTACCGACAGGACAAAATATAAGGTATGACCAACTGTGTTAAATACTTCTCTGATGGAAAATTGTGCTGTTACTTGAAGTATTACTTTTTGTTTCACAAATGTATTTCACAGATGATTACATTGCAGGTGTATTTACAAAGGATGCACGAAAGATTGCACGGAAAGCGGCCACTCGGCCCTACCAGTTTGTGCTGGTGTTTATACTTCACTTGAGTTTCCACCCAATTCTGTTCCCTTTATAAAGGCTTAGGACTCTCTTAAATGCATCTATACTATGATTCAGCCACCAGGGTGTTCCACAATCTCACTACCATCTGCATGAAGAGGTTCCTCCTAAATTTTCTTTTAGATTTCCTAGTTGCTATCTTAATATTTGTGTCCCCAGTTTACAGACTCCCCAACCAGTGGAAACAGACAATGTATGTTAATCTTATAGAACCTTTTTATAATTTTAAACACTTCTACTAGGTCCCCCTTAAGTTTCTTCTTTAGCAAAAAAAGGCCTAAATTTACCAGTCTATCCTTACAGTGGTAACCTCCAGCCCTGATATCATCCATAAATATTTTTCTATGGCACCAGTAGAAGTATCCATGAGAAAATGATATTACTGGGAAGTTTATTGAAGGAATCTATTTCTGAGTATGCAAAATAGGATAAATTGCCAGCAGAAAATCACTTACTAGTTAAACAATCATCAAAAATTGGGAAAATAATGTAAATGTTCTGATTTTAATGAGGAACTAATTGCAAAATTCCCTGAATAAATTAGTCACAGTCCAGGATATCTGAACTGTGTTAACAATCATATAATTTTCATTCTCTTTATTTTGCGAAGCACTTTGGGACATTCTGCTGACATGAAAGGTGCTATATCAAATGCAAGTTTTATTGTTCTTGTTGTTCTTGTCATCAGATAATGGAATGATTTTCCAAGGCTGACTGTTAGAGCAGAGTTAATTGGCCATTTAAAAAAAGAATCAGACAAGCACAAGGAGAGGAAAGGTATTAGAGGGTACGGGGAAAGAGCAGAGAATTGGGATTAAGATGCATGACTTCTTGGAGGAGCAACGGCAACATAAAGTAAAAAATAGGCCAAATGGTCTCCCATTCTATCACACATTTCTATGATCTGTGGCTGAATGGATTTATCATTCTATACAGTTTGCATTCCCATTGAAGGTGAAACTATTTCCAGACAAAACTATTTAATTACAACATTTTCTTCTCAATGCTTGTATCATCGCTCTAACTAAGTACCCCAAATGAATCTGGCAAAAGTAGCAAGGACAGTGTTAAGTCTGCCAATAAATAGTGAGATATCTGAAATCATATCTAGAATAATATTTGCTTAATGTCAGATTTAGAAATTGTAGTGAACATAATCAGTAGTGAACAGAAAAAAAGGATAGGATTTTCACATTTCCTGGAATGAATTAAATTCTGTTGGTTATTCTGTATAGAACAGAGACTTACTTCAAAGGGGCATTTTTTCCACCATCAGTAAAACAATGCATGAAAAGGAATATGTGGAATACGGGGGATATGCTGTACATAAATTACTGGCGTTATTCTTCACTTCTCAGTAAATTTATTGACCTTAATGGTTTTCACTTATAGCAAAACACCAATTTGAAAATATAGCCTTAAATTCATTAAAAATAAAAGCTGCAATTTTCCTCTTAGCTGAACAAGTGGCAGAAAGCGGTTAGTGAAACATCATAGGAAACATCATAGAAAATCACAGTTAAGGGTCTTAATTGAGGTAAGCAGCTGATTCAAGTCAGGCATTGTACAATTTACCTCAGCCTCTGAGGAATGGGACAAATGGGATATTTATCCATGGTCTCAGTGCACAATGTGATTAGAGAGTGTTTGTTACAGCTTTGGCTCCCTTTACAGGCCTCAACTTACATAGAATGTGGGTTCCTTCAGGCTATGGCTGCAGCTTGTGTAGGCATACTCCATGTGCACCCATTCAGAAGGCCAGGAGCATCACTTACTTTAACAGACAGACAGACAGATGGAGGAACACACAACAAGAGTTCCATTTCTTTGTGAGCGTCTCATCCTTAATGGGTTGGATTATGGGTAGTGCACATGAGGTTTTATGTATGGATTGTAATGATCAGCTAGATGGTATATCAGACCTGAAAGGGGTTCACTCCTAAAATAGTATCTAAAAAGCACTCTGGGGATGTAACAGTTTTCCCTAAATTCAACAGGAGCAACAGGAGTACAGTTCGGTGAAAGGAGAAGGGAGTTTCTCCCAGTGTCCGAGCCAACAATAATAAAATTGGACATTCGTTTCATGGTTGTTTGTCGAACATTGCTATCATACTTGGGCTGCTTACAAAATTCACGGTCACTCCACTTTATAGTAAAAGCCGTGAAACTCTTTGGTACATTTATGATTATTATTTATTGGGTGGAGGATGAAGTGGTGGGATGGTGCCAAGATTGTACTTAATGGGCCACTGGACTTTGTAGCTTTATGTAACAGCTATGTGGCCACTGGCAAATATACCCTCAATGTAAACAGCGTGTTCTCCAGGAAGGCATCACGCCAGACAGACTTGCAAGACATGGCTCTGACATAAAACACTTTTACTATTTAATGTCCAATTTCTCCTTTAATGTTGTCTAAGATCAACAGAAGAAAATTTCTCTTTTTTCCAAATCTTTAAGTATGGATTTCAGTTACTTAAACGCTAAAGGTGACACAACAGGGGGGAAAAAAAATTTTAAGCTGATAATACATTACCAAAGAAATGTTTAATGTTTTATTATTCCATAGGAAATATTTTGTACTAGGAGGACAATGGTAGAGGAATTCTCTTTGCCTTTGTTCTCCTGTTGAGGTCTTGCTGGGCCAGATATCGCTTGCAATCAAGACAGCAGGCGGGTGAATTGCTTGCTAGCTTTCCTTCACCAGTGTTCCTGAGTTAACAACAACCACAAAATTGCATTTGTATAGTGCCTTTCACGTTGGGAAGATGTCCAACTGCAAAGAGGCACACAACAGTAGCCAATAGTAAATCCCAAACATCCTCTTCCCCCTCCCCACAAGTAGAGGCAAAACTGAGACAAGCATCTATGTGGAATGACTCATTTTAACAATTATTTTTATGCAATGAACATGTATTTTAATATTTACTCTTTAACTTTATTTAAACACTGTTACTCTTAGCTGAAACATTAGAAAAACACTCATGATATTAAATTAACGTAAAATTATTATTGTTGCAGATCCGAAATTGTGTTAAAGAAATACAGTGGCTGTCTCCGAGATATAGAAGTTTCACGAACGCCATACAATTTATTGAGTGGCACAGATTACCTGGGATTGACAAAGGGCTGCACATTGGAGGTATGTTTTCAAAAACTTTAGGATATACATTTCAGAACAAGTATCTTTGTTTTCAGAATAGCAGAATAAAGGGAGTCATTCAAGACAACAGAGGACACAAAACAGTCTTGAAAAAATTATTTTATTTTATGGGATTTTGATTTATGTGATTTGTTTTGACAGAATGTCCACACTGTTAGCTTCCAAAAACCTGGTTTTATTGAGCTGAAGCCACAATCCCTGAACGTAAGCACAGAGATCTCTCTTTCCTTCAGTACAAAGAACGAAACTGGAATGATACTATACGGCAGTGGAGCTCGCACTTCACCCAGGAGAAAACGCAGACAAAGTGGACAGGTGATGGTTACATTAGGTTTACACTTCCACCTGTTAGTTGTAACATCCTATGAATATTAATTTTATTCTTGCTCCATTATCTGTAAATAGCTGTTGAGCATATGTGATTTCTGTAGATTTAGTGCCTAGCAAGCCTAGAAAATCATTTAGTTTAAACCCATGTTGGATATTGTTCCTCAAGCAACCATCTGTTCTTTTTTTTTAAAAAAAGCAATGAATTCTCTCTTTTTATTCTTAGCTCAGCTTTTGTTCAGTTAGCTATTTTATTTTTTAAACAAATTATATTTGTTGTTGGTCTGGTTTTAACCCAGTTCATTTGCTCTTGCCTCTGGGAAAGAAGATTGTGGGTTCAATCCACACATTCAGACTTTAAGTTCACAGTCTAGATTGACACTCCAATGAGGTACTGGAGGAACACTGCATTGTCAGATGTCGGGTCCTTACTTATCACCCGTTGTGTTCCTGTCGGTAAGAACATTAGTAAAGAATCTAGCAATAGGGAGATGCAATTCTGCTTTTCAAATATGAACTTGCAAATGCTCTCCAAGTTCTCAAGTCAAATTAGTCGTGCAGTCCTTCCTATGTACTTACACTGTATTCTCTATCCAAACAGGTCTATTATGCAGTTTTTCTAAACAGAGGACGCCTAGAAGCGCATGTTTCCACTGGAGCTAGGGATCCCCGTCGAGTCACAATCAAGCCAGAGTCTGGAGAGTTTAACGATGGCAAAGAGCATACTGTTAGAATATGGAGAGACAGGGGGTACGGCTGTTCTAAAATTATTTCCTCATATTCTTTTTAATAGCCCTATCAGCATCCTCACAGATACGAATTGTAATGATTTGTTGCACTGAAAATAAAACTGTGATCCTTCACGTGATGTCAAGCGCACCAGTAAGTTTTCTATTATCTATCCATTGCTGTCCTCTGCTCTCCTCTGAATAGTGATTCATGCATGAACACAATACTACATGTAAGCCTCTTATCTGTTTGCTCAAAGACTAATCTTCATGTGTCAGGTCACTCAGTGAGTTTTGGCAAATAGGTCAAACCTTATTGCCAATCCTGATCCCGTTGTCACCCGATGTGCTTGTAATATTGATCAGGAAACCTGTCTATAATTTTTTTCCCCCCCTCCAAGTATGGGATCACTGAGACCAGTAACAAGGCACCACATTATAATACCCTCACTCTAGCGTGATTTGGTGTCCTGGTCAAAATGCCCCAAATAAAATGTAATCACTAACTCACTCTGGATTTTGTTTCTGGGACATTGCCACTTGCAAATTGGCTGCTGTGTTCACCCCCAAAATACACACAGTCACATTATTTTACAGTTTATCCTAGGAAGCGCTTTGAGACTCCTAGTCAATGATGTATATATCAAATGCAAAGATTATTATTTTATTATCAATTGTTTCTGCTGTGTTGATCAAATGACATAAATATTGAGGTAATTTTAGATTGTTCTTCCTCTGTCAGATTCCTCAGAGTCCAAATGGATGAAGAAAGGATTCACATGCAGCGACTGCCAAATGATCATTCTCTCCATATTAAACAACTATTTGTTGGTGGTGTTCCTGTCTCCTTCCAGCCCAACCCTCTCAGAAGCATTATGCCTTTTTATGGCTGCATATGGAATGTAGTTGTTAATTCAGTGTGAGTAAAGATTCATTGCTGAAGATAACTCTTCGGTTGGTGAATAGGTAACAAGAGTTCCAGCATTGTCACTGGAAGGGAGTTATGGGAAGGTTGGACACTTTGCCACAACGTGTTAATGAATTAATGAACCCATAACATGTAAAAGGGAATCATAACAGCATGTGAAGAGGAACAATATACATGTATGGGGGAAAGAGCAGACAAGAGGATTATAGTCGTGGAGTCCAGCCTCAGTGAATAAGCTAGCACCAAATATATGCTCTATAGACAAATTGCTCAATCACTTCCAGGTCTGTAATTTGCTATGCACAAATTAGCTGCTGCGTTTCACCTACAAAAAAAACAGTCACTGCACTTTATAGTGAGCCCTGTAAAGCACTTTGAGATATCCTCCTGCTGTTGAAGGCGTTATATCAAATGCAAGAGTTATTATGATTATCATTAATTTCTATGAGTCTGTGAAAAAGGAAACATTTAGAGAAAAATAAAAATAAATGGCACCTTTAAATTTATTGAGATGCAAATATTTGTATTAGTGTGCTTTATCTCTAACTTCTATATTCATATTTAAGTATGTTACCACATTTTATATACTTTCCCAAATCTAATGACATTTCCTTTAATGTTGGCCCTTTTCCCACTAATGTTATTGGTAGTGTCAGTGTTGAGTAAATCATGATTCTGCAGTTTACAAATAGCTTTTATTATCTCTAACCCAAGCAATTTATATGGCTCTGAATAGTCTAATGTTAACACAAAATTAAGTTTGCTGCCAATCACAGCACTCAATGATGACCATAAGATAACTATACATTGTAACTTCTGTAATTGAATAACATGTAAAATACTTGCTGTGCTTCAAGCTATTTTGTTACTTCAACTTCGTATAATATGTGTTTCTCAATAGACCTCTAGATTTTGCTCAACCAGTATCTTTTGAGAATGCAAACATTGGCAAGTGTCCCACGCTGGAGCCACCAAAGCAACCTGATGAAGAAGAGGAGGAAATTGAGACATCAACAAGACTTCCAGCTCAGATCACACCCAAACCCATCCCAGAAGAGTGGGAGGTTCCCACGCCTCCTGTGAGTACTTTTTTTTAGATTACTTATTTTGTTTTAATTGCAATCATTCCCACATTTAAATTAAAGGTGAACTGTCTTCTGGTCACAATATATAATGGTGAGGAGAGGGACAAACAACAACAACAAGATTCCATTTATAGAGAATAAACAAAACAATAAACAAAATAGTCTTTTGTTTCGGGCAATAATCTGAAGGATAAAGTAATTGACTGTCGAGTCAGACAGCAACAGGAAATATAGTAAGTTCACTTCCGAATATTAACTAGTAAGCATATCAACACTGACACTATTTTTTTTCATTTAACAGACTATACAAGTAGCATCATCTGTTGTGAGATGTCTGTTTTGCAGTGTTCATAATATATTTAAGGGTGAACTCTACTGAATATGTAGATAAATGGTATCTTACTAGGTTTTTTTAATAGAACTAAAATAAAATTACTGGTCTGTGGGGTTTATTATTTAATGATTAGTGGAATCGCCTCACCACAATAATGTATGAAAAAATAACTATTTTGTTCCATAGTACTAGTACTTGCTCTTTACACACTAGCAGGGCAAGCATTTATTGCCCTTCCCTGATTCCCCCATTAAGTGGTAGGCCTTCACTTAGCGAAGTGGTTCTCTAGGCCATCTAACAGAATGTTAAGAGTCAACCACACAAGATGGGATTGGAGTCATGTATAGAGAGAGGTAAAGACGGCCGATTTCCTTCCCTGAAGTCATGTGCACAATACATTGCACATGAAAGCCTTTGCTTCCATTTTTTCATTCTTTAGCTACTTTGTGTTATGCTTTCAACAACAACAACAACAGCAAAATTACATTTGTATAGCGCCTTTCATGTCGGGAGGACAGGGCAAGAGAGCAAAAAATAAAGATCCACTGCCAGTGTTTAAGGAGCCCAGTCCAGAGGTGCTAGAAAGAAAATTTCCTGTAATCAGTTCACTCTATCTATTCGATTGATTTGGTTGAATAAATTATCATTTCTATGGGAGTGCCTAATATAGACTAACTCTCTACTCCAGATGTGACAACTTGAATTAGCAAGGTCCATTGTATGTATATTTGCATAACGATTTTAATGTTCCCATATTGCATGAAACACTCCAAGACGCTACCTTGCATGAAGGGCACTATATTAATGCAAGTTATTGTTGAAACTGTTTTTCTTACAGTCTGTTTATGCCTCATTTACTACTAATACTGCCACTAGTGAACCCTCAATTGTCTGCCAACAAGTATCTGGAGTTAATGAATCCTTCACACAAACAGTCTATTTACTATTTTATTAATGTTCTCTTTTCAAGGTTAAAATAAAATAAAAAACAACTCTGAAAATACTATAGACTTTTTAATATATATATAGGAAAGATGAGCTCCTCTATATGTATTATTAATCTATATTTTGCGTGTTTAACGTGGCGTAGTTAAAGTGGTTTCCTGTTAGAGAAATGCTGCATCTGTAGTCTGCTTGAAGAAATCAAGTGAATGATATTTTCAAACTTTAACTTTTTGCTAGCTATAGTTAATATGGCCCATATTATTTTAACCATCTAAATGTTTTCTTCCAAGTATTTCCAATTTCTAATCCTAAACCAACACGAAAACCTCACGAAAACTTAGAATGTTTTCTCTGCAATCATTAATTTCTAACCTTTGTTAAAATGTGGGTATAAATTCCCTACTGTCTCTTGAAATGTGTTTTTCTAGATTATTTGTCTCATCTAATTAAAAAAAATTGTTCCCAGAGATGCACTGTCGCATTTCATCTTGTCGGAGAGTGATAATAGTCTAACAATGGCTTTCCCTTAAAGATCCCACAACACTATTCGGAAGTGAAGGAAGCTGTTCCCAATAAATCCTCCAGATAAAGTTTGTCATTCACTTCATTTTGTTGTGGGACATTGGTGTGTGCAACTGTGTGCCTACAAATAGAGTCAGTGCAATTTATGGTAAATCTACTGAAGAACTTTGAAATGTGTGATGACATGATAAGGCACTGTATCAAATACAAGGTTTATTGTTATGTTATTACAGCTTAATTCACCCTTATTATTGTCATCATTATTATATGGTTCTAGGTGTAACAGTTTAGGGAAACTAAAGTTGCAAAAACTGCTTGGTAGGGCTCTCATGAAACAAAGCCACCCTCTCTTACCTCCTTAATGCTTCTTTGGGATTATGCAAAAGGTATTAAAACAGGGACAGGTCCTTCCTTCGCCAGTGAGCGCAGGTTCCTCTAAATCACAATGATCTGCTATTAGTGATATTTATATTCCACAAAAGTGGAAAATACAAAAGTTTCTATATAGTGCAAAATGCAATAACATTTACATTTATATTGCACTTTCATGTTGGGAGGTCGTCTCATGTGTTTAACACAGTTGACTAGGCACTCAAGCTGAGAGGAGAGAGGTGGAGCTGAGGAGACGCGGGTTGGAATAGATTAAGGGGAATGGGGGAGCAAAGTTACATAGAGTGCAAACCTATTGAAATATTTGGAGGTGTGCTTATTATTTAAGAGTAATATACATTAAAAAAAATTATATTTAAAAATACACAGATTTTCATTCTAAATAATTGATTCTTGAAATATTGACACTTGTGACTGTCTTGAAATTGCATTTACTGTACTTTGGGATAGAGATTAGATTTGCCAATGAAATTAGTGTTCACACCCACGCACCCAAAGGAGAGTTGTGATCTGTGTTGGTTCAGCAAAAATGAATATGGCTTAAAGAATAAGCATCTTAAAGTGAATTATTTGCTGGTAACATAGTGGTTCAGTGCTTTGGTAGTGCTGCACACTGCGATAGGATGTGGATTTATGCTACATGACTTCACATCTAGCAACCAGTCAACCTTAAACATGTCTTTACTGGCAAATACCAATTGAAGGCCACACAGTTCTCAAAATGGAGAGATAAGAACTGAACAGCGAGTCATCGTTTTAAACTATCATGGTGCTTCAAGTGGCCAATGAGAGAACAACATTGGCAATGAGATCAGAGTGAGTTGCCTGCCTGTTCGCTGTGGCAAAGAAAAAGTTAAAGAGAGAAGAAGAAAATAAAAGCAAATTTAAAAAGCAGGAAACAAATACCAAAACAAAATTATTCAATTATCATGACTTGTGATCGTTTGACAGAAAATGTTATAAAGCTGACTAATGCAGCAAACTTTGTTCCTTCTGTTGCTATTTTGAAGATTGTCTGCAAATATGGATTGCTATTTTAATGGTACAGTGACTTAGACATGTGATACATCCTACTTATGCAATAGTTTTGCAAAAGCATGAGTTGTTATACTGACAATTTTGGAATACATTAGAATGCTATATCTCAGCCGTATAGCATCAACACATTTTTTGTACATTCTCTTTCAATCCAATTGCTGACAGGTAAGCTTCCATTGTTTGCTTCAGTCTCTAATGCTGTTTACTTGCATTTACTGCTTCTCAGGGTTTGCTTCCCGCTGAGCTGAAGAGCGGCAGGCTTGCTACTGAACATGGCCCTAATCTGGTACCTTTTGACATCTAATTATAATATTTACACAGTATTCATAATCCATAGCATATTACTAATACTGCCTTCTGTTCCCTAGTCATTGTAAATCCGGTATTTATTTTTAAGTTTACGCAAGTTAATTCCTTAGAATTAATCTGATCAAAAAACAAACTCAAAAACATCTCAAGAGTTTTGAAGGTCAGCTCTGCTATTTTATTTTAAGAGATTATTCGCAGCNAAAAAAAAACCCCGGTGAGATCACTCTATCAGGATAGAAGGGGAATTATAATTTAGAATAATGTAGGACACCTGTCAGGTTTAATAACAGTATTTATTATCCAAAATGCCCCTGGATGATCATCATGAATTTGCGGTGGTACTATACAATTAAAATTTACATTTATATAACATTTTCCATGTCGGGTGGAGGTTTCAAAGCCCATTCACAGTGCTAGATGGGTATCCAAGCTGTGGGAGAGAACTGAAGAGGGGTGGGGTGAGGGGAAAGATGACTGAAAGCTACTTAACAAGTAAGAAAATTGTTATTCCATTTATTCTTAGTAATACACGGGGTGAGAATATTTTACACTGAATGCATCCTTCCTCGGCTCTCCTGCTTTAACTGACCTGATCTCAGCAGGGATTGGCTGTGATAGTTCTTCCACACGGTTTTCTAATCCTTACTCGTTTTACAGTGGAAATCGCCAATGCATTATTTTGTGTGGATTTTTTTTAATGTTGGGCCAAGACCCATAGTGCAAATACATTGCCAAGATTGATGAAAGTAGCAGAGAAAGTAAAACGAGTAAACAAGAAGGGTTAGGTGACTCCAGGCTTCAGCTTTAAAAGTCTGCATGTGTCCGAGAAAGGAAAAACTGAAGATGGGAAGCAGGTCTTGAGGTCCTGGGGAAGAATGAGTTACAGCAGTTTGCTTGATGAGTTGTTATTATAATACAGTGAGGATACAGGAACAGGGACTAGAGCAAATTCTAGATATATGACACCTTTCACGTATGTGAGAGAGAAGGGAATAGAGGGGTATAAAATTCTGGAGCCCCAAGTAGAATATAAACACAAGCACGGACTAGTTGGGCCGAATTACCTGATTCTTCAGTGTAAGACTCTGAAAATCTATGTCAATGTAATTCTACAATTATATAACATAAAAGTAATTCTTAAATCTCTTGACAAATCTATTGTACACACTAATATGATACAATATGATACGCATCCCTTCCATGTTAGAAGACATCTCACAAAGTGCTTCACACTACTGGCTGGACATCCAAGCTGGAGGGTGAGAGCCATAAGGTGGAGAAGGGAAAAGATGACTGAAAGTGGGGTTAGAGGTACATTTTGAATCCCAAGCAAGGATTTGAGAGAGATTTGAAGAGGGGAATGTTTTGTACAATATTGCCCAAAGAAGTAATGGTAAAATCCAGGAGGAGGTGCTTATATTTGATTCTACAGTGCAAGAGAGACGTTGAAAAACTTACCATGCAATGTAATACAAATTTAGTTTTTTTATATTCCTGTCATGTTGGGAGGACTTAAAAGTGTTTGAAGAGAGCTGGTTACTTGGGAAGTCAGAGTATTCAAGAGAAGGGCAAGAGCCAGAAAATATACTGTATTGCATGTTAAAAGAGACCAGAAATGCCGAATTAACCAGTATAAAACTAATATTACTATTTTTATTTCCAATATCTTTGATAATTTGTACTCTGTGACATCAGGCTGACATTTGGAATCAACTGAGCAAATATTTTTAACAACTATTTTTCACATTGTACGGATGAACTATTGTTTTAGAATAGAAATGAAGTGTTCCTGTGAAATCTGTATTGAACCTAAAGCCTTTGCTGCTTTATATGCAGGAAACATGTGCTGCTGACATTTCTCCTGTTACAATACTGAAAGCCAAGCAGTTTGGCCTCTCTAAGAACAGCCATGTTGCCATAGGGTTTGATGACACCAAAGTTAAAGCCAGGTAAGACATTTCATGCAGTAATACCCTCAGAGGTTGGAGAACATTGGATTCCCTTTCATACCAATAAAATTCATATGCAGTAAAACTCACAAGTCATAACAGTTGGACCATAACATATAATATGAGTTATGCGCAATCCGAGTTGCAGACAAACAGTAGAAATCATAGAAAATCCGATTAAATCAATAATCTACACTCGCATGCGTAATTTAATCCACCACATGTGCACCTACCGGCAAGTGCTGCAAATTGCATCGAATCACAGGAAATTAAGTTCTTCTACACATGCATCGATGGATGAAGACTACATTTCCCACGATTCAAGGCAGCCAGACAAGGCCTACATTAGTAATTCTAATTGTTCTTGATTTTCGCTTAGACTCCAGTCACTGATATTTATTAGGGTTAAAAGTTATATTGAGTGACATGCATCATTCCCAATGACCTGAGTTCACAATGCTGAAAGAAGCTCATAGATTTCTCTGTGAAATACCTTGTTAGGTTGTAGCATGCAGTGTTGGATACAACCGGCAAGTATAGAGCCTAGCCTCATGAGTGCACTGTTCACTGAATCTGTTTGTCTTCATTTATGAGAAATGGGACTACCTAGAGTCAAAGACCCACTGCTACAAACAATAGCAGCTTGTGTAAGGTGAAGGGCAACAATTTGCAGTATTAATATTGACTTGCATCACACACCTGTCAGGTGCCAATTTCAGTTGCGGTTTCTGTTCTAACCTGTATTGTAAAAATATTCTTGTTTGATAAGAGGTCATTGTATACATTTGTGCTTTAAAAATACCGGGTAAAGATCAAATTTTCCAATACCAATAGTGTTATTTAACACTATGATCCTGGCATGTCGCAGGCTTATTTTATTGATAATTATTTTTGTTTGTTTGCAGGCTAATAATTGAGTTTGAAATCCGAACAGAAGCAATGTTTGGCCTTGTATTTTACATTGCCAGAATAAATCATGCAGATTTTGCAACTATTCAGATAAAAGATGGAATGCCTCATTTCAGCTACGACCTTGGAAGTGGGAATACAAGTGTAGTTGTTCGAAAGAAGATTAATGATGGTGAATGGCACAAGGTAAAAACAAACTAGCATTATTTTAACACAAGATTGTTTTTATTAAAATATGCGCATAATGAGACAATGTTGTGATAGTTTAAATCTACAAATACATAAATTGACTATTATCTTCAGGTAATTCAGTGTAGGCTTTCGCTTTATAAACATTTGGCTATATAGCTATTGTGAATAATTGTACCACACATTTGCTGCTCTATTAAAACCACATCAGAAATTAATTACATTATCAGAAACCTTGTTAGTACTATACCATGTTGCTTGCTGAAAATTCACCGTACGTAGTTATATATTTGAAGTTATATTCTTAAAGTAGTTATATATTTTCTCTATATTTGCCAATGACTATCTCCACTGCGATAGTGGAGACTATCTAGACCAGTCTCAAGCCACTGCTGGAGATTGAACAGGAGCTATATGCGTTATGAGCAGCACAGTCCTTGGGTTTAGAGGTCACCTTTTATTTCTTGGATAACCATCAGTGATGGAGTAATGAATTATATTGACGGACAAAAATGTGCAAAATTGTCTTATATCACTTAACTATCTGAGATTGAGTGAAATCTCAGGAAACGAAAGGAAAACAGCAATGGATGAATGAATTAAATGAATTAAAAAAATGTGAATCAAGCCTACTCTTTTTGGACTTGCTCCTCAGTGTACCTGTCCATATCATTATTAACACTGACATTTACTTTCCACAGATCCGAATTGTCCGGGATAAGAAGAGAGCTACAGTCACAGTTGGTCTCAGCATGGCAACCACAGTCAGTCCTAAAAATGCAGACATTTTGGATGTTGTGGGGTTGATCTACATTGGAGGATTACCAAAGAACTATACAACAAGAAGAATTGGTCCTGTAAGATACCAAAGAATCTTTGAATGATAATGAGTCACACAATACAATGCATAACATTGGGCATTAACAAAGTGGTAGAATTCACCAAACATTGATGTTTACCAAAAAAAGATATCCCAGAGGCCAGTCAACAACACTGAGACAGACATTCATTCTGAAACGAGGATCTTTTATCGGTTTGTTCCATCGATTGAATAGAGATGTTGGGGTAGCTGTCAAAGGTTAAAAGTCAAGTAAAATGTGAAGTTCTGAATGGTACAATCAGATATACTTTCATACTAATCTGCTGATTTATTGCTTTGTAACACAGGTGATCTCTAGCATAAACGCCTGTATCCGTAACTTTAAACTGAATTCCAAAACTCTTGATATGGATAACCCAGAATCCAGCTTGGATGTCGGTACCTGCTTTCTCAATAGCCAGAAGGGAACCTATTTTGATGGAACAGGTTTTGCTAAACCAGGTAAATATGTTTTAAATCTATCTTATGCAAATTTTGAAATTAGCTGTGTTCGTTTTCCTGTTAACGGGCAGCACGGCTTAATGTTCACTTTCATCCTTTTTTAAGAAGCTTCCTCTAGAATTGTGGTGGTTACAGTGCTCTTTACCATCTTGTTTCCAAGTAGAACCCCACTTGCCTTTACCAATCACCAGGAGAAATGTGTGAATTCTTATGAACAAAGCACAAATCAACCACTAGAGGGCTTAAGAGGAACGCATGCATGCATGGCACTCTCAAACACTCATTTTTTTAAAATTTCTGCTAAAGAAACGTACAGCCTGTGTGGTAAGTTTGCTGATCTGAGTCAGGACAACAGTGGAAATCCTCCAGCTTGGTCAAATTGCCTTTGGGTTAGGGAGGAAAACAAGTCAGTCTGGAGCCCTGGTCTTGATCACTATCTCTGCTGTGGAAGGTGGATGAGGACAACATTGATCCTGACTATAGTGCGCCCCATAGTTGAATTGCTTGCTAACTCTTGCTCCTTGGAAAAGAAAAGGTGTCCAGAAAAACTCACGTCTCACAACATGAACTATCTCCCCAGTACGGAACCACTGACTCTCCAAGCAAGCTCTCCAGTCAATTATCCCTTACATAACACAACGATTGCTTTTTCAAACCCATGATCTAGTCCAAAGGTACCAGGGAATGACTATCTATCTCCCGCAGAACCGTGCCACAGCATGAATCAGCATCTCAACTAGAGGAGGAAAAGAATGCATGCATATTAACCCATAGAGCAGTTCCAAGGAATATCCTTTTATCAGTTAACAGCTTTTTGCTGATCTATCTTTTTCCTTTATTTCCATTGATTTACCTTATTTTGTATTCTTTCTTCCATATACTATCCTTAAATATCTGAATTTATTTCTTGTATCCAATCTTGTCCATTTTGCTGACCTTTTAGCAACTTGTGAAAGGAAATTGTATCCATTGATCTCCATTCCTGAGCTGGGCTTGAATTTTAGTCATTGATTAGCTCCAAAGGCAATTTTATTTTCCCCATCAAATCGGTCCTGGAACAAACACGGTCGCCATCAAAAATAATTTTGTCACATATTAAACAAACCAGGTGAAAATTTTAGAAGTGATGTGAAGTATTCCAAAAACATGACACATCTGCACACCTCTGAACCACTGCACACAAAAAAGTATGAACTTGCCTTTTTAGAATGCATTATCATGTTTAAACATCTCAAACCACTTCACAGCTGATTTCTGGTAAGTACAGCGACTGTTATTTTAGCCAAACAGATGGCATACATACATTTGCATATTATAAGGTCCCTAAAAAGGCCATCAGAGCAATTACTCTGGAAGATTCCTAGCCAGAACAGACCTGGGAGAACTCTCTTTTGGAATAAATGTTGTCTCATGGGATTTTTAATGTCCACTTCAGCAGGCAGAAAGGTCTTCAGTTTTATCTCATCTGCAAGACATAAGAAAGACTGGAACNAAAAAACATTTAAATCGAACACATACAATCTGCTTTTTATCCTCTCCGCTTGACTGGCACCAGCCTCTTGCTCGTCCCTCACACGCTCCGCCCCACCATCGGAGGTCGCACTTTCAGCCACTAGCCCCCAAAACTCTGGACCACTCTCCCTCAATCCCTCCGCCTCGCCACCTCTCTCTTTTTTAAGTCCCGCCTGAAAACTTTCCTCCTCGACCATACTTACAGCCACCTCCCCCCACCCCAGAGACAGGCTCTGCCACTGTTAAGCGCTCTGAAATGCCATCCTGCGTGGAGGGCACTGTAATAAGCGCCAGTAGTAGTTGTTGTTGTATCCCTCAATCGCTGTGCATAGTGACTTTATTACTTACGTTTCCATACAACCAGATATCCATCTATCTATTTTCACATCTCGTTTCAGGAATAAATTTCTGCTGTGCAGTAAATCTACTGACTTCAAGAGAATGTGCTTAAAAATCTTTACTGGCCTGAGGAATTTCCTCCCTCAGTCCCCAAAACGATTATTCTGCTCCTTTTTTGCTTTTATAAAGAATTTCAAACTAGAACATTAAAGCATGGAATCAGGCCATTCAACCCAATTAATCCTAATCTCCTCTCTTGTATCCCTAAGAAAGGACTTGTATTTGTACACAGTCATAACAATGGAACATTACAGGAATTATTGTCAAATATAGTGACTTTTTTTGGCAAATGTGGAAGCCATTTTGTGCATAAACAGTCATAAGATGAATATAAGTTAGTAACATAAGATAGCAAAATATTTTTTTCTTATAATCATATATTGTTTAGATGGTTCCAAAAAACCTTAGAACTTCCAATGGCTGAGCAGCCCATGGTTGATAATGGCGTCCAAAATCACGAATAACAAGAAGGGATCTGATAGACTGAATACATTTGCCCAGAAAATATACATTCAATTAATTTGTTCTGTGAAGCACTTTGAGACATCTCGAAGACGTGATAAGGTGCTATAACAAATGCAAGGATTATTATTATTATTATTACTACCTTTGTGCTGAGTCTGAGTGTACGTCACCATGTAATGCTGTACTATGCTCTTCTGTCACTTCCAGTTGCACACTACAGGGTTGGAATGGATTTACAAATCGAGTTTGATTTCCGCACTTCTCAAAGAAATGCTGTCTTGCTGGGGATCAGTAGTCAGAAAGTGGATGCAATAGGCATTGAACTGGTCAACGGAAAAGTGAGTTATCAAGTTAAATGTAAAATGAATATACAGCAGTAATACGCTCAAGAACAGCGGTGATCAATCTTTATGGTCGGCCAAAAGAAAAATTTCTTGATTGAATATCAATCAAAAAATATTCATTCAAGAGTTAAATAATTTTTGGATTAAATAATTTTACAGTGATGAGAATTTCAATGGCTTTCAGAACAATCTTTGTCACATTGGCTGATAGATTGTCTTTTTAATGGCAGATTTTGGTTCATGTTGACAATGGAGCAGGCAGATTTACAGCTGTGTATGATCCCGAACGTTTCAATGGTTTGTGCAATGGGCAGTGGCACACTGTGGTGGTTAATAAAATTAAATACCGTTTGGAACTTACTGTTGACGGGAAGAAAGTAGAAAGCAAAAGCTCCAGCACTACCTCTACTGCAACAGATACCAATGACCCAATCTTTGTTGGAGGTTATCCAGGTATGTATAAAATTAATCTTTACCATTGTCTCTTTACAAATATCCTTGTGTTCTCTTCAAAATCAAACTAATTTCAAAAAATCAGAGAAATCTAAGCACGTGTATAATCATATCCTAACCTCAGTACCTGCTCTGGTTGAAATGGTGGTGGTTTGTGCTCATGTTAAATAAAACGGGAGAAATGTTAATGTTTTATGCAAACAAAGCTGAGTTCCTCATTCAGACTCCTTTTCTGGGCCTTTTAAAATTAATTGGGCTCCCCAAACCTATCACCCCCATCCTCGCTTGGCTGCCTATGGGCTGCCCATCCCCCAGCAGATCAGGTTCAAGACCCTTGTTCTCACTTTAAAATCCCTCCATGGTTTCCCGCAACTGGATTCCTTTGACCTCCTTCAAGCTGTTTTCTTCCTTCACTCAACGAGCACCAGCCTGCTTCATGCCCTCTGCTCTATTTGCCCCATCATCAGTGTGGGCCGGGTGGCTTTCAGCCATTCTACCCCTGCTCTCTGAAATTTCCCGGAGTCCCTCCAAGTTGCATCCTCTCTGTCCTCTTTCAAAGCACTTCTCAAAACGTACATCTTTAACTGCACTTTCAGCCGTCTTTCTCCACCCCACACCCCAGTGCCCACTGCCAGCTCTGTGAAGTGCTTTGAGGCACTATGTCAATGTATTGTATCACATAATTTGTATTTTAAAAACATGTTTAAGAAAATGGGAGTCTTAAAATGCAGTTTTATAAAGTTAAATCAGCATATCTTAGTTGGCAATTCAGATTTGATTGCAGTTGCAATATGTCACGTAAACCTTAATCTTTTAACTCATTCTTTTTTCTTGCTACCCTGGCAGTCAAGGTGTCCTACAGAGTTGTAACCTACCCACAATTAGAAGCTGCCATATAAAGGATTATCAAGATTATTATAGAATGATTTGCACATTAAGGACAAAATTACAAATCTTGAGTTGCAACAAGGCACATTATTAATGTTAAGCAGGAAACATATCTGCATTTAAGTGTGGAGAAATTGATGATCTCTCGTACATCTACTAGATCTGCTCAGGCATATTGAGGTATAATTGCCATTGATCGGGTCACTACAGCAGCATTATACTGACATTCCACTTGCACCAATGAGTGTTGCTGCAATTGCTTAGTTGGTACCTGCATTGAAATATTCATTAGATTTCCTCCTCTGCACAGCCTAAGCTATGTTGCGTGCTTATTGTGCACTGCCACAAGCATTGTCGGCTACCTCAGTCCCCTGCTGTGCTGTACAGTATTTCTCATTGAGAACAAGTCAAGTATTTGTTCTGACTGATTTGGGAAGAATTCCACTTGTCTTGACTTCTTCCTTAAGAACTGTAGTAGGATATTTTTATCCCTGTGGTTTTCAGGGTTAACAGGAGCAGAGAGGAAAAAATCCCCAGTCTGCCCCTTCAAGTCCTGTCGATGAGCCAGGCTGGCTGCTCTGTCATCAGGAGTGCCCTGGAATACTGCAGAGTTGCCTGGCTCAGGAATCGGATGATTGAGACTGGCACAGACTGTTGACTCAATTTTGACATTCTGTTGCGAAGCATGTCATCTTGAAGCCAGTTCAGTTGCATGGCTTATTATCCCCTCCCCCCGAAGGATTGGTAGCTGGATGGACATAATGAAACAGACTTATTGACTTCTCTTTGGTTATTTGGACAGTAGAATCTCACAAATGAAGATAAAATAATTAGCTTTGTATCTTTTGCAGATGGTGTGAAACAGTTAGGATTGACCACAAACACTGGGTTCAAAGGCTGCATACGTCACCTCAAACTGGTAAAAGGCACACAGACCCTGAAAATAGATTTCAGCAAGGCAGTGGAGATCAAGGGAGTTCAACCCCTTACATGTCCCGCATGAGAAAAGAGTGCTTGCAATATATTAAAATGTTTTAACCAAAGATAAAATCATGCAATCCAAAATAAGCCTGTATCTTGTAGACATTAAACATTACCTTCATATTATACTAATGTTTTTTTTTCTCTTTACGAATAACTGTATCAATTTTAAAAATATATTCTCAGGCCTCGTTTATTCAATAGAATCAGTGAAATGAATATTATGTCCATCATTTCTTATTCATTAATTCACTTCATTCATTTATTGCATGATGTAAAATTTTTGACTGATGGTTTATTTTGTTTTGTGTGTGTTTGATGATGCAGTGGATGGAAGAAATATAGTCAAACATTGTTATGCAATTCACCATTGAAGTGAAAGCAGTGCTTCTAGTCCCAGAAACATTGGGTNAAAAAAAAATTCTCAGTACATAAATCTCTTGCAGAGGACCCAAATGTCATCCTGAATGTGAGAATCCAGCTCCGAATATTGGAAACTTGCCTTTGTAACTAGAATTATCAAAAGATTTCTTACATGTAATAACAGGGTTCAATTAGTGGCAGCATGATTCTTTCCATTCGATAGTTATAGCCAGGCTCAGTAGCCCTTCCTCCCTCCTGACCTACTTGGGTTAAGCCTGGCCATTTTATCAACATTTGCAGCACCACTTGGAAATTTTAGTCATGGGACAAGTGGAATCAAATGTCAAGGAGGCAGAACCTGAATGCAACACAAGAGGAGATTGACATAATTCAGTCTGTGTCCTCTTCTGCTGCACTCAAATGGCAATCTCTGAGATTGAAGCAGCTTTTTCACAATGGCGATACCTTTGTCCTGAGACTATGGGTGAGGGAGAATAAAGAGAAGATGATGTGGGGTTAACTGTAATACCATTTTTGTTCCATGAGAAGGCAAGGTTCAGAGATCTGAGAGTTAATTCCATTTGAATAACATTTTGCTGGGGCTATCATCCGTCCTTGGGTAAAATAAATGTGGGTTGTTAAACCCTCAGTAACAAGATCTTTGGATGGAACCAAAATGTTTAAGTTGTTTAGAAAAGCATAACTTTCACTTTGGAATAAAGATGCAATTGTTGGGTTGTTTCTTTCAGTGCCTTGCTTTTTAGACAAAAAGTCAACCTGGCTTAGTTGGTAGCACTCTCGCCTTCAAGTCAGAAGGTTGACGGCTCGAGCCCCAAATCGGAACTTAAATGGATTTGGTCATGTTATTCCTTCTCTCCATGCCCACTGCATCCATGTCTGCAGTCTCTCTTCCCAACCATGTCTGCAGTCTGTCTATGATTACAGTGGTGAGACATCACCTTGTTGACGAGTATCAACAAGATAATAATAATCCCTCCAAAAAAAACCAAAAACAATAATAAAAAAAAAATTGGGTCATTTTCAATCTACGACTGTTTGTGGGACATTGCTGTGCGCAATTGGCTGCCGCGTTCGCCCACAAATATACAGTCAATTCACTTTACAGTGTGTTCTGTGAAGCGCTTTGGGACGTCCTCCCGACGTGAAAAGCGCTATATCAAATGCAAGGATTATTATTATTATTATTATTATATAGCCTAGACTGACACTTCAGTGCAATAATGGGGAGGTGCTGTTTTGCTGGACATCCTGAGGCCCCATTTCCTTGTTCACATTGATGTTATTTATAGATCCCAATCACTATACGAAAAGAAAAGGGAGTTCTCCTCGTGTCCTGGCCAACAATAATAATAATCCTTGCATTTGATATAGCGCTTTTCACATCTAAAAGTGCTTCACAGAATATACTGTAAAGTGAATTGTTTGTATACTTGTGGGCGAAACCCGGCAGCCAATTGCGCACAGCAGTGTCCCACAAATACTTGTGGATTGAAGTGACCAATTTTTGTATTGCTTTTTTTTTGAGGGATTATTATCAGGTGTGTGGAGTAAGGAAACTTGCCCAAGGTTTCACCCTGCTGGGAATTGAACCATTTAATATTTGCAGTCTGATTTTTTAAGTCATTTTTAATACAGAGGAGCAGGCAACCTCTGATGTAAAGTTTATTTGGTATGAAGGTTCAATTCTCAAACAAGCTCTCCAAACAAACTAAGGGAATTGATTTATTGACATTGATTTATTGTAATGGGTGAAAGACTATAATGTGGTATTATAACTATTTCGTAACTAGATGCTGTGAAAGTAACTTTGATTTGATGACACCAATAGAATACTCACAATACAATCCTGCAGATGAAATTGATAATTTACTTCATGACTATTTGTGGGATATTGCTGTGTACAAATGGGCTGCCGCATTCGCCTGCAAATGTACTGTCTCTACACTTCACAGTAAAATCCTGTGAAATGCTTTGAGTTGTCCTTCCGATATAAGGTATGCTATATCAAACGCAAGGGCTATTATTATTAAAATATAGAACTGGTCTTAATTTAGTATTTTTGAGCCCCTCTTCATTTGCATAGCAAGGTTGTCACTAGCTCAATAACCAGTGAAGGAATATATTTTCTTTGGAGCTATATCAAGCTATATTAACCTAAATCTCAATTTTCAATAGGTTACTGAGGGTGGTCCTGAATTGCAATTACTGAACCAAATGCAACACTGGTTACTTGTTACCTACAAACCCTACATTCAGCTGGGAAAAGCAATTTGACATTAACAGAGACACATTGGTATTTTCCTTTCACCCCACCAGGCCTAGATCTGCCAATCATTTCCTGCCAATTATTTCAGCCTCTTAGAGTGTAATCCCCAAAATGTCTCTCCCTCTACTCCCATCTCCATTTTCAGGAGAGATCAGTCCACCTGCGATATCCTTGCTCATTACTCCATCATCCCAAACCTTGGCTGCCCTTCTCCAGGCCATTTCCCCAGCATATGCTTCATATGTAGCTGACCCAAAGACACCTGTCACCAACATTGTTGTTATTGTCCATAGTGCATGGTGTAATGCATCACAAGATAACGGCTAAACTCAATGGATGTTCAATTTCAATGAAGCTGTATTTGTCACCCCCAAAAACAAAGGGTAAAATAGAGAAAAGAGAAGGAAGAAAGAAAACGAAACAAGGAGCCGACAGTTCATATCAGTGTATGGCCTTAATACTGCAATATTAAGTGGGTCTTAAGCCACATGCTGTGTGAAGAAACTGTATTAAATGACAGAATCAACTGCTCAGACTAGTGCTATATGGGTTAATATTATAGGTTTCTAAAGAGTGCAGCCAGGAGAAAAGATTTGTACTTAGAACTCAATCACATTGAGTATCACCACTGTAACAAAAGATTCAAGATTGGAAATTGTGCCTTTTGTGATCCAAAAGAAAAGTAAAATTACCTCACCATAAGAACACACTCTTCTTACAATAAAGCACTCACTGTTCACAATGCAAATTAGTCAGAGATTCTATTAAACACAAAGAAAAGTGTGTTCCCCTTTTTAAGTTGTATTCAATTCTGCAATGATGTATAGACTTGAGGGCAGTGGCTGGTCATTTTATCTCTTAGGAAACCATTTAGCATAGAATTTGCAGCAATCACATGTTTAAGGCGGAGAGTTACTGACATATACTTATATAATAAAGTCTTTGAGACTTCTCGAAGACATGATAAGGCAGTATATCAAATGCAAGGATTATTATTATTACAAGCCTTTCATTTACCTTTATTGTTAAATAAAAAATAACCTCTTCTATTTTTCTCCTCTCTTCCAATTTACTGTAGTTTGTCCTCTTATTGTTTCCTTGTCTCCATGGCAGAAATCCCTGATGTGGCTAAATGCTCTTAGAGGTAGAAACCATCCGGTACCTTAGCTAAATGACTATTCTTTAGCTACGAGTCTGGAAAATTAGTGTTAGAAAGCTATTCGCAGTCAAACCTCGCCTCTCCTCACTCAGCAGCCCAACACATGAGATCAACGACAATATTAACCTGCATTTAAATAGTGTCCTTCACACAGTTAACGGTGGCGGAGCTTAACACAGAGCAGGGAGGTGACAGGCACGGTTGAAAAGGAAGGTCTTCAGGTGTGATCTGAAAATTGACAAGGAGTAGGCAAGGCAGAGGGATTGGGGCAAAGAGTTCCATAGTGAAAGCATGGCCGCCAATGGTGTAGCCAAGGACACAAGGCCAGAGCCAGCTGAGCAAAGAGGGCAGGTAGAGGAGTGCGGTGTAAGCAGTTTGGAGAGGTTGGGAGACGCCAGGGATGAAGCAATTTGTACGTCAGTGTGAGGATCTTTAAGTTGATCCATTCTGTAATAAGGGTGGGATCACTATAGATTTCCAAACAGTCAACAGCAGCAAGAACATTGCTTGGTTTCCCTTCCTCCTTACATGTGATGTGGTGTATTACTGTGACATGTGGTAATATACTTGTTCACTCAGTGAGCCAGTAGAAGTGTGATTTACTTCTGGTTTTGGCTGATCTGGAGTGAGGCGGAGTAAGGCGGGTCTGTTTTTACATTGCCTTTTTAAATAAATGTTTCATCCTTGATCATTAGAGTTAATAAAGTGAAACACTTCAAGAAATGACTGGAAACGACAACATTCTTCAAAATAAGAGAGAATAAAAAAAGGGAGAAAATAATTTGACACTTTCCTTCAGACAGCAATACAATTGTGTCATTGCTTTTCCACAGCACTATGGTGTCAGTCTGGTTCAGTCGGTAGCACTCTCGCCTCTGAGTCAGAAGGGTGTGGGTTCAAGCCCCACAGTGGGACTCAGTTCTCCTATAATTTAAGTTGAGTGGAGACTGGCCAATTGTAGAAAAGTGTCTGAGCCCTGCCCAGTCACGCAATCTCTACAGACAACATGAGCATCAACAAGAAGCCATTCAGTTAGGAGCAATACCATTGCTGATACTGCTCAGCTTGTGGAGTTATCCACCTGAGGTAAATGCAGGAGTTCACTGTCTGGGAGGCACAATTCAATTCTGTTTATTAAATAGTAACTTATACAAAATAGTAATTATTGGCAGAAACACTCCTGCTGCCAGTTGAGTCCTGGGAATTTGTGCAGTCTGATCTTTGCTTCCTTGTTGCTATTAAGTGTCCCTGAAGTACTAATTAGAGAAGTTTTATGAAAGAACTTTTGTGCTGTAATGATGCGATCAATATTGCATTAAGGTTTTAATGAATATCCTAGAAGCACATCAAAGTGCTTTGACATCAGGCTAGAGATTTTCTGACTAATGTCTATGGACGTAGCTTTGTAGCAGCTGGCATTGTTGAGGACACATTTCACCTGGTTCTAGATTTACTTTTGGAACATTTCAGACTCCCAGAATTTGGCAGATTCTTAAATATAGCTTTAATTTTGTTTGTAAGTTCTTTTAACAACTAATGAAAACAAAACTTGCAGACAGGACCTCAGTTTAAGGTCTCAGCCAAAGGACCCCATCTCAGGCAATGCAGTACACCCTCAGCGCTGCATTGAAGTGTCAGCCGAGACAGTATGAGTTCATGTCTCAAAGTGGAGCTTGAACCCAGAGTGTTAACCAACTGAGCCAGGCTGATACCTTCAGTAATTCCCTCTGAGCGCTACAGTATCATCTTTTCATCCAAAATAAAGCAAAATTAAAAGATTATAATTTCTCGTATGTGCATGTCACTGATGCTCAAATGCTCAGCAGTTAGAAATTTTCAAAAGCTGATTTTGACAATATTAAA
This sequence comes from Callorhinchus milii, assembly GCF_018977255.1. Lineage (NCBI taxonomy): Eukaryota > Metazoa > Chordata > Chondrichthyes > Chimaeriformes > Callorhinchidae > Callorhinchus > Callorhinchus milii. Next base: position 30,506,593 of record NW_024704744.1, on the reverse strand, counting down.
ATGTGTTTGTGTGGTTTGAGAATGGTGACAAGCTTCTGAAAAGGCCAGAACTGTTTAAAAGATGCTACATCGTCTGCACACCAGGAAGAAGCATTTCAACAGAATAAAATGCCAAGTCATTTGTAGAATGTCTGCTGGCGAAATCCTTTTTGTTGGTGACATGGGAAACAATAAAACGGTCTTGTTGTTCTCAGCAAGAGCAACAATACAATATACAAAATGTAATTTACATTTACTTTCACATTGGGAAGGATGTGCCAAAGCGCTGTCACACTGTCACAGTGCTGGATGGCTAACAGAGACGGGGATGGGATCCGAGGGGAGCAGAGAGGGGAAAAATGACCGAAAGCACAGTTAAAGAGGTACATATTGAAAGGTGCCTTGAAAGAGGGGAGGGAGAGAGTCGAAGGGATTCCAAGATCGAGTTCCAATTACCAGGGGCAGAATAGCTCAAAGTCAACCTGCTGTAGCTCGGTGGTTAGAGCACTCGCTTTGCAAGTGAGAGACCTGAGTTCAATTCCAGGCAGGGCGAAACCTTGGGCAAGTTTCCTTACTCCACACGCCTAATAATAATCCCTCCCAAACTAAAAACAATAATAAATTGGTCATTTTCAATCTACGACTGTTTGTGGGACATTGCTGTGCGCAATTGGCTGCCGCGTTCGCCCACAAATATACAGTCAATTCACTTTACAGTGTGTTCTGTGAAGCGCTTTGGGACGTCCTCCCGACGTGAAAAGTGCTATATCAAATGCAAGGATTATTATTATATTATTATTGCTGTTGGTGAGGCAGATAGGGCGGGGACGTGAAGCAGGCCGATGTTCACTGCGTGAAGGAATCACTCAATAAGGTTCAACAGTCAGTAAGGCTGAAGGAGGTTGCTAGGTGTGACAAGACTATGAAGAGATTTAAAACTGAGAATCAGGATCTTGAGGGATGGGGAGCCAATAGACAAAAGTGTAAAGAATCAGAAAGTATCATCCTTTCATTCCAAAAAAGCCTCCCAAATAATAATTATAATTTCACTTGTGTACATGTCTCTGACACTCAAACATTCAACAGTTAGAAATGTTCAGAAGTTGCTTTTGCTTTTGTGAATATTAATGAGCATTGCTGTGGTACTGTGATCCTGCTGACTTCTTGTAGCTTTCCATTATACCATAGATAATTCCAAATCTGGAGTGAGTGTGTGGAAGAACATTTGATTAGGCTGGGTTAATGCTAACAACAGCATTTCAAGTCTGGTCTTGTTTATTAATGAGAAAGAATATTGTTTCTCTAATGCCAAACACCCCGTCCATAGAGGCAGGGAAATGAGACTTCCCTCAGCAATTATGTTGTATCGTGATGTGCTTCACTACCAAAATTTGAAGAACAGATGTTACCACATAGACCTGAGGCCCAAATTCTACTCCGTACCAGTCTGTGAGAACATTAGGAGCTTTTTCTGGCTTATGTACTTAACTATATCCCATCAGATATAGTAAATTACTTGGGAATTTCAGTGTAATTTGATTTACCCGGCACTTCTACATATACCAAGCTACATATTTACCTATAAATACACAGTCACAAACACTTTAGAGTAAATCCTGTGAAGTGCTTTAAAATGTTTCAATGACATGGTAAGGAGCTATTTCAAATGCAGGGATTATTATTATTTGTTTCCCGAGAACATAGGAATGTAGAGGAGTGGAAAACAGAAAACCATTGGCAAAGTTTTTAAAAATATCATTTTTCATCAATTTGCAATTTATCAGTGTTTGATTTATCAATTCATACGACCGACACTTCAAGCTGCACATTGTCTCCTGACTTCTAACAATTTGATCCTAAAGAACAAACAAACTACATTGTATACTATAATTCTGATACAATCCGGTGTACCTTGCTGTTTTGTATGTCTCTGACCAAAACACTTGTTTCTCTAATCCCCAAACTATCTCTCCTCTTTAATTAAAATTGCTAAATAAAACACCATCACTAGTGCAAGATTATTGCATTATTGCAAGATTATTGCAAGAGAACAATCTGAAGCATTGATATTTCAATAATAATGGTATGAGTCAGATGATGATGTTGACAGGATCTTTTCCTCTGAGTGAGAAAGCAGAGATCCCATTAGGGTATCGTGTCAGCATGGGTATTAAAAAAATGCGTATATCCTGAATGATCATGCATAACACGGACCAGTCACTCGGCATGTTTCATTTCAGTCCAACACCCAAGATCTAATAATAAATAGACACCCAAATAAACAGGTAATTATTTGGGGAGAACAAGTTTGCAGGGCTAAGGGGAGAAAACAGCAGAGTGGGATTGATTTGGATAGCTCTTTTCAAAGAGCCAGCACAGACACAATGGGCCAAATGGCCTCCTTCTGTGCTGTATAACTCTATGATTCTATGATTCCATGATCTGTCAGTCAAGTTATTTTCCTACATTTTCCCAACCATCTCGTCAGTCAATTTTTGACTGACAAATCTTGGATTGCTAAAATAATTGCAGACACAATACACAGTGTGTCAATTTTGCGTTAACGCGATCTCAGGAAAGTAATTAGCTAACACCAACCTGCTTCATGTCCTCTGATCGATCCACCCCACCATCGGTGAGTGAGCTCTCACTCATTGTGGAGTCCTGTAAATCAGTGGTTAGAGCACTCGCCTCGCAAGCGAGATACCTGGGTTCAATTACCGGCAGGGAGAAATGGTGGGCAAGTTTCCTTACTCCACATGCCTCTGTGTACCTAGCAGTAAGTAGGAACCCAGTTATTAGTCGATTGGTGGTTCGCTTCTCAGGGGGTAATAATTCTTTCAAAACAAAACTGGTCATTTCAATCCATGACTGTTTGTGGGACACTGCTGTGCGAAACTGGCTGCCGCGTATCGCCTGCAAAATTTACAGTATATTCCATGAAGCGCTTTGAGACGTCTCGAAGATGTGAGAAGGCGCAATATCAAATGCAAGGATTATTATTATTATTTTGTCCCTCTCTCTGGAACTCCAATCTTGCCCCCCTCCCTCTCCATCATTAAAATATGGCTAAAAACGTTTTGACTGTTCTTTGGTCAACTTCCTCACCCCCATCCCATCCAGTCAATGATATGAAGCACTTTGATATGTCCACCTACATGAATCTAAATTGTATGTATAATGGGAGTTGCTGTTTTCCAGAGGTTTCTTTCAGTGTCCAGGCCTCCAAATGACATGTTTAGTCCTTGATGGTGAATTTGTCTATAAAAGCAATCATTGCCTATCATTGAAACAAATTTCCTGTGAAGTATTTTTTGACACTTCAAATAAAAATTCTTACTCTCCTTAAATTTCAACACTGTATTAGATCAATAGAGTAAGAAAAATGCAAAAAACTGAAAGATTATTTATTGAGCTTTGTGAGATATTTCATTAATGTGATACCTAACTAAATTGTACAAGAATGTATTGATTCACAAATATGCGTGGTCACAAATGGTAATTTAAAATCTGTGCAATCTTGTGTTCTTGTCTGTAATATTGTTTCTGTGTACATTTCCTACAGAAATTTATTGATAGAATGTAATCCTCTGGGAAATATCAAAGTAAATTTCAGTGAAGTGATTTGAGCCATCCCAACCATTATATCAAATGGAAGGATTATTATCATATCAAATGCAAGTTTTATTATTATGATTGTTATTCCTTATTAGCCGATATAATGATAGAGTTCAACCAGCAGTAAAGTTGCATTGAATTAAGGAAACCCTTTGGAGTCACAGAAAGTAATGTTTCCATGCTCACATATCACATGTGGGCTAGGGCTGAACCATGTCCCAATGTTTCTCCAAGGTAACAGATCCTTTTTAATTATCTTTTGGGTGTGGATCACTGGAGAAACATTACAGTGAATCCCAAAAGGAATGTTTATAGACGTTTAAGTGGAACACATAGGTGTGATGTTATCAAAGTTATTGCTGTGATTTTTCCTCGACTGCCCCGAATCCCCAGCAGGCACAGTGACCTAGTCTGCTGACACTCACTGCCAGGGCTCACACATGAATAATTCTCATTTAAGAGAGGTATTAGAAAATGACTGGCACCAGCCGAGTGGAACCATACACCACTGGAAGAAAAAAGTGAGCTGAACGCCCTTACAAGAGGAAAGGGTGAATCTGATAAGAAAAAGAAGCTATATGTTGATAAAATAACATTTCAATATTGAAGCAGCTGGAGACGCGCCCTCAGTGGGTACAGTGCTAAAACCCTGAGGATCCGGGTGTAAACCCTCGACGGCCCAGCGCCTTGAGACATTCTCCTAATCTGAAGGGCGCTATATAAATGCAATGTGTTGTTGTTGATCCAAAGCTGTCAAAGGAAAGTAAAACAATGTATTTCACCATGACACTTCCTCCTAAGCCTGCAGGTCTCCTCTCCTGGTCGCTGGCATTATTCCTGAATTCAGGGGTAATAATTGCTGAAGAATTGCAATTATTAACATAAGATTCCTGCTTCTGGAACCAGAAAATAGCCAAGTTGGGAACCCTAACTCTAATAAACCTGGCTCTCACCAAGATCCTTAGGCTGCAACCGTTGGCTGTTACGATATAAATATTTTCGTTTACAGTGCCACCTTGTGATTGTTCTGTGAATTGAAGGAGAGAATCACACCTCTTGTGTAAAAAGGGAAATTGAGTACTCTAACTTACTCTAAATTGACATCTGTGTTAACTCATCTTATAGCTAGTTTCCTATCAACTTCTGAGTAACACCAGCTGTGGAAGTGATTTTAGTTTTGAAAGAATACTGATAAATAATAATAATAATAATTCTGGCATTTGGTATATATCACGTCTTCAAGACGTCTCAAAGCGCTTCACAGAATATACTCTAAAGTGAATTGACTGTATATTTTGTGGGCGAAACATGACAGCCAATTGTGCACAGCAGTGTCCCACAAACAACTGTGGATTAAAATGACCAGTTTATTATTATTAATTTTTGAAGGGATTATTACCCCCGGAAAAGCGATCCGCCAATCAAGTAACAACCAGTTTCCTACTTACAGCTAGGTAGACAGGCGTGTGGAGTAAGGAAACTTGCCCAAAGGTTTGCCTTGCCGGGAATCAAACCCAGGTCTTTCATTTGCGAGGCGAGTGCTCTAACCACTGAGCTATAGGACTCCACAATAATGATAAATGCTAAAATCTAGAATTCCTAACATTGTCTTTTCTTGAAATGGATTGTTTGTTGAGTCTTTGATCACCAAGTGCATCATTGGAGGTTGTTCTGCTCTATGTGCACAATGTAGCAAATTCGTTGATATAGACCTGGGGCTATTCTGCTTTTTTGTGCTAATTTTAGCAAAATATAGTGCTATACTTGTAAGCAACTGGAAAGCTGTTTTAAATTGTAAAGTATTCATAAATATACATTGATTGATATCATAATAGTCAACTCTTTCTGTCTGAGGGACCATAGTGACAGCCAGGCGTATTAGAGTTAAGGTTCCCAGCGCGGCTATTTTCTGGTTTCACGAGCAGGAATCTTAGGTTAATAATAATTTGGTCACTCAATCCAAGACTGTTGTGGGGTTTTGTCCACAAAACACATGGTCAATTCACTTTGCAGTATATTCTGTGAAGCACTTTAAGACATTTTGAAGACAGGATAAGGCACTATTTCAAATGCAAGGATTATTATTATTATTATTAACCTGACAAATGGAGCAAAATATCTCTGAGCCAACATCAGCAAATTTATGACACTGAGCAAACAGAGGAAAATAATTCATTACAATATTTATCTTGTGGCGTTTCTCATATTGCTAAGGCTTCACTGCTCACGGCCTGCCATCTCTGATAAGCAGTAGGAGCCCTAAGACGGTAATCCTCAAGTGATGCTGGTCATATAGATAGATAGAAGAGCACTGAGATCTCAGCAACAGAGAGAATCAAACCTGGATTCCCAGCACTTGTCAGCTCTGTATGTTGATGTCCCAATGTTCTCCACCATCACAGTGAGACCTGTGATGCAGTTTTGATCACCTTTTTCTTGACTGTTATTCTCCCTGATTCATGGGGATAAATGTCATCTAAAAGGTATGTGATTTTAAGTGGAGGAGCCTATAAAGGATGCATTAGTTACGTAAAGCAATCGTAATCCTTATACTTTACCTTCTCTTGGCTGAACCTAAAGAAGCTGTCAGAAAATCTCCAGTTACTGAAAGCTGATCACGCAATTACCAGAGAGACATTAAGGACTGCAGAAATGGAAGAATGATTTAAATTCTCCAGAAGCATTATCAGTATCATTATAGTATTTTGCCCAGTAATTTTTTCATGCTGAAATTGTCAATGTGTAAAAGTTATGACAAATTTCTCATTTAAGCGGTTTATGATAAGAGCAATCTTTTTTCTTCTTTATAGTTCTGAGCTCCTGGGGATGCAGTGGAGGAGCTTCCTCCAGCCCATTTGCGAAGTCCAGGATCAAGTATTGAGGTGGATTTGTGGCAAACACAGAAAGTAGCTGCAGGGAGGGAGGGCCCCGGCCTACACTGACCTGTCGCACAGCATCCTGGAGGTAGAGTCACCTATTTGCCAAGGGCCCTCACATGGGGACCTGGATTAAGCAGCTGGTGCTAAGTAAGATCGTTATGCAGCAATGGACTTGGACCTCAGTTTCATGAGCTGTGGTGCTCACCAAGTTCCAGGTATCTGACATACATCTAGTGAGCACTCAAACCCAAGCTTGTCGGATGTCAAATGACCAGCTAGTATCTATCTGCATCACCATGCTTAAGAATATCCAAACCAAGCTGAGAGTTCCCTGCATCCCACTGACACATGGAAATCCAGAGATAGATTGTTAGAATAGAATGCGCATTTTCTCTCCCTGTGGAGGGACGCATCCTGTTAACCTAATTCCATAAAATATTATAATAATCCTTGCATTTGATACAGCACCTTATCACGTCTTCGCGATGTCTCAAAGCATTTCACATACTGTAATATACTGTAATGTGAATTGACTGTATATTTTGCAGACGAAACACAGCAGCCAGTTGTGCACAGCAGTGTCCCACAAACAGTTATGGATTGAGTGACCAATTTTTTTTTGAAGGAATTATTATCCCCAGAAAAGCAATCCATCAATGTTCTAACAACCGGGGTCCTACTTACTACTAGGTAAATAGAGGCGTGTGGAGTAAGGAAACTTGCCCAATGTTTCACTCTACCCTATTAGGTGTGGGTTGGCAAGAGCCAAGGCTTGAGGATCCCAGAGTGTGTGTTGGAGTACTTCTGGTGTCTAACTAGCTAAAAACACATAGTTTGGCATTGATATTGCTGTCCGGACAGCTTTCCCGCTGCTTGTCCAGCAAGGCCTCGCCCACTCCTTAGCCTCCTTCAAATCCCACCTTAAGACTCTCCCCTTCGACCATGCCATCGGCCACCTCCCTTCTCCCCCGACTCCAGCACAGGTCTGAAATGCTTTTTTGGTCCAGCATATTTCTATGTGCCTATGTATTACTCTGTGTTTTACTCTAAATATCCATAACTACTATAATAATCCTTGCATTTGATACAGTGCTCTTCATGTCTTCTAGACATCTCAAAGCATTTCACAGAATACAAGGTAAGGTAAATTGACTGTATATTTTGCGGGCGAAACACAGCAGCCAATTGCGCACAGCAGTTTCCCACAACAATTGTGTATTGAAGGGACCAATTTGTTTTTTTTATCTTGAGGGATTATTATTAGGCATGTGTGTAGTAAGAAAATTTGCCCAATATTTTGCTTGCGAGGTGAGTGCTCTAACCACTGAGCTGCAGGACTCCACATTCATTCTAAACAGCAAGTTCCCAAACCAAAATAGCATTGAACTGTGTTGGTTGACTGGAACCTTCCTACTCAGTTGGAGTAGCTATTCTCTTTTTGGAGCAGTTCATCAGTTCAATTTGGTTCAAATTAGGACCATGTTTTGCTGTTATATGCAAGTCACTAAAAATGAGGAAATTAATTAGGTTCAAGCTTTTGACAAATGGTTGTGGACTAACCTGATCAGATTATCCTTTATATTCCTGTGGTTGGAGAGGGGAAGTTACTATATAAATTCAGATGTAAAACAGGTGATTGTTGTCAAAGATAACACATGTGATCTAGATGATCCAATGGGAGAATAAATAGAAGGTTAATACCCAGAGACCAATTATGACAAAGAAAGAGAAAAAAAGAGGCTGTGGACCTGCAAATCAAGTTGAAATCTTTCTAAATTCTGAGTGTAAAGTGTTTCCATTTTATTTCAGAGGTCTCACACAACAGTGAGAAGTGGGGTCTCTTTAGGGCTGAGTTAGTTCCAAGGTGTTTCTCATTGTTAAATCCTGTTCGTCTCTATCTCTCCATCTCTATCAGAAAACATGAAATGAGAAAAGATAATTTCGCCCATTTCGCTTCTCTCACAGATTAAACATAACTTCCTGTCACAGATCGATAGAAGATAAGACTATGTTTACCTACAGCTACACAGACACTAAACTTCACTGTAAAATCCTAATGTATATTCTGTGAGTCTCAATACAATTAGTTGCGGCAGTCTGCAGTTCTCCTGTGGATTGTTGATAATGGACCAGCCAGTCTGGCTTGTTAGTGAGACTTGGAGAAGCAGACCAGTCACTGCGGTTGGGATTCTTCCCATTAGCTCCAGATACCTCTGCAAGACAAAACTTAACAGTTAGGGTGGTCCTTGTTGGACAAGCACTGCTCTAAAATAGTCAGATACACAATTTTAACTGGTTAATTTCCAGAAATACCACAAAGCACACTCTGGTGCACTAAACTTTGGCTTTGACCTCTACCTAAATTCTCTGGGATTGGGTAAGCAGGATGAGGAGAGTGTGTACACCTAAAACAGGCAAATGGAAACAATCCATTTGTAGAATTCTTAGCAATTTGAATGGTAGAGGATTTTGCACATGTCACATACTTCGCTGAGCAAAACCACACACAACTTGGCATTTCAAAACTCAACACTAGGTGGAGCCAGAGTATTTCCCAAAACCTTTATTTTTGTTCACTGCCATTGTATGGTTTCTTTTCCTTTTGCTTTGTACAGTATTTATGAAAACACTAACCGCCTAAATCCAATTGCCATCAATGATACGCCTATAAATTTCTGCTCCAAAGTTCAGATTGAATCTGACCCGAGTCTCTGTTTGGAGAAAATAAATCAAAATGAAGGATTTGGGCCCCAACAATTTCAGTTGCGCAGAAATAGATCCTGTTATTTTGGAATGTCTCACCCACCATTTTAGGTTTCATTCAATCAGTGGAAATATGAAATTACAGTTGTAAGTCGACTGAATTGTGCTTGATAGTGGTTCTGTGCACCAGAACTTTAAGTTTCATTAGAAAAATGACCAATTTCTGTTACAAAACCTATCCGGTTCTCATAATAAGGTAAAAGGCTGAGTCAAAATTAATAGCTGAGAAATACTGGATTATGTCAGTTTTCCCCAATAGCAGGAAGCAGTGTTGTATACAAAGGCAAAACATTTCTTTAGTTTCGTTAAGCTGCAGAAACCACTTATCTTCAAAAATATAAAAATCCAGAATTTCTGTAGACATAGCAGAAACCAATAAATGATGGCGAGTAGATTCACTGCTGTATATTACACTTGCTCCATGAATTTGTGTCATTTTGTTCTATTGAAAGAGCTAGAGTTGTGAAGTACAGTGAGGTCCTAACGCATACTGTTTACTAATGCTAGCAAACATTTATTTGCATATGTAGTAGTGATGCTTTCATAACAGATCTGTTCTGAAAATCTGTGATCTGTGATGAAACATTTAATTTTCCATCTGTTCAAATTTATGCCTTAACTCAATCAGTAACCTCTGAAGGACTCAAGGGCTAGCCCTGGAGGCTGGAACAACAATCACAGCTACTATGCAGGAAAACAGAAAGACTTTGCTTAAGATCTTGGAATCAGTTTCAGACAGAAATATTGACCTGAAATCTGGGAGGAGTGCACACCTACAGCCAATTTTTCAGAATATATGGCAGAAAACATTGTTTCATAACAGATTTGGTGTCACCTCATCTACTGCTTTTGCAACCATGTAATAATAGTAATGATCTTGATTGAATTGATATCTGAGTTTTACTGAAAGATTTCAAATCGAGGGGACATCAAGGCAGTCAGTTTCTCAACATGTTTGTGCCTACCTACTGAGGCCTCTGGTAACTTCTTCCTCCTCTGAGAGGGATCAAGAAAGCCAAGGTGTCATCCTGGCTTGGTTAGTAGCAATCTCGTCTTGAAAAGGTTGTGGTTCAAGCCCCACAATGGGACTTTAAGCTTGCAGTATAGGCTGGCACTTCAATGCAGTCCCAGGGGAGCACTGGATTGTTGGAGGTGTCGTCCAATTGTATGAAACGCTATACCCAAAGCCCCGTCTGCAAGTTCAGGTGGATGATAAAGATCCCATGGCACTATTTGAAAAGAGAAGAGAGTTTCTCCTGGTGACCTGGCCAACAATCCCCCAAATAAAATTGGTCATTCACTTTGTGAGATATTGCTGTGTGGAAATTGGCTGCTGTGTTTGTGTTCAAAATGCACACTCATTACACTTTACAGTATATCCTGTGAAGCGCTTTGAGATGTCCTCCTTGACTGGAAGGTGCTAAATCAAATACAAGGTTTATTATTATTAACCCACAATTCTTCACTGGCAACATGGTTGCTTAAAGAGAAACACATGCATGCAGAGTTCCAATGTCCTATTTCACCTCTGTATAGACCTTCGACAAGAAAAGGACTGCAACTTATTAACTGCAACTCAACATGAAACAAACTGCATTGTAAATAAAAATACACAAGAGGCATTGACATACGATAAAGTAATATTTACATTTATATAGCATCTTCGACATTGGGAGGACATCTCAAGTGCTTGACAATGCTGTCTGGGCACCTAAGCTGGGCAGGTCCAACCAGCACAAATACATAATATATTGGTTGATTGATTGACCTATTTTGCTCTTGATCTACGTTAATGAACACACTGTTGAAAAGCATGTTCAATCAACATCAACTCGACCATGGATGTGATGCAGATCCTTCCCCCAAAACACTGGGCCTGTTGTTTAGCAGGATATTGTCTTAACTCAGAACATCAGAGTTAAGGCCACATCCTGCTACCAGCAAGCTGATGTGCAAAAGTTGCTGGCTTCAGTCCCAACCATTGTGACACAATGTGTGTGTGTGTGTCGGGGGTTCACATCAACCAAACCAGTCAATGTCTTCAGGTATTGATTGACCGCAGTTAATTAACACATTGAGGTCACAATTTTCATCTTACAATGAGTTTGCATAATATTTAAAGCAGAAATTGTGCTTGCAAAAGCATAATTTTCAGAGAGTTTGCTGGAAATGAAATTATTCTTGTGCTGACATTTTACAGGAGTGATGTAAACCACTGAGTAAATTGCATTGTGACTGTCTGCCACCCTGTGTAATGAACTCAACGTTGTTTATAGTAGTGGTTTAGTCTCAAATGCTTTCTAGAGCTTGGATGCAAATGTCTCAGAATACACTGCTGCAATCCGGTTGTCAGATCAGAGCAGACTGACTGATCTGTGTGAGCTGTGCTCAGAGGAAAGCTGTCCACTCTTGTGTGCATGCAGGTACCATCATTCCATGACTGCAGAATTGCTCTGGAAGCTGTTAAGGAATCCTACACATCTAGCAAGCAAATGCTCCTCAAATAATTTTCCTTTTTATTTCCATGAACAATGTCAACAAAAGACGGAGTAGAGGAAATCCAACGGCACTTCCTAGATTTCAGAATTATAAGAAATTCCACCTAAAAAAAAACTTAGTTTCAAAGATTTAGTAATTGTATTTCGAGAAAAAAATCACTAATTCCATTCTTTATTTTTTCTGTTCTATGGTGTTTAATGCTACATTGTTGTTTCTGCTTTTTAAACAGTTTGGGATATCCAGAAACGCGAGTACTTTCGCCAACAATATATACAGTATATTCTGTGAAGCGGTTTGAGACGTCTCAAAGACGTGACAAGGCGCAAGGATTATTATTATTATTAAACAAAAACAGAGAGAGCTGGGAAAACTCAGCAGGTCAGACAGCATCTATGGAGAAAGGAAAGTGAGTCAACGTTTCGGGTCCACGACCCTTCATCTCTCTGTTTTTGTTTCAGATTTCCAGCATCTGCAGTATTTTGTGTTTTGTTTATTAATATTATTTTTTGGTTTTGATTTTTTGACACTTCAAACATTAGTATTCAGTTTCCTTTCTCATTTTGTTCCATTTAAGATTTTGTTACTATTGATTCCATCCACATTGACAGTAATCCTTAACCCAGATCCCAGTACAAGAGAAACAATGAACTTGAAATTATGCTTTTAACAATTGGATTTATCCACACAAGAGTGAATTAACATATGGAGGGGAAGGGAAAACACAATATCCATAGTAGAAAGTCACAAACAGCATCAGACACATATCATATGTAAAAACAGTAGTCACTGGGAACACCCAGCAGGTCAGGCAGTATCTATGGAGTGAGAAAAATTAGGTGATGTTTCAAGTCGATGACCTTTCGTCAGAACTTTAGTTTTTTGTTCAGACACATAATAATAATATCATGTTGTTCCAGGCTTGTTGGTGACTGGAGACTTCCAATTTATACATTTCCAAAATACAGTCAATCCACTTTATAATAGATTCTGTGATGCTCTTTGAGACGTGTCAACTGTGTGCTCAGGCACTATATCAAATGCAAGGATTATTATTATACACAAAGTATCAAAATTCCAGCAGAGCAGAAATGTCTGCAATAATTTAAATCATTTGATTTTTTTATTTACACAACTTGAAAAGGTGACTGTACAGTTTAAAAAAACAACTGTACTGAAAATGTAAAATAGTATCAACATTTATACATGAGCAACCATTTTAATATGTTTACACTTTGTCTGAAACATATTATAATATAACAAAAATAATCAAAAGCAAAGGAATCTATATTTAAATCCTTATATAGGATTCATCAAACCAATACCTTTTTTTCAAGTGCCACTTTGTTGCTGAAATCTCATTTTGTTTTGATGGCACATCATAACTTCCTCCTGGTGTCGTTCTCACTGTGAAGAAGGTTAATCTGTTCTTGTGTAGGCAATGTGTTGGCAACTCAGTGCTCTTCAGTTCATTTGTTTGGGTTTATAAATGTGTCTTTTTTGCTTGTAAATAAATGCAATTGTAAAACTATAATTGCTCTTCAACTTACAACAACACCATGCATACAACATATTGTGATTTTGAACAGTTTCCTAAATTTGTTTGGTCAGCCGGGTGTCTGACATTTGTGGAAACCCATCACTTTGTCTAAGAGTATCCAAACCAGACTGAGAGCTCCACGTACACACTCAAGTTGTGAATCACATCCTTTTGCAATATAATGTTACCTCTTTAAAGCACACCTGAAGACACAGATCTGCCATAATCAGTACCCATGAGGAATCAGAGAATAAACTATACAATATACAAACTAAGTACACAATCAAATAAACATTTCAGCACATTTCTACTGAATGTATTGTGTTGCTTTGTTCTTACTTTCGCTGTCTCCAACATACTTTTCAAAAACTGATTTCATTTCTTTTGCAAAATAGATTTATTTTCAGTTTATGTTTCCCATTTTGACAATGGTGCCTTCAAACTGTAATGCATTTGAAAAAAATGTCAATGGGGAATTATCTGGGTAAATGACAATTTGATTTGGAAAAAACATCTTGTGATGTAAAGTCTGTCTCTTCCAAGAGACCCTATATACCCCGGCCTAAAAGTCCTTGGCTCTAACCTAAGATTGTCTATGAGCCAAGTTTTCACAGGTTGACGAAGTGTACAAGGGGTTATATTCCCAAGATGCTTTTCCCAGTGTCAGGGCACCATGCATGCAACTGTTTTTCCAATGAGTAGTTTTTCAACCCTGTAGTTTAAAGTACAATGTACATCACTGTCTCTCCACTTACCACCTTGGAATAAACTGCTGGACTGATGCTTCAGTTACAATTTACATTTACCTAGAACCTTTCACCTATGAGAAAGGTCTGACAGTGCTTTACAGAATAACATTAACAAATATTAACTGCAAATGGGTAAAATACACTTTAATTTGTGCCTATCAATGTTTACTATTGAGTTCCCTATACACTTTACTAACATTTCCTTAATTCTAAAGTATATAACTATAATTTATAAAATAAAACTAGTTTCTAAAGAGTTTCTTCATTCATGTGTAGATACACTACGTGATTAACTGTAACACTATAAATGTTACTCAGTTCTGACACTCATTCTTTGGTCCTTGTTGATACAAGTGACTTTTAGCCAAAACATTATTTGTCCTTGGGAGGAGAAAGTGTGCAGACGTTTTGGACCAGTCAAACTTGCATGTGGTATAAGCATTAGACAAATTCCTGATATAAGCAACTTAATTTTGTACTTGTTTGTTTACCAAGTGCAAGCTAGCTCCTGATGATATAAGGACTGCTGGTTATGAGCAACATGTCCTCCACTGCATTAAGGTTGAAGAGCATCGTATCATACACCAGGATATGATATACAAACAGGAAAATAAGAACCCAAATGTCATTAGTATCACTTTGTCCATGTCCAGTATTTCTTAATCATTTTCTCCATGTGTGCTTGCAATAATTCATTGACACCGAGGTTTTATAACCCACTCGGCATTTGGATTAAGCTGGTATAAATCTTTCATGTAGGTGTCGTCATCCAGACAACGTTTTCCTGCAACACAAAGTACATTTTTCAAGCAAACATGGTCAAGTTAGCTAAGTTAACCAAGTTAAGAGTGTAAATAATTATTATTACATATTCACAATTTTAAGCAGTAGATTCTACCAATCCACTCGTGCTAAAGGTATCACTACAAACTGCAGTAACCTTGTGCCATTGCTGCACACAAAAGCTCTCCATCTGATCTAAATAGTGACACTCTCCACATTCAAGTCAGTCGGGCTCAATTGTGACATTTCAGGTGGATGTCATGGCACTATTTGAAAAGAGAAGGGAGTTTCTCCCGGTGTCCTGACCAACAATCCCCAAATAAAATTGGTCATTCACTTCATGGCTGTTTGTCAGACATTGATTGCTGTGTGTAAATGGACTATCATGTCCATGTAAAAATATACAGTCATACAGTAAATCCTATGAAGCGCTTTGAGACATCCTGATGTAAATGTACCAAATTCCAAATGGAAGAATTATTATTATTATTTGTCTATATTTATATGAGATTGATCCAAGCAGCAGAGGGTGCTCCCGCTGAAACAAGCGTTCACTCATACTTACTAAATAATTAAAAAATTCCAAATGATGTTTTAGACTGTATACAGTGAATGAAGATTTTGATTGTATACAGTATACTCCAGATAACATTGACCATTCTCTGTGTGGCTGTTTGTAATAATAATAATACTCAGACTCAACACCAAGGTAGTAATAATAATAATCCTTGTATTTGATATAGCGCCTTATCACGTCTTTGAGATGTCTCAAAAAGCTTCACAGAATATACTATAAAGTGAATTAATTGACTGTATATTTTGTAGGACATTTTATGCGTAAATTAGCTGCCATGTTTATCTGCAAACCTGCAGTTACTACACTTTACAAAAACCTTGTAAAACACTTTAAGATGTTGTTGGCGTGATATCAAATGTAAGGATTATTTCACTTTTAATTATTTCTTACAAATTTATCAAAAGTGTATTAAAAATTATTCCACACCCAAATTATAAGAAAATCCTTACCTATATTACCCCCAATTTCATACAAGCAAACCTCCTCTTTATTGGCAGGCTCAGCAATTCCGTTGCTGTGAACAAAGGGTATTGTTACTACACAGATACACTGTAATGCCGGTCACATAATCAGCAAAGAACTAATACTATTGACTACAGAAATCAAGCTTCAAGTATAGCCAGTTATAACTTATCTTGTTGCATTTGGGGGCAGTAAAGCAATAGAGAAAACAAATCAGTGGAGGTCAGCTCACCTGCTCTGACTGAGATGCTGTTGGAAACGTGCCAAGATATCACTAGCTTTGAGCTCTTCCGTTAGTTGAATCGCCATGGAAACTTTGGAAAGATATGGTGCCTGAACACGGATTACTCCCTGAAGAACCACTGACTGCAAGAACACATCAGCAGGAGACAATTAGAAGATTTTATTTCCCCACAGGTAACAGTTATTAATCAAAGTGGAAAAAATATTACAATATGCATCTCTTTTTGAATGCTGACCAGAGGGAGAAAAGCTCACCCAAGAGAACAACATGCAAATCTCAGTGACTTACACAAAAGCTGAGCTATTTTCCACAGACTTTTAGATGCTTCGAACACTATCACTTATTCACTTTGTTCAAGCGTCGGTGTTAATGTAATTCTCTGATTGAGTTCATACCCATGAATCCTCCCTCAGACAGTGATCAATTAGAGGCACAGACTGAGCAGCTAAAGGCTTCAGCAATGTATGAAAGGAAGGAGGGAAAGAAGATCAAATACAGGGAAGAAAGGAAGGAAATGCAATGGTGCTGAACTGTGAGAATGTTTCCTTGTCCGTCCACTAAAGCAGAGAGCAACACGTAACAGCAGGAGTACAATAACAAAGAGAATATCCCAATACTTATATATAAATACTGTATCACTTGTGAAAAAAAGTCAGACATGTATTGAAAATTACTCCATACCAGAAAGAAGTTATATAGGCCTCTGGAATAAGACATTCAGCATACAGTGACTAATAACTAGAATATGATCCTTTTCTCAACATAGCCTCAAACCTCTCCAACACAATCGTTTTTGTCATGCTCTAATCCATCAGGACCATGATGGTCATTGATACTTTGAACATCAACAACAACAAAATTACATTTATAGAGCGTCTTTCATGTTGGGAGGACGTCCCAAAGCGCTGAACAGTCAGGTGTCAGGGTCCGAGCATGGGAGAGGGGTGTTGTATGGGTGAGGGAAGGCGGAGAGGTGGGAGGGCAACCAAAGGCACGATCGAAGAGAAGGATCTTGAGACGGCCTTGAAGGAGGCAAAGGAGGAAGCGAGGCGAAGGGACCGTGGGATGGAGTTCCAGAGTGCGGGGGCAGAACAACAACAACGGAATTATATTTGTAAAGCACCTTTCACGTCGGGAGGATGTCCCCAGGTGATGAAAAGTGAGGGATCAGAACTTTAGTTATTCCTCACAATGTCCAAACATACCATCCTACATGCTTTACCTCATTCCTGCACTGCTCTATCCATGACGATTGTCTTGGACTACGGGATGTAGCTTTGCATGAAGCTTCTCAATAACCACACAAGTTAATCAAAAACAGAATACTCGATGGACTAAAGACCCTATGGGGCATATTAGACCTGTCAGTGTGGAGAGTGACATTACAGTAATTAATTGGGGACTATCTAAAGCTAACTGCCAATAATAGCAGTCTTTTCAATGAGACTTTACATTGGGAAATCCCAATCCCATTATAAAGACACAGCAAAAAAGATTGTTATCCTTAGTGATCGGTGTAAGATAGATCCAATTGCGTTTCAGGGCTGAAAGAGCACACTCTGTATTAGGTGTATCTTGCTGAAGGCTCAAATATGATGGGTTTGCACTGAACCATTTGGGATTGACTCTTGCATTTGACTGTCATGTATTTTTATGGCTATTCAACTTGAACCTGTAATTCTGAATAACAGTACTGTATTTTCCAAATAACTATCTGTATTACATTTGGAGAAATGTTTGGTACAAAAAAACTTAAAAGCAAAATTTTCTTGTCCCAATTTTGTGAGATTTTGACTTGACATATGTTACTGATAATATAAAGAACATAACAATAAAATAAAGATGTCACATTAGTTATTTGAAAAACAACTGGAAAACAAATTAAATGTTATAAGCGTTAAAAATAAAATTTCACCTTTGCTCTATGAAGTAATGAAAATATGTTTCTTCCTGCTATTTATCCAACATAAATAAAACTCTCCTCACACCTTTTCTTTCCAATTTATAAGTAATAATAATCCTTTCATTTGATGTAGCACTTTTCACGTCTTCTACAGACGTCTCAAAGCACTTCACGAATATACTGTAAAGTTAATTGACTTGATATTTGTGGGCGAAACGCAGCAGCCAATTTACTGTCCTAAAGTCATTGACTTACCAATGTACATGTGAGTAATAGAACCTCCCTGGTACATCATCCAAGCTCTAATTTTTCATGTATGAGCTTTGAAAGCAAATCTCAATTTCTTGCATTGGGTCGTACATTGGAGCTGAACACAAATTTATACTCACTTGATATCAGCTACATAATTTTCTAGCAGGGGGAAGGATGGCGATTAGGAGCAGAAACCCTGGCTAACTTTCCTGTTCCCCGGCTCACTCAGAGGTGCTAATGTGAATTGTTGTAAATTCAACTGCTATTTTAACTGATGTCCAGTAACTCAGCACAGACCAGGAATGAAACTTGTGGCATCTGAGGTCTGTGTGTCTCAGCCCTACGCTGGGTGGATGTTGCCTTTATACCCCTTAGACATTAAGGACTCCTACATCCTTCTGAAGTAAGCTTTCCCTCACTGAGTTAAAGTGAATGAATCTCTAGCAGCCACAATACTTAAATTAATTTCTGTCCTCTCCCAGACCACTTTATATGTCACTATACCAGCAATGACATCTTGCATTTACCCTTCATGTAGGATAGCATCTCAGAGCATTTCACAGTAGCGGAGTTAGATGCCAAACTAGCAGGAAAGGGAGGAGGTGACGAGGCCAACTGAAGAGCTAGGTTTTAAGATAGGATTTGAAGATAGATAGAGAGAGGGTGAGTCAGAGGAATAAATGCAAGCAGTTCCAGAGGTTCGGGGAATTCAAAGAGGTCACAGTCAGACGTGGGAGGCAATTCTTTTTTTTTTGGTCAGCCAGGTTTTGGATCTGGGTGCGGAAACCCATCACCATACTCGAGAGTATCCAAACCAAACTGAGAGTTCCATACATCCCACCTATACAATGAAATTTCCGAGCTATTTATTGGAGTGTAATTCGCATTCTTTCTCTGAAAAGATTCATCCTATTTACCTATTTCCTGAAAATATTAGGCACAGGTTGTTGTCAAGAGCCAAGGCTTGTGGACCCCAGATAATGCTGAAGTCTAACCAACTGCAACCACATAGCTGGCATTGTCTGGCAAGCTTTCCTGCTGCTTGTCCAGCTAGGATCACCCTACCTGTTAGGGATTTGGCTTGCAGGTAGGGGTTGCAATACTGAAATCCTGATCCCGGGAGCCAGTATGAAATGGTGCCTCCAAAATCCCAACAATTGCATGACGATTGCAACTACTACTTGCAAGGCTAACATGAGTAGAATGGGAAGAATCCCTATCCCCCATTGACTGCTCTGTCCCTCTAAGTCCTACTGATAAGGTATGCTGTCATCAGCAGTGCCTTGGAATACTGTGGACCCGCCTGGTTCAGGAACCGGACTATTGAGATCACCACAGAGGGTGAGCTTGATTCTAACATTCCACTGGCACACATGTTATCCTGGATCCAGTTCAGCGCCAAGGACACACCCCGTTTACCCCCTTCCGCCCCCCGCCCCCACCCCCCGCGTCACCACGGGGCACACTCACTAACTGGTGAGGAGATTCATTGGACGAGGATCAGATGAAAGAGAAGTTTCTCAAGACGACAACTGCAAAGGTTAATGGAAAGTGCTGAATAATTCAGATATATATCAACTGCAATGTCACTTCCAACAAAAAACACATTATGTTTAGCTTTATCTTCTGGTTGGGGCTGGAGAGGAAACATCAGCTGAGTTGTAAATGAGTCAGTAAGTAGAGTCAATACTGAGATGCTGGTGACAGATAACTGCTGCAAATTAACTTCGGTGTTATTGGTAATTCTAAAATTACTCAAATGTCCTGATTTAAACATAATAAGTGATGATATCTGATCAAAGAAAATGATTAAAATATAAATGTGAAAACATGAGGTATATGTGTAATCGCACTGTAACTAAGAAAGCACAAATGACCCTAGTAGTCAATTCAGTCTTTATCTCTTGCTCACACACACTCTATAATCTCTCCCAAACTGTTTTATTTTCCATAGCTCTTTTGCTCTCAGATTTTTGGAATTCCAGTGACACTTTGGTAGTGTTAATTCTTTCCCTTTATGCTTGCCTATGATTTGATTTTTGCTCTCTGTTTCTACAGTCTATTAATCTCCCCATATTTGACACATAAAGACAAAATGATTGATAAATCAATCATAAAGATAAAGGGGAATCTCATTATTAGAACATTGTTATTGTACCTCATCCATTGATTCACATTATAAGCAAAGTGTTAAAAAAAGGCTGACTTCTGAGTCATCAGGTTGCCAGTGTTGTCACTTCCTGTGAATACCAGCACACAATGTATGGCAAGTAATGTCAGTAAAAATTCACTGATGTGGAGTTTGGAGATTTTTTAATGTGGAATGCTGGCTTGCTTGTCCTGGAAGTCCAGTATACCATGCACAGGAACCAGCGCTATAAGTGAGGCTGTGCTCTAACAAAGGGTGCAATAATGGTGTTGCCCTATATTAGTGATCTTACTCAGTCATGGCGTATTGGAATCCAGTATCTGGAGTAATTTTTCCTCCAGTAATTTTACCACTGCCATTGGCTTTCACTGGCACAGGAGCAGCGTCTTATCACAGAGCCTTCCTGACATCCATCAGTGCCACTGAAAGTTTTCACTGGCACTGTGGATGCTGGGCTAGCTCTGGCCCGTTCTAATCCCTAATCTGGAAAGAACAAGGGCATATGGAAGGAGTGATGGAAGAAAGTGTTGGAAGAGTTTTCTTTCAAGTAGACATAGAGCAGGGATGACACTGTTGAACCTCTGCGCCAACTGGTCTCCATTGAAGTCACATCCTGCATATTGTGCGTTGATATGCACAATTAGGAAGTGACAACAGCAGCAATCTAGTGACGCAGAAGTCGAACCTTTTTAGTGCTTTGTTTATGTCATTCGGTTTAAATGATAAGAATTCAGAATTGAATCATAACTGGTGAACCCTGCAGGTACCCAGATCTGCTAGATGTCAACCCACTGGATCTCAGAGTTAGGCCCCTGAATAAGGTCAGAAAAATCATTTATTAGCTTTCATAAATGATCTTACTAAGTGTCAATCTAAGATGGCTGTAACCAGGCCTTTAAAGACAGTTTGGGTGCTCTCATTATTTCAGAAGTCAGGAGGATGTTTGAATATACCTTTCAAGCCCACAAAATATACAGTCAATTCACATTAAAGTATATTTTGTGAAGCGCTTTGAGATGTCTCCAAGACATGATAAGGCGCTATATCAAATCCAAGGATTATTATTAATATTATTAAACATACTGCTTAAAAAATTATGGATATGACAATTTTGACCCCCAAAATACAGAATAAGACCAATATAATAATCAGAGACTAATATCTCAGCTGTCACATTAAAAGAGCACAGAAAAATGTCTGACTTCTGTCATCAGGTGCAAGAAGTGCCTGTAATATTACTTATTGTGCAGGAAGTGACATTAGCAAAACTTCCTGTATATGGGGCACATGTGCATTGCAGAGGAAGTGAACACCAATGGGACCTTAAAACCCAGACATCAGCCAATTTTTTCCCATGGGCATGTACCACGTATCCAGTAACCAAACATCTACAGGGCCCTCACGATAAAAGCAAAGCTACACTCTGGTGAGACACTTAATAACAGGGTAGTCCTGTACAAAGGACGGTGAGAGAAGGAGATTTAAGTAAAATAATTTAAATCTACAGAAGAAAGCAATTTGGTACATCATATCTGTGGTGACTCTTTTAAGAGTAATCATTTTAGTTCCATTTACCTGCCCTTTCAATACAAAATTACATTTCTATAGCACCATTGACTCCTTTTAGGTACCTATCTGGTTCCCTATTGAAAGCTAATATGGATTCTCTTCTTTAACCTTCTGGTGGCAGAGCATTCCATATCCTAACTGCTCTGTGCATGAAAAAAAATCTCCTAACCTCCACATTTGCTTGTTTTAACCATCTTAAATTGATACCCTTTAGTCAAGTGGATGAAGAAATTACTATATACGGGACCATCAGGCTTCACAGGAAGATCGAGCAAGTTCATAAATTAGGTAATTTAAACCGTATTTCTTCTGCAACCATATAATTGTGATGAGTTGCTACAGAAAATTGGCTTTGGTCCAATATTGCATGATTTTCAAGGCTGCTTTTCCTCCCAAATTATGATACAATAACTAATGATGATATTAAACTGCTGACTGAAAATATTTTGAAATAAAATGTTGCAGTGTATGGCCTTGGAGATTGCTTACATCTGTTAGACACTTCTCCGATTGGCTCCTGTCGTACTTGTCTTTATCATAGGCCATCTTTTTCAGCAGCTTCTTCATGGCCTTGTCTTTGGTTTGCTTCTTATGGTTTTCAATGTTCCTCTGTCGAACTTGAATCATAATAAACTTTGGAATCTGGAATGTGTAGAAAGAATTTTTTTTAATATATTCAGCACTTTTCCTGAGGTCTAAAGATCTAGATCCATGACGTCTGGGTTTAGTTGCTTCAAATGTATTTTCACAGCGTTGCTAGGATAAGTACTGAACAAACTCCACTGCCAGAAGTTAAGTGAACAACACCAGGTCTTTGAAAACCTTTGAAAAAACTTTGAAAAGGACGTGAAAAGCGCTATATCAAATGCAAGGATTATTATTATTATTATTATTATTATTTCTAGAGCTCCACTCTTCAATAACAGCGATGGCATTGCATTTTTTTCCACTATTTTCTAGGAGATGGTCCTGGATTTTAGGGGACGAGGGAGTTGAAAGTGGAGGAGAGGCGATCATGGAGCAGCTAGATGGCTGCTTCAGGATCTCCATGGGTGGAAGGCCAGAAGGATAGGATGTTTGATAATGTGAGGGCATTTGTGAGAGTCTCAGGGGATAGCCTTTTCCAAGGGCGGTAGAGAATGGGTTGAGGGCTTGGTGGAGGAGAGAGGGATGTGAGGGGAGAAGGGATGAGGAAGTGGTCCGAGATGGCCTTATCCACTATACTAAGGTCGGAAATGTCAAGGCCGTGGGTGATGACGAGGTCAAGGGCATGACCACGATATACAAAGTAAGGCACTAAACTCTTGTTTTATTAATCATTCAACATCACGTGGAATTCAGACATGTGTTAAACTCTGACTTTTGTTACTGTTGGGTTTAATTGTTCAGGCTAACCCATATGAGTATCAGAGGAAATGAGTTTACTTTCAGGGGCCATTCCCCACACACATGATCTTGTCTTACCGTCCACAGGAGGTCTTGGTATTTAATCAAATAGCGCATGATGTTGCTTGTTCCAGCAGCCATTGATAACTCCATCAACCCGCTTGCCTTTGAACAAAATCCTTTGAACATAAACAAGTTTGGCGCCATGACAACGGAAATGTTGTTCAGCGTCATTTTGTTGCTCTCTCTGTTGTCTATTACTCTCTGAAGAAATTCAAGCATTGCCTGCAAATGGATATGAATTATATCAGAATTATTTCCAAAGTTACCCTGCAAGCAGTAGAACTGGGTTTCATTTTAGCAGAAAGTGAAACGTTATTTCAACGATTTCTAAACAAATTCTTCTCTGTTATTATGTTTTTATTTTCAAATGGGAGCGGGGAATCGTTCCACTCAGCTCCTGTTAACCCTGCAAGCCAAAGCCCAACTGGACAAGCAGTGAGAAGTTTGACACACAGTGCTTTCAAAATGTCAACCTGTGAAGTTTTAGTTAGTTGAACTGCAAGTGTACCCCAACACACATTCTGGTGTTACGAAACCTTGGCTCTTGCCAACCTGCGTTATAATCTCTGTAATTAGCTAAGCAAGGTGCATTCCTCCAAGGAGAGAGTGTGCATTTAATTTCAAACATACGGAAATGTATATATGTTGGTAGTGTACGTAAGTGGAATTCTCACTCTGGTTTGTACACTCTTAAGCATTGTGATAGGTTTCTGCATGTGCAAAATACCTGATGACAAAAAAAAATCCCCAAGTCTGGATTCAAACCCAGCTCCCAAAGTTAAAAAGACAATGGGGAAACCCAGTACACTTCCCAAACTCCAGATGGCTATTTGTATAAGTCATAGCAATGCTTTTGCATGTACAATATTGTTACTCTGGCAATTTATTATTCATCTAGACCCTGACCATGAATGTTTCTAAAGTCTTCAATGCGAAAAGAAATGGGATCTAAATTGTGGTACATCTTAATGAGTTTCTTTAATACTTTTACAATGCAGTAGTTGGGGGTCCATAAATTCCCAACCAGTGCTCTAACAGACTGCTAATATCAGTCAGCTTTTCTGCATTCATTGTTCAAGGTCTCCACAAAGTCCTGTTATCCCCATGTTTTTTTCTACAGAGCACTCACCAACAACTGAAACATGTGAAAGGATGATGATAATTGTATTTAGAAGTACTTAATTGTATTCAGTACAAGTGTTTAACTGTAGTTAGACATCCAGAGGATTGGTGCAAGCACCATCATTTTCATGGCAGATAATGATCCATCATCATTATGTCATGCAGTGTGACATCTTCCGTAACATGATGGAGTGACGAGGCGAAATGCTTCTCTGACAGCTTGATTCCGCTGTTCCTCTGACTTATATCGCTGTTTTGTAATAAGGCATAAGAAAACTTTCCACCCTGTACATGAGTTTCCTGCCAACTCCCCACGTTAACAATTAGCCAATTTCTGTCTCATCATTTCACTGCTGACGTCACAATTGTGCAGAATTATTCCCCAGTTTCAAAGTGTGCTCTTGAGTTTTACATCGATATGATACAGACCTACCTTCAGCAGGTCTTGGTTTTGGTTGGGGAGCAAAAGCACCAGCAAATTAAGAGCCTGAAACTGAAGTTTTCTGGTTGAAAGTTCTGTAAATCAAATATTTGAAACTTGGTGTTATTAAAAGAGCATTTAATGTTTTTAAAAATATTCAATTATCTGAGAGCTGCACAAGCAAACATCCTCCTCAGAAAGGCTTTACCTAGGTCTCCTTCTGTTATTCATATTGTCATGTTGGTGACTGAGTCTGTACCAGAAATATATAGGCTGCATGTATTAGGGTCAATCACGTGTTGTTTTCTAATAGTGAATTCGTCATTTAGAGGTGAATCTCTCATTTCCCATTCTACTCTGAGAATTGGATTTCCTTTTATAAGTGAGAAATGAAAGGTTTGCTAGCATTACATAACAGTGGGCATTACACTCCAAGAAGTCAAGAATGACAGCATTGTGCCGAGCTGCCCTCTATTTAACTCCTATTGCAGGACCCAATCAAGTCAATGTTATTGACAAATTCCATTATAACCTGAGGACATTTCACACAGAATCATGAGTGAACAAAGCTCAACCAAAAGAAGTTCAGGAATACAAATTGCTCACAGCAACTGATCCCTGGCCTTCAATTCACTCTGAGCATCAGAAATGTGAGCTCAGTGTATGTGCCCCCCACACACATGCACTGAAATATATTTAATAATATAAAATAATAATAATCCTTGCATTTGGTATAGCACTTTTCACATCTTCTAGACGTCTCAAAGCGCTTCACAGAATATATTGTAAAGTGAATTGATTTGTGGGGAAAACGCGGCAGCCAATTGTGCACAACAGTGTCCCACAAACAGTCATGGATTGAAGTGACCAATTTATTATTGTGTTTTTTTCTTGAGGGATTATTATCAGGCATGTGGAGCAAGGAAGCTTTCCCAGGGTTTCGCCCTGCCAGGAATCAAACCCAGATCTCTCACTTGCGAGACGAGTGCTCCAACCACTGAGCTACAGGACTCCATATTTGTCACTCGTGCATATGACTACAGAGAAACCACCTTTATAATTATATTGGGAGATTAATTATATCTGTGTCCAGATTTTCTCTATTTTCTTGACATTTCAGAACATCCTGAATTTGACAAATTCTTAAATACAGTAAGCGCCCAGCTTACCAGACTGGTTATTCAGAATTCAAACCTAGCCGGACTGGGTCCAAAACCTAAATATTTTTTTAAAATTTCCACGGGCCTAAAATTTCTGCAGGCTGGCACATAGACCCTGCCAGGCCAAGTCTCCCAGTGCATGGCAATACCATTCTGAGCAGCCTATGTGTTGCCTGCAGCTTCCCGCCTAACCATCCTTGCTAGCCTTCACAACGGCCAGCCTTCACAATGTCCGCCTGTAGGCCTTTGGTGAGTGAGCAGAAAATAACTAAATTTAACATACAGTATATTCTCACATAAAAACACACAGTGCCAAAAAATGATGGTAAATGCTTTACTGGTCGTAATTACACTTAGTCAGAAATTCTGGTTCACCGTGACAGAATCTCTCCCCCATCAGTCCAGCCAGCTGGGATTTTAGTGTACCGACTTACTTTTTGAAACCAGCTTTCTGTACATTATTTTAAGAACTACAGGAAACCAGGCTTCAAAGTTAACACTGAATTCAACAATTTGCCAAATTCTGCACTCGGAGTTGCTGTTTGAGGTCCGAATACTGAAATGCTACATAAAAAGAGTAAAACTAGATTCAGGTGGAATTTCTCCCTCAATGTTTTTTCTCTTTCAGGTACAAGTTCGAAGTGGAATCACAAGCTGACCCTTAGAATCTCCACTGAGACATCGATCTCAGCTCTTCCTTCCTTGAAGTCAGCATTCATGCATCAGCCGTGACACAACCCGGATTAGCTTGTTACAGACCCATTTGTGATTCACACATCATAGAGTCTTACAACCAGGAAAAAGCTCTTTGAATTTCCTCTAAACTTTTGTTCCCCTTCAAACAAGAGAACTGAATTTGTTTGTATCATTTCAAAGTTTGGCACATTTCCAGGTACCACCACATTCAGAGTACATTACATTCAAAATCTTGAAAGTCTCATTCACAGAAATGTAAAATTAAATGTACACAAGAAACGATGTGTTTCCACGTGATGTTGAATGATTAATAAAACAAGAGTTTAGTGCCTTACTTTGTATATCGTGGAAAGCTTTGAGATATTCGACAGTGATAAGTGGGTAAGGCAACTCCCTTATGAAGAGCTTCAGTATGCTCCCTGCATCATGCTGACGCACATTGTCCCAGTTAAAGGTTCCTTCATAGAACTTTGCTTCCAGCTCTTCACAAAGACTCTTAACAAGTGGAAGAGAAAAAGAGTATCACATCAAGTTCCATCCCAAAGTTACACTGCATTCTCTTTCCTGCACAATACCCTCATCATGAGAAGTTACAAGTTGTTATAAAGAACAACTTGCACATTGGCTGATACCTGAAAGCACGTTACAGAGATAGAGCGGAATCCTAAGCAAGATGGAAAGTGGTGAGATAGATGGGAGTTGACCCAAAGGCATGATCGAAGAAGTATGTTTTTCGAAGGTTTTTGAAAACTGGAAGGAGGATGCGAGGTGGACGGATTTGGAGAGAGAACGTTGTATTTGAAAACTTGAATGTTGATAAACTGTCAAAAGAAGGCAACATTCCCAGCAGAGCAGAATAAGTGTTTTTTCCACACATCCCAACATGATGATGTAACCCCAGAAATGTATGGGAGCAGTGGTAGACTGAATCATCACACTGTATTGAACAAGCTTCTATAATGTGTCTAACTCATTATTATTATTATTAACTCAGACCACATCAACAGCCTGTGACATTATGTATCATTGCTGGGAGTTGGGGTTGTGATTCCTCATATAATGTACACCCTGAAGATGCAAGTAATAACAGACTAACTGCTAAACTCCAGGGAAGGGGAGATGACTGGACAATGAGTGAGTTGCATCTGGTAGGCTTCCCGCTACTTATCTCAAAACCAGCCTGGGAGAAGAAACCTGTCATCATGGCTTGTTCTCTTAGGGAATGGTCACCAATGCCAATCATTTTAAGAGTGATGCAGCAAGCCTGATTCTTTGCACTGACTTGACAGAAATTACTTAGAACTGTTCAAAACTCCTGGATATTGCTGAGGAAAGGTTTGAGGTCTGCAGAACTTCCAATCTTCCAGACCTACAGTAATCAGAGGCCCCAAAAATTCTTCATGGTGTAAGCCTTAAGACTACTTTATCTTAAAATTTGACAATTGTCAGATTTGTAGAAAATTCAGTAAATACAGTAAATATGAACAAATATTGTTAGATGTAAATAGCAAGTATATTATTCAGATAATCTTTCATTAAATTGAGTAATAAACTACCACAGGCAAATCCCTCTAGTATAGGCACAGACAGGGAAAAGTCCTGTAAGTTAACTAACCATCTATGAAAATATTCTGAATAGTACCTTTATTCTTGATGATACTCCAGGGATTCGTAGAATTCCTTCTGTGTCCAATCCCTTTTCCTCTATGTGGGAGACAAGCTAAAAAAATGTTTGTAGACTCACATCAGCAACTTTGTATGATACCAGATATATTTAACTCTGGGATAAAGACAGTGGCTACCTTCTGCAGATAAACATAGTGACCCACAACAACTTACACTTTCACAGTACCTCTCGCATAAGATGAATGTCTCGAAGTGCTCAACAGAATTAAACAATCTGACCAAATGCACAGTTAAATATATGTCTTTGGAAGGGTTTTGAAGGCAGGAAAAGAGAAAGCAAGGAAAAATTATTTGGGAAAAAAGTTTCAGACATTGAAGGTTCCATTCCCTTCTAAAGGTTGGTATAGGGATATGGTTACACAAACCTGTCACCTTTTAATACCACACCCGAATGGCCTTGTGAGCATGGACATTAAGTAGCTACATGACTATTGGGATATCTGATCAGCCTGATTTTGTCGACCCCAAAGATCTCTACATACACAAGCAAACACAACAGGGGTCAGTGGTCACTAATTAGCCACAGCAATTCATCCCTACCTTTTTTTACTTCTCTAGCCTAAGGATGTTAGGCTAACTGTAGTGCTCTCTCTACCTGCTGAGATGACCTAACTCAGCAGAAGATTTAACCTGGGACTTTCCTGATATGCATGACTCAGTTCTATTCTCAGTGCACTCATCACCTGAGCAATGCATCCTCTTTGGGAATTATTAATCTATTGGAGCCAGTGGTCTAGATCCTTTCTTTTAGAAAAAACACCAACAATTATCCTTAGACTTGTCTCAAGTGTTATAGGTACCCCGGGAGCTGTGCCAGTGCACCCTTTAATGTCTGGTACATTAAGCCTGCTCTGGCCCCTGGAGATGCTGTGTTAATCATGTATAACTCCTTCACTGGGGTGTGGACATAGATCAAAACATCAACTTGTACTTAAAAAGTACCCTACACGTAGAATAATGTTTCAAAGTGATTCACAAAGACAGAGTTAGACCTTGAGCAAGGGAGAAGGGATTGGAAGGCATGGACGATGGCAATGATCACACACCATATGAAAAATGTATGCAGCACTCAATCTGCACATTGTAAAAATGTGTGCAGCACTGCTGCTTAGAATGATTAAAATTAGATCTGTGTGAACACATTGTCAAGCGTCTAATGAAAGTTACTTTCAGTTCAATGGTTATCACGTTCTGCACTTACTTTCTGAAATATAAGTGGCACTTTGGTTCCTGGAATCTTTTTGTTATCTTGCTCTAACAGCAATGGAAGAGGAACTCCAAACAATCCCACTTCTGCAAGGAAAAGAGTGCAGAACTCAGAACAATGTAAAAACATCCCATGCACCAAATGTACTGTACACTATGGATCTAGTGTGATAAATCTGATTAGATTGTATTGAGGTCTAAATCAAAGTGAAAGAGTCCCCATCAGTGACTCAGTCCTTATTTAAGTATCTCTTAACAAATCATCATAAAATAGATCCCATTACAATAGAATCAATTACTCGCACTAACTGGAACCAGCCCCACTATGGATAAGGAAATAGAACAGTTAATTGGACATCATGCAAAAGTGTCTCCAACTAAAAAATTCTGTTAGAAGTCAAACTGTTACTATAATATCACATTGTGCCAATCCCTTCTCACTCAATCACTCTATCTGAATCAGTAATTCTTACTTTCTCACTGACTTATTTTCTTTCGTTGAATCTCTCTCTCTCTAAATTTCTCCCTCACTCTGAGTCTCTGAAACTTTCACTTTCTCTGCAAGTCTTTTCTTTCTCTGCATTTCACTCTCTCTCTCTTTCTCTGATTCTATAAAATTTACAATACAATTTATATTTATGCCATGTCTTTCACGTCAAACTTAACTGTGCATAGCTAAGTAAACACTTTCCATCCTTACCACTTAAACTGGTAAGAAAAATTCACTTTGCATATGTGCATTAAGTTACTTGACTCATGATTTACGTATGCAGTGTGAAAAAATCGCATCCCGCACATTTAATTCGATATTGAATTGACCAGTTTTGCAGTCCCATGCACTCTGAATTTGAGCTCAATATGGATAAATGAACAAGTGGATAGTAGGTGTCTGGATACACAGTTCTCTGCTGTAATTTGTATTCTGAATCATTACCAAAGATTTCTTAAAGGTATTTTATCTTGATTTCAATCAAAGTGAAATGATTCTGCTCCGATCTTTAAATGTGACTTTTTTTAAAATTCTACTTGTATAGTACTATAACTAATAATTTAACATTTGATTGCAGCTGCTTACAAGCCTGTGAGGCTTATTTTATGTTGATTGCTAACAGTTGTAATTTGGTACTATCTTTTCAGAGTGAAAAGCCTCATTGGAAGAACATACAAAGTGGTCATTGATTTAATGATCAGTTTAACCCCAGTGACATCTTTGGTACATTATTTACATTTTATAGCAGAAGAGTTTAAAAGCAGAGAGCTTTAACATTATGGAGCAATCCTTTGATGAAATTTTCCTTTCAAATAATTTAAGTGAATGATTTCCTTTTGAGACAGCTTTATGTAGGAAGTGGTTTCTGTGTGAATCCGGGTGCCACTGCCTCACACAGTACCGTGCCCATATTTGTACCTCGTCTTGATTCCTCGTTTGGGTTTACGTTGCGAGATTCACGAAAACAATTGTAAAGAATAAATCCTGGACGCATGGCTGACAAACCTTTGGAACTCGACTCAGACACTAATTTCACAGAGAGCATCATCCAAATAGAACTCTGGATGCAATCACCTCTGTTCCACACACAGAGATATATCTTTGTGTAGATGGTATGAATATATTGAGCTCTGGCTGGTTTAGATATTCTTAACCATGGTGCCAGGTTTCCACACGTGTCAGAAACCCAGCCAACCAAACACAAAATTCTCTCAGATCACCTGACACAAATGGCTTCCTTTCACTTTGCATCCTAAGGAGATTTCAGTGACACAAGATACCAATTAAATTTCTATTTTACAGTTTGCAATACAATACAATTTTCATTCATAGAGCACCTTTCACGTCAGGACGATGTCTCAAAGACCTTCAGATTTTCTCAGAGGAGTGCCTATTACTCACTTAACCATGAATAATACACAATTCCATTACCTTTACATTTGACTTTCATGGCTTTCGGGTGCTTTAGACTCACACCAAGTGTGTCGTACAGAGCAGACAGCTCAATCAAAGCCAGTGAACAAACTTTCTTTAAGTCCTGAGGTGCAAGATCACCCACTTTTGTGATGCCTGTCTTCTCCTTTGGCAATCGATAATTCTTAGCAAAAGAAGAAAAAAAATTAATAACCAAAATCAAGAACCATCAAATGTTTCAATACCAATTTTTACCCAAAATGCCTGTTTGTTTTGTGAAGCTTTTGTGTAAAACCCCCCCAGATTAATCAACTTTTTCCAACTTCCGGGAAGTTGCACAAGCATTGTCTCCCGTTCCCAACAATAGAAAAAAATCAGTAGAAAGAGATGGAAATTTAGATATTCAGATAGAGTGAGACAGAGGAGACAGGCAGATAGAGGCTCAGAGAGAGATTAAGAGAGAGAGAGAGAGAGAGAGACTGTGAGGCTATGAGAGAGAAAGAGAGAGAGAGAGAGACTGTAAAAGAGAGACAGAAAAACAAAGAGATTTTGTGAGAGTGAGAGTTTGATACTGAGATTAATACTGTGTGTATAAGAGAGAGAGAGTAGGCACAGCATGGCACTATAGTAACAGAATAGCTCCCGACAGAACAATATTTTAGTTGGCACTATAGGTAATTTATATAATTTCCATAATGTCCAATTATCCACACAGTTTCAACCCTCTGACTCAAACACTACTTCTGACACGAGCAAATGAAGTTTAATACACCAGGGTACTGCATTTTGCAAGTTAAATTGTCAACATATGTATATCCTGGATGGGACAGTACTTGAAAAGGAGGAAATTGAAAGAGACCTAAGGCTCGTGGCTCACCATATCAAAAGTGTGAATCAACAATAAAAAAAGTAAACAGGCTGTTGGGCTACATTACCAAATCATTTCAGTTCAGTTCCCCAGATGTAATGCTGAACTGGGTTTCCTTTCCTATACCTCTCATGATATTTCTGAGATATGCACCCATTTCAGAAAGGCACTATTTGTATTACATTAATGAAGTGTGTACAGTTTCACAAAAGTTAATGAAATAGAAATAAACGTGCAGGACTGAAACCGGAGTTACCCAAGGTGGCCTATTTAGGCTAAACTGCTCATCACAGGGTTGTTAACCTAGGACTGTACACATTCAGAACACAATGCACCGCTCTATGTAAATATGAATAGTAGGGATGTTTAGCCAGAATTTGAATGTGACTGCGCGAGACCTGTTTTTAACAAAGCACAGCATCTCTCACATCTGTCAGTCACTTCTTTCAACAAGCTTATTTGAATGATTTTTTAAGTGCTGAAGGTGACTGTAGAATTAACTGCCGTGCACACCACTCACTGGCAAGGATGCATCATCCTCTCCTTTCGGCTTCCCGTGCTTTGACTTTTCCCTCATCTCCGCGGCCTGCTCAGAATAGGATATTTCTAGGTTGATGTCAGGTTCAAACACCGCTGCATGTTGAATGCCTTCATTCTTCACATCTAGGTTCCCCAGCTGTCCTGGAAGGACAATAGCATTTATTACTCTCCCAGGCCGCTCACCTGAGACTCAGAATATCTCACCATCTTAGCCTGAAGACCACTGTTTCAAAACATAAGATTATGCAGAATCTTTGAAAATCCTTAAATTCAGACTAAATTTGAAAGTTGATTTCCTAGAATTCTTTTCAAGAACAATGTCAATTTTAAGACAGTGGTTTGAAAGCCCTTGGACCTATAAGTGAAGAATAATTGTGATTATACCAAAGTGTCAACTCAGACAGTCTGTAAGATCATAAGGGAGATTTGGCCCATTCGGTTACGTTTCAGAATACCAACCCTTCCCAATACAGCATGAATATACACATTGCTCACAAAATACAAAATACAAAAGACAGTCACATCACTTTACAATATGATACAATAAGAGGTGGATAGATACTTGTTAGGTCAGGTTATCAAAGGGTAAGGGGCAACAGCAGATAATTGGAGTTGAGGTACAGATCAGCCATAATCTTATAGAATGGTGGAACAGGCTCGAGGGGCTGAATTACCTAATCATGTTCCTATGTTCCCAATATATAATGTGAAGCACTTTGAGAGGTGTCAAAAGCATGATAAGGTGCTAAATCAAATGCAAGGATTATTATTTATCATGAAATTAATCTTGCACAATTCCAAAAGGACAGACGTAACTAAAGCAGAGAAGGCGACCATGAGGATGATTATTATTTATCTGTAAAGTGTGTTCCATACTTTCCAGTTTCTTTGCGCTATTTCCTTTCTCATTTCCGTTGGCAGCAGCAGCTTGAACTTCATCTGTATGTGAGGCCTGAAAGTCAACATAAAGAACATCTGTGTCTCTTTGTATATTGCCATTCCAGTCAGTTGATCACAGAGCAACAATTGATAAATGGGATAGGAAAGGATAAATCAACAATCGGTATATTGCAATGTTTCATCTGATCTTGTTGGAAACATTTAACATCTGCTCCTTGTGTGATGATATGAAATTATATTTAATGGATATTACATCCAAACATAACATAAACAACATACTCACAATTAACACAATGATTTCACTCAATACTGGGACACCATCACCCAGTGTAACAAATAAAAAATGACCCTTTATTAAAGTGGTAGTTCCCACATATAGAACCATAGAAATTTACAGATCAGGAGAAGGCCATTCAGCTTATCATGTCTATGCTGGCTCTTTTAAAGAACAATCCTTTCAGTCCCATTTACCTGCCTTTTTCCATACTCTTATAGTTTACTCCTTTTTAGATATCTCCCTTTGTAGATATGCTCACTATTTATTCATTTTGAAGGCACATAGGTAGGGAATAAAGGAATCTATCTCTTTGAAATATCCTACCATTTCTGGTAGTAATAATTTTGAAGCTATTCATATTTTTCATCATAAATCAAGAGAAGAAACATGTGCTTAGTTTATTTTCTATGATTACTTTGCAGGCATCTGGGCTTTGCACTTGAGCCCTGGCTCTGGGATTTGGAGACACTCAGAGAAGAAGAGCAGAGGTCAGTAACATGAAGTTGATATTAACTGCAAAATCTCAAATGGTCTTCAGAGTGAATGGAAGAACATTCTGACAGGTTCTCCTCTCCTCTGTCCCAGAAGTATGCACAAAGATGAATTATGTGACAGTTTTAAAACATTGCAGCTCTAATCACTGAAAAAATGTGGAACTGTGAAAAAAAAATTCTTCCAGATGAAGTTATCCCAGAGGTGCCCAGACGCAATGCCTTTCTCACCTGTGCT
This sequence comes from Callorhinchus milii, assembly GCF_018977255.1. Classification (NCBI taxonomy): domain Eukaryota; kingdom Metazoa; phylum Chordata; class Chondrichthyes; order Chimaeriformes; family Callorhinchidae; genus Callorhinchus; species Callorhinchus milii. Next base: position 30,471,673 of record NW_024704744.1, on the reverse strand, counting down.
CTTCATTAAGTCAGCCTGTATCCACAATCGCAAAATTGCAATGAGGTAACAGAATGAATGTAAAATTTTGTGAAGAGCTTTTACATTTTGTGAAGAGCTTGAGGGGCTGAACAGCCTACTCCTGTTTCTATGCCTATGCATCTATGAGATGTCTTGACATCATGATACAGCCCTATGTCAAAATGCAAAGATTATGAATATTAGTACTGTATTATCATAGAATATATGTAAATTGAAGACTGAACCCATTTGATCAATAGTCCATAACATTGAATGTTATTCCTCTTATTGCTCGGCAGTACCATTGCAGGAGGCCAATGTCATTTGCATGCAGTTTACGTACTTGCACTATTAACTGTTATCCACTCTCTCCTACCCCTCAGGTACCTGCTATCACATAGCCAGCTATTCTTCACTCCCACCATAATAATAATAATAATCCTTGCATTTGATATAGCGCTTTTCACGTCAGGAGGATGTCCCAACGCGCTTCACAGAACACACTGTAAAGTGAATTGACTGTATATTTGTGGGCGAACGCGTCAGCCAATTGTGCACAGCAATGTCCCACAAACAGTTGTAGATTGAAAATGACCAATTTATTATTGTTTTTGGTTTTGGAGGGATTATTAATAGGCGTGTGGAGTAAGGAAACTTGCCCAAGGTTTCGCCCTCTGCCTGGAATTGAACTCAGGTCTCTCGCTTGCAAAGCGAGTGCTCTAACCACTGAGCTACAGGACTCCATACTAAAAATGCACAATGTTATTAAAGATTAACAATAATATTGCACAAGCAATATTTGTCATATGGGAACTGCAAGAAAATTAGAGATAGGCTTTCTTTTAAGATAGATCTTCTTACCTGTTTTGGTGTCATGGGCAGTGTGCTAAAAATGTCCCTGACGTCAGGAAAATGCTGTTTATTCTTTTTTCTCATTATCATCGTAAATGTTTCCACTCTTCTCTGAACAGCTTGTGCCTGGGTGCGAGTCAGCGTGGCGAGTAATGCTATGCTCTCCTGGGTATCTCCATTGACTAGGCCCGAAAGGCCTGCCTCCTTCAGCCACTCCGCTTCAGTTTCCTCTTCTTCATAGTCAGTAGAACCACCAATGGAACGAAAGGTAGGCAAAGGGTGATAATACAAAAATTGAAGATGATTTTGCTAAGGAAAATCTTACTTGTTTCTATAACTCTGAGCTACATCTATATAATATGCAATCTGGTGCTATAATCCATACTATAAACTGCAACTAGATTCTCAAATATATCTGCAATTATTGAATTGGACAGGGACTGGAAAGTTCAATATTGTATATGATAGTTTAGCTTGGAACATTGTGGTCTATTGTGTAATATGCATTATATGGATCACTCCCACCCTCGCTCGCCTCCACTGGCTTCCCATCCCCCAGAGGATCGAATTCAAGATCCTCATCTTCACCTACAAGGCCATTCACGGCCTTGCTCCCTCCTACCTCTCCGACCTACTATCCCTACTTACCTGCCCATACCCTCCGTTCCTCTGGCTCCGGTCTGCTCCACATCCCCCGCCCCAACCGCCCTACGATCGGTGGCCGGGCCTTCAGCCTCTCAGCCCCTAAGCTCTGGAACTCCATCCCCCAGTGCCTTCGCCGCCTCCTCCCTTTCCTCCTTCAAGGTCGGTCTCAAGACCTTTCTCTTTGACCGTGCCTTCAGCTCCCCTCTCGACTCTCTACACCCTCCTCGCTCCCTCCCTTCCCTCCCCTCACCCTGACCATTTCCCCTTTGCTCGGGTCCTGACCCAACTGTCCAGCGCCTTGGGACGTCCTCCTGACGTGAAAGGTGCTCTATAAATGGAATCTTGTTGTTGTTGTATGTGGTGTGTGCAAAAACACGTGTGTACAGAAGGAATTATAATACAGGCAGCTTTAATAATGTACTTAACCACAGAACCACAGAAATGTATGAAACAGTAGAAGTTCATTCACTCATTGTATTAATGTCGGTGTTTGCTACTCCAATGGAAGCATCTACCCAAATCCCAATTCCCTATACATTCCCTATACCCTGTAATACTCTTCCTCCACACACACCTATCTATTTCTCTAAAATGCCCTGATCAAAAGCCAACTTAGGCAATGCATTCCATATTCTGATAATCATTTGGAAGAGGGAAAACAAATCCCTAATTTCTCCTTTTACATTACTTCTTATAATTTTAAAATCCAGCGAAAGAGGTTTTATTAATTATGTGATTAACAATCCTTTCATTTGAAATTGCTTCTAGACATATATACATAGACACATATAGACACAAATACTACACATGATGCATAATAAACCCCACAATTGTAGTTTTTATTCTCTACTTGGGAGTAATGGTACCTTGCTACTATTATGGACCATTCCCTCTAAATGTTTCAGGCCTTGGAACATCTACCCGACATGAAAGGTGCTACACAAATGTAATTTGTTGTTGTTGTTTATTAACAGAAAAATGGGTGGTAATAGACCTACACCGCATGAAGGGCGCTATATAAATGCAAGTTGCTGTTGCTGATATTAGAATGCCATATGGAACTTGCAGAGTGCAAGATGTTCTTTTGAGCAAACACAGTTTCAAGTTTCTCCACATGACTGTAACCTCTCAATCCCAATATTATCCTAGTGCTTTATATAATCGTACCTGGATTCTACCATGTGTAAATGCAAGTTGTTGTTGTTATAAGCTCTCAGTGACTGTGATGTATTTTTCTACAATGGGATGACCAGAATTGGACACAGTACCCATTGGAGCATAACCATTTTTTTGTGTAAATTTAACTATGCCCTCATGGAGGCCTGTAGCTCAGTGGTTAAAGCACTTGCCTCGCAAGTGAGAGGACCTGGGTTTGATTCCCGACAGTGCAAAACATTGGGCAAGTTTCCTTACTCCACACGCCTCTGTTCATCTAGCAGGTAGTAAGAACCTGGTTGTTAGTCGATTGGCAGATCGCTTTTCTGGGGGTAGTAATCCCTTCCCAAAAATAAATAAATAAATAAAAATAATTTAGCCACTCAATCCACGACTGTTTGTGGGACACTGTTATGTGCAATTGGCTGCCGCGTTTCACCCACACAAAAAAATTGTCAATTTACTTTACAGTATATTCTGTGAAGCGCTTTGAGACGTCTCAAAGATGTGATAAGATGTTATATCAAATACAAGGTTTTTTTATTATATATAAAAACTGGAATTTGGCTTTCTTTTTTATGGTGTTGTCTGCTTGATCTCTTAAAAGTTGCAGAAGCTGCGGATGTATAAATAAAAAATAAGTAATATTTCACGTACCATCAGGATCTTTAATGACCATCTCTCCTTGCTCCACTTGCCCATTGCCCTGGCTCTCGTGAATTTGGTCCACTTCATTCCAGTAATAGTCCATGGACAACTCATCCAGAGAATCCTGAGAATTGGATCGTTCATATCGAGGCTTCTCTATGGTGCTTTTGGAGCCCACTTGGTTCATACTGTAGTGCCCATGCCTCCGGCTGGAAACAAAACAAAACCTTCCTTTGAAACAATGTTCACTACCATAGCTTCTCTCAAATTTGAATGTTTGTTCCAAAGATTTATCTGATTCTGTGAAATTTGAATAAAGCTAATTTTACCGAAGACTAAGTGAGAAATAATGTTGTATTGACATGTACGAATAGTAAAGTTACATCCCATTGAATGAAGCGCAGTAACTATATAATAGATATGATCACCTGGCTAACTAACTACACAGGACTACTGCACAGACAAAGTTGATTTATGACATTGCACCTGTTCACTGGCAGCACCTCTATAATAAAGATCCTCATATTTGAGATGAAACCTTATCATGTCAGGATGATGTCTCATAGCTTTTCACAGGATTTACTGCAAAGTGTATTAACTATGTATTTTGTAGGCAAACACAGCATTCAATATATGCCCAGAAATATCCCACAAACAGCCAATGAAGTGAGTGCCCAATTATATCTGGGGAATTGTGGTCAGGGCACTGAGAGAAACTCCCTTCTCTTTTCATATAGTTGCTTGGGATCTTCAACGACCACCTGAACAGCCAGACAGGATCTCAGATTAATGCCTCATCTGAAGGACAACACCTCTGACAATGCACACTCCACCAGCACTGCATTGGAGTGTCAGCCTGGACTATGTGAGTTCCAAATCACGATCTGGGGCTTGATCCCACAGCCTTCTGACTCAGAGGCCAGAGTTAGATGACTTCTGACATTTAGTAGTGCCAGATGAAAACTACAACAATGAGTACAATACTGTTTTAACCTCTGATCCCAATTTACACCAGTCTTCTGCCTTCTGAAAGACAGGATGCAAAACAAAAAATAAAAATAAAGTTTTTTAAAAAAGCAAATACAAAGGAAAATGCAAAACAGATAGAAGTGAATATGAAATATTGAATATTGAAGTTAAATGTTTATAGAAACATAGAAACAGGTGTAGGCTATTCAGCCCCTCAAGCCTGTTCCGCCATTTTATAAGATCATGGCTGATCTGTACCTCAAGTCCAGTTACCCGCCCTTGCCCCATATTCCTTAATACCCTGACCTAACCACTATGTATCTATATCCGTATTGAAAATGTGAATGGATCCAGCATCTACAGCCCTTTGGGGGAGAGAGTTCCAGATTTCTACTACCTTTGGGTGAAAAACTTAATCCTAATTTCACTCCTAAATGGCCTAGCTCTAATTTTAAGATTATGCCCCCTTGTTCTGGATTCCCCCACCAGAGGAAATTGTTTCTCTGTATCTACCCTATCAAATCCCTTTATTATTTTAAAAATGAAGTTGCCATTAGTGTGAGGGATCAGAGAGGAGAGTAAAATGTTGGATAATATTGTTCAGATTACAATCAATGCAAATATCACCTATTTACCTTTGGGGCTGGGAAGGGTGTTGAGTTTTGTTTCCTGCCCTTCTTTGTTGCCAGGTTTCTGTGTATCATACAATATTCCTAGCCGATTATTCTGAGAACAAAAACTGTTCCCAGGTCTGTGCCAATGCCATGCTGTGCCAGAGACAGCACAGGAGATATTGGCATGAAGCAACTAGTTTCCGCTCAATGCCTCTATTTGTTAACAGCTGGCTCTTAGCCACAGAATCAAAGTGCTGTGCCATAACAATGCCAACTGCTGCATTGGTTTGCTATCTACTCACAACTCTGACATCAATAGCAGGAAACAAAGGTTCAGAGGATCAATTTAAAGCAGTTGGAAGATTAACTAGTGCATAACTCAGTCTGTGCGAAAGCTTTTCATGTGTAAGTGCAGGTTTGTATAAACATCACGCTCCCTGCAGGAGTCCTTTCAAAGCCTGAAGGCAAAACAAAGCTCGCCAAATAATCTCATGGATAACCTATGTACAATAATAATAATAATCCTTGCATTTGATATGGTACCTTTTCACATCTTCTAGACGTCTCAAAGTGCTTCACAGAATATACTGTAAAGTTAATTGACTGTATATTTCATAGGTGAAACACAGCAGGCAATTGGCACAGCAGTGTCCCACAAACAGTTGTGGATTGAGTGACCAAATTATTATTGTTTTTTTTTCTGAGGGAATATTATCAGGCGTGTGGAGTAAGGGAACTTGCCCAAGGTTTCTCTCTGTCGAGAATCGAACCCAGGTTGCTCGCTTGCGAGGCGAGTGCTCTAACCACTGAGCTACAGGTCTCCTAGTGGACAATAGCGGAAAGCTTGCCAGATTGTGCTCTCAGTGGCAAGCTACGCAGTTTTAAGAACAATGACAACAAAAATTTGCATTTATATAACGCCCTTTGAGCTGGTTAGCATCTTGGAGTGCTTTGGAATGGTCTTGGAGTGCTTTAGCCAGTTAAACTCCAGCACACACAGCCCAACGCAATTCTGGGGTCCCCAAGCCTCGACTCTTGCCAACCTGTGCTAATTCTCTTCGGAATAAGATAAGCAGAGTGCACCACTCCAGGAAGAGTGTGTGCATTCCATTCCAAACAGAGAAATCTCCATGTGGAGGTGGCATAAATAAGTGAAACTTTCAGTCTGGTTTGGATATTCTTAAAAATGGTGATGGGTTTCCCGTATGTGTGGCTGACTAAGAATGAATCCTACCTATCCCATTCACTTGCACTTTGTTTCCTCCAACAATTTCTCCTCCTGACACCGCACAGTCACCTATTTTAAGTCCCTTCTGTGCTTCCTCCCTGAATGAGCGTCCAAGGATGAACATAAATAAAATTCCTTTATCATAAGTCATCCTACTTGGTTCCTTGCCTACTGCTCTGATTATTTCAAACTTCTTGACTGTTCCTTCAACCTTAGAATCAGTGGCCTTCTTGGCATCCTTTCCTTCCTCACAACTGGTCCCTGTCCAAAACTACAGTTCCTAATCTTCTCCACATTGCATATCTCTATCAATAGCTCATGTTTAATGTAACTAAATCTATTGTCCAAATCTTATCTCCAGACTGGACTTCACTAATGCTTTCCTTGCTAGCCTCTCCATTGACAAGTTCCAGCTGATCCAAAATCTAGCTGCTCATTCTTTACCCACACAGGTTTTACTTGCCCAACTAATTTTCATGTTTGATTAACCATTTGAAAATGTAGGCGATTCTGTAATGCCACTCACTGGTTGATTGTATAATTATGAGGACCTGTAATTTCCTTTTTTCACATGGTCAATCCTATCCACAAATTAGAACCCAAATTGTCTGTTTAATCTGAACCTGTGACGAGAGATGTTTGATTGAAGAAGGTCCTTAAACCATTTGATTACTACCTTCTAGAATACCCACACTTTCACATTGCAGCATCAAGCTGATTAGCAGTCTCACCTCTTCAAACCTTCCTGATCACCTATTCTAGATGTTATTTACCCACTGTGAAAGAAATACAGCAACTATAACAACAACTTGCATTTATATAACACTCTTCACACGGGGTAGAGTCCCAGAGTGCCTGAACGCCAAATACTGTATATCCTGACTTATGCATTCAACAGCGAGTTAGACCTTCACATGAGGGAGAGAGGAATAGAAGGCTATGGGAGGCAGAAAAATTGGGTGAAGATTCATGTGGGTGGAGTATGCAATATCAAATACAAGGATTATTATCCCATTTAGGATTTTATAAGAGTTAATCATACTCAAATAATCTGCCTACATCTAGGTGTGAAATATGTAGTACTTCATAATGTATTTATTGACTGTATTATGAAACCACACAGATTTTATCTGGCCTAGTTTACACATTCAATCTGTTCTCTGTAAGTACTGAATATAATCAACTGGTTGGGCCGAGTGGCCTGTTTTTGTGCTGAACATTCTTGTAAATCTGTTTCCTTTATTATTCTGAATCTGTACACTTTTATCTTCCTGTCATGGGATACCTGCAAATAATGTTCTGTGTTTTTTTTCTCCATCTGAGCTGGCTTAGATGGTAGCTCTCTTGCTTCTGAGTCAGTAGGCTGCGGGTTCAAACCACATTAGCTAGACTGACACTCCGATACAGTGCTGCATTGTTCGAGGTGCTGTTGTTCGGATGAGATGGTAAACCAAGATATCGTCAAGGAAACATAAAAGACCCCATGGCATTATTCAAAAAGAGAAGGGAGTTTCTCCTGGTATCCTGGCCAACGTTCCCCCAAATAAAATTGATTATTGAGCGATGTTGTGCACAAATTGGTTGCCACATTTGCCTTCAAAGTGCACAGTCACTACACTTTACAATAAATTCTGTGAAGGCATTTAGATATCGGCCCAACACAAAAGATGCAATATCAAATACAAGGATTATTATCCCATTTAGGATTTTACAACCATCTATAAGAGTTACGCATACTCAAATAATCTGCCTACATCTAGGTCTGAAATCTGTAGTACATCATAATGTATTCAGTATCACATTGAATGCATTTGAGATTTAACCTCTTGCCATCCTAGCTTACACATAAACATGTTCTCTGTAAGGATATCATATATCTGATAGAAAAGGAGAGAAAAAAAGGAGGGGGAAATCAAGAGTGAAAATAACAATAATGATAATCCTTGCATTTGATATAGCGCCTTATCGCGTTTTCAAGACGTCTCAAAGTGCTTCACAGCATATACTGTAAAGTGTAGTGACTGTGTATTTTGTGGGAGAAACACGGCAGCTAATTGGGCACGGAAGTGTCCCACACACAGTTGCGGAGTGAGTGACCAAATAATTTTTTTTTGAGGGGATTATTAACCCCCGGAAAGCAATCCGTCATTCGACTAACAACCAGGTTCCTACTTCACTTGCAACCACATCAGTCCCACCCTCGCTCGCCTCCACTGGCTTCCCATCCCCCAGAGGATCGAATTCAAGATCCTCATCCTCATGCTCCCTCCTACCTCTCCGACCTACTAACCCCCTACCTACCTGCCTGTACCCTCCGTTCCTCTGGCTCCGGTCTGCTCCACATCCCCCGCCCCAACCGCCCTACCATCGGTGGCCGGGCCTTCAGCCTCTCAGCCCCTAGGCTCTGGAACTCCATCCCTCAGCGCCTTCGCCTTGCTTCCTCCCTTTCCTCCAAGGCCAGTCTCAAGACCTTTCTCTTTGACCGTGCCTTCAGCTCCCCTCTCAACTCGCTACACCCTCCTCGCTTCCTCCCTTCCCTCCCCTCACCCTGACCATTTCCCCCCTGCTCGGGTCCTGACCCAACTGTCCAGCACCTTGGGACGTCCTCCCGACGTGAAAGGCGCTCTATAAATGGAATCTTGTTGTTGCTGTTGTTGTTACTGTTAGTAATAGTAAATGAAGAAGATGTTAAAAAGAATTCATGGAATTAACAGGTCTGTTCTGCTCATAAAGAAATCTGAGATTTACACTTTGATAGCTCCAGTAAAACATACTCCTCTTATAACACAGCTTGTCCTGTTCATGAGATAACGACTTTCACAGAACCTCTTTTTCGCAGATAGTTTGCAGGCAGCAACAAATGTGCTCCATCATCATCTCACTTCACACCGCAACGATCTGCCCGTAAGTGCAACTTTATGCATTGCTGAATACGGTTTCCTAATATTTGAGAGCATGACAGAATCTGATGCACCAGACAAACAGCCAACTTCATAAAGTGACTGGATAGTCCAAGGTGACCCCCCTCCCACCCACCCGCAGACTTTTTCTCAAATAGGGCACCTGGCCCTCAGCAGCCAAAAGGTTGGACAATCCTGGGATAGTCCATCCTCAATCAGGTTCTTCTGCTGGATAATTAACTGTGGTGGTGTGCACATCTATCTATCAGTGTAAGATCCTGATGGCAATGTCACATCACATCCTAAAAATGACAGTATGAAAGGAGGCTACTTGGCCCATCAAGCCTATTGTAGCATCTATGCAGCCTATCAATTACACTGCACAAATATACTATACCATTTGGCAACTTGGTTCAGTTAGTGTACTTTCAACCCTGGGTCTGAAGATTACAAGGTCAATCCTTACATTATGACTCTGACTTCACAGTCCAGGCTGACACTTCAGTGGGGAGCAATGCAGTCAGAGGATAGTGTTAAAGTAAGATCCCCGCTGACTTTTTAGATGGATGTTAGAGATCCTATGGCACTATTCCAACAAAAAGGGAAGTTCTCACATTATCCTAACCAACAATCCTCCATGATTGGAATGCCCTGCTGGGAATGGTGGTGAATCCATATAAGCTTTCAAAAGGGAATGAGAGATATTTAAATAGGACTAAACAACAGGGCTATAGAGGAAGGCAGATAAATGGAACTGAAAAGATTTAAAAGAGCCAGCACATACACAATGGGTTGAATGGCTTTCTTCTGGGATGTAAATTTCTATGGTTCTATGGTTTCCGTGGTTTGTGGGACTTTGCTGTAATGACTGCCACATTTGGCTTCACGTATAATAATAATAATAATAATAATAATAATAATAATAATAATAATAATAATAATCCTTGCATTTGATATAGCGCTTTTCACGTCGGGAGGACGTCCCAAAGTGCTTCACAGAACACACTGCAAAGTGAACTGACTGTACATTTGTGGGCAAACGCGGCAGCCAATTGCGCACAGCAATGTCCCACAAACAGTCGTAGATTGAAAATGACCAATTTATTATTGTTTTTGGTTTTGGAGGGATTATTCCTCCCTCAAAGGAGTAAGGCTTCCATTTTGTCCACATTCAGCTGTAGGAAGTTTATAATCATCCAAGCTTTGATGTCTGCCAAACAAGCTGATAGAACTTTGGAGTTTGTACGGAGGAGGCAAAGTAGATTTGTGTGTCATCTGCTTACATAGTATATAATTGTATATAGTTACTATACAATTTCCTTGAAGTGTTTGAGACATTTTGACATAATAGGCTCTGTATCCAATGTAAGGATTATTATCAATATTTTCCAGTCACCTTGATCAGCAAATAAGTATCCACTCATTTGGCTTCCCTTGCATGCCTTTTATGCTGTTTAACTGTTCATGATGTTTCAAAATGTTCAAACCAAAAAAGAAACAAAATGAAGTGAGAACAGTAATGAAAACTCCTGTGCTCTCCCCCAGACCATGAAGACCAGTAAACAAGTAGCACACAAGGAAGAGAATGAAGCAAGGTACTATATCTTCAGAAAGGCTGCTACTTTTCAAAGAACCAGCGCAGACACGATGGGCCGAATGGCCTCCTTCTGTGCTGTATAAGTCTATGCTTCTATGATTGTACTGACCAGATTACCTGCCTGGCCTGAGTTGGATTAGTTTGCAAACCTGAATCACTTAGCGGAAGAAATAAATTCATATGACTTTCCATGGATCGGCAGCTAACTGTACAATTAATACACATGGTTTGGCTTAAGCTTAGAACTGAGGCTACAAATTATTATCCTGGGGAAACACTGCATAATGCAGCAAGTCATTAATAATTAGAATTCTACCTGAGCTGCAGTCAGAGATCAGCCAGAAGGTAAGGAACTTGCAGTCCTTACAGATAAAGGAGCTCACAGGGAATCCCAGAAATATTGCTTTAGATCTCAGCAGATCAGACACACATTTTAGGTCTCAGATCCTGACCCATATCCTCAATTATTTCTTCCTACGAGACTCTACCTTCAAAGGGCTTCAGATCCACATGAAATAGTATGCAGTATTGGCTAGATTGGCTAGCGTTGATCCAGACCTGTCTGGCTCAAGAATTGGATTGCCAGCAGCACTACCACAGATGACTGACCTAGTTCTAACATTGCATTGTCAAGCACATAACCTTGGAGCCAGCTCAACTCCAAAGAAACCCTGCTTACCTTCCACCCCCATGCCCCTTGCCCCCACCCCCCCACACACTGGGCTGGAGTCTGGCCTCAGTAATTCTACATAGCTAAGGGAACAGAACGGAACAGCACTGTTTAGCTCTCCTTCAAATTTCATCTTTCTTGAAGTTATATTAAACCTGCTCACTCATACATACAGTATATGGCAATCATCAGATATAACAACACCAAATTGCATTTGTATAGCACCTTTAATATCAGTGGGTCATATATCACATGCATGTGCAAAGATATATCCAAATGCAAAGGTTTTTTTTGCACAGCGAGAAAGAGAAGTGGCAAACAGGAAGAGGAAGGTGTTATCTTGTCTGCAGGCATTCAGATCTTAAATCTTCTGCTATTTATGTGTGGAATCATGTAGCTCAGTGGTTAGGGCACTCGCCTCACAAGCGAGAGACCTGGGTTCGATTCCCGGCAGGGCGAAATCTTGGGCACATTTTCTTACTCCACATGCTTAATAATAATCCCTCAAGATAAAAAAGAACAAAAATAATTTGGTCACTTCAATCCACAACTGTTTGTGGGACACTGCTGTGCGCAATTGGCTGCCACGTTTCACCCACAAAAATGCAGTCAATTCACTTTACAGTATATTCTGTGAAGGGCTTTGAGACGTCTAGATGACGTGAAGAGCTCTATATCAAATTTAAGGATTACTATTATCATTATACTTTCAACTTTCCACCTGCGTCTGAATTGGTAGTGGCAGATGACTTACCAGTACCAAACCAAGTGTGTCATTCATTTTGGTTTTCATTCACAACTTGCAGTTTGTACATTTCTCCTGTTTCTCTCCCGCACATTTCCTTCGATGTCGTGGCCAACAAAACATTGTGGTGTGAGCCTCGACAAGATTATCTCAATAAATTATTTGACAATGGGACCATGCTGAGTCCAAAGCTTTCTTCACCCAATGCCTATAACCCACGCTTTGCAGTGGAGAGTGATAATAGACAGCTAAAGACAGGTACCTGGATTGTAATATATGCCAACGTCTAATAAACTGGTAGAACAGGCTCAATGGAGGAAATAAAGGCCTTTACCTGGCAAGTGGAAAATTTTAAATCAGAAGGGTAATGTGTGAGGAATTATGAATTTTGATTCATGTCCCATCATTTAATAATCGTAATAATCCTTGCATTTGATATAGCGGTTTATCGCGTCTTCGAAACGTCTCAAATGCTTCACAGTATATTATACCGTATTCAAGACGGGAAACCCAGCAGCCAATTGTACGCAGCAGTGTCCTACAAACAGTCAAGAATTGAGTGACTCTTATTTTCTAAGGGATGTAATTCATTATATGTGGTATATATTACTTTTTCTTAGTCAGCCAGGTGTCTGACACGTCGGAAACCCATTATTATGCTTAACATTATCCAAACCAATCTGAGATTTCCATCGATCCCACCTACACATAGAAATTCCAGGGATAGATTGTTGGATTGGAATGCCTACTCTCTCCCTGGAAGGCCATATCCTGCTTACCTAATTTCCGGAAAGTATTAGGCCCAGGTTGGCAAGAGCCAATGCTTGGGGACCCCAGAGTGTGTGTTGGGGTACTGCTGGAGTCTAATCAGCTATAATCGCATAGCTTGCCATTGATGTCACTGTCTGGCAAGCTTTCCTCTACTTGTTCAACTGGGACCTCCCTACCTATCAGGTTTTTGGCTTGCAGGGTTAACAGAAGTTGAGTGGGAAGATTCCCTGCACTCAGTGACTGGTCTGCATATGCTGTATGATATATATATAATCCAATACAAATGAAAGGACTCAAACTGATGTTTCTTTAATTTATTACACAAGCTTTTTATGGATCAGTGCACTATGCCATGAGCTAACTTGCTTCCTTTGAACTCTCTCTCAAGGTATAATACACTGAAATAGCCTCAATTCACTGTTGTGATCCATAGGCAGCAGGCCTTAATAAGCCTTAGGTCACAGTCATATTTGGGATTAATGGGATTTGTCTTATAAATACATGCACTCACACATAAAGATATAGACACTCACAAAGGTATTTTAAATTTAAATCTTGATAGCTTCCTCAAAGTTTTTCTCCCTCTGCGGATGGTACATCATCATCTTAATAATAATCTGCATTTATTTTAGAGAGTTTCACGTCGAGAGGAAGTCTCAAAACAATTCATGGATTACTTTTATAACTGAATATTTTGCTTCACTGTCCAACACAAACACAGATGTAGTAATCAGTGTGTTCTGTATTTTCACAAACCAGCAATCTGGCTAAATATTATTATCGTTGCTTCAAAATGTTACAATGGGGTTTTAAACATTATCTTCTATTGGAAATTCTTGCCAGTCTAAAAATAAAATATATTGATTTAAGACTGTCAAGGGTAATATAACCTGGTTGACCTGTAACTTATTGTGCTAGTGTTGTCATGTTGAAAATTGTAGGCTTATAAAAATTAATGGGATTTGACAATTTTATAATATGCTTAGTTGGTACTTTTAGTCGACTGGCATCCAAATTGATGTTGGAAAATGTGATGTGATATTTAACCTGACAAATGCACTTGAACCATAAGTTATTCATTTTGCAGTTGTCAGTTGTACTGAGTCAGGATCGTTTTCATTACCTACACAATGAAAATAGAGCCTCCGTTTTATCAATTACGCGGTACATAGGGCAGAAACAATCTGCAGAAGAGCTGTGTTCTGCTTCTTTAGTTTTGAATCAGACATTTTAACAAGTCTGAGGTATCCTGTATTGTTCAGATATTAGATAATTCTCGCATTTGATATAACACTTCATCACATTGTTGAAACATCTCAAAGGGATGTTTTCGAGGCGAATGAACCAGCAAATTTGCACACAGTGGCCTGCAAACAGGCCTTGAAGTGAATTACCAATTTTATCAATTTTGCTCCTCTCCCCAACCACTGTACACCAACTGAGATCGATGAACTTAGCGCACATGAGGAATTCCAGCTAGAATTTTGTTGGTTTGTCGTAGACACTCCAGATTTACCCACGGAGCAATTTGTTGATAGTTTTCAGTTTTTTCTTGTTACTCATTTTTTTGTTCCCCCACCCCACAACTTTTCCTTTCTTGTTTCTTCAACGTATGCATTTCACATTGAGCAGCCAGCTCTTAGGTCTATGCCAATGCCAACACTTAAGCCAGATAATAGGAGATACATCAACATGATCCAATGATAATTTACCCTATAATCATCCTTCCTTATTCCTTTATTGACACTGCAACAGCAGCCAAATCGAAAACCAAGGCTCACCAACTATTTCAAGTCACTAAGTGTAACAAGAAAAAAGACTTCATAGAATTTTGATGGTTTATGTACTGCATTATATTCTTTGAAGTAATAAAAGAAGAATTATGCCATGAACAGTTATGGATAAAGGAGGAAGGTGATCAGATGTAGTCACAAGCATCTTCTGATATTCAGGGTCTAATATACAATGATTTCTAACAGTATTCCAATATAGGGAATATGAGTGGGAACTCTTTCCAATAGCAGGAAGTCCATCAGGTGCATTGCGCTGATCCACAGGAACGCTACACCCAAAGCAGATGGTGTCAGCGGTTGTTTCTGTGAATTATCGATGTGAAAGGTGCTACACAAATGTAATTTTTTTGTTGTTGTTGTTGTATTTCTTTATTCAGGAATTTCATTTGAAATTGCCATGTTAAACCCCCATCAGGTAGTGATATTATAGAATCCCTGATTGTTATGGTGTTTTAATTTTCTTACGAACCTTTAAAGTGTTTTATTCCACGAGGATAAGTAAGGAATAATAAACTGGCCAACAGTCATTGGATATGATATCATTAAAAATGAATAATCCTTGCATTTTTATAATATCATTCACATCAGGAGGACATCTCAAAGCGCTTCAGTGGATTTACTGCAAATTAAAGGGAATGTGTATTTTGCACAGAAATGCAGCTGCATAACACTTATTCATGGTAGACTTGCTCAAATCATGTAGAATAATAAAGCTTGATCAGTCTGTTGGGTAAATATTTGTATTTGATCATATTGTCCACATAATGCCTTGTGTATAAAAGTAATAAGTTTTATTTAAAGTAATAAATAAGAATTTCAGTGGACTTCTGTAGTTCAGTAGTTAGAGCACTCGCCTCGCAAGCGAGAGACCTGGGTTTGATTCCCAGCAGAGGGAAATGTTGGGCAAGTTTCCTTATTTCCCACAACTCTGTTTATCTAGCAGTAAGCAAGAACTTGGTTGCTAGACGATTGGTGGATCACTTTTCCAGGGGTAATAATTCTTTCAAAAAAAAAAGGTAAATTTTTGTGGAACACTGCTGTGCGCAATTAATTAGCTGCCATACTTTGCCCAGAAAATATACAGTCAATTCACTTTACAGTATATTCTGTGAAGCGCTTTGAGATGTCTCAAAGACGTGATAAGGCGCTATATCAAATGCAAGGATTATTATTAATATAAATTTGTATAATATATCTTGGAGCTTCAAAAAATAGGTCAGTAAATAGTTATAAAGTAAGCTGCAGTTGCTACAAATTAAGATGATGTGAATTAGTGATGTTATTTTGCTGTACCTGCAGATATGCTGTCTATTCCAAACAGAAAAAACAACTCTTTCTGTCATATGTGCAAATGGAAAACCTTGTTCCTAAGAGGAATAAACAAGAAATGTCTACAGATAGCAAGTTTGTTTTTGCTAACCTTCATGTTAAAGAAGCACTTCCTTCATGAAAAAAGTACTTTTCAAAAACCTGATTTCATTTGCTTACAAGCACATCGCACACAGGGTAAGCACAGTTCAGTTCAGATAATTGAAAGGTACTGTATATGTTTAGGAAGATCTCTAGAAGTTATTCCCAATGAAAATATTGAAAGGAATTGACAAGATAGACAATGGCCAACTCTTCCTTCTGGCAGAATCATCCATTACAAGGGACACAGTCTTAAAATTAGAACAAAGACAGTTAGACCTGATATCAGAAAGTATTCCTTCATACAGATGGTTGTGAAGATGTGGAATGTTCTACCCAGAAAGCTGTAGAGGTGGAATCAACATGGATGTTTAAAAGAGAAATAGACAAATACTGTACTTGGATAACAGAAGTATTAAGGATATAGTAAATGGGCATTGGACATTTCTGGTACCTTTGACGTATTAAGGCAGTAGGAGGCATTAGACTGAAGTCCTATCTGCCTGTTCAAGTGGATGTTAAAGATCTCATACTACTATTTGGAAAGAGAAATTAGTTTCTTCCACGGTCCCAGCCAACAATCCTCTATATAAAATTGGTCATTCACTTCCTAGTTATTGGAGGACATTGTGGTGCACAAGTTGGTGGCTTAGTTTGCCTACTAAGTCACAGTTACTACAATTTATACAAAATCTTATGAAGCATGTTGAGATGTTTCGGCAACACAATATGGTGTTATATCAAATGTAAGGATTACTATTAATATAAGATCCTTTAAACTGGTGGAACTGGCGAGATGGGCTGAATGGTTTCCTTCTGTTCCTGTTTTCCTATGTTCCCAAGTTGTAGAATCTTCTAGTTAGGCCACAGCTGGAATAATGCCTAAATTTGTGGTACCTACGACATCAAAAGCAGTATCGAGGAGCACAACATGGCTGATTGCAAGTGTTAAAGGAAATAGTGGTTAGAAAAAACTAGATAAGCTAGGGCGCTCTTCTTCTTCTGCCCAAACCTTCACCTCATCAAACTCCACCACAACAACAACTTGCATTTATATAATGTCCCTCATGCAGGGTAGTGTTCCAGACCACTTGGCAGTAGCGGAGCACAACTCCGACCCGCAAGGAGGGGCGGTGACCGTAAGCACAGTTGAATAGGAAGGAAAATGGGGAAGGAAGGGGCAAAGCAGAGGGATAGAGGAAGAGTGTTCCAGAGGTTCGGGGAGTAGTGGCTGAAAGTGCGGCCACCAATGGTAAAACGGAGCGCATGGGGGAACATACAGAAGGCTGGAGTCAGTCAAGCGGAGGCAGTGCGTTGGGGGGTAAGCAGGTCAGAGAGGTAGGGAGGTGCCAGGGCATGAAGGGATTTGAAAACGAGTGTGACAATCTTGAAATAGACCCATTCAGTTATGGGAGCCAGTGGAGCTTGGCTAGAGCTGGTGTGATGCGGGTACAGAGTGTAGTGTGAGTGAGTATGCGGCAGAGTTTTGGATCAGTTAGATCCTGCGCATGGTGGTGCTGCGGAGACCGGCAAAAAAGGCATTTGAGAAGTGTAGTTGGGAGGTGACGAACTCATAGACGAGAGTTTCAGCTGTGTCCGGGTAAGGTATTGTCGGAGGCAGTCCTGATCAGGGAGCGGATGTGGGGAAGGAAGGACAGCTGTGGGTCGAGCCTGACACCTTAGTTACACACTGGTTCGTTAAGTCTGAGGGATAGGCCGGGGAAGTTTGAGGAGGTCAGAGCCCAAGGGTAGAAAATATTAACGGGAGCCAATGAATATGGCTTCCGTGTTATCAACTTTGAGTTGTAGGAAGTTTTCGCTCGTCCAGACCCTGATGTCCACCAAGCCAAGAGAACATCGGAGGACCTGGAGTCATAGCTGGAGGAGGAGAAGTAGACTTGTGTGTCACCTGCATACATGTGGAAGTTTACCCCATGTCTGCGGATGACTTCGCCAAGAGGGAGCATATAGATGGGCAAGAGGGGGTACACTACAGGTGACCGGGCGGAGGCGGGAGGAGAAATTGTTTGAGGAGATAAAGTGAAGATGGTTTGTTAGGTGGAACTCGAACCTGGATACTGTGGGCCCACTGAAGTGAATGAGGGAGGAGAGGTGGTGGATGAGGATGGCGTGGTCGACTGTGCCACACCCTCTTTACCCCAGCCTTTGTCAGGCTTCACTGGCTTCCTATTGCAGAATGAATTGATTTCAAGATCCTCACACTTGTGTACAAATCACTTAATGCCCTATCACTTCTCTACCTCTCTAACCTACCTACACCCCATTCCACTACCCTCCACCTTTGCTCAGCTGCCTCCAGCCTCCTGTGCATCCCTCGTACCCTCTGTTCCACCATTGACAGCCATGCCTTCAGCCATTACTTTCTGAAACTATGCCTCAATCCTCCTCCTTGCCCATCTTCAGATCACACCTGTGGACATGTCTCTGCGACCATGCCTACGGTCACCTCTCTCCTCTCCCTGGCTCAGTGTCGAGCCTTACCACTGTTAAGTCCTCCAAGACGCTACGCTACATGAAAGGCACTATATAAATGCAAACTGTTGAATTGTTGTTGTTTGTGTGTGTGTGTATGTATATGTGTTTGTGTGTGGTTGGGATGATGGAGGACCAATCTGATGTAATGTCAATCCATTGTGATTGAGAGGTTTGTTGCCTTTCTCACAAAAGTGACTTGTATGACTTTAGAACCATAGTGCTATGAAGAACCCTGCCAGGGATGTGAATTTTACCTGCTGCTCGACATCATATTCTGTGGAATCATCTTTACAAAAGAAGATTAGACATTTTGGGGTAGAGAACCTTTCTAAAGAAATAAATACAGTATCATAGAAGTTTACTTACAACCTTTACATAAAGAGTATGGAATTTGTTCAGTTGAAACTGTGTTTTAATTGTGTGCACAAGTCCTACTAGAAAAATAAATCATTCTTACAACATTACTGAGTAGCAATTATTAAATAAAAAACATGAAATTGTATCAACATAAAATCTGAGAATTCTCGAAGTTGTTAAGCATACCAACATTTATGATATGTTAAAAGAGCAACAACCTGCCTGTTCAGGCTGACACAAAAGATCTCATGATACTATTCAAAATGAGAAGTGAGATTCCCCCAGTGTCCCGGCCAACAATCCTCCAGATAGATTAGTCATTCACTTCATGGCTGTTTGTGGGACATTGTTGTGTGCTGCATTTACCTACATACACATGGTTAATACACACAAAAACATTATGAAGTTCTTTGAGTCATTTAGCCATTATGGGTGCTACTAAGGTACAAGGATCATTTTATTAATTACTATCAGTAAACAGTGGCCCATCACTTCACTGCTTACTGCCTGTGAGTCTCTTTTGTTCTGCTCCGTTACTGAATGTGAAATGCAGTATGCAGGAGTCTGCTTTCAAATTATCTCTGTCTGTTTATTTTTGTCTGAATCAGTTTGCTGAACATAGCAGAACAGGTAAACCTCAGGTAAGGACAACAAATCAAAGGGATTTGCTTTGAAGTCTGAGATTCTTTCAGTTTCCTGATGTAATGTCAATCTTAGGTCACAGGCAATAAATATTTTCCTTCCAATATCATCAAAAAATGATATTCCAATCTTTTATCGTCCATCTGTCCCTGTTTGTTTTCAAATGAGAAAAAACAGATAACAAGGCACTATAAAAATGCACTTTTGTTGCCTAACTGCTCTGTGAGAAAATTATCATAGAAAAGCAAATAACTCTGGAAAATTGCTTTCCATTATGTAAGGGTTTTTTAAAATATAATTTGTCCCCAAAGACTCCTCAATACATATTCTTTGTAAATTGTTGGCACAATAAAATGCAAATGTATCCACCAAAGAAAGGAAGTCAGAAATCATCTGTCATTCTCTATCTTGCTTTGGATGGTAAATCAGCACCTTATGATCTGCTCTGTCAAATGCACTATTATTGAAGAGGCTAGAGCTGGTTTTCAGCCTTTATATCTCTCTCATTGATATATTGATACATATTCCCTCATGATGCAAATGCTTATTTGAGTCCCAAACTCAATCCTTTAAATCATCCAACAAACAGTTTGGAAACTTCATTGGTTGCTTTTGTTTTCGTCATACAATAACAGTTAATTTAAGCACTTTGTTATGTCCTCCTGACATGAAAGGCACTCTATGATTATAAATTGCATTATATTTGCAAGGCTGCAGGCTTGTTTTCATTCATGGAAGCAACATATGAAATCATCCCACATCCAAGATTCTAAGATGAACAGAGAAATACCAGCAAAGATTTAGCAATAGATAGAAAGAAGTCTTGTGGATTGAGCGAGTAGACAAGATGATCCAATGGTGTACTCCTGAGATTGGCTGTCAGAGCCAAAAATAAACTCCTGCTTATTACTTCCTTCACAATAGGGTGGTTCAAAGTCCATAAATTGGACCTTCCCATCTTATTTAGAGATAATTTCCTTGGTATTTACCTTCTATAACAAGCACCGTTTATACCGTTGACTTATAGTAGGTGCTAATCACCTTGATATTACATCAATGTGAGGTCATTCGGTAATCTGGTACTTGGAAATCTAGCTAATTTACATTCCATGTTACACCCACAAAATACACAGTCAATCACTTTACAATATATTCCATGAAGCGCTTTGAAATAACTCGAAGACGTGATAAGGTGCTATATCAAATGCAAGGATTGTTATCATTAATATTATTCCAGTGCTTAAACTCGCTAAACCTTCTACCATCACATATTGTCCGTGATGTTGCTTAAACTGCTTTGACATTGAGGTTCTGGAGGCGTGAAGTGCTGCACCAAACTCCAAACATTTCTGGGTTTCCAGCCTTCACCTCTTTTACCACCTCTAGCACTCCAGAGGTTCTCGCATCTGTACGAGAATGCCTCAGCACCATAACTAATTGGTGCAACAATGTCAGGCATGCATGACATCCCTGTCCCGGCCAACAATCCCCCAGATAAAAATCAGTCATTCACTTAATGGCTATTTGTGGAAAATTGCAAATGCTTTGTTTAAAGGCATCATCATCATCATCTTCATCAACTTCTTCTCCCTCCTCTCTTCCCTTAACCCCTTCCTCCACATCCACTCCCCCACCCACGACCATGGCCACCCCCTTGATCTGGTGATCCCCCGGGGCCTCACCGTCTCAGGCATCACCATCATCAACAAAGCCATTTCAGACCACCACTTCATCTCCCTCAACATCTCCGTACTCCTTCCCCTTTCTCAACCCTCTACCATCACATATTGTCTGTGTAAAAAAATTCCTCCCTCACCCTCTCCACTGCCCTGGAGTCATCTGAACTCCTACACCTCTGGTCCTCTCTGACCGATCTCCCCTCCTTGCTCTGTTTTCTCCACAACTCCCTCTCCTCCATTCTGGACTCCCTTACTCCCTTCACCTCCCAAACTGCATCATACTCCCGTAAATCCCCCTAGTATACCAGCCATCTCCGTTCCCTTAAGGCACAAGTGCGAGCTGCCGAACACGCCTGGACCAAATCCAAACTAATGGTCCATTGGCAGATTTGACTTCATCACACCAAGACCTACCGCTGTGCCCTTGCCTCCGCCAAATCATTCTTCAAAGGACAAAAGGACAACTCCAGGCTTCTCTTTTCCACCACAAACCATCTCCTCCTTCCACCTTCCCATGCCTCGCCCATCCTCTTCTCAAACTCCAACTGTGAGGAGATGCTGGACTTCCTCAAATCCAAAATCGAGGGGATACGTTCAGCCACCTCTGCCCCATCCACCGCCACCCCCACAACACTTCTCCCTCATGACCCACCCCACACCCATCCCCCCTATACTCCTTCGACCCTATCTCTCCCTCCTTCCTCACCGCCGTCGTTTGCAAACTCAAACCCACCACCTGCTTCCTCGATCCCATCCCCACCTCTCTCCTCATCTCCCAGCTCCATCTTTTGGCCCCACTCCTGTCCGATGTCATCAACCTCTCCTTGTCCACCGGTTCAGTTCCCACTACCCTAAAAACAGCCGTCATCACCCCCATCCTGAAAAAACCTTCCCTGGACCCATTCCTTCTCTCCAGCTACCGCCTCATCTCTAACCTCCCATTCTTCTCCAAGGTCCCAGCTCCGCTCCTTTCTCTCTCGCCCTTCCCTCTTTGAACCCCTTCCAATCCAGTTCTGCGCTGCCCATAGCATAGAAACAGCCCTGGTCAAAGTCACTATTGACATTCTGAACATCTGTGATCAGGGCTCCCTCTGCCTCCTTGTTCTCTTTGACCTCTCTGCCGCCTTCGACACTGTCGACCACTCCATCCTCTAACAGTTTCTCCTCCAGCCCCAGCACTGTCACGTCTGGCATCCCCCAGGGCTCTGTCCTTGGCCCTCTCCTCTTTAGTATCTACATGCTCCCCCTTGGTGACATCATCCGCAGACATTGGGTCAACTTCCATATGTATGCGGATGACACCCAACTCTAACTTTCTGCCTCCACCCTCAACTCCAGGACCACTGCTGTCCTGACAGGCTACCTGTCGGACATCAAGTCCTGGATGTAGGCAAATTTCCTACAGTTGAATGTGAACAAGACTGAGGCCCTCCTGATTGGCTCGCGCCAGCACCTCGGGCTCTGGCAACATAAACCTCTATGGTTGCACACTTCAACTCACCAAGCCAGTCAGAAACCTAGGTGTCTTGTTCGACCCTCAACTGTCTTTTCTTCCCAACATCCAAGCCATAACCCGCTCTGCCTTCCCTCACCTCCGTAACATCGCCCGACTCCGCCACTACCTCATCCCTCAGACCGTTGATACTCTTGTTCATGTCTTCATCACCTCCAAGCTCGACTATACAAACTGCTTGTTAGCCTTCCCACCTTCTCCCTCCACAGGCTGCAGGTAATCCACAACTCTGCAATCCACGTCCTCTCCCGCACCAAACTCCGTGAGCCCATGTCCCCCATTCTCGCCTGACCTCATTGGCTCCCTGTCCTTCAGAGGATCTAGTTCAAGATTCTGATCCTCACTTTTAAAGCCCTCCATGGTCTCTGCCACCTCCTAACCCCTACCAACCCACCCTCTCCCTCCACTCAGCCGGCTCCGGCCTGCTCCAAGTCCCCTGACCCGCCTGCCCCATCATTGGTGAGAGAGCCTTCAGCCACTCTGCCCCCAATCACTCCGCCTCGCCTCCTCTTTAGCCTCCTTCAAGTCCCGCCTCAAAACCTCTTTGACCATGCCATCGGTCACCTCCCTTCCCCTCCCCTCCCTTCTTCCTCCCTGACCCCAGCTCAGGTCTAAAATGCTGTACACTGTCCAGCGCCTTGGGACATCCTCCTGACGTGAAAGGCGCTATACAAATGTAATCTTGTTGTCATCAGTGTTGTTTGCCTACATATACACAGTCACTAAACCTCATAGTAAAATCTTGTGAAGCCTTTTGAGACAACTTGATAATGTGATAAGGCACTGTATCAAATACAATTAATATTACTATTATTTATCTCAATAGCAGTTTAGTCTGCAATCTCTAACAATCGTGGAAGCTGGGAGATGCCCTAAATATCTGAAAATGTTACTATCTCAATGTGAATCACTGAGATTGCGAAAATACTGTACATTTTAATGATGTATCGTGCATGAGTGAACATCTGGTATTATCGCAATATACACATGTAATGGCGTCAAGTTGTTGAGATGTTTACACTATCGCAGAACCTCAGCAGGCCCTTTGCTCTATTGCCATGATTCTCATCGTGGAAACATGCAAAGGCAACAGGAGATCTGCCTCACAGAGTACAGTTTTCTGAAATTCGGTACTGGGATATCTAGCCATTTTACATTCCATTTCCCTCCAGAGGTGGGTTTGTAATGTTAAAGGAGAATTAAAGCTCCCAACTGCCAGTAGCATGAAATGCTGAGTAGAAATTGTCATGTCATGTAAAATCGTGATCAGAAACAGTCTCCCTTTATCACTTATTTCTTTTTAAGTGACCCTAAAGGCCTACAGGAGAAAGAACATTCTCTCCCTATGTTGGTTACAATTTTTTCATTTGAATGTTACTGTATTCATTTCTGTTTCACAAAACATCTGATGGGAGTTCCATTCCATTTAGTAAGAGCTGACAAAACCAGTTTGTCTTAAAATGTACAATGGTGCAGAATTGTGGAAATTGTTTTAATCCACTCTTCGTTTGGAAGCTGTTTTAAAAGAACTGCCTTCCAAGTGAAGGGTGAAATTAAGAATTTTCAACAATTCAGCGTGATCGTAAGTATTAATACAAAAACAATGATAGAGGATAAGACTAAGTAATATTTCAGGCCTCTTTCCTGATTTACCACCATATATACAAAACATTTTCCAGAAAGGAAACTTCCAAATGGTCCAATTTTACCTAATTTAACCGCTTTCACAGTCAATGCCTACAGATAATCTGGTCCCCAAAACATAAGACAGCTCCAGTTTAACAGCAGTCCATCACCTGTCACAATGGTCCAAATTCCGAAAGTCTAAAGAGTGGCAATTCAGCAACAAGTGCAGTTTCAATGCAACTCTTCATTGGATTATGGGCAGGTAGGGCTGAAGGGCTGGCTGTGCTCTGTAAGTTATCAGCTCAGTTGTGCATCACTGATCAACAGTTTATTGCCTGTAATCAGCTACAGCAGCCAAAACCTTTGCACTGCACTGGCATATTTGAAAAGCTACGAACACAGACATGTTTCAACACACTCCGAATCGGAATCGCTTCAAGGTGTAAACCACTTTGGAAGCATAACATTCCTACCCAGGTGAAGGGTGCTCTGTCTCCTTGCTGCTGCTGGAAGCCCCGTCTATAGAGTATCCATTTAAATGGTATGCTGTGAGAATCACGTTCTGGGAAGTAGGCGTCAGATCCATGGTGTGCAAAGCATAATTTCTGCGAGCTATTGTTCAACTGGACACAGTATAAGGCAGAAGAGCGTAATAAAAATCCTTCCTTGCCTGGCAACGTGGGTCATTCCCATACTGAAACTCCACCCCTGAAGTTCTGGGACAGTGGGTGGGGTTAGGTTCTGAAATACTGTACCTTTTGTTCTTCCAAACTAGGAACAGCAAATGACAGAGGCTGTGAACTCATAAAGTCCAACTCTTTGTATTGAATTATGCGTGTACTTTGCAGTCCTGATATAGACATTTGCTTCTCATAAATATAAAAGCACTGAACGTTACAAAGGAAATTAATATCAAAGAAACACTGTCAACGTCACTACTCTATTTAACAATCAATTACAAGAGACAATGATTAACTTTAAAATCCTTCTGGATTTTTGTTGCACTTAGGTTCTTAAGCTCTTACATTTTTTTGTGTTATGTGTTAAACAGTGAGTGCTGATGCTATCACTGGAGACTTGGCATATTTTAGGAGTCACTGAACCAGCAGAACCAACATGATTTAACATATACAGCCTGAATCTCAATCTCTCAGGTTACTGCTGAATATTATTGTTTCTTCTATTTTTTTTACATGAAGGCATCTCAAAGCACTTCACAGAATTTACTGTAGAACATACAGTATGCTGTAGGCCAATTTAGAAGCGCTCTGGATCAATACATATAACCAATGATTTTGTTTTGGTGAATGTTTTTTTTTGGAGTCATTGAGATAAAGGATGCTAGTGCTTGGGAAGAGAGAGGTCAAATTTATAGTATTTCTTAATAGGATTCTTTGAACAAAGGATGCCACAAGACCTTCCGTTGACCTCCACTCTGGAAGTAAATTGCAGAGTAGCATTCCCATGGGTTGGTGTGATGTACTTACATTTACTGGAAGGAATACCAACTTAGTGACTTAATTGCTTTTTAGGAATCCCATTATGAAACAATGTATCACAAATTCAATTCCAGAATATTTTTCCCCTTTGGATACCCAGAAGTTAATTGCAGTGCCCTAACCCACTATAATATACAACCCTATATGCTCTCAATGTTAAATAAGCTCTTTATGCACCATAAGCTCTCCAAGTCATTTCATTTAACTTTGCATTAACACTCATATTTTTCAAATAAAAATGTTTTTAAAAGGTACAACAATAATTTTCTATCATTCCCTTGTTCTTTTTAACAAAACAATAACAATCTGTTGCTTTTTTGCTGCATACCAGTGATTCAATTATAATAATAATCCTTGCATTTGATATAGCGCCTTATCACAGCTTCAAGACATCTCACAGCTCTTCACAGAATATACTGTAAAGTGAACTGACTGTATATTTTTGTGAGCGAAATGTGGCAGTCAATTGTGCAGTGTCCAACGAACATTTGTGGATTGAGTGACCAAATTATTATTATTTGTTTTAAGGGATTATTAACCCCAGAAACCTGATCCGCCAAACGACTAACAACCGGGTTCTTATTTACTGCTAGGTAAACAGAGATATTTGAAGTAAGGAAACTTGCCCAATGTTTCGCTCTGCCCAGGAATCAAATTCAGATTCTCTCGCTTGTGAGGCGAGTGCTCTAACCACTAAGGACTCCACGGGTTCAACACTCCCCAGGATTCAACATTCAACAATGCATTTATTATTACTGACTATTCAATGCACCATGAGTTCCTGATCTCAAGCTCTGCACTGGTGAGAACTCGTGTAATTCCTTATAAGGTAAGTCCCATTCCCATTCAGTGACTTTGGGTTGCTCTAATGAATGTTTCAACACTGGCACTCCAAAGCTTGAGTACAGTTCTCTATCTGTATAGAGCTGTAATAATCCTTATGTCCTTGCATTTGATATAGTGCCTTTACAATCCTGTTCCGAAACACATATTCATCCAATTATTTTCTAAATCAACTAATGATGGAGGTTAAAATTGTTTATATAGAAGGTTATTCCCAAATCTGTGGGAGAAAAAAAATCCACTTAATCTCAAAACTTGTTTAAGACTTCTTAATTTTATACAGTTTTAATGTCATCTGGCTCTATGCTCTCAGTCAAAGATAAATCATCATCAATCCCTCTTAGATGCTGAAAACTTGAGTCATGTTTTAATGAAAACAAGTTAGTTTTCTTAATATCTCTTAATAATTTAGAGCCCTAAATCCTGAAACCATCAAGATTGTTGTTCTCCAACTATCTTTATTACATGAATGCGCTTTGCAAGATACGGTGGCTAACAATGCATACAATATTCATAAGTGGTTTTGCTAATGATCTGCATGAGGTTAAATAACTTGAATGTATGATTAGCCTAGCTAGTGACAACTTCACATAGACTGTGAGGCTGAACTCACATTATGGGATGAAAAATGTAATGTAATAATTATCACTAATACTAAATGTCAATCAACATGATGCATTTATTATTATTATTAATAATAATAATCCTTACATTTGATATAGTGCCTTATCATGTCATCAAAGTGTCATCAAGGTTTGACTATATATATTGAGTGAATGCAGCAACCAATTTGCTCACAGTAATTTCACAACTATAAACCAGCTCAGCAGTTTTATCACAAACAATGGAATTTATCCCAAATATAATGAAACACACGTAATTTTCTTTTTCCACCTTTCTTAGTTCACATTCGTTAACATACATATATGATTCCAGTTGCTGCTCATTGTGCATAAACTGACATTAAAATACATCTGCTCTTTCTTATTCCATCTGATTGATTATTCCAGCTCCCTCAGAAAGCTATTAATCTTTTTACAGTCATCACCTGACTATGAGGCTAGTCATCCACAGAAAATGTTATATTACAAGAAACACCTTTCTCCAAGAAATATATGAATAGTGTGAACAGCAGGGAACCCAGAACACACGGTTGAAAGTTATTTGCTCTCAGCAGAACAACTTCCATTTATCATCACCTCCGGCTTTCTAATGCAAAGTGAGTTTTGAAATCAATTAGCCACTTTGACAATAATTTCATGAAGCATGGGTCAGATTTTTCCTCAAGGATGCTCTGTTTTCAATGCCTTGAGATCTCCTCCCAACATGATTAATCCCTACAGGGATTCTTCCCACTCAGCTCCTATTAACCCTGCAAACCAAAGCCCCATCCGGTAGGGTGGTCCTAGCAGGACAAGCAGGGGGAAAGCTTTAGCTGGTTGGACTCCAACACGATGCAGTATGCCAATGCACTCTCTGGGGTCCCCAAGCCTTGATTCTTGCCAACCTGCTTCTAACATTTTCCGCAATTAAGTAAGTAAGATGTGTCCCTCTAGGAAAAGTGCACATTCCATTCGAATAAATATCCAGGGAATTTCCACGTATAGGTGGGATGCGTGGAGCTCTCACTTTAGTTTGGATACTCTTAAGCAAGTTTCTGCACGTGTCAGACACCTGGCTAATCAAAAATATTGAACTACTGCATCTCTCTGTCCTCCCCCAACTCTATGGCACTATTTATCCAGGCAGACAGTTTCAAAGTCCCTTTACCAGCTTTGCACACATCCAGATATAAGAGTCGGATTGTTCTGAGGAACATTTAGCAGAGGATATAACATACCCAAGGCAAAGTAGATATTGCCTTATATGTAATATAGTTTCCAATCCAAGTGGAACGTATTGCTTCCAAGATTTTTGCAACAAGTGCCTATTCTAGAGCTAATGAACGATGTTTTACTGAAGCAAGTGATGTCCAGGTGTTTGGGAACCCTGGGTCTTGCTCCCATCAACATGTAGTTGGGGATTAAACACTCAATTGCTTTAGCTAATTTGATTACAGATTTAACCCTTTAACCTGTTGTACGTTTTCTACAAAGTCAAACAGTTCTTAACAAGATAATAGGATTCAGTCAAGGACATCTGTGAGCGTAGACAGATTCAGTAATTATACATCATCATTTTCTATTATCGAAGACTGAGGTGGTTCAGAAATTTGTTTTGAGATTCTTTTATTCACTTCCAATTTTCTCCTATTCTTTCCTGAATGTGCTGACCCATGTTGGGGTATGGTTGTTAGACAGTAAGTGTCAGCAGGCTATGTGTTCCTGAGGGAAGGGGAGAATTAGAGGCAAGTGAAATCTTATCCTTATCTTGACCTCTATCCCTACAGATGTTCCAGTGACTTGACAATCAAGAGCAGGATCCCTTGTTAATTTATCCCCTCCACGGTATCAGATCCTGTGGTCAAATTGCAAAGTCCTGATATTAATTATAGCTCTTGCATTTGATATGGCTCCTTTCATGTTTAAAGGATATCTGTCTGGATGTTTAAAGGATAAGCGCCCTGAGACGCTACCCTGCATGGAAGGTGCTGTATACGTGAAAGTTGTTGTTGTCTGAAAGAGCTTCACAAGATTTACTGTAAAGTACAGTTAGTCACTTGTAGACAAATGCAATAGTCAACTTGCTCACAGCAATGTCCCCAAACAGCTGTGAAATGAATGACCAATTTTATCTGGGGGATTGTTGGCCATAACACTGGGTGAAACTCCCTTCTCTTTTCATGTAGGGGCATTGGATTTTTAATATGGTCCTGAAAGGCTGAACGGGCCTGCAGATTAGGGTCTCATGTGAAGGACAGCACCTCTAACAATGCAGCACTTCTCTTGTCCTGCATGGGAGTTGGATCTACAACCCTCTGATTCAGAGGCAAAAGTGCTACTGCACCAGCTGACACCTGATGTTGTCAAGCTAAAATCAGCTAACCCAGCACAGACTGGGGATTAAGCACTGATTAAACTTTAGCCTGACCCACATAAGCACATTCAGATTGAGTTTATGAACATAAATGAACTGGCAATCAGAGTCTTTACTTTGATCAAATATATAGGGTATAAAGGAGAGGGTGGGGTGACTATGGAAGTTAGTTTTTGAAGTCAGGCTCGGTATGTGGCCTCTATTCTCACAAGTACTCCATCGTCTCCTCAAGAGAAACTTGTCACTCTACACTCATCACCCTTAGCCCTCAGCTCCCTGCCTCAATCTCTCAAATGGTTTCCACCAACCACATCCAGCATAGACTGCTACACAGCAAGAGGGCGTCATCTTATCCAGCTCCAAAAACTACTTCCATGGTCTGGCACACCTTCCTTTGTAGCCTTTCATGCTCCTTGTGTGTTGTAGTATCTGCCCCACTGCTCACCCCCACTTTATCTATATTCAAATTACACTTTAAAACCTATGCACACGCCTGATAATGATCCCTCAAGAAAAAAATAAATAAATTGGTCACCTCAATCCACGACTGTTTGTGGGACACTGCTGTGTGCAATTTGCCACAAATATACGGTCAATTCACTTTACAGTATATCCTGTGAAGCACTTTGAGACGTCTAGAAGACGTGAAAAGTGTTACATCAAATGCAAGGATTATTATTATCTCTTTGACTGTGCCTATGGTCACCTCCCCCCACTACCAGTACCACCTTTTCCTCCAACTTGGCATACAACACCTCTGAGATTATTCTTACATGCAGGGCGCTACATAAATAATAATAATCCTTACATTTGATATAACGCTTTTCACGTCTTCTAGACGTCTCAAAGCGCTTCAGAGACTATACTGTAAAGTGAAATGATTGTATATTTTATGGGCGAAAAGCAACAGCCAATTGTGCACAGCAGTGTCCCACAAACAGTCGTGGATTGAGTGACCAAATTATTCTTTTTTTTAAAGATTATTATCCCCGGAAAAGCGATCCGCCAATTGACTAACAACTGGTTCCTATTTACTGCAAGGTAAACAGAGGTATGTGGAATAAGGAAATATATCCACCATTTCGCCCTGCTGCGAATAGAACACAGGTCTCTCGCTTGAGAGGTGAGTGCTGTAACACTGAGCTACAGGACACCACAAATGCAAGTTGTTGTTTTTATTGTATTTAATTCTGAACTGTTTACCTTCTGCCCTGCCAATTCAAAGTGTGAAAATACTGTCGTCAATTTATCCTGCCTAAACTATGCACTGCCATTTTCTTTTGTGAAACAGCGCATTTGTGCATATGACAACTAATCTTCAGGTGAACTTTGATCATGAAAATGTCTGGTCAATACCTTTTTATTTCCTATGATTTTTTTCATGGCTGTGTAATCCAGACTTGAAACATGGAATTTCCCACAGTTTGTCCATGTGAATGCTATTAGACTCACCTGCTTTTTGTTCCAGCTCTGTTTTCACAACACTCTGTGAACAACAAAGTTCTATTTCAAAACTGTCTGGCCAATTTGTGGTACAGTACACTATCCAATTACTGATTCACAAGAGACCTGCTTTTCATTTGTGCTTCTTATGATTAAAAAAATGGTCATTTGCTTCACCGCTGTTTGTCAGACATTGCTGTGTGTAATTTGGCTCCCCACATTTGCCTACAAAATACACAGTCACTATATCGCACAGTAAAATCCTATGAGGCTCTTTGAGATGTCTTGACAACGTGATGCGTCTCCACAGCAAATACAAGGATTATTATACTATATACTGGAAGCGTACTCCACTCTCCTATGTATGTACCGACACACAGCCTGCCAGCCACGCCTCTCAGTCATTCATTTGGGTCGGTTCTGGCTGTTAGATTCTGCTTCATTGTTTGCTGCTCAAGCTGATCTAGTTCTTTTAAATTTTCTTTTATTTCCCGTTTGTAGCCGGTTGTTCAAGCAGCAAAGCTTGATTCAAGAAAAATGAATTCTTAAAATAAAATGTCAAACCTGCACTTGATAAACAGCTCAATGTGATAGAATTATGGGATATTCCTGTGGACAAATTGGCTGTCAGATTCGCCCACAAAATACACATTTACTGCACTTTACAGTAAATCCTGTAAAGCACTGATAGAAAGTACTCCACAGCACTATGTTGCCCCAACATAGGGTTTGAACCAACAAGATTCTGACTCCAGAGATAAGAGTGCTATCACTGAGCCAGGCTAACACTATAATGTCATAATGATCCAATGTTACAATGGATCAACAGACCTTGCTAATGTTACTTTGAGTTGGATCTAAGTTTTATTTTCGGGTGAACAGCCCACTTCCTCAGTCTTAAAAAGGAGTTGAATCTTTCAATAAAGAATTATTTGTTCATATGGTGAGACTAGATACTTACTCATAAAGTCAACTGCAACACTCTCCAAACCAGCAAAATGCTGGACTAAGAAAAGGACTGAGCGCTACTGCCATCAGTTACCAATAAGTATAGTATGTGGCACCACACACAATTGAAGAACAAGTCTGCCTTTCTTGATGATAAACAAACCAGCCGAGTTTTATCCATCCTGATTGGATCAGCCTTCTGCATAAATACCCATCTTTTTCTTTTTTAGTCACTCTGCACAGATACAGTATTTGCATGTTTGGCCGTTTTGTTCCATTATACATTTTAATACGTGCTCCAGTTCAGTTTAGTTAAAAAAAAGTGAGCGTAAATATGATCCTTGCAGGGTGTTCATGGATAGATACAATAACACAAACATCTACTGAACCCATTCTCTAGAGTCTAGGCTATGTGCACAAACTGCATCCACTCTGTGGCCTGAAGCTGTATTGCATGTACTGCTCGTCGGGTTTTCAGAACCATGTTGAAATTATTGGTAGATTATTTACAGTAAAGTTTAAGCAACTGTTTCCAAAGACCTTTACATTTTATCTTGGTGATACAGAAAGAATTCCAGATACCATTCCTCATAACAAGAATGCTTTTATATGGTTTGGCACAGTGTGTCGAATAATGAAAGAGCAATGGGATTAGATATATCTAATTGCTCCCTTCTTGCCAATGTTTTCTCTATGGTGAGAATCTGACCTTCACCAACATTTGGTTTAAGAGGTTCAAACTTCAAGCAATGATTTTTTTACTGTCAATTCATGTTTCCCGCCAGTATCTACTTTTGTGCTCCGTTCACTCTGACCTCCTTGGGGAAGTACTGATAAAAAAAAAGTGGCCTACCAGAACATTAATGGATAGATTTTTTTCTGAAATGAGAAATGTAAAGTCCTTATATTTAGATCTCTGAAATGTTTCTTTTTAAACAACAACAACTTGTGTTTATATAATGGCTTCACACGGGTTAGCTTCTTGGAGTACTTAAACAGTTGATATTTGAGTTCCTTTTAATACAATCTACAAAAAAGAACCTCTCAATCCATATGTCACGAGCATGCAATGTGTCTTCACAAATGCAAAATCCGAACACTATGTGAGACTAACAACCGCTCCATCTAGTGGATTAAATGGCATCACAGTAATTACATCAAATTTATATCTATACTTCATTGTTGGGACAGAAGTCCTTTGACTTTTCTTTTCAACCAATAGGAAAATGCTATTTACTGCAAAAGTTTCATCAACAACAAATATCGGGATTGATATGATAAGAAATGAGTAGGTACTGCGCAAGCTCCACACCTGAAACTGGTGGAACCATTGCTCAGGTTCACTGTACTCAAAAATAATAATAAAATAATAATAATCTTTGCATTTGATATAGCGCTTTTCACATTTTCTAGACGTCTCAAAGCGCTTCACAGAATAGACTGTGAAGTGAATTGACTATATATTTTGTGGGCGAAACGCGACAGCCAGTTGCCCACAGCAATGTCCCACAAACAGTCGTAGATTGAGTGACCAACTTATTTTTTTAAGCATTATTATCCCCAGAAAAGAGATCTGCCAATCGACTAACAACTGGGTTCCTACTTACTGCTAGGTAAACAGAGGAGTGTGCAGTAAGGAAACTTGCCCAACATTTCGCCCTGCTGGAAATAGAACCCAGGTCTCCTGCTTGCGAGGTGTGTGTTCTCTACAGGACTCCACACTCCACAAAAACACTGTTGATGACACACCAGGCACCCTTGCTCACCACCAGGCCTTGGCGGGCAGCCAATCACTGGGGGTAGGGATTTTTTTATGTTTGGCTCCTTTAAACCTTGCAAGCCAAAATCCTAATAATAACAATAAATCTTACATTTGATATAGCACGTTATCACATCATTGAGACATCTCAAAGAGCTTCACAGAATACTGTATATTGTAAAGTGTGTATTTTGTATTTTGTGGCCAAAACTCTAATCGGTATGGTGAACCTAGTTGGGCAAGCTGCTTGCCAGATGTGTTTGAAATGACAAGCTGCATAGGTTTTAGCTGGTTAATAATCCGATAATCCCGCATTATCCCAACACACACTCTGGGCTTCCCAAGACTGGGCTCTTGCCAACCTGCACCTAATAATTTCCAGAATTAGATAAGCAGGGTGATTCTTTTTGGTGAGAGAGGGTACATTCCATTCTAACACAAGCAAATTTCTAATGCTTTAATATCTATACTGATATATGAATGTGATGCTAGGCCCCAAAGAAATGTTTGTGTGTGACTGCACTTCCAAGTTAACTTTAAGTACTGTTTGAATTTATATTTAAGTTTGTTTTGCTATTTTGCCCTATAGCTGTACTGTCAGAGGGTCATAATGTAAATCATGCCATTGTGTAACCTAAAATCACATACTTAATCACGGAGAGTATGAAGGGTAAAGGTGAGAGTGTGGAGAGGGATTTATTTCAATGAACAACGTTTTTGCCTTATACAAAAAAGCAAATGTATTTAGTCATGAGTACTGGATCAAACACAGTTTGTTCCAACACTTGAAACAAAGGTATCTACAGCTTTTGGCTGGAGAAATCTTTGAGTACGGAGAGAGGACAGTCTGTACGGGAGCAGGGCAGGATGACCTTTTCAACCTCTTCAGCCATGGTAAAGAACTGAGAAGCTGGGCCTATTGAAACACAGCCTGTTAGACAGTTCGGGCCGTTTAAAATTAAGAAATGACCACTGCCCTGCAGTAGCACGACAATGTGGCTGACAAGTTGTTCAGAGTGAAGATAGTTATCATTGCCTATCTTAGGCTTATGCTTAAATAGGTCCCAATATCACTGGCATCACTGAAGCACCTGCTCCTACCTTTTCTACATACCTATGATTTATGTACCTAGGAGCTCTGCAAAGGTTGTTTTTTTTAGTAACAAAACTTTGTAGGAAAACATATAAATCTGTGGACACATCTAGGNAAAAAAGTAGAGTTGTGCACATTACTGTACACACCATCAGTCCTGTCCAGTGCTCTAAATAATAATGCAGCTTTATGTATGAATATAAAAATAATAATTGTTGTATTTGATATAGCATATCAGGTCATCATCTCAAAGTGCTTCATAGCATTTAGTAGGTGAACACGACAGTCAATTTTCACACAACAATGTTCCGCTAACGGCCATGAAGTGAATAACCAATATTTTCTGGGGGGTTGTTGGCCAGGACACTGGGAGAAACTTCCTTCTCTTTTCGAATAGTGTCATGGGATCTTTAACATCCACCTGAGCAGGCAGACAAGACCTTGGTTTAATGTCTCATACGAAGGATGGCACCTTAAAAGTAATAATCCTTGCATTTGATATAATAATAATAATCCTTCCATTTTGATATAGCGCCTTATCGTGTCTTTGAGACATCTCAAAGCGCTTCACAGAATATACTGCAAAGTGAATTGACTGTATACTTTGTGGGCAAAACAAAGTACACCTCCAACAATACAACACACCCCAGCACTGCATTGGAGTGTCAGCTTGGACAATGTGATTCCGAATCCTGACGTGAGTCTTGAACCTACAATCTTCTGACCCAGAGACAAGAAGCTCATTATGCCAAGCTGAAATATGTCCTGTATTATTTTACCATACAAGATGTCTTTGATTGTTTGATTGCAGATATATAACTTGAAAGGGGAGGGCTCTTCATGGTTTTTCATATCTTTTCTCATTTGAAGAGAGAAAAGAGCATGAGTCCTGTGTCAATTTTGCTAAACCCTCATAAGGAAGTAGCACAATGATGGGCTTCAATACAATTTGAATCATTGTACTATACGGTTAGAAACCGACCTAAAAGTATTGTCAAACATTTTTCCATCTAGGCAATGACTCTTTTAAAACAAGGAAAATCATAGTGGCAGTATATTGTAACTATTAAATGGTTAAATCTAAAAACTATTTTTATCACCATGACTTTGGTATTCAGTTATACAACAACAATTTGTTCTTATAAGAAAGTACCTTTAGGCATGACTATCCCAAAGTTCTTGGCAAAGACAATGGGGAACCCCAAGCAAGGAGCAGAGGAGCAATTTAAAGGCATTCACTGAAGGCTTGGTCAAAGAGATACATTTTTATGAGAGTTTTGAAAGCAGGGAGAGAAAGAACATTGCAATGGGCATTTTGGAGGAAACCTCCTGCGAGTGTGGTGGCTGAAGGTTCTCTTTATGGTGGCATAGAGGGAGGGAGTAATGATCAGTAAACCAGAATCAGAAGAATGCAGTTATAAAGCACAAATGTAATGCATCAGGTATTGAAAAGCTTTTGTTAATCTGAAGCAGCCAGTAATTCATCAGTTTTCAAGCCAACCTAACACATCTGTAGTGCATGCAATCAAACCACAAATGCTAGCAATCTGCAAATTATATACTCTGTTTTAGTATCTACAACAGATCAATCAGCTCATATCAGGAACGGCATTTTATAAACATAAACCTTTTTTTCGCTTTCAGATGCTGACTGACCTACTGCAGATTTCCAACATTTGGAGGTTTATTTTAGATTTCTAGCATTCATTTTTCCTTTTAACTTGTACTGTATCGCATGCATCTTATTGAAGTCCATTGTTCCTCACCTGTTCAGACACTCTCCAATGAAAGAACGTCTGAATATATCTTGTCCCATAGTTGACTCCAATTTGTAGTAAAACTAAAATGAAAACCTTTCCATGCTCTTTTCCTTTACTCTGTGAAATGCTACGTTTTTAGTCTTCTACTTTTCACCATCATCAAATCAGTTGGTAGTAATATAACAAGCATTTCTTCAGCTATGATGCATTTGCATTACTGTACATCAAAACTATTCCCTGTAGTATTCAGTTGCGATACAGTAGCTGATGATTATGTCTATGATGTGCTCCAGACCAAGCTCACAGCAGGACTCATACTAAATGCTTGCCTGCCCCCCACTGGCAGTGTTTCATCTATTATATACAGTCCTCTCTTACATTTCTGTTCCTTACTATTTCATAACAAAAATGTGTTAAGTTCTTGCTTAGCTGCACGTTAACACACTTGACTGAGATAACGGACCACAATAGAGATGCATCTATTGGTAACCATTTGTACTAAAACTGAATTGTCTTGACAATAACATTTCAGAATAAGTCCCATTGCCATATTAGAGGATTAGGAAAAAAAAATCCTTTCAACCAACAAGTCAGAATTACAATTTGCCTACAAAATACAGTCAGTATACTTTACAGTAAATCCTTGAGACGTCCTCTCAATGCTATATCAGATGCACGGATTGTTATTGTGAAGTGCTGGTATACAAATCATGTCTTTGCCAGAGGATTTTAGAGGACCAGAAAATAGTGTAAATATTTACTCATATATGAAGGTATAAATGTCTCATGAGGGTGGGAATACCTATTTTAAACAATGGCTGGATTAAAAAGAACATTGCAGTATGCAGACCACAAGGTATATCTATTGCTGTCGAATAAATTATTCAGCTACATTAATGCTCTTAATGCTGGCCCTATCAGAAAAACAATAACCAGTGTCTGCTGTTGTCTCTCATGCAGACATTTAATACAGACATCATCATGAACAATTTGGTTTGAATTAGAAATCAATAAAGTGTCGGTAAATGATGATTTATGTTTGGAGTCACTTTTAGACAGTGAAATATATGGCTCTATGTACATGTGAGTAGAGAGATCTAGAAATATTTGTAGTGCTACAAAATTAGCTTAAAAAGAGAGAAAGGTTGTTAAATTGTTATGCTCACTTGTAATAATAACAATAATCCTTGCATTTAATATATCACATTATCACATTGTTGAGATGTCTCGAAGCGCTTCACAGAATATACTGTAAAGTGAATTGACTGTATTTTGTGGGTGAAACACGGCAGCCAATTATGCACAGCGGTATCCCACAAAGAATTATGGATTGAGGGACCAGATTTTTTTTTTTTTTTGGAGGGATTATTACCCCCGGAAACCAAGCCACCAACCAACTAACAACTAGGTTTCTATTTATTGCTAAATAAACAGAGTAAGGAAACTTGCCTAAGGTTCGCCAATCAAACCTGGGTCCTCCTGCTTATGAGGTGAGAATTCTAAGCACTATGCTACCGACCTCCATGAATATTATGAGTAAGGGTAAATTTCAGATTTTCTTAAAGTGAACACAAACCAGCCACTTCATGTTCTGTATTCAGGCTTGATGCCATTTCCCCGGATAGTAAGTATTAATGTGTTGATTACCTAAATATGTTATCTGTGTTTCAGCTAAATTGCTTCTGATGTTTTTCTAATCTTTTCCCCTGAATCAGATGTCTAACATTCTTGAAACAGAAGCTATTTTTATGTAAAACTTCAAAGGTCTGGTACAGCAGCTGCCTGAATCATTGAAACTGGCTACAGATCTAAAGCTATAAAGATGCTTTCACTTCCTTGACCTCAGGGGGTAAAGAATGGAAGTGATTCTGTACCATGAGTTGCAGCCAGTGAATTCATTGTTGTGAGCTAACTGCTACATTTTCTGAATTTGTCCATGTCTACTTAGAGCAACAACTTGCATTTCACACAGGGTAGCACTTAGGAATGAGAGTGAAGCCATTTTAGCTTATACATAATATTTTGTTGAAATGTTATAATAAATTATTAATTTACAATTACATGGCAATTATTCAAATACCGACAGCAATACATAAAATTAAACTCACCAATGAAGCAAAATACCAATTAGCCCATCACAAAGAGGTTACTGCATGCACCTCTCCCTGTTCAAAAATATACACAATACATTGTTGATTCTCAAAATATATTTTAGATTCAAACTGTAATGTACTGTAGTTTTGTTTACCAACAAAACACAGCATTATACAGTAAATACTGTGAAACTCTTTGGAATGTCCTCCCAACCTGAAAGGTGCTATATCAAATCAAATGCAAGGATTTACCACAGCAAATGTAGTGAACTTAATAATCCTTACATCAGGAGGATGTCCCAAAGCGCTTCACACGATATACTGTAAAATGTAGTGTGTATTTTTCTTGGGCAAACTTGTCTGCCTTTGTGTATTTTGTAATGTAAACCAAGTATCATTATGTCATACACCAATGTACACTAATGTCCACTGTCCAATGTGCATGTGAGCATTTATTGCTATGATGAAATATGTCTTATCAGATTTAATGTGTTAAGAGATAGTAATTTATAGTCAATAGCTAAAGACTGGGTGCAGATGTAAACTCCCTGCCCCCCACCCACACGGGGTTTGCCCCTTGGGGAAAAATGCTTTCCACTAGCAACACAAGTATTTATTTGTAGAAGCATTCCCTACTGAATAAACCACTAGTTCAATAAAGGTATGCAATTATTTCTTCTGCAACAAGAGACATTGAGTTGAGATCAATGTTCTCTTCCAGTGTTTACAGTAACTTCTAACTGAATCATTACTAGCATGACAACAAAGACACTGGGCATTTACATCAACCTGACATAAAGCCCTGTGATGCAAATCAGTCTTCACCTCTGGTCCCGAAAGCTGAGAGTCTGTTTTCTTGAGGCTCGAATTCCTCTGAGCCTCTCTCGTGATCTTATGATGTGCTTAGAATGACAAATATCTTTATAAGATGTGACGCATAGGGATTGAAATTGCGTGAAATGCTTTAAAGCATCCTCCTGACATGAAAGGTGCTAAATAAATGTAAATTGTTGTTGGTGGTGGTTGGTGTCGAATACTCAAGGCCTGAAAATCCATTTTGGTTAAATCTGTAAAATCATTTTGTCTTAAAATTAAAATGGTAAAATTGTAGAAAAATCTGATATTCAGCTTTAATTTGGAAAATAGACTTTTTAAGAATTGTGAAAAGCTGGCTTTCAAATTAAGGTTTATGGAGTGTGCTAAAGAAAGACCAAGAAATCAGCTGGCTTTCCTCTCCCCAACTCTGCAAAGACCAGAACCAATTCAACCTCTCCACACAGCTCAGGCTGACTCAACAGGATTTGAAACAGAAAGCATTTGATGCAAAAGCTGCAGCTCTATTTACACAATCGTTACTTCCCCTTTATTATTAATAAGAATAAACTTTGTATTTGTTATAGCCATGGAATCTTTAGCCATCCATCTGAACAGGCAGTTGGGACTTCAGTTTAATGTCTCATCTGAATAATGGCACCTCGAACATTAGAAACACACATTGCATAGATGTGTCAGTTTAGAATATATGAGATCAAAGTCCCCAAGTGGGGCTCGAATCCACAACCTTCTGAGTCAGAGGTGAGAAGGCTACCAATTGAGCCTTTAGGCCTTTTAATTCTTTTGTCATAACATCTTAATCATATCTCAGGCCTCCGCCCCACTCCGAACCTTCAGTTCTTGCTCCCCTAAGCTCTGGATCTCCCGCCCTCTACCATTCTGTTTCATGCCCTCTCTTTCTGTCTTTAAGTCCCACCTCAAATCCTACCTCTTCGAACACAACTATGGTCACCTCCCCATCCCCATCTCTCTCTCGCCATTGCTTGGTATCCAACTTTGAAGTGCTATGAAACATGAGGGGCACAATATAAATGCAATCTGTTGTTGGGGTTGTTGTTGATAAGAAGATTAAAGACACAACCAGCCTGTTTAAAAATGTTGGACTGGGAATTACACAGGTTCCTCAAACAGACCAGAGATTCCAGGCTCAAGTGATGTAAACAATTCGCGGAGGAAAAAATAGGTATCTAAAATATACATTTCCCTCTTCCCAAACTGATGCTGTTCGTGTATCATGGCATAATCAATCAGAAAGGATGGAAATCCTGTACTTATTCCTGACATAACCAGGAGTGGTTCAACCAAAAAAGATTCTAGATCCAGATTATCTTGCCTGAGAATCTAAAGTGGCTGAATCCAGTCTGTGGGACTACTCCCATCAGTCTGGATCACATTAGAGTGAGAATCAACTTACGTGAAGCAGCACTATGTACTGAGCTGTAGCTGAGTCATTCAGCAGTGTTTTGAATATGCAGAAAGAACGTGCAGCCTACAGAATATGTACCTTAGCAGCTAAACCTTATTTTTATCAGTCCAAATGGAGCAGAAATACAGTGATCTCCTGATAACTTGCCACTCCAAGGCAAATGGGCTCAGGGGTGAGTTATCCACAGTGGCGAGTTGGGGATGTGCATAAATACAGAAACAAATGGAGCCAGGTATATTGACAGTATGCTGCCTTAAGTGTTTGTGACAAGTTAAACTAGGGACGATTTATCAGTTTACTGTAACTGACTTTCCCATACCCTGGATATGTAGGTGAGAAGCTGCAGAGTAGGATTTACATCATTCAGGCTAGCTGATCCGATAACTCAACTAATGTCAGCTAATTCAGGAATGATATTTTATCAATGCCAGGACCGGGATGGAATTCGACTCTATACCCCATTTATCATGTTTGCTGATCATATTATACAGAGGTGTGATGGAATTATGATCAATGGTATTTAGACATCATTCCCCAGGTCCGTTTATAGAAAGAAGAACTTGCATTTTCTTGAACCTTATCACTTCAAAGAGTCTCAATCCAATTTGTATGTGCCGAACGACACAGCAGCCATTTGCACCAGGAAGGTGCCACAA
Organism: Callorhinchus milii; assembly: GCF_018977255.1. Lineage (NCBI taxonomy): Eukaryota > Metazoa > Chordata > Chondrichthyes > Chimaeriformes > Callorhinchidae > Callorhinchus > Callorhinchus milii. The sequence goes on along the minus strand of NW_024704744.1, from coordinate 30,430,033 downwards.
ACAGCGTTGAAGTGAATAATCATTTGATTCGAGAACTGTTGGCCAAGATGCTGGAAAAAAAATCACTTCTTTTTTGAAATAGTGTTGTGGGTTCTTTAATGTCCAACAGGCAGCCAGGACCTTGGTTTAATATTTCATCCGAGAGACTTAGGAATGAATGTTGTGTGACCAGCACCCCGAATGAGTTATAATAATATCCCCAGATCATTATGTCACTGTATGAAATCTAACCTTTGACTTAGTTTGCAGTGTTCCAAGACACTATCCTGTGTGAAGGGAATTATATAAATGCAAGTTGCTGTTGTTATTTGTTTCTGAATTATTTAGAAAATGGTACTTCAAAGAGACAGAGTTGGACACCAAACAATGTTGAGAGACCAATGGGGGATGGGGAGGTGGCCATAGTTGCGTTTGAAGACATAGGATTTGCAGCAAGACGTAAAGACAGAAAACTACTTTGAACAGAAAACAAAATCCAATGGGAATTATATTAGAATTTTTATATTGCCTTCAGTATGAATAATGAAAGTACTGATCATACTGCTTTCATGCAACACACAAGGGGTTAGGTCCCAGGCCTATAAAAATATTCCCTGAAATATATCAAAATCAAAATAGCTTCATAAATAGCTCACTGTCAAATATAAATAATAATAATGTTTCATAAGATTTACTATATGAATATGCATGCATGAAGAAGCATTTTAATATTGAACTATCTATATCCTATGCATATCACACACAATGCTGTGTAACTAACAAAGCTAACGGTTTTCCTAAAAGTTACACAGGATCTGAATACAAAGGAGTTGCTGCATTAACTGCAATTTCTGGCTTACACCTGATTAGTTACTAAAAAATGACAACATAATCGCACAGCTGGTGCAGTACGAATGCTGAAAGCACTTAATAGTGCTGGATGCGCACCCGAGTTTGGGGTGGGAGTCGAGGTGGTGGAGAAGTAAACCTTGACAAAAAGATGATGGCTGTTTTGTGCCAGCAATTTGCTCCCTGATCTTTTGTCTGATCTTTTGGGTCTTCTTGGCTAAGAAGCAACCCAAAATCAAAACTTCAGCTGTGATCTCAAGAGCGACTTATATTGAAGGGTGATATTAATCACATCACATGGGTGCACTGACGAGATTCTTCACAGGCTGAATGAATGATCTTGACTGAACCATCATCCTGGGAAAAATCTTATATTCAACCTTAACTCAGACAGATTTTTTTAACCACTTCAGAAAACTGGCTTCCAAATTAAGGTGGGATTCAATAATTTTCCACAATTGTGTGTGATCATAAAGATAAATTTGTCTACAGGTTAAGATTAAGTGAAATTTCTGACCTCATTACCAAAACCATCTCCTTCATTTGACATGAATACTCAGTTGTGACATTCTCCTCATACAGAAAGGCATTTGTGATTTGTGAGAGGTTAGTACAAGTATTATACTCAGGTTATATCCACTCACAGATTAACAGGTCCATATCATTCAGTCCATATAATCTGTATCCATACATTTGCTTACCAATGTACTCACTAGTCATTAATAATAATAATAATCCTTGCATTTGATATTGTGCTTTTCACGTCTTCTAGATGTCTTAAAGCACTTCACAGAATATACTGTAAAGTGAATTGACTGAATATTTTGTGGACGAAACCCGGCAGCCATTTGCGCACAGCAGTGTCCCACAAATACTTGTGGATTGAAGTGACCAATTTTTGTATTGCTTTTTTTTCTTGAGGGCTTATTATCAGGTGTGTGGAGTAAGGAAACTTGCCCAAGGTTTCACCCTGTTGGGAATCAAACCCAGTTCAGAGAGGTTTAATAAAAATAGAACTTACATAAGATTAATTTGAACTATAAGTTTATAAGATCACAATAAAGCAGTCAAATTTAAAGATGACTAAACAGGTTCCTGCACTCATGAATGGTGCTGAGGTAGAATGCAGCCTTCAAATTAATTGACACTGTCTCTGAAAAAAGTTGCTCGGTAAGATTTCACAATGTGCCCTATTCCCATCCTTTGCAGCACTTGGCAAAAACTGAGATAAACATTGATTCTATTTTGCCAAATTGCATTAACAGTAACTCAATCAGGATCCTAACATGGGAAGTGAGAGATTGACACCAGCATGGACACCTTTGCAATATTATTTTAAATGTAGATGTCCCAAAACTTCAAAAGGCCACAAATCTTACCTGAAGTGAAGGCAATGTACTAACTTCGTAGCCATCGTAACCATTCTGGAGATGTCTCATCCAGATCACGTTTGCTAAACAGTGTCTTGGTCTCTTGGGAAGTTGAAACGTAACTGCCTGCAGTCCCTCTGGCAATTGTATTTCCAGAAAAATACAATCCAAACAACAACAGTGGCATTTAATAGAACCTCAGCATTGCGTCCAGAAGCTGCTGTTAGTCAGACTGTTTCTCTGGATCTCCTTAAATCCTATTAAACGATTAGAAGTGGTGGTCGCTGACGTGCAGCTTAGTTTAATATACATCTGTCAAACGCGAGGTATTTGGAGCTCAGGTTAGATCCCAGCTTCTCTGCCATAAAGAGTCGCAGGGCGATCAGGGTTTTTTTCCATTGTCCCAGAAATATGTGGCTTACAAGTGGTGGTGGCTCATCTGTGTCCTGAGTAAAGGCAGGAATATTCCTCTCATCACCCAGGAAAAAAAACAGGGTTCTCCCACCATCAACTTCTCCTCACACAGAGGCTTTAGTCTCTCTTGATTTTGCTTGGACAGGGAGTAGAGCAAAATGACCTGGTCCTATTTTGTATATGGATTACATTGGGGGACACAATGTATCAAACCTACTCTCTCCATCATTTATCCCAAACCTGCCATATCATGGACTTTTCCATATCCAGTTGATCTGTTCAGTTGAACAGCTACACAATGAATGGCAAGAGAAAAATTAAAAATAGAAACATTTGCATTATGCTTTTACTGTTTACTTATGGTCCTTAAGGGGGCAGAAATAACTGTTTGAACTTGGATATACTGCAAACAGCATCTGTTGCAGTAAAATAACACAACATGCAACCAATGACAGTGAGGCTCCTTTTGCTGGTTAGTTAGACTCCGGCACTGGTATCAGTATCTTCAGACCAGCTGATGTACATCAGCCACATTACTTTTGTTAAGGCAGAAATATTGCTGACTTATATAAATGATCTAAAATTCAGTTTCAGTTTGAAAGCTGATTTTTCACAGTTCTTAAAAAAAATCTTCACTTTTTTTATTATTTAGAAACTGGCTTCCAGCTATAAACAATGAGTTAACTGAATGCCAATCGTCAATTGTCTGTGAATATTGTCGTGAACCATTAATGTTGGTGTGGATCATGCATTAATCACTAGCAATATCTTGCTCACAGTCTCTCCATTTTATAGTATATCCTGTGAAGCGCTTTGAAATGTCCTCCCGATGTGAAAATTAAGGATTATTATATTATTATATGTTTTTTTTACTTGGAATCTCCCATTATAAGCAAATAACAAAAAGATTGATCTTTTTTATTTAGCAATGCAAGATAGACCTTTTTCATTTTAGTGTAATTATTTTTTCAGTGTAATTATTTTTAACTAAATCAAGCTGATATTTTCAAATAGGAATCTGTGTCACAGAGCTGGAATATAACATATCCTCAGCCGATTTATATATTTTGGCGAAGTTTAATGTGCCGCAAATCATTGGGAAAAAAGCCAGGAACAAGCATATCATAATAATAATAATAATCTTTGCATTTGATATAGCGCTTTTCACGTCGGGAGGACGTCCCAAAGCGCTTCACAGAACACACTGTAAAGTGAATTGACTGTACATTTGTGGGCGAACGCGGCAGCCAATTATAATAATCCTTTCATTTGATATAGCACCCTATCATGTTATCAAAATATATAATAGTACTTCGTAGGATTTAAGGTGTATTTGTAGGCAAGCATGGTAGCCAATTTGCACACAGCAATGTCCCACAAACAGCCAAGAAGTATAAATAAAAGACCATTTTTTTTGTCTGGAGGATTGTTGGCTAATGACACCGGGAAAATTTCTTTCCGTTTTTGATAGTGAATAAATCTAAATGTTATTTGAATAATTGTTTGGCTGTAAAACTGAGAAGGTTCCAGTAGGCATGTCATCGTGGCCTGAAGTTGTCAACAGATGCAAGGAATTCTCTCAGGTAGACAGGTGTTTGGCACTTTAACCCACAGATGCTGCTAATCGAAGAAATAATTGCTGAATATGAGCAGTGTTACATGTTTTGTGACCAGCATATATTGGAATCACACATCTCAAATAATGAGAGTATTTCAGTTTAATACCGCAGTTGGGAGAAGTTTCAGACAGTCTGCCTTTGTACCATTCTTCATTCAGATTTATTTGCACAAAGAAAAGTATTTTATTGCTTTATTACAGTGATACAGTAGAGTATAGAAATGTACCTGCATAACTATCCCATTTCATTCTTATCAGTTCTTGATCTTCTTTTACCTCCTTACTTCTAATAGTATTGTAGTTTGGTTGTAAATGTAAATTTTCAAATGCTCAAGTACATTGGTATTCAGTAACACTGCAATCAGTCTTGTAAACTCAAAGCAGAATTGAATTATTGAAGTGAAACACCAGTAATGTTTGTGTTCTAGCTGTGAGATTTGTGAAATGGAACAAAATAAAAAAGTGCACTTAAATAAAGCTATTACCTACTCGAATGATGTGATATTGATTCCACTGCTATGTGTGGCTATAACATAATTGAGTGTTGGTTGCTTGCCCTGCCCATGAGCTTTCCAACAGTCTGGTTTATATCCTTGTTTAAAAATATTATTCAATGATGCAGTAAGTATTATACAGTACGACACCACCAAAGAAATATTAAACACTTGAAATGGTGCTTTATTTACAAAAGACCAGTTTATAAAATGTAATTGCACATCTGTATTGTTCTGACTTTAAATTGTGATGATAATAATAAAATCCTTGAGGCATTTTGATATAACACCATTCATGCCAGGAGGACATCTCAAAGTGCCTGACAGGATTTACTGCAGAGTGGAGTGAAGGTGTTTTGTTGGTGAAAACAACAGCTAACTTGTGTACAGCAATGTCCTATAAACAGTCAGGTAGGAAATAAGCAATTTTATCTGGGGATAATAATAATAATCCTTACATTATGTACAATGCCTTCCACGCCTAGGACATTTCAAAATGCGTTACAGGATTTTCTATAATGTGAAGTGTTTTGTGGGTGAACACGGCAGCCAATTTGCACACAACAATGTCCCACAAACAGCCATAACATTAATGACTAATTTTATTTTGGGAATTGTTGGCCTCAATTCTGGGAGAAACTTACTTCTCTTTTTCAGATAGTGCCATGAAATCTTTGACTTCCATCTGAACAAGCAGACAGACCTCAATTTAACATCTCATCCAAAAGATAGCACCTCTGATAATGCAGCATTCCCCCAGCACTGGATTGGGGTGTCATCTTGGACTATGAGCTCAAAGTCTCAACGTGGGATTTAAACCCACTACCTTTTGACTCAGAGTTTAGAATACTAGCAACTGAGCTGGGCTGGCATCTAGGTTATAGGCATCTGATAAAGTGTGATACAGCGCAAAGAGAGATTAATGCTTTTAAAATAATAAATAACAGGGTGGAAACTCAAAGGTATTTGTTCAAAAATATGATAGAACAGATGGAAGATCTGATTCTAAACTGAGAAGGCTACAAACTCAACTTAACAATGAAACATAACTTCTTCACACCCAGAGTTCTCGATTTACAGAGCAATCTGCTACCAAATGGACTGGGTAAGCTGTGAAAATTTTTAAAGGAAAGAATTAGATTCTGGTTCAGCTAGGAATTGAGAGCTAAAACTAGTCACATCAGCTGTAGCTGGCAGAAAAGATGATATGCAAAATGATCTTTTCTAGTTCTTATGTTCTTATTTAAAAGAACACTAGAACATGTATTCTATATTCGATAAAGAGTCCCAAATTTTAGCAATTCCAGATGTCAGAAAATTCTGATGCTGTCTGATCGAGGAGAGAAACCAGAACAATCCAACCAACTCAATTTTCTTTCGCTAGAAGTCCTCCAGAAGAGGGTGAACAGTGTTGTCTTCGAATGCAAAGTGTGCAAGAAGCTGGCCACTGCAAATCATTATCAGCAATCCACAGCCTAGATGGAAACAGAGTAAAGCTTCTTACAACATGCATCGAAAACAGGCATTGAACCCTGAATAAAGGACAATTGGATAGCCAAATAATTGTCTTCCTAAGTATCAAAACACCAAATCAGATAATCTTGTTTTGATAATCGGTTTGGATGTGTAACAAATAAGATATCCAAATAAACTGCCAAACTTTCACAAAGTTATTGTTATGTTAAGTTACTGCATCATTATAACCAGAGGCAGAACTAAAATTATCTGATATTTCAGATTATTAATAATCCAGGATATTAATAATTCTTACATTTCATGTAGCACCTTTCATATCAAGAGAACATCTCACAGTGCTTCACAGGATTTACTGTAATTGTAGGTGAACACAGTTTGTACTGGTTCTACAGTACATTGAAATCCCTGGATATTTTAAATGGATTCTAATCAAATTAAATGCAGTTTCATTACAAACAGCACTTTACAACATGTGATTTAATTGGAAATTCTTCAGATTTTAATTAGATGCGTTGTTGCTAAGGGGCTCAGAACATTTTTAAATTATTATTTTACAGATACAGTATGTCAAGATGTATTAAATACAGCACACATGCAGCATTGCACTGCACAATATGTGAACCAGTTTGGTACTAATTTCACAGTGGTCGAAAGCTTGTGAAGGATTCTTGAAGTCTGTGAGACATTTCATGTAATATACAACAACAACTTGCATTTTTATGGTGCACTTCACACAGAATAGTGTCTCAGATCGCTTAAGTGGCATAATTCGGTAATGCAAAGATTATTATAATTTTTATTATTATTAATAATATTATTTCAGCCACAAAATAAATAGTCAATTCACTTTACAATGTATTCTGTGAGACGTCTCAAAGACGTGATACGGTGCTATATCAAATGCAAATATTATTTTTATAATTTGATGCCAGGAAGAAAGGGTAGGTGACCATAGGTATGGTCAAAGACGAAAGTATGATCTGAAAATAGGCAAAGAACGTAAAGGCACCACGCTTATGGTCACCTCCCCTTTCCCCTTTTTCCTTGCTCAGTGTCTAACCCCTACCACTGTACAGCGCTCTGAGATGTTATGCAGTGAAGGGTGCTATATAAATGCAAATTGTTATTTAAATTAGCGTTTATTCAGGGTTACAGTGCATGAGCTCAACACACATAGAAATGGTCAACTGAGAAAGACAGGAAATTCTGTAGTCTTCCCATAGTCTAAGGGTTAAGGCCCTGTGACAAATTCCATATAACTGTATAACTGTTGGTAAAATGGATTGTTCAAAGATTTTCTCATTCAGATAAATGTAGAAGTGTTAAACTGGGACATGATTCTTGACGGCCCCATTCACCTCTGGGAAGTCACAGGTTGGCTACCACTTGTCTGGTCAGTGCTCATAGCTCATTTCTTTATCACTGGGGATTATCCTTGTTACTCTCCTCTGTACCACCTCTAGGACCTGAACAACCCCCTTATATTGCAGTGACAGGAAGTGTATGCAGTATTCAAGGTGCGGTCTGACCAGAGCAACGTACAGCCTGAGAATAATGCCTTGGGATCTAAACTCAACTGATTTAACAATATAGATCAGCATACTGTTTGCCTTGTTTTTTGCAAATTCACATTGTTTTGACATTGTGAGCAAGAAGTCAACTAACACCCTACATCTCTCTCAGCTTCCCCCATAGCAAGTTCAGTTTCATTCACGGAGTACTTGAGTTTCCTATTCTTGGATCCTATATCTTACATTAATGAGTATTAAACTTCAGGGATATTTGTAAAGTCCTATGAGTGAATGACCATCCAGAAAAAAGTTACAATTAACATGACATTAGAGTGAGCATCACACTGGCCCTGTGCAATGTAAACCCTCAATACACTGTACAGAGCAACAGGAGGGTAAACTGGAGGTAGAGTCATCTACTATTAACCATTTTCTGACTGGGATTAGTGAAGTCTGGTAACAGTTGGGTGGTCTGGACTCCTGGCTGTGACCAGGGTTTGAGCCAGGGAGGCAGCAGCCTATCAGGGCTTCTGGCCGTGGCCAGGGTCTGATATAGAATAATAATAATCCTTGCATTTGATAGTGTGCCTTATCACATCTTCAAGATGTGTCAAAGTGCTTCACAGAATATACTGTAAAGTGAATTGATTGTATATTTTGTGGGCGAAATGCAGCAGCCAATTGCACACAGCAGTGTCCCACAAACAGTCGTGGATTGAAGAGACCAATTTATTGTTGATCTTTTTTTTGAAGGAATTATTTTCCCCAGAAAAGTGATCCGCCAATTGGCTAACAACTGGGTTCCTACTTACTGCTAGGTAAAAAGAAGCATGTGTGTGCAGTAAAGAAACTTGCTCAACGTTTTGCCTTGCTGGGAATCAAACCCAGGTCTCCCATTTGCGAGGTGAGTGCTCTAACCACTAAGCCACGGGATTCCACGGTCAAAGAAATGGGGAATAGAAAAATAATTTTCAGAGGAAGGGGTCTTACAGCTGCTGGAAAATAAAACCTACATTTGGCAGAATTGCTGCTTAACTTGATATTGTTTCAGCATCACAACGGGTTTACAATAATAAAAACATTCTTATATATAAGCTGCCCATGGTCAGTACACGACTTCACATTCACCTTTATTTTTTTTTTGGTTGACCTTCACCATTGTAAAACCCTTCCTTTTGGAGTTACTTTACACCTTCTCCTTTGTGAGGATCTTGAAGTTGATCCATTTGGTGATGGGGAGCCAGTGGAGTCTGGCCAGAACTGGTGAGATGTGGGTACAGTTTGGTTTGGGTATGTTTGCGGGCAGCAGAGTTCTGAGTAATCTGGGTCTTTTGAATAGTGGAGCTTCAGTATGCAGATTAAAGTAGAGCTGAGTGATGTAGGACAAAGGGCGTTTAAGACAAAAGGTTTAATCCAAGAAAACACTATGCTATTCCTCATGGCCATGGTTCCCCAAGTTTGAAGAAAACCTTCCTCCACTCGCAAATATTCATAAAAATGAATATTTTACATTCTTTAGCTATTTGACTAAATGTTATCAGTTACAATACTTCTAGGGATTTTTGAGGGTAAAATGGCAAAAAAGGCCCTATCAGAATATTATATACACAACAAAATAAAATTATCCAATGCCAACTAGCCATAAGAATTCATATACATTATTTAAAACAATTTGACTTGCTCTCTCGCAAGACCACAAGATGGTGCTGTTCAACTTTTCATTTGTTAAATAAAATAAGAGACATTCACATGTTGAAATATATATATAATGGGCCTTGAATAAAATGAAATTTCAAGAATAGTACTGTGGGTTTTCTCTTACTCTCAATATATATGTTATTATATATCTTTGTCTTTTTTCCTTCTACTGGTTTTAATGCTAACCCATCATACAATGGATTATATAATTACATTCATATATTTGTCAGTTCTTTTCAAAATCAGCTGCATGAATGAAGGATTATCTTTAAAAATACATTCTAAAAAGTACCATTTCATAAGAATTAGAAACCTGCAATTGAATATTATGATCATGTATTGTATGATTTGACTTGTTTGGCAGAATCGTTTCAGATTATTCTTTTAAAATGTTCTTTTGAGAATTCGCTGCTCTTTTTATTAGGTTTATACACTTTGATGTTGCAGTTCAATAACTTTAATTTTATTCAGTCAATGTTTTGTTTTCCCAAGATTATAAGAGAGACATGGACGAAGAAGGTCATTTGACCCATTTAATCTCATTCTTCCAGAATACAGGAGTTGCATCACAGATAAATGCATTATGCTGGCTTTAACTGACCTTTCGAGGGAAAACAGGCAATTGTATTTTAGCTTGTTAAATCTAGAAATTATAGAATCTAATGTGGCATTTTGGGAAGATAAGGATCTGTGTAGAGCTGTCCCAGCACAACAAACAACGATTTTGAGAGGGGAAGAGAGGTGAAGGACAAAAAAAGACAAGTCTATGTCACTAGGAAAACTGTTAATCTGGATGAAGTGTCAAAAACCTACAGCTTTATAACTACAGTAAGGAATGATCTTACCACACCAACAAGACAACTTGCACTTATATAGCACCCTTCGTGCAGGTAGTATCACAGAGCGATTAACAGCAACATGACTTGACCCCGAGCGGGAAAGTGGGGGAGATGACTCAAGGCATGGTCGAAGAGGAAAGTTTCCAAGTGTAATTTGAAGGTGGGCAGAAAGGGGGCAAGATGGAAGGATTAATGCAAGGAGTTCCTGAGATTCAGGACATAGAGGCTGAAAGCACGGCCACCAATTGTGAAGTGAAAGGGATGAGGGACTTGCAGCAAACCTGTGCTAGCTGAGTGAAGGCAGCGGGTAAAGGAATGGTATGTGAGCAGATTGGAGAGGCGGGGAGGTGCCAAGGCCTGAAGAGATTTGACAGAGTGAGGATCTTGAAATCTTGAAGTCATTTGTAACCTTGATAAGCCCAGTCTCAGTGCTGTGAGCAGGGTGAAAATTGGACTGGAGGTGCTCGAGAAGGAAGGACAAGTGTGAGCAAAGACAGAGAGATGTACAGTGGGTTAGTACAGCAATCTTTCACAAAGTTGACAATCATACGAAAGGTTCCGAGAAAGACGACCTTCAGCCTGTCTGATCTCACTCTTCCAGAATATGCAGATTACCATCTCCCTTCACAGCATTAAGCTTTTTTTTTAATGTTTAGGCCTCAACCACCCTAACTGGCAACATGGGAACATAGGAACGTAGGAGCAGGAGTAGGCCATTCAGCCCTTTAAGCCTGTTCCACCATTTAATTAGATCATGACTAATCTGTAGCTCAACTAATCGTTTCAATTCCAATTTCCTGCTTTTTCCCCATATCCCTTAATACTCTGACCTACCAAAAATCTATCTACCTCATTCTTGAAGGTGTGGATGAAACCTGCATCAATCTTTAATTACTGTCTGGGTAACAAAATATTTCCTGTGTTTGTCCTGAAATTGCCCTTTGCAACCCTAAACCTATGTCCTCTCATTCTAAAGGCAAATGAAAGTATCAGTATGAGTTTATGGTCTCAATTTCATTTAAGATCTTATGTATCTGTATAACGTCCCCTCTGAGACATCTCTTTTCAAGACTGGAGAGCCTAGCATCATAGCTCATAGATATTACTTGTACACTGAGAGGTCATGCCGTTGCTTCCCTCCGCACTATCTCTCGGGCCTGTGATTTCTTTTCAATTCCATACCTTTATTTTTTTTAATGTGTTAATTATCTGAATAGCTTAAGTGGCTGAAATGCATTAATATATTCAGGGGTGGAGAGAAGGTAAAGTAAGAAGAGATTACTTTGAGGTGATCTGACTGTGAGGAGACAGACAAAGCATAACAGGTCTGCAGTAATCTAAGGCACTGTCAACTATTGACCAGTCTGTCTTGCTCAACCATAATAATCCTTGCATTTGATATAGCGCCTTATCATGTCTTTGAGACATCTCAAAGTGTTTCACATAATAAACTGGAAAGTGAGTTGACTATAGTTGGGCAAAACACAGCAGACAATTGTGACCAAATTATTATTTTTTTTGAACAGATTATTACCTCCGGAAAAGCGATCTGCCAATCAACTAACAACCGGGTTCCTACTTACTGCTAGATAAATAGAGGCACGTGGATCAAGGAAACATGCCCAACGTTTTACCCTGCCCGGGAATTAAACCCAGGTCCTCTCGCTTGCGAGGTGAGTGCTCTAACCAATAAGCTACAGGACTCCCACAATGAGATAGGGAAGTGTAAGTATGTCCTCACCTCTGAAAAACAAGATCCTAATACACGCCTGCTGAAAATGTTCTGCTTCATATTGGCCTTTTGTATTGATAAACTTTGTACCATGATACAGAATATTTTTTGTTTTAATCTAAATCCATTATTGTTGCAACTTATTTTGTAATCTGTTCCTTGCATTTGATAAATGCCATATTAAAAGTCTCAAAGCACTTTGCAGAGATTTTCTGTAAAGTGTAATTACTACATTGATAGGTGAATACAACAGCCAATTTGTGCACAAATACTCTGAAAAACACTCATGAAATGCCTGCTCAATTTTATCTGGACGATTGTTAGACAGAATACTAGGAGAAACTTTTTGAATAGTCCAATAAGATCTTTAACATCCATTTGAGCAGGTAGACAGGACATTGGTTTAACACTTCACCTGAAGAACATCCCCAGTAATAGCAATACTATAGTAGCGCTGCATTGGAATGTCAGGGTAGACCAGTAGTGGCCAACCTTTATGGCCGGCCAACAAAATATATTTTCTTGATTGAATATTTCTTATTTGTGCCATAAATCAATCATATATTCAATCAAGAAAACATTGAAAACACACTACCAATCAAACATCGACTTACCTAGACTCCTGAAAATATTCGGAGGGGGCGGTCACTTCTTGATAGTCCCACGGGCCACTTCCAGCTCGTGGACCACAGGTTGGCCACGACTGGTTTAGACTATGAGCTCAAGGTCACAATGTGAGGCTTGAAACCACAACATTCCAACCCAGACGTGAGATTGCTAGGAACTGATCCACACTGATAGGTTTTGCTTTTGCCACACTGATGTAAAGTAAATGTTTCAACATCCAGACACTCATCTATGCTTTCACTCTTTCTGTTTGATTCTATTCAGGGTCTAAGTCTAAAATGTGTTGCACATGTAGCACTTATGTTCAAGCATTGAGCAAATGTGATGCTAGCAATCATATTTTACACATAGATCAGTAGTTTTGAATAAAGTCTTACCTACAGCCAGCCACCAGTGCCACACACATGGAAATTCAGCCATAACTGAAAAATACGACAAATTGTATTCAAGTTAGACATTCTAAAATAAAAAAAATGTGCAAACTGCAAAAATTCAATACACTTCCAAAGGGGGTGGTGGGGGTGGGGTTAACAAATGTTTTAAGTGTGTCCACTTAATTCTCTCCTCACTAAGACATGCTTCTGCGCTCCCAGTCTGACCTTCTTGTGATGGTTCCAAATGCAATCATTGTTCCGCTGTATTTATACATATGCCTAACTTGCTACTCAGGATAACTCATCACTGAGCTCTTTCCCTTGGGAGTGATCAGCTATCAGTAGCAGTTTATTGTGTATATATAAAAGTTTTTTTTACATTTGATATAGCACCTTATCACTTCAACAAAACATCTCAAAGCTCTTTATAGGATTTTATTATAAAGTGTAGGATACATATGTAGGGAAATCTAGCAGCCAATTTCTGCACAGCAACATCCCACAAACTTGAACTGAATGACCATATTTTTAGCTGGAGGATTGTCAGCCAGGATACAGGCGTTCAATACACAATTTAATTACATACACATATGCATTTTGTTCCTTTTGCTTTACATGCTATTATCTATTTAAAGGGCAAGACAACGTGAACCAAAATATCAGGTTTGGTGACAATTTAGAAATTAACAAAAGAAGGAATAATCTGGGTGTAGAGAGTAGAACTAAAGCAAGAAGTCATAGTTCCTCCCATGAGTCTAGCTGAACACAAACTATGTAAAAGTTTCAGATGCCTCTTGACAATTTAAAAATTCTAAAAGTAATCTCAGGACAAACACCAGGAAGTACTTCTTTACCCAGAGGGAAATTGAAGACTGAAACAGGTTGTCAGAAAGAATGGTTGAGGCCAGAAAGTGACGTTGTTTTAAAGAAACATATTGATGCTGTGATAAGAAGATGGTCGGGTGGGTATTCTGGAAGGATGAGATCAGATGAGCTGTAGGACCTCTTCATCTGAAGCTTTCATGTGGTTTTTAATCTTATGAAAGAATGCTGTACTAATCCAATGTACATCTCTCTGTCTAACATTGTTTCCTCACTGTAATTATGAAGCTATGGCTTTCAGGTTTGGTACTTCATCAAGATATATGCTAACAATTTTCCTAGTGATATAGACCTTTTTTCTTCCTTCTCATCTTGAGATCATTAACACAGTTTGTTGTGCTGTATAACTATAGACTGATCATTGTCTTCTCAAGATGCCCTATTAGATTTAATTGTTCCTAGATTTAACCGGTTGAAATCCTCATAACTGAACTTTGGTCTCTAAATATCATTCAAATGAATAGCAACCACAATGGAAAATATTGAAATGTAAAGACTTAGAAAAGGAAGATGTTTTGAATGCTATTACAAACAATTAAAAGCTTAGCTGCAAACCAAAATACAACTTTGTTGAAGTGAAAGTATTTTTGACTAGTTTCGTTTCAGCAGGAAGCTTCCAAACAAATGTGAACATAGTGTCGCCTAGTGGTCATATCTGATCCGAGAAACCAATGAAGCTAGCAGTCAGTCTGTGTGAGCATTGCATTGGAAGAAGTGCTCTTTGAGGAACAACTACACATTCAGAGATCTCAAATATACATAGGACTAGATGACTATGGTGTAATGGTTTTTATTGCATTGGACTGTGCTTCCGTTGACAACATTCTTGACTCTGAGCTACATGCAGGCACAGGCAAGAGTTTGCAAAGTGCTTCAAACATACTGTAAATCTGCCAACGCTGCATTACACCATCATAGGCTCAGAAACTAAACTTCTGTAGACTGATATACTCTCTGACAAGACAGCACAATTGACTACTAAAGAACCTTGTTTGTAAGAGTAAGTGCTATGATCCCGAATGCACATTTCCAGCATGTTTCATTGTACTACAAACGTTGTACATTGTCATAAGCAGCTCATATGATTATATGAAAAGTAATCAGCAAGTTCCAGAAAGGTCCAGTAAATACATACATTTTTATGAAGGTATTATTGGAGAGATTAGTTGAATACTTGAGAAGAATGTAAGATCTGTTTAAAGGATCACTGAAACACATAAACTGTAGCTAAGGGTGGGGTTAGGGGATGGCGGCACTTGGTTGTAAGTACAAAATCTTGCTCTTACCATGATTTTATAGCCAGAGAAGTGAATTTCACCTGCTCTACAGACCTGCTGTATCAGGGTATTATGAAAGAACC
Source organism: Callorhinchus milii (assembly GCF_018977255.1). NCBI lineage: Eukaryota > Metazoa > Chordata > Chondrichthyes > Chimaeriformes > Callorhinchidae > Callorhinchus > Callorhinchus milii. The sequence goes on along the minus strand of NW_024704744.1, from coordinate 30,414,810 downwards.
ACAACAACAAGGCTACAACAGTAGATAACTGGAGATCATCTAAATTCACTACTGAGAGAGAGTTTCTCATCCCCCACAATCACCAATGATTGGATTCACAACCACTAGGAACTGAGCTGAAAGTTCTCTTTTTTTTAAGAAAGAAGAGTGCTTCGATTACTTTTTTTTAAAAAATGAATAAAAAGTAGNTTTTTATGTGGTTGTATTGTGCCAAAGATGCTAGAATTGAGAATCTTATCATAAGATAGACTGTAAAAGGTACATAAGGAGACTGCTTAGGCTCTATAGACAGCACGAATGAGAGCAGCAAGGATGATCCCTCAGAGTTAGAGGAATGATCTATGAGTCACAGACAAGCTAGGGCTCTTCAGGCTTGAAAAGAGCTGATTCAGAGGGGACCTCATAGAGATATATACATTTCTAATTATAATAGAAAAAATAAATATATAGCAATACTTTCAGATACACCAAGACAGCAGAAAAAAGGACACCATTTAAGGGTTAAAAGGCAATTTCAGCACAGACACTAGGAAGTATTGTTTTTTGCCCATAGGATGATTAATAACTGGAAGAGGTTACCAAAAAGTGTAGTTGATGCTGGGACACTGGATACTTTTACAACTTGAAGTTGTGATGGGAGGACTGTAGGCTGAGTATTCTGAGATCAAATGAACTAAAGGACATTCTTCATCTTGTGATCTGTTGTGAAAAGGGTTTCCTTATCTAAAGAGTATTGCACCTTTCCATAGGAGAAACAATTACATTTTAAGATCGTCCACTGAATACTCAAAGGACACAAACCAAAGTTTTGCTAATTTATGAGAGTTGGAGTAGCACTTACCTGCTGAAGTTACTGCAATATGAACAAGAGTAATGGTAATGGCATAATCCCACACCCATTCCTTAACCACCCCAGCAAAGAGTAGCCCACAAGTGAAGAACGTAACCTCTGTTGAGACCAGATTCACTGAGTGATAAAGGAAAAAGAAAGTGATGCATTAAAGTACATGGAACTACAGAGGCTGTTCTAACAAGGTAAGAAACATGTTCTCCCATAGTTTACTCAACTTCAAAATCCTCACCCTCGTATTCAAGTCCCTGCACTCCTCTGCACCCCCCTACCTCTCTGACCTCCTCTCTCCTCAAAACAGCACGCGTTGCCTTCGTTCCTCCGAGTCTGGCTCCCTCCTTGTCCCCAGAGTCCTTTGCTCCACCCTCGGCGCCGTGCCCTTCAGCCACTATGCCCTGAGGCTCTGGAACTGCCTTCCTCACTCCCTTCGCCCTGCTACCTCCCTTCCCATTTTCAGGTCTCTGCTGAAGATCCGAAACTGTAAAACGCTCTGAGACACCGTCCAGCATGGAGGGCGCTATATAAATCCAAGTTGTTATTGTGGATACTGTTCATAGGTTTTTTCTAAATCTGATAAAGATACCAGAAAAAGAATTAAAGGAGTGATGAGATTAGAAAAAATCTTTACACAGGAGGCGATGCAAATATGAATTTCTTGCCATGAACCATAGATCAAGTAGAGTCCATAAATTCTTTTAAAAGAGAATAAGATTAGATACTTGAAAAAGACCTATATTAAAGGTATGAGTAACGAGTAGGTGAATTGAATAATTAAATTGTGCATGTGGAGGAAAACACCAGCTCAAACTCAATGGACCCAAATAGCCAATTTCTATGCTGTAATTCATTGTGAATCCATAATAAAAAAAATTCTCCTTTAACCCTTAAAGTTAACATATCCTAACATGTCAGTTAAGTGCTTTGCAGTGTTCATCCTACGCAAAAAGCTTGTTGTTATTGTTGTTGAACAATTTTGTTAATGCAAAGAAAAGAGATGACAAAGCTTTTGCTTTTTGCATAGGGTAAATGGAACAAATACAGTGGAAGCCGCTTAAGCAGTATACATCAGGGTCGGACATTTTGTCCGGCTTAAGCAGAGAAAGAGGTTAACCAAAGTTCTCTTATCTCTTCCCGCCCAGCAGCACAGTAGCAGCGCCTCCTCCTTCCCATTGCCATTCTCATTGGATGGGAAGGGGACCAAGTGGGGGCCCCAAGGTAATTGACAGCTGGTTGCAGTCCATCCATTCACAAGCAGTTCCAGCTGTCAATCAATTGTGATTTGATTCCTCCCATTCCCTCCCTGTTCCTTCGTGTTCCTCTGCCCCCTCACTGATTGACAGCTCAAAACCACTTGTGATTGGCTGGAGTCTGCTGTCAATCAACCACGATTTGACTCCTCCATCTTCATTCCAGACACACTTGTGGCTAAATGGAGCCACAGAAGGTACAAGTAGATGCAGCAGTGACCAGTGTGACACTTTGTCTGCATTAACCATCATATTTAAAGCAGGCAAGAAGACAATTGAACAACATACTGCAATAAATAGCTTTCAAAAATATGACCTAATTGGGACTATCACATCAAATTTTGCACACAGAACTTATTTGAATCCAGCACAGGCCACCAGGTTCATTCTAGCTGTTCATTCTAGTACAGACTGCTGTGTTGAAAGATATCTCCCCATATGAAAGAACATAACTTTTATATCCAAGGGCCTAAAATTTGAAATTGGTTTGTAATTTGTTTTAAAATAAAATGTTATGAATACCTTGATTTTTTTTGAAGGAACAATAATATTGTGACATTTTTAATTTGTTTTAAATGCTGGTAGAAAATGAACAAATTTTAAAATTAAATTATATGACTTTAGTTTACTAATTCCCTTGCTGATTGGTTACATCGTATCCTCTAATTGACTATTGGAGGAATTTTATGACATAGAGAGCTGTTACAATGTTGAATGCCTTGCAATGAACACGGTAGGATCGACAGGATGACCAAAGAGTTGTAATAACTACCCTATTATCTTATATATACCATAATTTCTTTAAGGCTTATTACACATTGTAATGGTATCACAACTTTTGGTCACCCTGTATATTAGCTTCAATAAGGACTTAGAATGATAACTAATTCTAAGTTAGTTATCTAGGAATAAATTGAAGATGTATTGAGAAAAGGCATGTAAATAGATTTCTCTTTCAAAGAGACAGCAGAGATTCAATGGGTCAAATGATCCTCTTTATTGTAATTGTGTGTCAGCCTGGCACAGTGGTAACACTCACACCTCAGAGTCAGAAGGTTGTGGGTTCAAGCCCCACGTCGAGACTTGGAATCATGTACTCTAAGTTGACACTGCATGCAGTGCTGGGGGGCCGTTGCATTATCAGAGGTAACGTCCTTCGGATCTGACATTAAACTGAGGTCCATCTACCCGTTCAGGTGGAAGTTAAAGACCCCATGGTACGATTCGAAAAAAGAAGGGAGTTTCTCACAGTGTTCTGCACAACAAATATTCTATGGCTGTTTGTGGGACATTGCTACGTGTAAACTGGCTGCCACATTTTGCCCATTAAATACACAGTCAATCCACTTCACAGTGGGATGTCTCGACAATGTGATAAGGTGCTATATCAAATGCAAGGAGTATTATTATTAAGCTCTATAGTTCTTTGGTGGACATTCATCTAACAATGAGACACAGGCTGTGTGGCAATAAGAAGCAGCCATCGAATCAGGTATCTTCAGGTAGAAAATATTGATCCAATAAAGCCGTCCAAAACATTCCATTGGTAAGAAACCAGAAACATTCCATCAAATAGCTGTAGTAACTGCCTTTGGGGTAGAAATGTTTGAGCAAACGACAAATATGAGGTAGGGTGGGATTGGGGATGTGCACACATTTCTCTTCAGAGCCAAATATGGCAATTATCAACTGGGCCATGCCCAAGAGAGAAATGGCCCATGTCACATATTGCATTCTTCACTTCAAGTGCTTTAATATCTTTTTGATAACATTTTGGAGATCCTTGTTAGCTGTTCTAATTAATATTAACCAAAGGAAAATATTAAGTTCCAATACCTCACATCTATTAACTTACACTTATTTCTCCAATAGTCCTAATGAAGTACATGTAATTGACTCCAAAATGTAGTCAAATAACTACCAATATCAGCAACATATTGATGTAATTCTAGAAACCAGAGTAAAAATTATGGGTTTGAGAGGTGGCTTCAATGGCTGAAGGAGGCTCTGTGTGCAGTTTCTGCTTAGCCTGAACACATCAGCTCAAGCAAGAGCCGTGCTGTGTCAGATAAATGACTATAGAGTAGAGAACAGTCATTTATCTTAGTAGGAGGAAAATCTAAGTCTATGATTGCAGAGGTAAACCATGCTATAGCTATATTTGAGAGATAAAAGTTGTAAGAGAATGACAAAGCTTCGGTTGTACATTTGATAAAATGACTTTCTATTGAAAGACAGAGCTGATTTAAAAGAGCCTACAATGTGCAGCATTTTTAAATGGATAAATCTTATTATGGATCTAATGTAAACTGATGTGCCTGATAATATTGCTTTTTTTAATTTATTTAATGTAAACACTGGGCTATTTTTTCAGTTTGTTTCCGTTGATGTGTGTGGTAATATTTATTCTCAGAGAGAATTTAGTAACAGTGTATGTCGCCATTTTAAAGGCAATACACAGAATAACTGGTATGGGGTAATTATTACCTCCTGGGGCACATACAGTGTTGAAAGTAATAAGTCGTAGGTTCCAAATTCAGACAGCATTCTGCTTGCAGGAATTGTTGTTAGTCTTTTACCTGAGACCACTGAATATTGGAATAGTCCTGAACACCCACCTAGCCTCAAGGTCTGTAAAACAGTCAACATTTGTGGCGCAGTATCCAAAGTATGAAAATGGTTTTACATTTGCATTAACTAATTCAAACTTACCCAGGTATCTTTTGCTCAGCCACGATGGCTCTGTTTTGAAGTCAAAAGGTATCAAGACATCAAAAGTGTCAAGCCTGCAATGGTTTAGGGAAGACATTTTCAAATATTGTACCTCATCTTCTGGCAGAAACAACTACTTGAATAAAATATAAAACATCACTGAATATTAGAAGTATCATCCTGCACAATACCATTTGTGCAGTGCCAACACCTATTTCGTATAGTAGTAAATTATCAACAAAATACAATATTGGGCATATTTGATGCCACTTGTGTGGGGAAAGACAATTGGTATCAAATATACTTAGTATTGTATTTGTTGGTAACTTATTAACAGAGATCTGTTATTGGACTGTCCCTCCCTTGCACAGTGTATTTACAAATGAGGAATCAGTTTAATCCCCTTCTGCACTCAGAAATTTTAAAATTGTACTTATTATAAAATGCTTCAAATGTGTTTAAACAAGACAGGCCAGGAGAGCAAAGTAGTAAGTGGATTTCTATCACTGTTATTGAGCACCTCTGAAAATTGTTTGTTTTTTGTTGCATTCCAAATCTCCTCCAACAACAACAAAATTACATTTGTAAAGTGCCTTTCAGGATGTCCCAAGGCGCTGGACAGACAGAGTTACAGACCCGAGCTTAGGGTCGGGGTGGGGGAGGGTGGAGGTAGGGGGGTTGCAGGGAGATCAAAAGCACGGTCGAAGAGGAGGGTCTTGAGACGGTTCTTGAAGGTGGCAAGGGAGAGGGCAAGGCGGAGGGACTGCAGGATGGAGTTCCAGAGGGTGGGGGCAGAGTGGCGGAAGGCCCGACCACCAATAGTGGGGCGAGCGAGGTGGGAGACGTGAAGCAGGCTGGAGCCCGCTGAGCGGAGGGAGTGAACAGGTTGGTAGGGGCTTAGGAGGTTGCAGAGGTTGGAGGGAGCAAGATTGTGGAGGGCTTTGAAGGTGAGGACCAGGATCTTGAACTGGATCCTCTGTGTGATGGGAATCCAGTGGAGTTGGTGAGCTTGAGATGTGATCAAGCACTTTGAGAAATTATTGGATTATATGGCTACAGGAGTTGTATCTGACTGTAACCTTAAACCGTAATCAATCCACTGCCGACACCTGGAATTCCACTGAGCCTATAAGACAAATTTTGTCTCGAAATTTAAGATTGAACAAATTTTGAAACACTTCCAAATGAAATCTTAATTTGAAACCAGGTTCTTAATTGAAACCTTAATTCTTTTAAGAGAATTTAATAATGTTTCACGATAACGTGTGAACTTAAATTTTAAGATAAAGCAACCTTATAGGCTAATACTAGATGAAATTTTAGCGTTCATAATAGCCCAGACTAAAATAATATTGATTTTATTGTTTGGTCAGCCAGGTGCCATGATTATCTTCCTTGAGTATCCAACTCAGAGAGTTCTACATATATATGCCACCAACACATGGAAATTTCCCCGAGTCTTTAATGGCACGTACACACTTTCCGTGGAGGGATGCATCCTGCTTATTTAATTCAGAAAATGTACAGTATTTGGAAAAGGTTGGCAAGAGCTAAAGCGTTGGTCCCATGAGTGTGTGTTGGGTTACTGCTGGAATTTAACCTGTTAAAACCATACAGCTTGTGTTTGAGAGCATTGTCTGGCAAGCTCCCGTTCCTTGTCCAGCTAGGACCATTCTACCCAGTGGGGTTTTGGTTTGCAGAGTTAACCTGGAGCCAAGTGGGAAGAACCTGCCTTCAGTGATACAACATTGATACAATAGTAAAGTGTTTTCTACTTAATATGGTATCATGCTTGCAATATAAATTAAATTCCCAATTGGCAAGCTGTCAGTACAGAATGCACTGCACTGATGAATGGGACCTTCATAATTCACTCGCACACTGTGGTACTCACAAATTAATCAGTCCCCTTCACTCATGGGAATAATTTCATGTTCAATGATGCACCATCAGGTAACCTGTATATTAGTGAGCTTGCAAAGTGTTCTACTAGCCTGTGCTGAATATCTGTTATTGTTCCACATCCTGAATTAGGGATCAAGTTTCAATCTGCACAGGGCCCTCTGGGCTCCATTGGTCCTCACCTGAAGCAAATTACTACAGTTTTCACTAAGTCAGAAGGTTGTGGTTACAATCTCCATGTGGTTACTTTGAGCCAACAGGATAGCCTGACACTCCAGTGCATTGCTGGAGAAGCATTGCTTTGCCAGAGGTTCTGCCCTTTGAATGAGTCATAAAACGGAAGTCCCCACTGTCTGTTCAGATGGATATTAAAGAGTGGAGTCCAGTAGCTCAGTGGTTAGAGCACTCGCTTTGCAAGTGAGAGACCTGAGTTCAATTCCAGGCAGGGCGAAACCTTGGGTAAGTTTCCTTACTCCACACGCCTAATAATAATCCCTCCAAAACCAAAAACAATAATAAATTGGTCATTTTCAATCTACGACTGTTCGTGGGAATTGCTGTGCGCAATTGGCTGCCGCATTCGCCCACAAATATACAGTCAATTCACTTTACAGTGTGTTCTGTGAAGCGCTTTGGGATGTCCTCCCGACGTGAAATGCGCTATATCAAATGCAAGGATTATTATTATATTATTATAAGATCCTGTAATATTATTTGCCTACAAATACACAGTCACCACACTTCACAGAAAAATTCTATGAAGCACTTTGATACATCTCAATGACGTGTTAAGGAGCTATATGGAACGCAAGGAATATTATTAAATTACTATTTGAAAGGAGAATGGAGTTTCTTCTGGAGGCATGGCAAACAATTAATCATTCACTTTTTGACTGTTTGTGGGATATTGCTGTGAGCAAACTGGTTGCTGTGTTATATATAGCACCATTCATTTCGGGAAGACGTCTCAAAGGATTGAAACACTGCTGGATGGAAACCCAAGCTGGGGTGGGTGCTGAAGGCGATGGGGAACCAAAGATTACTGAAAGTGAAGTCAAAGAGCTACATGTTGAGACGGGCCTTGAACAAGGAAACAAAAGAGTCTGAGGGACTCTGGGATGGACTACACACAAAGTTATTACACTTTACAGCAAATATCTGTGAAACACTTTAAGACGCTTCATCATTCTCGGAGCTCTATCAAATGCAGGGTCATTGTTATCAAATCATTTCTATTGAAGAATCAAATCCAGCATATTTTCTTTCTCTTTCAGCTACTGATTGATTCATTATGAATTTCCAACAATTTCAGTTATTATTGCACCTTTAATACATAGTTGTTTCCTAAACATAAAATCAGGATTAATTGGCGACTCGTCTCATAATATTAGGTGGAGTTTGCTGGAGCAGATTAGGGGCCACTGTGGTCCTGCAGGACAAATTCACTCCATGTCTAATTAATATCATTTGTGAAGGGTTTTGAATGTCCTTTACCATGAAAATGATGTATAAATGTAAGTTATTGAATTGCATGTCATTTCCCTAGCACCACCTTTAAATGACCAATGAAGTCAGCGGAGGGTTAAACAACACTGTATATTTTACAAGCTTCTGTTTGTGCACTACAGGGTTTCAATGCTGCTGTGGTGGAGACAGCCCTGAGCAATCACCGTTAATGTACAATTGGCACATCTCCCGCCATGGCACCATCTCAACCAGTACTTATCAGCTTGTCTAAGAAGCTGTTTTTCTACATTTGCCATCCAGTCCTTTTGACTGCCACGCTCCACACTTGTATTTGTGGTCTCTTTGCGTTTTACATTGCTTAAGTGGCTCATTAGCTGCTTTAGAAGCAACAAGGTCCTCATTATTGGAGGTGTATAACCATTGACTGATATACTTTTCATTACCTTTGAAATAAATGGCATTTCTCACAAGCAACATTTAGGAATTCCGTGGACTGAGGCAACTCTGTCATTGTTTTGTCAAGGTGTAATTTAACATGCTTTAACTTCATTTGTCCACGGCTACACACATGTTTTAAAGTAACTGTTGTTTCTGTGATTTTTTTTCAAATATTCAATGCAATGGAGATTTGCATGATTGAGAAGTTGTGTAATGGAAACTTTGTACAGGGCGTGTTTTGACAACATTTGATCATGCCTTTACAGTACAATACAAAATTACATTTGTATAGCACCTTTCCCATCAGGAGGACCTCCAATACGCTGACGGGTCAAGAATTTGGACCCGAGCTCACGATTGGGGAGGGTGGAGGGCAGGGAGGGTAGGAGGGCGGCTGAATGCTCGGTTGCAGAGGAAGCTTTTAAGACGAGCTATGAAGAAGGCCAGCGAGGGAGCGAGGCAAAGGGAATGTAGAATGGAGTTCCATAGGGTGGGAGGCAGAAAGGCTGAAGGCTCGGCCACCGATGGTGGGGCGGACCGAGTGGGGAAGTGGAGCAGCCTGTTAAGTGGAGGGAGCGGACAGATTGATGTGGGATCAGCGGGTTGCAAAGGTAGGGAAGGCCTTGAAGGCGAGGACGAGGATTTTGAACTTTATCCTCTGGGGAATGGGGAGCCAGTGGAGACGGACGAGATTGGGGGTAATGGGGTCACAGCGTTTGGTGCAGGAGAGGATATGAGCTGCAGAGTCCTGGATGACAAGGTGGGAGAGGGGTCAATGGAATAATGTGATCGACAGTATTAATGTTGAGGTCTAAATATGTAGATTAGGTTTACCATTTGCAAACACATTAATAACCAATAAAAGGTATTACAGAATTACCTGTAATAATTTTCTTTAGTTACACCTTCCCCTCTCCCTTTATTAACATCCCATTCTTGTGAAGTACTCCAAGATGTTATCCTACATAAATGCAAGTTGTTATTGTTAATTATAAATTAAGGTCATCAGTAATTATCACGACATGCATTTGCACATTAACCAACTCTCAAATTTTGCAAATGGGTTGTTAACCCAACTTGCAAATTAGACTCTCTTGTCTGACCAAAAGCAGGATCTGATCAATGATAAAACTAAAATAATTTAAAGAGACTGAGCTCTGAGAAAGGGTCATATATGAAATGTGAATCTATTTTTCTCTTTCACACAGTTCTGTGGATTTCCAGTATTTCTGGTTTTATTTGGCTGTGATTAATTACTCACTGAAGGTTTAGAGATAATGAGATACATTTGCAAATCCTAATACACTCCGTTAATGACAACTTCTGTTTTGTGACTGAATTCGCAGGATTGGTAACCTGATTGGTTAAACCTATTTTGTAGCCTACAATTGGCTTCCCAACCTTACATCTGACATGTTCTTCTTGGCTGAGAAATATCCCAAAAGCAAAACAACAATACTTATGATTTACAATGATAGCTTGTGTTTTACTTTTTGGACCATTTCACTGCTTTTGCCAGTATAGCAATTATGATTTTTTTTCCTGTGATATTTTGGTAACAAATCCCACATTATCAGCTACAGGCTGGAAGTCATAGATAATGCAGCAACAATCTGATTTGCGAATGCCACGTTCTCAACCAATTTGAAGCTCCCATGAATGAAGATAATATAGGCCACAATTTGAGTGTATTTGACTAAGTCAAGATATTATTCCAACTTTGCAAAGATTACATGTAAGGTGACATTTGAAAAACAGTAATTTCTACAGTTTTGGTCATCCTACGTTCATTGAAGCTTAACAGGCAAGTTTACCTTTTCTCACACAAAAACAACAAACTGCATTTATATAGCACCTTTCAAGTTGGGAGGATGTTCCAAGACGTTGGACAATGAGGGGTTTGCACCCGAGCTAGGGTCTGGAGTCAAGAGGATTGGAGGTCAAGTGAGGTTAGAGGTGGGAACATGACCGAAGGCAAGGATGCCTTGAGACGGGCCTTGAAGGAGGCAAGGGAAGAGGCAAGTCAGAAAACCTCTGGAAATAGAGTTCCAGAGGATGGGGGCAGAAAGACTGAAAGCCCAAACTCTGATGGTGAAGCGAGCAGGGCTTGGGACATAGAGCAGGACAGTGCCCGTCGAACAGAGGAAGTGGACAGGTCAGTGAAGTTTTAGTAAGTCACAGAGATAGGGAGAAGCAAGACTTTTAAAGGTGGGGATGAGGATCTTGAACTTGATCCTCTGGGGGATGGGGAGCCAGTAGAGCCAGGTGAGGATGGAGGTGATCGACTCACGGAGTTTCCTTGACTTTCTTATGTTGTTAACTTCTTCCCATGTAACAATTTAACATTTTCTTGCAGAAAATACTAGCCACGAACAGTGCAAAAACCATACTCAGAAAATTTAAGCAGTATCAGACTGCAGTGCACATTCACATCCCGCTTGCCACATTTCATACAAATGTAGCAAAAATGCTCTATAGACGTTTGGTACAGTTGGGAGAAATTTATGAAACCATTAGCTGTGCTGTCAGACGTCACAAGGCAAGATTAGGTCTGTCTAGTCATCCAGTCAGTCTGATCAGCAGTAATTGCATGTAGTGCTAGTTAGAATCATATTCAGTCTTACACTTTATGACGGTGCCTCAAGGACTAATCACACAGATCACATTCATTGCATCGACACTATTAATTGTGGACTACAAAGGAGCTTTGTTTTCAACAACTGCTCTCCACAGCAAAGATGCTACGTGGGAATCAAGCCACAGTTCAGGTGATGCTCCTGTTGAAATAAAAGGTTGTAGGCAAACACGGCACCCAAGCATCCAATTTGTGCACAGTTACGTCCTGCAACATGAGGTGAATGATCAATTTTATTTGGGGGTGAATCGGTGGCCAGGACACCAGGATAAATTCCCTACTCTTTTTGAACAATGTCTTGGGATCTTTAGCATCCACCTTAAAAGGACTGCAGTTTAACATTCATCTGAAGGACTTCTTTTTTGGTCGGCTAGATGTCTGACACATGAGGAAAACCATCACAGTGCTTAAGAGTATTCAAACCAAACTCAGACTTTCATGCATTAGAATGGAAATCCCTGAGATATTTATTGGAATCGAATGTGCACTCTTTCCCTAAAGGAATATATCCCTCTTACCTAATTCTGAAGACTATTAGGCATAAGTTGAAAAGAGGCTTGAAGACCTCAGAGTGTGTGTTGGGCTCTGCTGGACTCTAATCAGTTAAAACTACATAGCTTGCCATTAAATGCACTATCTGGTAAGCTTTCCCACTGCTTATCCAGATAGGACCCTTCCCTCTTAGGACTTTGGCTTCCAGGGTTAACAGAAACTGTGGGAAGAATCCCTACCCCCAGTGACTGGTCTGCCCTTTCAGGAATTGGATTTCCAAGACGGCCACAGAATGGGCTTGATCCTGACAATCCGTTTCCAAACACATCACCTCCAAGGATAGCCTGCTTACCTCCCACCAAAGAGGATTGACACTAGTTGATCATTTGACATCCAACAAGCCTGGGTTTGAGCCCTCACGAGGCGGATGGCAGGTACCAGGAACTCCCAGTGAGTTTGTGGTGGGAAACATGCCTCAGCTTGAAATTCATGAGAGAATGCAAGAAATGTATTATAAACCCAGAAAGAAATAGCGTCTAGCATTTGTGACTGGGGTGTGTTTACCTGGAATCACAGGTTTAGGTGTATGTTAGAGATGAGATATTTCCAAATCAGATTGTTATTTCCTTTTTGCTCACAGTGATTACTATTGTAACTATGTCACACTCTTATTAAGATCAAAAAGTCTTGCTACAGCAATGTGTGTGTGTAATGGTGTCTGGAGATCAGCCGAATGACAGCTGTCACATCCCACCTTCAGGGGCCAAATTTGATGAGGTGTTAAATTAATAGAAACAGAAATATAGGTTTTCATTTTTGACTTTGCTTCTAGTAAAGCTAAAACTTTACTGCTCTGGTTCTTTTTTTGTCAGGGAAGAAGCCTGTGAATTCACAAAGTTGGATACTCATGCTAATTCACCCACAAAACACACAGTCACTTTACAGTATATCCTATGAAACACTTTGGGATGTCCTCCGGACGTGAAAGACGCTATAACAAATTTATATTTTCTTATTATTTATTAATATGCAAAAGTTATACCTGCACACAGATATAAGAGTTAACTTATCTCAACCTTTCAGTTCTGGTGTAAGATAATACTTGAATTTCTCTTCTTTCAAATGTTGATTTTTTTTACCTTAAAGTTAAAACATTCAAACAAATATGCAATGAGGTCTTTCACTGTTTATATTTTCTCAGTTTAGTTTGGAACAAGTGACCGTGAACACCTAAGTGACAATTATTCAAACATTTTAACACTAAAAGGCAACATGTGGAGCTAGATAAATGGAATTTGTTTTCTTGGGTCACAGAATCCCATTTGCAGAAGAAAATCTCTGCTTAAGCAGTTGGGAGCTGGATTTTGTCTACACTCTGCAATGACATGGTAACCTCACAAGTGCTGCCCACACACTGATTCTGCCTTTAGTATTCTAGTGGGTAGGAGACAATAATTCCACAGAGTCTGTAACAAGGGCAAGTTCTCCTTTGTACTTAAACCAGGGGCAAGAGTTCCTTTGTATGGATGCAAATAACATACGCCCAGGGAACAACTTACCAAAAGCCTGAATGATTCCTGCATTAGAAGCATGACAGCTAATTTGATTCGAAATGAAGTTCTGAATGACATCATTAATATAAGTGGAGGGTCACCTTAACTAGTTAACATGTTATTACATGATGGGGGTCTAATTCGCATTGATCACTAAAATAGCAATCTTTCTGTTGTTATTTTTAGTGATAAGTGAGTGATAGACCTAATTCGTGATAGTCCTTGTACAGACTGGTATAGAGTAACCTGCCAGACATTCCCTGTAAAGTCTCAAGCGTAAAGAATAGGGCATTTTCTTCCCACAAATCTGCACCATTTCTATAAGATGAATAGCATTATTGTAAAAGTTAAATCATTTTCCTTGAGACAAAAATAAAAATGGTGACTGCATAAAATGGGCTTTACTTTAGCTAGGACGGACTACTTTACTTATTGATAGGACTGCTCAGCCATCAATGTGCCTTGAATTACAGTGGGTCAGCCTCACAATCTTTTGCCCAGTACGTCTCCTCTGAGCAAGTTCAGTCCCGGAGAGACTGATTCTACGGAATTCCATACACCATATGGACCATGCTTGGGCATATGTTATGATTATGTTGTGTTATGTCAGACTGGACTACATGAGTTCAAAATCCATGGAACTTGAACCCACAGTCTTCTGACTCAGAAGTGCTACCAACTGAGCCATTCTGAGTAAGCAAAACAAGAACAAACCCAAATCCTGAAGCATTCTCAGGTTGAAACCTATTACACATTTGTTGTACCTCGAGCATAGTGTGCCTTGACAGCGCTTCCCTTCTTTCCCGAGCCATTGTTGCCATGGTAAAGTATTTTAGAAGACAGTGTATCATCTTCAAGTATAGCAGAGGGTGCAGTGAGGCAACAGTTGATTGATGTGATAATGTCTTTATATCTGCTCCCACAAATTACTTTATTTTTCTTGCAGGTCCAGGGATTAAAACTTAAGTACAAATATGAAAGTCAGATTCAACTTGAAGCAGTTCCAGCACAGGTTTCAGCACAAAATCTGCCCAGCTGTCAATATGAGAGTGATTAATAAGAGCATTCAAAACAGGTTGTTCCCACAACCAAGTCAAATGAGCTGTAACAATACTGTCCCTTTAAAACAAGACTAATTAAAAAAACCTGAACAAAAAGTCAGAGTATACCAATATCCTGCTATCCAATACCATGAACTACAGGTCAAAAGTCCAATAATAATGATAATAATCCTTGCATATGATATAGCGCCTTATCACATTGTTGAGATGTTTCAAAGCAGGTAAAGTGAATTGACTGATTATTTTGTGGGTGAAACCAGCAGCCAATTGTGCACAGCATCCTCCCACAAACAGTCATGGATTGATTTTTATTATTTTTTTAAAAGGATTATTGCACCTAGAAACCGATCCGCGAATCGATCCTACCAACTAGTTACTGCTAGGTAAACAGAGGCGTATGGAGTAAGGAAACTTGCCTTCAGTTTTGCCCTGGCTGGGAATCAAACCTGGGTCCTCTCGCTTGAGAAGTGAGTGCTCTAACCAATATGCTACAGGGCTCCTGAATGTGTGGTGTGTCCAACTTCTGAGCACAACCATTGTGAAAGGTATCGGCGGGCGGGTGAGAGATTGTATCCAGCACATATGTGGACAGTCAATGTGTTAATTATGAACTGGTCGCTTTTCTCAATGATATGGTGTTAATTAGCACCATATGTGTTACAGTAACTAACAGGTAATACATCTCAGTTTTCACTTCTGTAACAACAACTTGCATTTATATAGTGTCTTAAGGTGGGGTAGAGTCCCAGAGCGCTTGTATAATTATGACCTTCAAGTGAGGAGGAATAAGGGGAACGACCAAGCTACAATCAAGACAGAGAGAAACATTCTTATAATCTACAGTAAACAAATACATTTTAACATAGCGTCAACATGTTCTCACCTGAACGTCTCAAAGCATATGCTTCCAACAGCATAATATACACCATAGAAGGTCACCAAGCATATCAGTAACTGTAGGAGAATTATCTGCCAAAAGATATTAAAAGAAGCTGTAAGGCTCAATGGAAACGGGTATAAATGTGAGTAATTAACACAGGCACAAACACTCAACCAAATGCAAGACTACTGTTGATGCGCAGAGAAAATTAGCCAAATTCTCTATCTTCAGTATTCAAGCTTATAATGACAAAACTGAGACAGCTTCAAAGCAACCTTCATCCTAATATCTAAACATAATCCACACGAACAGCAGTTATTGATTGTGATACCTTTATGTCCGTGACCTTGAACTTCACTGCCATGTAAACATTAGGCCTACATGCTTTGCCATAAGGAAAATCCCTGGAAGGGTGGCTGACAGGGTCAATGGCATCCAATTCCCTTTTTTCAATATGTTTCTCTAGGTAGAGAGTTCGAAGTGCCAGGATTATCAGATTAAAGTAAGATGCACGAATCATCTGTCAAACTCAATAGAGGCAATCGCACAGAGACATGATTGAATCTATATCGGTGCTTTTACTGACTCAGTTTCCAGAAGTAGGAATTAGCAAAGGTCACACTTCTGTACATCACAGCAGTGCCTATGGGAATTATTCTGAACATCCTATTTACCTAGTGTACATTATGCCACAAGTAACAGTGAACATTAAGAATTCTAAGGACAGCATTATGGGTGGCACTAACCCATAACATCAGTAATACTCTGCAAAGAAAACTTACTCTGTAACAAACTGGTATACATTTACAAAATACTGATACAAACTCCACTAAAAACATTATTCTAATATCATATTGGTCATATTGATTTGGGAAGCCCCTGAAAATTAGTCATGTGAGTCTGCAAACAGCTTGGTCCTTTCCACTCGCAACATTTTTTATATAACTCTGCCATTTTTTAATATTGTTTATGAAAACACATTACTGTTTATCAAATGCAAGGATTATTATAAGAAGCATTATTATGTTTCAATTTTTATTCCAATTTTCTCCCCCTTTGATCCTTCCCTTCTTCTCCCATATCTCTGGTATCTAGCTTAATTGACCTAAATCTGGCCTTAGGGTCTGAGCCTAGAAAAACAATAATAGCAACTTGCATTTATATAGTGCCCTTCACACAGAAATAGTGTCTCGGAGCGTATGTGTCAGAAAGTTTGTGTCAGTAGGTTATTTCTTTTTATTGCTGTTAACTTTACTGCAGGAGATTTATCTGATGCAAATATTGGTCAGGACTAATTTTAATTGCTTTGGACCTCTGGGGTAAAGATCCTCTGTCCGTTCTTTCCACATGCTTGAACTCAACACTTAATTATCAGAAGGTATTAAAGCATACCTGTGACACTTTTCAAATTGTAATCACTAAGAATGCATTTATGTTCAAGTTTTGCAGTCCTGTTGCAATGATTTATGTTTTCTATATTTCTTTGCTTTTTGGTCAGGGTAAACTATGCTAGAGACCTTCCAGAGAGAAAAAAACCCACCTCTCATTTATATAACACCTTTCACATAACACAAACATCTCAAAGCATGTTACATAATACAATTGATTAGAAATGAAAGTGAAGGATGTTATACAGGCAAACATGGCAGCGAATATCATTCAGCAATGTCTCGTAGATAAGAGTCAAATGAAAGAGAAACATAAAACAGTTTTTTTTAGCATAGACGGAAGCCATTCAGCCACTGCTACCTGACTTAATAACTCACTCTCTTATTTCATTAGTCCTATATTCTAGGTCAATCCCCCAGATGTGTAAAATCAATCAACTAATAATGGGCACAACATTTTAAGGCTGAAATTCCACTGCATTTACCCTAAAGAGGTAAAAGGTTTTAAAAGAGTGATTTCTTCTTCTATATGGGACATTTGATGCCGATCAATTCCAGTGTGAACGATAATCACTACATGGCCGTTAAGCACTGCAAGGTGGTCATTAATGGCTTCAGGATAATGGGTGGGGTACATTAACCCTGATTTGCAATGAGCAAACAATAAAAGCAAAGAAAAGGATGGGAAAGGAAGGGCAGCAGCAGAAGAGGATTCTTACTTCGAGACATCAAGACTGGTTTACGGTATCGACCAACAATCCGATGGCCTCCTTTAGCGGGTGGATTCCTCCACTCCGGGAAGTGCTCCAGGATGCTATCCCACATGAAGGGTGCTATATAAATCAAAGTTGTTGTTGTATTCCTGTTCTGTAATGTCCTCCTCCTTCAGAATCTTCGAGGCTCCCTGTACTGACTTCCTCTTGATTGAGTGACCGATGAAGGTGCCACTCGTGATCCATTCTACCTTTTAGTCTCTGCAGTTGCATGTACAGAATTAGGCCGTGTCCTGCAGAAAGACAAATGCAAACAGCTAGCAAACTTCCAAGGCAGTGAGGTATGCCAAATTTACCCATTGTAATAGTAAAACACTGACATTACAAAGAGCTGTTAAATCCTCATCCACTGCCTCTCTTCTCACCTCAACCATCGTGGTTCTGTCCTTGAATGGTTTCAATTGTACCTCTTACACCATCGCCACTTCATCTCCACAAACGGCTTCTCCTCTAGCCTCCTCACCATCTTGTGCTGCATTCCTCAGGGCTCTGTCCTTGGTCCTCTCCTCTTGAATATCTATGTGCTCCCTCTTGGTGACATCATCCACAGACATGGGGTCAATTTCCACATGAATGTACATGACACCCAACTGTATCTCTCTGCCTCCACCCTCGACTCCAGGACCATTGCTGTGCTGACAGAATGTCTGTCAGACATCAAGTCCTGAATGAGAGCTAACTTTCATCAGTTGAACGTCAACAAGACTGAGGCTCTCCTGATTGGCTCCCGTCAGTGCTTCCACACCTCAGGTGCTGACAGCATTACCATCCAAGGAAGCACACTCCACCTTACTAAACCTGTCCAGAACCTTGGCGTCTTGTTTGACCTTCAACTATCCTTTCTACCCCGCATCCATGCCATGACCCACTCTGCCTTCCCCCACCTCCACAGCATTGCCAGCTCCACCACTGTCTCACATTGCAGGCCGCAGAAACCCTCACACGCATTCATAACATCCAGGCTTGACTATGCAAACGCCTTGGTTGTCGGCCTCCCTAACTATTCCGTCCATAGATTGCAGATCATCCAGAACTCTGCAGCCCGTGTCCTCTCCCATACCAGGCTCTGTGACCCTATCTCCCCCATCCTCACCTGACTCCACTGGCTTCCCATCACACAGAGGATACAGTTCAAGATCCTGGTCCTCACCTTCAAAGCCCTCCATGGCCTCGCTTCCCCCTACCTCTGCGACCTCCTAACCCCCTACCAACCTGCCCGGTCCCTCTGCTCAGCCTGCTTCATGTCCCCCGCCTCGCCTGCCCCACCATTGGCTGATGGGCCTTCAGCCACTCTGTCCTCACCCTCTGGAACTCCATCCCGCAGTCCCTCTGCTTCACCCCCTCCTTCAAGACCTTCCTCTTCGACCGTACTTTCGATCACTCTACTTCCCCCCCCTACTCTCCACCCTCCCCAATCCCAACCCCCAGCTCGGGTCCGAAACACTTACTGTCCAGTGCCTTGGCACGTCCTCCCGACGTGAAAGGCGCAATACAAATGTCATTTTGTTGTTGTTGTTGTATGTGGGAAATGAGTGAAAAATGCATGGAAATTTGCATGACTTGTGAAACTGACCTACTTCAGGTTAAATCAAGGAGGTTGACCAGGATTGGACTGCAGTAATGTTTTGACGTTTTATGTCAGAACAAAAACACCTTGCTTTTATATGTATTTCAATTAAATACATTTGTAATTTTTCTCATAAATTCCAATACTTTCAAATTCCTTTCTTTTGGTGATCGTGAAGTGCACAAAATGTCTAGCCTGCTATATCCTTTAATTATCATTGGGATTTGTTAAGTTCTCTTAAGAAAACCATAGGCCCAACATTCTACCTAGTCTTTGACTGTAAGATCATTGTCTCTTCAGTGCCACCATCAGTGGCTATGCCTCCAGCCACTATACCCCTAACCTTTAAAACTCTCTGCCTCAATTCCTCCACTTCACCCCTTCTTCATCTATCTTTAAACCTCACCTGAAGACCTACTTCTTTGACTACACCTACAGTCATCGTCCCCTTCTCCCTTGCTCAGCCTTCAACCCCACCACTGTGCAGGCTCCAAGACGTTATCTTGTGTGAAGGGTGCTATATAAATTCAAGTTGTTGTTGTTGTGCACTATCCACTTCACAGCCAGTCCAGACCCTAGGTGTCTTATTTGACCCTCACCTGTCCTTTCTACCCCACATCTGTGCCATGAATCGCTCTGCCTTCCCCACCTCTGCAATATCGCCTGGCTCCACCACTGCCTCATCACATCTAGGCTCAATTACGCCAACTCCCTTCTTGTAACCCTTCCAACTCTTCCCTCCACAAGCTGAAGATCATCCAGAACTCTGTAGCTCATGACCACTCCAGAACTAGGCTCCGTGACCCTATACCATTGCTCGGGTCCAAATCCCTGATTGTCCAGCACCTTGGGATGTCACATGAAAGGGGCTTTACAAATGTCATTTTGTATTGTATTTTGTATTGTATTATAATACTGCAAATTTCCACAATTGTGCCCTACCTTAAATTTGAAGACAAATCATCCTGGAGGCTACCTGAAATATTGGGGCTCGAGTTGTTAAAGGAAATGTACAGTTGTTACAGGTGAGGTAATGAATTAAAAGCTGTGGAGAACTGTGGTGCTGAGAAGAATATTTGTTACATTTAACAAAAGAGTGTGGTCCAACCAGAATGCAATTGCACAGCAACAATTCTCAACAATTTAACATGGAGCGAAATTTGCAACATTTCACAGTGTTCATTGCCATACTGTAATTATGAGACATTGCAAATTTCACCCCCCAAGATCTCAGATTAAACTAAAACAGATGTTTGCGTGCATATTTGGTGACTTGAGATAGAGATGAGTCCAGAAACTATATTAAGTGCTGCAGCAAAGAAGAATAGTGTGGAAGGGTGGACTTTGACTTAACAGTTGCCAGATACAGTTTCTTTTCCCCAATTTTCTTGCATGTTTCAGAAATGTGGGTAATTAGTCTTGGTAACTGCATTCATAAATCATGTCAAGCAAAATTTCCTTCTGTAATTGAACTTGAGAGCCCTCACAAATTATCTGGCAGTAACTTATGATAGCATACTGGGGACAATTTTTCAAATTCTAAGCTGAACATGCACCTTTCTTTCATAAAAATCATGCTTATCATTTTCCTTCATCAATAGGAGCTCTTTTCGCAGAAAACCTATTTTATGTATTTCAGAGGGAGGGTGGGTGGGGGTAGTTCCTCTGAATACTGGCAAAACTAGATAGTGAAAGTCAAAGATGATGAGACTGTTAGCTTTAATTTGAGGTTTGAAACATGTCACTGTGTCACAACAGTATAAGTATCCTCTTTCTTTACAATGCTATTGCAGTAAAACATGTGGGCAACTGTTCTCCCTGCATCCCTCTTGAAACTGGTGTGAAGGTTGAAGAAACACCAGCAAAAATGAATGAGCTACAATTGTAACATGTTCAGTGAAAGGCAGAACTCAGACCGCTGCGAAAAAGACAGGAAGTGCCAGAAAAGGCCACATGGGTAATATATAATTTTGAATAAATAATTGTTCCAGTGAATCTTAATATGATGTACTGTTGTTGCAGTTAATTAGTGTGCATTTCATACAAAGGAGTGTGCCAGATTACATATTACTCTTGTAATTGCTATGGTAATTCGCATGTTTATATTATAGTGAACAACAGAAAGTTCAAGTTCTAAAAACTTGCACTGTCTCAAAACAGCATAATCTTTCTTGGAAGCCTTCCAAAACCTGTTATTGGTATCACAAGTGTTCTTATACTTAATTTTAATTTTACTTAATCTTCTGATTTGGCATTAAAGTGCTCAAAATGTGTTTCGACCCACCCAAGAGATGATTGGTAAATTTATGAATCTTGGGAGTATAATCTTATGGGATTTCTTCATTTTACCCTCACACTGCCAGGCTTGGTAACTTTTATGAGAATTGGATAATCACGCTTCAGACAGAGGTCTGACAATTTAGACCAACTAGTGATTATCCTCCTTGGGGGGCAGGTAAGTGGGGGCTCCAGGGTGACATTCTTGGCAACGGAAATGTCGGAATCTCTGTCGAGATCTTGGTAATCCAGTTCCTGAGCCAGGCGGTCTACAGTATTCCAGGGCACTACTGATGACAGCACAGCCAGCCTGGCTCATTGGCAGGATTTGGAAGGGCAGACTGGTCACTGGGGTCATCTCGCTCAGTTCCTGTTAACATTGCACCCTAATGGGTAGAGTTGTCCTTGCTGGACAAGCCGTGGGAAAACTTGCCAGACAGCGATAACAATGCCAAGTTATGCGGTTTTAGCTGGTTGCACCCCAGAGTACCCCAACACACACTCTGGGGGCCGCAAGCTTTGGATCTTGCCTAATACTTTCCAGTTTGGGTAAACAGGATGTATCCCTCCAGGGAAGGAGTACACATTCCATGTCAACGATCTATCTCTGGAATTCCCATGTGTAGGTGGGATGCAGGGAAATCTCAGTTTGGTTTGGATACTCTTAAGCATGGTGATGAGTCTCATCTGTGTATCCGACACCCATCAGACCCCCAAAAAAGCTAAAACTACATCTGTGCTAAGTCTTCTGGCACCAGTAATGATATGGAACATTATTGCACCCATTGTGCTATAATGATTAGGTGTAAAGACAGGAGTCATTCTTTGAAATACCAAATTGATATTTATCTGTTTATTTACATTGTTTGTGGCAGAATTTCAGTCCAGTGAGTAAGAATTGCCTCTGAGTACTGTTGGAGAGAACGTGATACAGGAAATGAAAGAAATCATTACCCTCCCCCCTTCTCAAATCAAAAAATAAAGGAAGCCAAACAACACTGAATCAAGACACAGGTTCAGGGCATTTCAATCTTTTCTATGTAATTGGTTCCTACAAATATTGAACACTGGTGCTCAGGCATTAGAGGTAGTGGCAGCTGGGGACTCCTCATAATCCAATGTGAATGTAAAAGCAGATACCCTGTCTCCACGTGTAATCACTCTCTGGTGCAGTTCTGCAAGTTAAATGGGAAGAGAAAATGCAGTACAACATGTCCTGTGATACAAAAGTGTAAAAAATCCAAATATCTTTCCAGTAAGCTTTTCAGTGGTTCTATAGTTCAACGGTTCAATTGTCTGTTAATTGAAAGATCGATGATTCAAATCCACCCAGAAATGATTTTTTCTTGATTTAAGATTTTGACCTATAATGACTGATTCCATTGTCAGCCTGGCTCAGTTGGTAGCACTCTCACTTCTGAATCTGAATGCTGGGGACTCAAGTCCTACGTCCATATTTCAAACTCACGTTAGTGTAGGTCGACATTCCAGTGGGATGCTGGAGGTGCACTGCTTTGTCAGAGTTACTGTCCGTCAGATGAGAAGTTAAATTGTGATCCTGCCTGCCAGCTCAGGTGGACTTTAAAGATCTAATGACACTATTTGAAAAGACAAGGGGTTTTCTCATAGCTTCCTAACCAACAGTTGAGCATTTACTTTAGGCTGTTTGTGAAACATTACTGCGTGCAAATTGACTGACAAGCTTGCTTACTAATACAGTCACCAAATTTTACAGCAATTACACGTGAAGCATTTTGAAACATTTTGATTTCGGTACGACCTGTATATCAAATGTACAGATTATTGGGTATTACTCATTGTGTAATAATAATCCTTACATTTTTATACAGCACCTTGTCACAAGGACATCTCAAAGTGCTTCACATGATATACTGTAAAAATATAGTTACTTTGTATTTTTGTAGGCAAACATGGCAACCATTATGCACAGAGCAATGTCCCATAAACAGCCATGAAATGAATAACCAATTTTATTTGAGGAATTGTTGGCCGGGATACAGGGAGAAACACCCTTCTCTTTTGGGATAGTGCCTTGGGATCTTTAACGTCCACCTGAACAGCATGTGAGATCTCAGTTTAATATCTCCAACAGCAACAACAACAGCAACTTGGATTTATATAGCACCCTCCACGACGGACAGCGTCTCAGACCGCTTCACAGTAACGGATCCCGGGACCGAGCCAGGGGGAGGGGAAGGAAGGTGACCAAAGGTGCGGTCGAAAAGAAAGGTCTTCAGCAGAGACCTGAAAAATAGGAAGGGTGGGAGCGAGGCGAATGGAGTGAGGAAGGGAGTTCCAGAGCCTCGGGGCATAGTGGCTGAAGGCACGGCCACCGAGGGTGGAGTGGAGGACTTGGGGGACGAGGAAGAGGCCAGACCCAGAGGAACGAAGGCAACGGGTACTGTTTTGAGGAGAGAGGAGGTCAGAGAGGTGGGGGGGGGCAGAGGAGTGCAGGTACTTGAATATAAGGGTGAGGATCTTGAAATCGATCCTCTCTGGGATAGGCAGCCAGTGCAGTCTGGCAAGAACTGGGGTGATCGGGGAGCGGATTTTCGTGCGGGTAAGAATGCGGGCGGCAGAGTTTTGAATGATCTGGATTTTATAGATGGTAGTGGTTGGGAGACCGGCGAGGAGGGCATTAGAGATGTCCAGCCAAGAGGTGACAAAGGCATGGACCAGAGTTTCAGCAGCTTTTGGGGAGAAGTATTGGCGGAGATGGGCGATGGGTCAGAGGTGAAAGAAAGCAGTGCTGATGAGGGACTGGATGTGGGCGAGGAACAACAACAACAAGAAGATTGCATTTACAGAGCGCCTTTCACGTTGGGAGGACGTCCCAAGGCGCTGGACAGTTGGGTCGGGACCCCAGCAGTGGGGAAATGTCAGGGTGAGGGGAGGGAAGGGAGGGAGTGAGGAGGGGGTAGAGAGTCAAGAGGTGAGCTGAAGGCACGGTTGAAGAGAAAGACCGGCCTTGAAGGAGGAAAGGGAGGAAGCAAGGCAGGCACTGGGGGATCGAGTTCCAGAGCATAGGGGCTGCGAGGCTGAAAGCCCAGCCACCAATGGTAGGGTGGTTAGGGCGGGGGAGGTGGAGCAGACCGGAGCCAGAGGAACGGAGGGTATGGGCAGGTATGTGGGTGGATAGTAGGTCGGAGAGGTAGGAGGGTGCAAGGCCGTGAATAGTCCTTGTAGGTGAGGATGAGGATCTTGAATTTGATCCTCTGGGGGATGGGGAGCCAGTGGAGGCGAGCGAGGGTGGGAGTGATGTGGTCCCGTAGACTGGTGCGGGACAGTACACGAGCTGCAGAGTTCTGAATGACCTGCAGCTTGTGGAGGGAGGTGCCGGGAAGGCCGGCGAGGAGAGAGTTCCCGTAGTCCAGCCTTGAAGTGATAAAGGCGTGGACCGGTGTTTCAGCAGCGTGAGGGGTGAGGTAGTGCCGTAGTCTGGCGATGTTCCGGAGGTGGTGGAAGGCAGTGCCAGCTGTGGCACGGATGTGGGGAAGAAAGGACAGTTCAGGGTTGAACAGAACACCAAGGTTCCTGACTGGCTTTGAGAGGTGGAGAGTGCAGCCTTGGATGCTGACGCTGTCAGCGCCTGAGGTGTGGAGGCGCTAACGCGAGCCAATCAGGAGGGCCTCAGTTTTGCGCACATTGAGCTGAAGAAAGTTGTCTCTCGTCCAGGACTCGATGTCAGACTGGCAGGCTGTCAGGACATCGGTGGTCGTGGAGTTGGGGGTAGAAGAGGAAAGGTAGAGTTGGGTGTCATCCGCATACATGTGGAAGTTAACCCCATGTCTGCGGATGTCATCTCCAAGAGGGAGCATGTAGATCAGAAAGAGGAGGGGGCCAAGGATGGATCCTTGGGGTACCCCACCAATGACCGGGTGAGAGCGGGAGGAGAAGCTGTTTGTGCAAATGGTTTGTGAAGCAGAACTCGAACCAGGCGAGTGCGGTCCCACTGAGGAGGATGGCGTGATCGACTGTGTCGAACGCGGCGGAGAGGTCCAGGTGTAAACGGAGGCAGAGGGAGTCCTGGTCACAGAGAGAGAGGATATCGTTTGTGACTTTCACAAGCGCAGTCTCTGTACTATGGGCAGGGCGGAAACCGGACTGGAGGACAGTACCTCCAACAATGCAGCACACCTCAACACTGCACTGAAGTATCAGCCAAGACTACATGAGTTCAAAGTCCTAACATGAGCTTGAACACAGACCCCTTTGACTCAGAGGTGAGAATGCTATCAACTGAGTAAGGCTGACACAAAATTATGTATTACATAAAAATGAGGTCCAACATCAATAGTTTGTCTAAAGAGTTAAAAAAAAATGTTGCAGCTTTGTGCAAGGGGAGAAATTTTTATAGTTAGGATTTGCTCAACCATTGAGTTAGGCCAATAATCTGACTATAAAAACAAGGTCTGTGGAAAAAAAAGGCAACTTGGACAAATGGGCACTATATGGATGGTGGCGAACAGACTGCAAGGATGATGCTGGCCAGATTCTTGAAGGTTTTTTTTTATTATGGCTGTTATTGAAGGTTTGATACTGAGATTGTTGTCTTTTGCAGGAAATGGCTTAACTAAATTGATATCCCATAAAAGTGACATCTGAAAAATAATTTCCAGCATAAAAATACTGTCCTGCTAAGAGAGAAACCAAGTAGGTGGCTGAGGCTTTGGATGTTACCTTTATAAGGAAGCTGGGTTGTAATCCAAAATGTATTTTAACAATGTCCTATAATTATGGAGCAGAAGGTGTTTAGATATTCTGCAATTTTGACCCCATATTAACAAAGAGTGAGTGAAGTTGAAGAGAATGATTCCATTTGTGGTGCTGAATTAAGTTCATAAATTTCTGTCATGAATTTTGACATTATTAATTTCTCTTCAGAAGGCAGAAAATGGCTTCCTTCGGGCAAACTAAACCAAAACAAGGAGACAAAATCCTAAAATTAGACAATTGGAAGTAACATCAAAAAATGTCTTCGTACAAATTAAGGGTTACAAAAATGTAGCTACCCTGGAAGAAATAAATGCAGAATTAATTTAAGTTTTTAAAAGGAATAGAAAATAATAATAATCTTTGCATTTGATATAGAGCCTTATCATGTTATCGAGACACCTCAAAGTGCTTCACAGAATATACTGTAAAGTAGAGTGACTGTATTTTGTGGGTGCAACGCAGCAGCCAATTACACACAGCAGTGTCCCACAAACACATAATTGAGTGACCAAATTATTTTTTTTGAAGGGATTATTACCCCCGGAAAAACGATTCGCTTATGACTAACATATCAGGTTCCTACTTACTGCTAGGTAAACAGAGGGGTCTGCAGTAAAGAAAATTGCCCAATGTTTCTCCTTGTCCAAAAAACGAACCCTGGTCCTCTCGCTTGCGAGGCGAGTGCTTCAACCACTACACTACAGGACTCCACTTAAACACTTGGAAAGTAATGTATTAAAAGATATGGAAAAAGAGCACGAAAACGGGATACAAAATATTTAGGGAAAATTCCATCTTGGCCAAGATTTATGTATTAACATAGGAAGGCGGGTGAACAAAGCTGTGAAGAAAACGGAATCCCATGATTTATCAATAGGGGCATAAAATATAGAACCACCCAAGCAATGATTAACTTCCCTGAATTATTAGTTGGATTTCATTAAGAGTATTGTGTCAAGTTTTGTTTACTCTACTTCAAGGAAGACATCAGAGTCATAGCGATGATGCAAAGAATATTTGCTGATGATACCAGGGCTGAGCGGTTTGAACAGATTAAATTAACATAATTGGAACAGAAAAGGTTGAGGCCTGATAACGATTTTAATAGAGTATATGGGAAGAAATTATTTCCTCTGGTAGGCGAGTCAGTTGACCAGAAGACAGCAATTTAAGATAGTTAGCAAGGAAGCAAAGGGGGAGATTTTTTTTTGCACAGAAAGTTATTAGGATATGGAATGGCTTAGTGAGTGTGATGATTGTGACATGATCTGTATTAGCGTTCAAGGGGGAACCAGATAGATATCTAAAGCGGAATAATCTGTAGCTGTATGGGGAAAAGGTAGCTAAATGGAACTGAGTCGATTGTTCTTTCAATAGCCAGCACAGAAACAATGGGCCGAATGTCTGCCTTCTGTCTTGTAAATTTCTATCGTTCTACTCTATTAGCATTTTTTTAGCCTTAATTTTGAAGCTAGTTTTCTGCATTTCTATTAAGAACTACTGAATCAGTGTCCTCACCAACAATCTCACAAATAAAAATTGGGCGATTGCAAGCATCACCTCCATCCTCGCTTGGCTCCACTGGCTCCCCATCACTCAGAGGCTCCAGTTCAAGATCCTGGTCCTCACCTTCAAACCCTTCCATGGTCTTGTTCCTTCCTACCTCTGTGATTTCCTAACCCCCCTACTAACCTGTCTGCTCCCTCCGCTCAGCGGGCTCCGGCCTGCTTCACATCCCCCGCCTTGCCCGCCCCACCATTGGTGGGCGCGCCTTCAGCGTCTCTGCCCCCACCCCCTGGAACTCCATCCCACAGTTCCTTCACCTCAACCCCTCCCTTACCTCCTTCAAGACACGTCTCAAGATCCTCCTCTTCAATCGTGCCTTTGGTCATCCTCCTATCCTTACCATCCTCGCCTCCACCCCTCCTGATCCCAACCACCAACTCGGGTGCGGATCCCTGACTGTCCAGCGTCTTGGGATGTCCTCCTAACGTGAAAGGTGTTATACAACTGTAATTTGTTGTTGTTGTTGGACCTCCTCCGTGGCTGTTCGTGGGACATTGCTGTGCACAAATTATTCACATACAAAAAACACAGTCATACCACTTTACTTTATATCCTGTGAAGTGCTTTGAGATATTTCAACAATACGGTAAGGCATTGTATCAAATGCAAAGGTTATTACAGTATTATTATGATATAAGTGACTTCAGAGGTCAGAATGATTTCAACAATTTGCTAAATTTGGATGCTCTGAAATGCTACATGACTGGAGTAAATCTAGACCCAGGTGAAAATTCTCTCCAGTAAAGCATTGCCGTGATGTAATACATGGCTGTTCTCAATGGTTTAAATAGCTTTCCCCTTTACTGTACCGCTTTAATATGGTTCTCTAATACATTTGCGGGCAAGTTACTTTTACCCAGCCAAACATCACTAAACTTCATAACATCAAGCTCATACGTATCATTACTGGTAACATGAGGAGAATAGCTGTAGAGACAGAATTAAAAAAGAGACATTTTTTTGTCTTGAAACCAATTATAATATAGTGCATAGTCTGCCCTTATTGTTTCTATGGAAACTCTGTCAGGGCAGCCTGTACTAAAAATGCACGGGATCCCAGTCAGTCAGAGTTCATCGGCATAACTGTAAAGCAGATTTCAGGAGTAGCCAAATTACAGCTTTCAGACATCACAGTGATAAGAGCAGACTGTTTAGTTCACTTCTTAACCACAGATGAATTGGATGGCGTCTGACTTATTGGTGTACCCTGCTTATAGGATATTTAACAACTTGTTTCCAGATATATGTTCATCAGTGAATGTTTGATAATGAACACAATTGATCTCTTGGGGAATGTGTTTGTTCCCTTTTCCTGAATATTAATTTTTAATGCCAATTTCAAATATTCTATTTCTCAGAAACATTCCCTCTAATGTATTGTGGATGCTTTGTTTTATCCACCTAAAATTGGTGCCCAGTTATAGTAACACATACCTGCAATAGGTTAAATGGCCTCCTACTATGTGGTAGGTTTCTACATAACCAGGGCAATCTTGGACCTCTGCTCCTTGAT
This sequence comes from Callorhinchus milii, assembly GCF_018977255.1. Classification (NCBI taxonomy): domain Eukaryota; kingdom Metazoa; phylum Chordata; class Chondrichthyes; order Chimaeriformes; family Callorhinchidae; genus Callorhinchus; species Callorhinchus milii. The sequence goes on along the minus strand of NW_024704744.1, from coordinate 30,385,752 downwards.
TTGCTGCAAAATAATAATAATAAAAATCCTTACATTTGACAAAATCCCTTTCATGTTAGGAGTATGTCTGAAAGTGTATTTTTTTAGGCAAATGGGACATGCCATTTGCACACAAAAAATTCCCACAAACATTCATGAAGTAAATGACCAATTTTATTTGTGGGATTGTTGGCTGGGACACTGGGAGAAACGTCCTTCTCTTTGTTCGAATAGTGTTTTGGAATCTTTAAAGTCTATCTGAACAGGGAGATGGGATCTCAGTTGAACGTTTCATCCAAAGGATTTTATAGAAAAAGTGCTAATCATCTTTGAATCTGGATATATAATAATATAATAATAATAATCCTTGCATTTGATATAGCGCTTTTCACATATTCTTGATATCTCAAAGCGCTTCACAGAATAGACTGTAAAGTGAATTGACTGTATATTTGTGGACAAAACATGGCAGCTAATTGCGCACAACAGTGTCCCACAAACAGTTGGGGATTGAAAATGACTAATTTATTATTGTTTTATTTTAGAGGGATTATTATTAGACGTGTGGAGTAAGGAAACTTGCCCAAGATTTCGCCCTGTCTGGAATTGAACCCAGGTGTCTCGCTTGCAAGGCGAGTGCTCTAACCACTGAGCTACAGGAGTCCACAAGATCCTCTACAGGATCCCATCTTGAAATAAGATTGGGAAAGTAATGAAAGTTGGAGTGAAAGACAGAGAGAGAAAGAGAGACAGAAAAATGGAAAGAGGAAGAAGATATAATAGAGGACAAGAAAGACAGAGACAGCAAAAGGAAAGTTATTTTTATTGTATTAATGTTTTGAAATGTTTATTTTAGTCTTATCAGATTAACATTACAGTAATAAAGTTACTTCTAATATCAGCTTTATTACTGGGTCAAAGTTTAATTCAGTATCACAGTGTGAGAGCTGAAATCATGAAATTGATCAGCCCAAAGTGCAGTACTTCCTGTTTTTTGTGCAATCTAAGGGTTAACAGTTTCTTCTGAGAGTGATCACATCATTTTATTTTATTACCTGGCAACAGGTGGTGAGTCACCTGTTGGTGGGGTGGAGAGCATTTCATTATGAAAGAGGTTTTCTGTTTTTTTTTATTTTAAATTGTACTCTCTAATTCTTCTTCCCGCTAAAGACTACACTCACTTTGAGATGTCCTCCAAATGTGAAAGATGCTACATAAATGTAACGTGTATTGTAATTGTACTATACATTGCTTCCGTGGCCAATTTCTGTAGAGAAATCATTAGGGCCAAGGCGTGGTTTGAGACTGCTCAAACCTTTGGTTCTACTTTTACTTAAATCGATTATCCTGCTTGTATTGATGGCTCTCTTTATTTTAAAGATTAGAAAGTTAAAGCTCCCATCACTCTATCCAAAAAGAGAAGAGAGTTTCCCCCCAGGAGCCAATAATCCACCAGATAAAATTGATCATTCACTTCATTGGCCATTTGTGCAAATTGACAACAAAAAGATTACATTTGGATAGCGCCTTTCATTTCGGAAGGACATCCCAAGGCGCTGGACAGTGTACAGCATTTCAGACCCGAACTGGGGTCGGGGGGGAGAAGGGAGGGGAGGGCAAGGGGGGGTTGACCGATGGTATGCTCAAAGAGGAGGGTCTTGAGGCGGGACTTGAAGGAGGCTAAGGAGGGGGGGAGGCGGAGTAATAGGGTATGGAGTTCCATAGGTTGGGGGCAGAGTGGCTGAAGGCTCTCCCACCAATGATGGGGCGGGTGAGTTGGAGGACATGGAGCAGGCCGGAGCCAGCTGAGCGGAGGGAGCGTGCGGGTTGGTAGGGGGTTAAGACTGCCATGTTCAACTATAAATATACAGTCACTAAATTTTACTTGCTCCCCCTCTTCCCTTTTTGAAGGCACATCTCAATATGTACCTCTTTGATTATGTTTTCAGTCATCTTTCCCAGCCTTATCTCCCTTGGCTCCCACCCTCAGTTCGGTTGCCCATTCAGCACTGTGAAGGCGCTTTGTGACATCCTCCCAAAGTGAAAGGCGTGATATAAATGTAAATTGTATTGTATTTTCTTACAGCAATTCACTCTGAAATGCTTTGAGATGTTTCCACAATATAGATGCTATATCAAATACAATAATTATTATTATTAGTGTCAGCCCTGGCTCAGTTGGTAGTGTTTCATTTTTAAGTCTGGAGGTGATGACACTCCAATGTGGTGCTGGGTGTATGATGCATTGTCAGAGGTGCCATCCTTCAGCTGAGACACTAATCCAAGGCCCTGTTTCGGTAGACGTTAAAAATCCTGTGGCACTATTTGCAAAGAGAAGGGAATTTCTCCCAGTGTCCTGGCCAACAATCCCCCAAATAAAATTGGTCATTCACTTTATGGCTGTTTGTGGGATGTTGCCATATACAAAATGGCTTCTGCATTCTCTCACAACACACACAATTACTGCACTTTACAGTATATCCTGTGAAGCGCTTTGGGACTTCCTCCTGACGTGAACGATTATACCAAGTGTACCATATATCAATAACAAATGTAAGGATTATTATTATCTCTTCTCAATCTTTGGAAAAGGGACAGGAGTTTTGCATGATTACTGATTACTCATTGAAGTATTCCAGACACTGTGAAATATCAACAAAGCTGGATACCACATAACAAGTTCAGCTCTGAGAACCTCTTAATTTAGAGTTCAAGAACCCAGAATCATCCTAGTTGCTCTTCTTTGAACCCTTCCCAACTTCAATGTACCTTTGGGAGAGTTGAGTTGGAGTGTTGCTGCATGTTGGCATATCATGGATATCTAGATTTCTTATTTCAGAAATACTGTTAAGAAATAATAATAATAATCTTTGCATTTGATATAGCGCTTTATCACGTCTTTGAGACGTCTCAAAGTGCTTCACAGAATATACTATAAAGTGAATTGACTATATTTTGTGGGCGAAATGCGGCAGCCAATTGCGCACAGCCATGTCCCACAAACAGTCGTGGAGTGAGTCACCAAATTATTATTATTTAAAAAAAAATTTTTTGAAGGGATTATTGGCCCCAGAAAAATGATTAGCCAATCAATTAACTAGATTGTTCATCATTGGTAGGTAAACTGGCGTGTCGAGTAAGGAAACCTGTCTAATGTGTCTCCTTGCCCAGGAATCGAACCCAAGTCCTCCCACTTGTGAGACAAGTGCTCTAAGTAATACGCGACAGGACTCTGCTCAAACTTCACCTTAAAATATCTCAAATGGGACCTCGCCAATGATCAATACAAGAACAAAAATACGTATTTTAACTTATAGCTACTTTGTCTCAAGATGCAACTCAGTACAGTGTTTGATTAGTTTTGTTGACAGCAGCTTCCCGTTTACTCTAAACGACCATCGAAAGAACTGTAATAACATCCAAATCACATACATACCGTTTTCCTTCCCCCTCTCTGCTAATGCACATCCCCATATTTTGCACGTATTTACTGTTTGATGTTCCACTATGAATTACTTTGCATTTTCTCCATTAAAATCCACCTGCCATTCCTTGCCTCATTTGATGAAGTGCTCAGATCATCTTGTCTATGAACTAAGCATAAATTACTAATAGTTACCACTGAATGTGACTTCACATTTAACAATATATTACTCATGCAAGAAATTAGACATTTTAGGAATTAAGAACAGATTGTGGGCTAAGAGCCAAAGTACAGTGACGTTTCTATGCAATCTGCTTTAAGTTTCAAAATGTTGAGCATTGTAGTTTTTTTTTGTCTCACACACTATCTTTTACATGGAACATTACACCATTTAACAAAATTGATCAACTCCATGGAAAGAATAAATAGATCTTTTGCATGAAGTGGACCCAAGGGAAGCTCAAGTTAATACTATTAAATTAGTTTTTCTGTCCTCTCACCCTCCCATTGTTTGTCAAGGAGATCACAAGAATAAAATCAGTGCAATGTTTTATAGATAGACTATTCAAAACTCCTATGGGATGAATAGAGTGAACCTCAGGTTTTTGATAAGGCTTGTTAGTGTGTTTAGCACAAAACTGTGTGGGAAAGTGAAAAGAATTGCTCTGTAAATCGTCTCAGATTCTTTTGTTTTCACATTACTTGAGGTCGAGGACATACACTGTCATGACAGCAGCATTATGTACTTCTCTTGTTTTCAAACCCACAAATCACCTCCTGATTCACCCAAAGTTCTAATCCTTTTTGAACTCTAATTCCCGAATCTACATTATTATTAATAATAATTATAGTGATCACTAATATTAATAATAATCCTTGGTATTTAGTATTGCACCTTTCTTGTCAGAAGGACATCTAAAAGCACACAGGATTCACTGTAAAGCATAGTGGGTGTGTATGTTTAGGTGAACGAAGGAGCCCATTTAAGCATAGCAATGTCCGACAATTAGGAGGACAAGTTTGCAGGGCTATGGGAAGACAGCGGGCAAGTGGGATTGATTTGGAGAGCTCTTTTCAAAGAGCCGGCACAGACACGATGGGTCGAATGGCCTCCTTCTGTGCTATATAATTCTATGATTCTACGAAACAACCACAAACGAATGAGCAATTTTACCTAGGGGATTTTTGGCCAGGACACTGGGAGAAACTCCCTTTATTGGAGTTATGAAAACAAAACTAAAAATTGCAATCAAATATTTCTACCAGTTGTTGTAGTGGAGAGAAGAATTTTCCTGAACACAAAACACAGTCGAATATTAAAAAAAATGTACAAATGCACATTAAAACCCTGGCTTTACTGACCTTTGGTGGCAAGCAAGAGTTGTCATATTATCAGTAGTTTTGCCGGAAGATCAGCAGAATGGCAATGGAAGAATGATGCAAACTTGTGCCAAAAGATCCCCAATTCTTATTGACAAGGACAGAATATCACCTTTGGGTAAAAGTTCGGTTCAGCATTATGTGCAGCATCTTTGATGATGCACAACCATAATTGGCAATTTGTGTAACATCCTTCCAAAAACTTCCGAACTCAGAAGCAAGAGTGTTAGGAACTGCACCAGGTTGACATGACTACTTTTTCACATTTAATAATCTTCATGGGCTGACTGGTGATCTTATCTTTAAGGCATTTCTTGTCAGATTGGTTTGGAATCAGAGTAAGGTGTGGTTAGTTAGAGGCTGTGGGTTTATCAGTGCCAATACAGAATGTGACAGCTGCATCCAAGATTACACCTTCAAAGCAAGTGTTCTTTAGGAATAGGACAAGACTGTTCTACACTTGTAATGTAATCCACTTTGTGAAGGGGTTCCCTTTTGGCTTTCTGTGCCTGATTCAAAACTTCACTCTTTCAACCTGAGAATGGATGTCTTCTTAATGACATTGTTTGACTTTAGAAACAAAACATCACAACTGCCTGATTCACTGTCACTTTACAAGATGTAAATGATTATTATTCAATAATTAAAGCCTTATTAATCATACATGAGTCTGGAGCCCAATATTAATGAACAATAAAATTGAATCAACCATGTACATTTCTTGCTGAGAAGCTGTCAGGAAAATGTAAATGCACTGCTCTGTGTCTACAGCAGAAACTCAGGATCAGAGGTTTAGGTCATGTGAGTAAATGCTATTTTTTCAAGAAAAGGAACTGAATAGAAATCCCATTTTTTTTTCCAAATAGGAACCCCATGGAGCTGCTGTACATTTTCTACCTTTATAACATGATGGTGCCGGATGCAGCACAGGATAACTAAGCCCGGTTTAGAAGGAACAGAATCACTGGAGCATGGCCTGGTTTAAATTAACTTGAATGTGTGTGTATATAAAAGACCTTGAATTTATAATTTGTTGTTCTATGCATATATGTAAGATCACATTTAAAACTAAAACTATTTGTTGTCTGAAGAAACTGTTCTTGTTATACAGTATAATGACTGAAACTGGTTGAGGCCAGGACACTTAACTCACTTGGAAAAAAAAACGTGATGGCATGATGAGAGGACAAGGATGGTAGGGTGGTTATTGTGGAAGAATGAGAGCAGATGAACTGAAGGGCCATCTTCATCTAAATCCTCATTTGAGATCTTGTGATCGATATACAGTTTGCTCTTTAGGTTCTATCTGATAGTTAGTTCAGACTTTGTAATGTCAACACTGTTAGGACTCGTAGAAGGGTTTTTTCAAGCCTTGTGATTTAGGGTTATAGAATTAATTAATATATGTAATGTGGTCTGAGAGGATTTGCCCTTGTTGCTATTAGAACCAATATGTGATACAGAGCACCGACCTATGTATCTCAATTACAGGCTGTTACAGGAAAATGGAGTTGAAATGTCAAAATTGCACTTGCATAAAGGTATCTAGATTGTGGTCCTATAATATTTTTTGCATCAAAATATTAACACGTAGGTTGCACTTTTTCAGTGTTAGGTTCCAGCAGGGTCAAAATCTGATGGCCATGCACATGCTGTTTGCAAAACGAGGCTGTCACCCCAGCTCAATGTGTCTGCCATGTAATAATAAAAATAATAAGTTTTGCATTTGATATAGCACCTTATCACGACATTGAGAAGTCTCAAAGCTCTTCACAGAATATACTGTAAAGTGGATTGACTGTATATTTTGTGGGTGAGACGTATAAAGGTCAATGGGAAAATTAAATGATGCAGAAACAACATGCAAGGTGTGAGCTCTGGTCAGGGCGAGGGGTGGGTGCGTAATGGTGTGGGAGATGGGGAGCCTATGCTTCCTTTCGTGGGAGGGGGCTCTCTACCTCTTCTACCTCCTACCGCTCTACCCAAGGGAAACACCATTAGGGATACCTCTCTCTTTCCATCTCACAAACATATGGGATGGATTGATACAAAGGCAAGTGAGCAGGACGTATGGCTGGAAGCTAGGGGTGTAAACACAGTCTACAAACAACAACAATTTGCATTTATATAGCACTGCATCGCGTACATATGGCAGGCACATTGGGGATCTTAAATACTTATTTAATATAATTATTCTTGACATCCTACTGTTGTACTTAGTCATTAGTTAGTTCTGCATGTTCATATTTCCTGTACAGATATATATCAAATGCAAAGATTATATTGTTATTTCTAGGAAATTCTTTTGAGTTCACCAGCAAAACAGGTGGCTGTGTATAGTATAGTTAATGGGTTTTCAAAGAAAATTCTTGTCGAAAAGTAGGACTTCTTTTTACTCTGACTACTGTGTCAGTCATTGCCTTTTGACAATCTCTTTCTATTCTTTATGAAATTATCATTACAATGGGATTTCCCATTACAAAGATTGGTTGGGGATGATGTATAAAAGGACATAGGATTTAGAAAGACATAGTAAAAAACTCATATAGACCTCTATGGGTTATATCTTCATCTCCTTTTTCCTTATGGTTGTCTCTATGCTGATTCTTCAAGGTGTAGATGACTTTGAATGGTTGTATCTGTGTGTATGAAGAAGCAATGGTGATAGCTTAAGTGGGGGAGAAATTGTAGGTTGAACCTCGCAGGGAACATTGTCAAATGCTTTCCAGTCTGAAGACGACTGGGAAATGGTTTAGCAAGTGCTCGGAGATGCATGGCCTAGTTACCAGTGCAGACTGCAAGCAGTGCCATCAGGCAGGGGAGTTGGAATTACAAGCTCATCTGTCTGCACAACTGCACTTATGCCACTGCTGGCTGATTCTGCTGCTGTTGCTCTGATTACCTGCAGTGCTTGTGGCTTTGCTGGTGTGTGTGGTAAGTATAACAGGGGTAATCCTGTCGAACAAGAGCAGATGCTACCTGTGAGCTGCGCTTGTGCTTTCCCCAGAAGTCCAGGATGTGACTGCTACTTCAGCTAATAAAACACAGGCATATACTGCTGAAACATTGCAATGCTGTGTGCCATTCAGTGATGACTACTAATTAGAAAGAAACACTATGTTTGTCACAAGCATTTCATGGCTGCATTATCACAGTCATGCAACCAAAGCAAAATTATGCACCTTCCTCTGGCCTGGTATTTAACTCTCCCACTGCAATATCTCGTGGGGAGAATTATGTATAGGGCTTCACTTTGAACTCCAATGTTTTTTCAGCATTAAGATAGAGATACTTGTACAGCTAACATTTTAATAAAGTTCCAAATGATCCTTTAAGTATTTTGGGGTCCAATAGAGTCTTAAAGGGGTCAGGTTTGAGTAGAGGTTGAACAGATTTTCATCATCTCTGTTTATACTGCAGCAGTGCACAGTGTAGAAACAATTTCTTTGTGAAACCATCTTCTCAAGGTGGTCTGGGCACAAATGAAATAAGTCTAGATTCAGATGAAATTTTGTCCCGAACTTGTGTAGGCACAGGCTAGAAGATCCCAAGACTCCAACCTACACTGACTTGTCACTGAGCACTGAAGGCAGATGTCTGTCAAGATAGCTGAAGTGATGAGGAAACTCCGAGGCTTGGGGTAACAGCTGCTGGAGGGGCTACTTGGAGTCCAAGTTTGTGAACACTTGTTGGTACATCCAGTGCCTGGAGTCCATCTTTATTTGGTTTGCAAAGAGGTAAGAAGATGCTGCTTAAGCTCTTCACCTCCAAATGGTGGAACCATTGCTCAATGGGAAGGGATGTGTGCCTGAGCTGTGGGCAGGAAGATGGTGGCAATGCTCTCACACGTTTCATGCTGAGGTATGTTGCCCACAAAAAACTCATAGAAGTTCTTGATACCTGCCATCCAACTAGTGAGAGCTCAAACCCACACTTATCAGATGTCAAATTACCAACTAGTGATTATCCTCCTTGAGGGATGGGGTGGAAAGGGGGATGTGGAGATAAGTAGGGTTTCCTTGGAGTTAAACTGGCTTCAAGGTGACGTGTTTGGCAATGGTATGTCAGAATCAAGCCAATCCTCTGTGATAGTTTCGGTAGACCAGTTTCTGAGCCAAGTGAGTTCGTTGTACTCCAAGGCACTGATGAAGGCATAGCCACCCTATTTCATCGGCAGGATTTGATAGGGCAGACACTGGGAGCAGGGATTCTTCCCATTCAGTTCCTGTTAACCCTGCAAGTGAAAGCCCTAATGGGTAGGGTGGTCCTAGCCGGACATGCAGTGGGAAAGCTCACCAGATAATGCGTTCCATGGCAACCTATGTGGTTTCAGTTGGTTAGACTCCAGCACACACTCTGGGTTCCCCAAGTCATGAATCTTTTCCACCTACACCTAATGGTCTTCAGAATTAGGTAATAATAATAATAATAATATAATAATCCTTGCATTTGATATAGCGCTTTTCACGTCTTCTAGACGTCCCAAAGCGCTTCACAGAACACACTGTAAAGTGAATTGACTGTATATTTGTGGGCGAACGCGGCAGCCAATTGCGCACAGCAATGTCCCACAAACAGTCGTAGATTGAAAATGACCAATTTATTATTGTTTTTGGTTTTTGGAGGGATTATTATTAGGCGTTTGGAGTAAGGAAACTTGCCCAAGGTTTCGCCCTCTGCCTGGAATTGAACTCAGGTCTCTCACTTGCAAAGCGAGAGCTCTAACCACTGAGCTACAGGACTCCAAAGCAGGACTCCAAGCAGGATTAATTCCTCTACGGAGAAATTGCACATTCTATATCAATAAATATCTTGGGGTTTTCCATGTAAGGTGGGAAGCACAAAAAGCTTAGCTTGGCATGGATACACTTAAGTATGGTGATGGGTTTCTGCATGTATCAAACACCCAGCTGACGAAAATAACGTATATGAAGACTTTTATGAGGTGTTAGAGAGTGACTGCATCTAATGAAATATATCTCAGGAAAGATTCAGGAGAGAGGGAAACAGGAACAAAATTGATGAGAAAAAGAAAAGCTATTGGAATGCTTGTTCTGTTTATCGCCTGCAACTTATATGATGAAACACAGCTGCAAATCCAGGATCTGAATATTGCATAACTTGTTCTATAAAAAGTCTGCTCTTTCTCTGTAACTGCTGCAGACAAATGCTGTGCGGAGACGTTTCTCCCTGTTGGTTAGTGAAAGCAACTGAGGAGAGTCTCTGCTATTCATATAGCCCAGAGTTATTGATGGTCTATTCTTAATCTTGCTCCAGTATTCTCGATTCTACAGATCATAGAAAACATAGAAATCTCAGAACGTTTACAGTTCAACAAGAAGTTATTCATCTGATTGTGTCTGTGCCAGGCCTTGCTTGCCACTATAGTTATCGACTATTCTATTCCCCTGTTCTTTCCCCATAACCTATAATGATTCTGTTTAATATTTAAAAAATAAACTTTGATATCACGTTTGTGATTCAGATGCACGTTAGGGAACAACCTGTTGCTATTTGAAATAAAAGTGGATTTGTTTTATCTCCCAGTTTTCCTGGCTTATTCCCTTCCCTCCTTCAAACTCACACCACAAATTCTGATTATGTAGCTACACATTTCATTGTTGTAGCACATATGCCTGGATAATGCAACAATAAAATACAATACAAATTTACATTAGTATAGCATCTTTCAAGTTGGGAGGAAGTTCGAAGGCTCTGCACAGTCTAGGGTTGGGAGGATGAAGATGAGAAAGATGCCTGAAAGAATAATCAAACAGGAAGGTCTTGAGGTGGACCTTGAAGGAGGCAAAGGAGGGACGAGTTGAAGGGACTCTGGGATTGAGTTCCAGAAAATCAGGGCAGATACTCTGAAAGTCCGACCACCAGTGGCGGGGCAGGTGGGATGGGGAATGTGAAGCATGCCAGTGCCCGCTGAATGGAGGGAGCTAGATTTGTATGAGTAGGTTGCAGAGGTAGGGTGGGGCAAAATTATGGAGGGATTTAGAGGTTAGGATGAGGATCTTGAACTCTGTCTTCTGGGAATGGGTAGCCAGTGGAGAGGGGCAAAGATAGGGGCGATAGGCTTGCAGAGAGAAAGGACACAAACTGTAAAGTTCTGGATAGTCTGCAGCTTGGGATGGGCATAATCTTGCCTGCATGTGATGAATGCATGGTTTCGGGTCATGGTAGCCCAAGGGGACAGGTAGTGGTAGAGGTGGGGGAAAGCTGAATGGGCCAGAGAATAAATGTGAGGTTTAAAGGATGGTTGAGGGTCGAACAAGACATGGAGGTTCCGCACAGACTCCGTGAGGTGGAGTGTGCATCCAAGTAATTTAATGCTGTCAGCGCCTGAGTTAAGTTTCATGCACATATATGTGGAAATTAGCCCCATGCCTGTGGATGACATCACCGAGCAGGGGCACGTAGATAATAAAAAGGAGAGGACCAAGGATATACCTATGAGGAACAAGTGATAATGCGGGGGCAGGAGGAGAAGCTATCCAAAGAGACAAAGTGGAGACATAGGGTTAGGTAAGAGCGAAACCAAGAGAGGATAGAAACATGAAGGAGAGGAGGGACAGTGGAGATGAGAAGCGTGATCGATATAACTTAAGGACAGCATAACAACATTAATGTAATCTTATGATTACATTGAGATTTTCTTTTATGTGAAAGATGCAAAATAAATCTAACTTGTGGTAATGTTATATGTATTCAGATGATGGTTAACTCAGAGTTTGAAACGTTTCACAAAGTGACATATTTCCATCAGTAAGTATCCGAAGCATCACTACAGACAGGAGCTATTATACAAGTTTCTAGTTGTACTCTATACAGACTTCTCACATCTGTAAGAGTGTTAATACACATCTACTGCTCAGCTCTGGTGTTCCTTACAGTAGGTTCACTTATGATAGGCAACTTTTTTGATAATAGGATAACATTTGCAAGATTTTATAACAACAATTAGTGATTAATGCATGTTATCACATTGCATTTACATTTTAGGCCCAGAATGTAACAGTGCAATTAAACCGTGAAAGAGCATGTGTTTGTTCTGGTATTTCATTCTGTAGTGCATTTTAAAGTGCACCTCTAAATAGTGTGTATGTTCAGGTCATTGTGTAATTGCTATTGCAAAAATAGATGATGTTCTTCATTTGTGGTCTGTGTTTCATTTTCTTGCTTTTGCATGAAACAAATGCATGCAATTTCAGTAGAAATCCAAGTCCTTAGCAATTTGGTAGGAAGGTTTGCTGCCCAGCAGGCTAATGGCAGTAAATGTCCTTATTATGCTGGAAACTATAATGCTCCACATTTATAATAATCCTTACATTTGATAAAGCACCTTCACAATGAGTTTCACAGGATTTTACAGTAAACTGTAGTGATTGTGTATTTGTAGGCGAACGAAGCAGTCAATTTGTGCACAGCAGTGTCCCACAATTAGGCATGAAATGAATGACTAAATCTAACTGAAAGATTGGCCGGGACACCGAGGGATAATCCATTGTCTTTTATCCATTTTATTTAGTTTCCAATGCTCATAGGATCACTGGAGGACAACAAACAACAACAACNAAAAAATTACATTTGTAAAGCGCTTTTACGTCGGGAGGACGTCCCAAGGCGCTGAATACCATAGGTAATCCACAAATCCTGTGACTTGTTTTTCCAATTTAGCTTCACTTTGGCTGAATTGTATGTGCAGTGATGCAGTGACATTGGGTCTAATTTGCAGGATTTTATAACAGGATTCCTTAATGAATTCCTGGGGGCTGGAGTGCTGTACTTCCAATTATCAGAAAGAATCTCCATTTGTGCAATACAGATTCCTTAGTAAGGAATTCTGTTAAGAAACACTGCAAATTTAACCCCCTAATTCTGCTAGATTTTGAACCCTTCTAGATACTCATGTCATTTAAGGACTAAAATATTAAAGTCATATTTGATTTTTTTAGGAACTGGAGAAAATTTACTTTTTGTTTTGCCCACAAAATACAATCAATCCACTTTACAGTATAACCTGTCAAGCGCTTTGAGATGTCTCAACATCATGATAAGATGCTATATCAAATGTAAGGGTTATTATTATTATTCAAAATTAAAACTCAATTCAGCAATTTGTCAAATGCTAAGAGAATAGAGTATATCTTGATTAAGTTGGAATTTCGCCCCCTGAATTCCTCAGTAAGAATTTTGGAATAATACATTTTAAAAGTGACCTCAAAATCAAAGTTCCACTTTGGTGTTTTGTCTCTTTGCATCTCTGTGAGTTAACTTATTTACTCACTAAGATTAAAGAAGCACGAGCTGAAAAACACAAAACTGTAAAGTGGAAAGATATCACCAAATTTCCAATATGGTTTGAAAGATTAATGATAGGTTTCTACTGCAAACAAAACTTAAGCTGTTCTGTGTAGCCACACTCTAGTTTCTGACTGCTTAAATAGTCTGCCTGGATTGCATCTATATTGAGCTTAGCTCAGGACAAAAATGTTGCTGATTTCAAAAAAGAATAACAATGCAGAAATTTGGCTTACCACAGCTGCCATCATCCTTTCTGAGGAGGTTAGAAAAAGTCTGATGATCACCCATTTCAGTGAATGGAAAGTCCATGCTAAGAAAAGAAACATTGTTCACCTGATGGCGGGTAATATGTGCAGACCCACCAAACCACCCTTGACATAAAAGATTTCACAAGCACAATTGCAGGATAAAACTACAGTTATGTCTCTTGCAAAAGAACAATAGAAGAAACAAAGGAAGCAAAAGACAATGAAGATAATGGTTTAAAACATATAGTGCTGTTTTTGAACGGGTCTTCAATATAGAGTTTGAATTCCATGTACTACCTGGCAAACATGGGTTTAGATTGGCCACGTAATTTGGTGAGTGCATTAAGGCACAGTTACAAGTTAAATTCTTGGTGCCTCAATGTGCAATGTCATTTCCTGACCATTCACTTTACGGTTGTTGGACCTCGTTGTGCCCAAAATGGCTGCTGAGTTTATCAGGAAAATATTTACCATACTTAACTATAATAACAGTAAGTGTTCTGAGACATGATAAGGCCCTATAACAATACAGTTTTTTTATGTTGGCTTATTCCCATATTGTGTTGGCCTGGCTCATTTGGTAGCACTCTTGCCTCTGAATCAGAAGCTTGTGGGTTCAAGCCTCACTTCAGGACTTGGAAATCATATAATCTAAGATATCCGTCCAATGCAGTATTGGGGGTGTGCTGTGTTATTGGAGGTGCCGTCCTTTGGATGAGATGTTAAACCACGGCCCCATTCTCCAGGTGGGCATTAAAGATTCCATGCCACTATTTGAAAAGAGAAGGGAGTTTCTCCCAATGTCCTGGCCACAAATCCCCCAAATAAAATTGGTTATTCACTCAATGCCTGTTTGTGGGACACTGCTGTGTGCAAACTGGCAATTGTGTTCATTCATAAAATATACAGTCAATTCACATTACAGTATATTCTGTGAAGTGCTTTGAGACGTCTCGGAGACGTGATAAGGCGCTATATCAAATGCAAGGATTATTATAATTATCATTATTATCTATGCGTCAGGTCTATTCTATCAGCTATCTATCATTGACTTCAACAATAAGTTGCATTTATAGCATCAGTTGGAGTCTCAGAGCGCTGTTGATTCTCCAATACATTCTAAGGTTGGAAAAAATCTACTGGGGAGAAAGTCCACCTCGATTTAATCTATTTTTGTAGCACTGAGAATGCCCAGAATTAGACAAAGTTCTTTTCATGTAGTTTTGTAAGCTGCAACTTTGAAGTTTCGAATCAATGCATCTGGAAAGGATCAGAGAGTAATTTACTGCGTGTTAAGGTGCCACACTATGACTATTATAAACCAGTTTTGAATGAATTACTTCAAATTCCCAAATGGCAGGTATCACAGTGCTGCTGAAAGGGTGTTGTTGCAGTCCCTGTGTGTTTGCAAATTAAGTGTCTTGCAAGAATTCCTCCAAGAAACAACTTAACACTCAGCAAATTTCTTTCCATCTAACAAATAGTTGCGTAGTGATTAATGCACAACAGCATGTCAAATTGTTTTCAACTTTAAAAATATCCTTATTTCTGTTACATAATTGTTTTTCAAAATTATAGAATCATAGAAGGTTAGAGCACTGAGGTCCATTCCCATTGCATCTGACCTAGTGCTGGTCCTCCCACTGGAGATATCTTCTTTAATCTGATTTCCCAGCTCTTTACCCATACCTTTAAATATTATTTTCCTCGAGTATTTATACACTTCCCTTTTAAGTGCTTTTATGGACTTGCCTTTAACAATCTTTTGTGCAAAGCATTCCATCTTATGATAACCCACTGTGTAAAAACATGTCTTCTAATTTCCTTGTTTTTTCTTCTGCTACTGAAACCTCAATTTATGCTCTTTTGTTATTCATTCGTCTATCAGTTGCAACAACCGTTTTTTACACTAGTAAACAATTAATAATTTTGAAACCCTGTTAGATTCCCCCTCAACGTTCTCTTCTCCAGTGAAAACAGTACCAACTATTCAAGTCCCCACATACCTATAAAGAAATTGCATTTTTATTAAGTTAGACTAACTTCCTGCCTCTGTCTTATTCCCTCTATTCAGATTGCACCTGAAGACTTTCCTCTTCAACCATGGCTATGGTTATCTTCCCTCTCTCCTTGGCTCAGCATCAAATGACATCATGTTTCAGCTCTGCAAAATGCTAACTGCATGAAGTGTGCTATATAAATGCAAGTTGGTGTTGTTGATCTAACAGCAAATGTTAGGAGACTATTTGATTTTAGGGTGTTTCATAGCCAAGCTTGATCCTACCGTCACGTGATACCTACACAAGCAACCTTTCAGCAAGAATTTCTGGAGCTTAAGAATGGCAATTCTGTTTTACAATCCTTACACTAACCAAGTCAACTGTAGTGCCCAACTGCTGCCTCGGCTGAAGGGTGAGATTCATGTTTGTATGGCCTTGTGTCAGGGCATTTATCCAGTTGATCAATAGGAGCTTTACCATAATAATAATAATCCTTGCATTTAATATAGCACCTTATCATGTCCTTGAGATGTATCAAAGTGCTTCACAGAATCTATTATAAAGTGGAGTGACTGTGTATTTTGTGGGCCAATTGCACACAGCAGTGTTTCACAAACAGTCATAGATTTTTTTGAATACTAATACTCAAAGCTTCTTTTCCCTGTCTTTTGGCAATTTTCTCCTCCAATTTTCTTCCTGTCTTTCCCGAAGAGTTTTGCTAACGTTTTTCTTCTACTGAGCTAAAACTAAAGTTCCTCAGCGTCAGTCAAATTCCATCTTCTTGCTCAATGCTCATTATTCAAGTGTCAACCTTGAATGGCTATTTGATCGCAGACGGAATCACAACCGTAACTTATCCTATCATCTCCCGACATCAGGCGTGGTGGACCTCAGGCTAAGGTTGTTGGATAACTAATAGGAACGGGAATCCAAGCTAACTTTTTCTCTCAGTAGGACCAGTTTAGCACGGCTAATGTCTCCCTTGCTTTGATCATCTACCTTAGCACCAAGCGCTCTGGGACGTTACCTTGCATGAGCGGCGCTATACAAAATGCAAATTGTTGTTGTTGTTTTGGTGTAGAGCAGACCCAAGGATTGAATCTGGGAAAACTTCCCAACCTGTGTGGCAGGAAGTTCAGTGGCTCACTGAACAAACTTGTTGGGAAATTGGGGAGCGGTTATTATTCCTCCTTCAATGTGCATCAGCGTGATGATCCATGACACTCCTGCGGCTTTAGTGAATCATCCCATATTTATATTAATTCTTCCACATTTGTGTTATTAAAAAAAAAGTATGGATTTTATGAATGGAGCACAATTACCGTGGAGAAACTGTCCTGCAAATTTTACTTCCATACCCGTGAACATTCTTGCAAATTTCAACCCCCACCCCCCCAAAAAAAAATCTCAGCTGCACTTTAGCAAAACTATGCCTAACCTTTCACTAAGCTGAGCAATTTCTGTGATAATGTCTCAGCTCTGTTTGCATACTTTTGTGCACATTGCAGAGCTGCTCCCTGCCAACTCATACCCGAAAGAAGGTAATAGTATCTATCTGCTGAAACTTGCGAAACCACTTCAGACGATAAAGAGGGGAGCAAAAAAGCGTTTGGAATCAAATCGACCTCTTCTGCGAAGGGGGGGGGGAGCAAAAGCAGGAGAGAGAGAGAGAGAGAGAGAGATCAGCTTTGCAATAAGGAAATGCGGGTCCGGGGGGGAAAAAAAGGCACACCAGGTTGTGGTGTAAATAACTCTTTTAAGGACATGGATGCGAGCAAGTTCCTTCCTCGCCGTGTGTGTGTGTGTGTAAAAAAAATTTTTTTTTGCAGCATTTCCTCGGGCTAAATGTAGTCCAGGTTTTGAATTAATACGCGCAGGTTTCGATTCCAGTCCTACACACACACATATATCTATATTTATATAATATGCACACACACACACACATATATATACATATATATATATATATATATAATATGCACACACACAAAAAAAAACTGTGCATTGTGTTTGGGGAGGGAGGGGAGGGGAGGGGAGAGGGGAAGGGAAACGACACCGAGAAGATGATATGCAAATAGGGAAAGGAAGAGAGAGAGAGAAAAAGGGGTTTTGCAAAGCAGAAGCCCACAGAAGGTGGGGTGAGGAGCTGGAGTGAAGTGACTGTGTGAGTGACTCCCCTCCAGTCTCTCCTCTCTCTCTCTCTCTCTCTGCAGTTCCTCGCTCAGCAGCTGTCTGTCGTGCGCGCCTGCGCACTGGGCCACCCCCGGAGGGCTTTTTTTTATATATTATACTCGTGACAGAATTTGGGTAAGAAACGGTGCAATTTTGTTTGATATTTTTTTTTCCGGTGCGGGTGTGGGGGGGTGTGGGGGAAAAAAAAATGTATTATTTTTTTCCCCTTCTCTCGTTTGTCCTTCTTCTCTCTTCCCCATTCCCTCCCTCCCTCCCCAAAAAAAAGAAGAGAGAGAGAGAAAAAGAAAGAAAGAGAGAGAGAGAGAGAGAGAAAGAGAAAGGGGGGGGGGGGGAGAAAGCAAGAGAAAGAGAGAGAAGGAGAGAAGGAGAGAGAGAAGGAGAGGAAGAAGAAAAAAAATTACACCAGGACGAAGCCTCTCGGACATCTCAGGACAAATAGCCCTGTGCACTCCTCCTCCCTCCTCCCTCTCTCTTTCCCCCCCTCCCACAAAGGTATGCCACTTGTTTATTTCCCCCTTCCCTCTCTCCCCCCCTCTCTCTCTCCTCTCTCTGTGTGTGTGTGTGTCTCTCCTCTCCCGTTTTTTTTTTACCTTCAGTGTTTGCCCGTTCGCTGTTAAAACTTGCGTTTAAAAAAGTAGTTGCAGTGGGAGAGAGAGAGTGAGTGAGTGAGAGAGAGAGACTGAGTGAGTGAGTGTGTGAGAGAGAGAGAGAGAGAGAGAGTGTGAGAGCTGGTGCAGGGAGAGCAGAACAGTCTCTCACTCTCCACTCACTCACTCACTCACTCACTCACTCCAGCATTTCGGAGAAAAAAATAATTTTAATTATTAGAGAGAGACAGAGAGAGAGTGCGTGTGAGTGAGTGTGTGAGAGGGGGAGAGAGGAGGAAGGTAATAAATTGCAGAGACAGACAGAGAGAGAGAGAAAGACCCAAATAGATAGACAAATAGAGAGAAAGAGAGAGAAAAAGAGAAAGAGAGAGAGAGAGAGAGATCCTCGCAAAACCGCAAATAAAGCCGGAACACAAATGCATTACAGCAAAAAAAATGCAAATGGGGTGTTGTTTTGGGGGTCAGAAATGTAAGATGATGATGATGATGATTATTGATGATGATGATGGTGGTGATGGCTATTGATGATTATTGCGGTGCGCGTTATTACTGTGCGCGTTACCATTGTGTTGAAATAATATTAATAATAATAATATTAATAATAATAATATTAATAACATTGAGACAGAGCAGCAGCAGCTGCTCCTCACATCACTTTGGTCCCCATTTGTCCTTTGCTGGACGTCTGGGCGATGCCTTGTACCCCCTCCACCCCCCTCTCCCCCCCCCGGGTATGTGGTGTCTCTAACACAGGCAACAGACAGGGAGAGAGGAGAGACACTCACACACTCTCTCACACACTCTCTCTCTCTCTCTCACACACACACACACAAGCGTT
Source organism: Callorhinchus milii (assembly GCF_018977255.1). Lineage (NCBI taxonomy): Eukaryota > Metazoa > Chordata > Chondrichthyes > Chimaeriformes > Callorhinchidae > Callorhinchus > Callorhinchus milii. Next base: position 30,366,772 of record NW_024704744.1, on the reverse strand, counting down.
TTAAATGCAACGTGTCTCCCCCTTCCTTTTTTTTTAGGCCTTTAACATTCAATATAGACTCCGCCATTTTGAGCCACTGCCCCCCCCCCCCCCCCTCCCCTCATAAAATAAAATAAAATAAAATACAAGAAGTGTTTTGAGGAAGAGAAATCTCAGAGAGAGGGAGAGGGGGGAAAGGAGGAGACGAGACATGACATGGTTTTTTGGGGGTTTTTTTTGTGTGCAACTGGGTGGGGGGAATGCTAAATGCTGGCACTTTTTTTGGGGGGGGTGGGTTGGGGTGGGAATTAATGTTCTTGTTGCATATCAAGTCTTTTTGAGGTGCAATTTAAAAATAGTGAAATTTCTCCAGGATTTGGTGTTGGGTGTGTTTTCTATAAATCTACATATAAATGAACTGCCTTTCCTCTCCCTCTCTCCCTCCCTCCACACTCACACTGTGTCAGGAGGAGTCAGTGACAGGTTTTATTTGCCACTCTAACACCCCCCCCCCCACCCTCCCACACACACACACACACACACCCCAGAAAAAAATGATCAGAACTCCCTCATCAAGTTACATTTCTTGTCAAATTGTGTTGAAATGACCTGTTAAATGCTCAAGTCTCGACATTTCGAAATTGTGCTTTTCCTGTTGTGTGTGTTTTTTTGTTAAATCCCCCCCCCCCTCCCCCCCCCAAAAAAAAGGTTTGGAGTAACGTTTAAGTTATTCCACAGTCTGAAGCTAAAACAGGGGAGGTAATGACATTAAAGTCGCCCTCCATAAAAGCTGTCCTTTCTTTTGCTGTTTGTAATTTGAAACAACATAGTTTGAGAGGATCCTGGAAACTTTCAAGTGCAAAACATGTTTTTTTTATTTATTTATATATAAATATATATATGTGTATCTATCAAGTGGTGTGGGGCGACCCCAAGTGGTGCCTTGTGCAGTGGCACAACCAGAGATCAAACTTTTAACACAATTGACAACACACAAACACCATATTGTAAGGCGAGTGATCCTATTCAAAGTATATTTCCTGAAGTCGATGCTGGACGTTGGTTACTTTAAGATGTGGGAATCTATTTACCCCGTGTCTGAAAGGGGCTTTCTATTTTATCTGCTGTGTCTCCCATGAGAGTGTTTTATTGTATTTTCTGTTGTTCATTATACAGTTTAATGTCAGTGGAATCAATGCAGTCAGTCCCACCTATTACCTTCCTACAGGTGAGATGGTGTGATAGATACCTATTGCATCTGCTACTGTACCTCATACTACTTGAGAAATGGTTTCAGGCAGCCTTTGGGTTTAGACACTTTACCTAAGAATTTACATCATTGCTGCCTTGTTAATTGAGTGAGTTTAGCCATCAAGGAATAATCTTGGGAAATGTGTATTTAATTTTCAAGCAAGACCTGTCCTTTCAGCAGTGGTAACTTTTCCACAAGGAGAAATAATAGTTTGAATCGTCTTGTGCATGGCAGCAATTAACCTAACCCGCTGCTTCTCCTCGGGTGCTTCTTGCAATCAGCGAGTAGTAACGAATGAGGATTTTGTACCAAATCTGTCCTGCACTAACTATTTTAAACCTGATGCCCTTTTAAATACACTTCCTGTAACATAAGAACATAATTTGCTAGGCGAAGGAAAACCAAGGTCCATCCAGTTCACCTTCCACCATCCTGGCAGTCACATGACATATCTTGCCCCAAACTCTACATTATATCCCAAGATATTATTTCTGAATAGAAATCTATCTAATTTGTTCTTGAATGAATCAGCACTTTCTGCTTCTTCCGTCTCCCCAGGAAGCCTGTTCCATGCGCTCACTGAGGTAGTGTTTCCACAGATTCGTTCTGAATTTACCCCCTTCATTCACAGGCTGGGTCCTTTGGTTCTACTGTTCTGGACAAGATAAAGGAAAAGGAAGAACTTGCTATATGTTATCTTCAGCCACCGTCTTTAATAATGATAATAATGTACTTGCATTTGTGCCTTATTTCAAAACTTCTCACAGTAATTACTGTTAAATGTGGCAACTATAACTGTAGGCATAGACAAACAGCAGACAATTTGCATATAGCAATGTCCCAGAAACAGACAGGAAGTAAATAACCAAGTTCATTGGAGGTTTGTCGATCAGGGAAACTCTTATTTTTAAATAGTATCATGGGTTTTTATCATCCACTGTACTGAATAGGTAGATAGGACTTCAGTTTAATATCTCATCTGAAGAACAGCACCTCCAACAATGCAGCATTGTAGGGTCAATCTAGATTATGAGCTCCAAGTCCTCAACACGACTCTGATCCAGGGGCAAGAGTGCTGCTATCTGAGCCAAACTGGTTTGTGCACTCATAGAGGGGCATTACAGACTTTCAGCATATTTAACATGAGCAATTTGATTTGTTTCTCCTCAGCAAAGAATCCAGGTCAGACTGATAAACAGTACCCTGTGAGAGTTAGGAAAGATTCTGCACTTTCCTACTCTATTAGAACATTTTTAAAAAATTGTATTCTAAGTGCATACCGTTATTACTGGGATGACCACTCTTTGTGTGATAAATATTGTTTAAAAGTTGGATCAAAACTACTGTGTATTGTTACCATATTTACTGATTCAATTATGTGTTTCATACGGAATCCAGGAGAGTGATTATGGCAATTGGCATGATTTTCAGGGTAAATATTACTAACCCCAGCATGCTAGATACTACAAGAATCCCTCTTGTCAGGATCTTAAAACTTTGGTGAGGGTTTATATCCTGCATGTTAAGGCTTGTTTGGCAACAACAGTTGTTGAAGTGAGCAATAAGATTCATGCAGAGAGAAGGTACAACTTAGAGTAGTGGTAGCACCCTGAGTCAGGTTGTGGGTTCAAATCCCACGTTGGGACATGAACTCACATACTCTAAGATGACACTCCAATGCAGTGCTGAGAGAGAGTATGTTTCATTGTCGCAGGTGCCGTCCTTTGGATGAGATGTTAAAGTGAGGTTTGATCTGTGTGTTCAGGTGGATGTTAAAGATCCCATGGCAGTATTGAAAAAAGGAGAGTTCTCCTGTTGTCCTGGCCGACAATCTCCCAAATAAAATTGGTAATTTGTTCCATGGCTGTTTCTGGGACATTACTGTGCAAATTGTGCTGCCATATTTGCCTACAATTACATAATCACTCCACTTTACAGTAAATCCGTGGAGTGCCTTGAGACTTCCTTCCGACGTGATAAGGCACTAGACCAAATACAAGGATTATTATTATTATAATCAATAAGATTAGTTCTGTAAGAAGTAACATTATGTAGTCTTGTTAGAAAGAGCATTGCTCTTTATTATAAGACTCAAACTACAGACGCTCATCTCGTTTCAAAGCTTCTCATACGAATAAGAGGAAAAAAAGATTTTGACTAAGCTTACCTCCACTTGACTAATTGGATTAGCCAGAAACCATTAGGATGGGGACAAGGACAAGGGCAATTGAATGCAAACCTGATTATAAGTACTTTAGACACGCGCTCAAAGTGGGAGGTGTCTAGACAATAATTCCTCACTGCCCAATAATGACAGGAGTAACAAAAGAACCATGTGGTCCTAACCATATCAATGACTTGTAGAAATAAATGACCATAGGATTTCAGGATTAAAAAGAGACGTTCTGTGGCAGTAGGTGTATCAGACTTTTTATCTTTGAAATTAATATTTAGTTAGATTCCCTGTTTTTAAGGATGGGATACAGTGAACAAATTGAGCTGCTCTCTTATTGGGTACATTAAACAACATATTGCACTACTAAAACTATAGGTTGATTGATTTTTTTAAATTAAGGGAATGGTCTCCATTATAACATATACCTTTCAATGCCTCAAAGCACCTATATGTATGTTTATTGACGACAAAAAGCAAACAGAATGAATATCCATCAGGCCACCCTTTGCAGTAGCCTTGTTAGAAATTTGTCAGGTTGGAAGCAGCTTCACAAGGTCCATTAAAAGAAATCTCCTTTTCATAATAAGATGGTGGATTTGCGAAAAGCATTCAAAGAAGAATAAAGTTTGAAATGTTTTGGTGTTCTTTGACACAGCTTTTTTACATGTCCTAACAGGGTAAGGCAGCAATAAACAAGATGCAGAATATGGTGCGCCATGTGACTAAATCTGTTGAGTTCAGATGCCCAATAGGCATGTTCAAGTGACATCGTGCTCTGGTTAGCTCGTACTTGGAGTACTCCATACAGTTTTGGTTGCTGTGAATAGAGGGGTGTGTGAGGACCATGGAAGTGCAAAAGAGAACAAAAAGGATGATTTCTTCATTTGGAGGGATGAGATATCAAGAATGACAGGGACACTTGGGCCTTGAAAAGAGATGTTGTAAATTGGACCTTATGGATGTATATAAGTTGCTAAATGTGATAGGAAAATTAACCTCAGAATAAAAGTTTTAGATGCCCCAAAGCATAGTAACATTGGAATAGGAGTGGGCCATTCAAATGCAATGAGCCTATTCCACTATTTTATTGGAACATGGCAGATATTGTCATCCCATTTCCTCATCTTTTCTCCTTATATCACTTTACAGTATATCCTGCAACGTCTCAAAGACGTGATAAAGCACTGTATGAAATGCAAGCATTATAATATATTGCTTAATGCCCTTACTTTTCATCTAACACTTAAGCAAATCAATCGATGCAGCAACAAAGACACCAGGAAAAAGACCACAGCGATTCAAGTTTGTGAAGGGCAGTTTTTGGATAAGGATTAGGAAATATCTCTATATCCAGAGGATAATCAATAGCTGTGATTGATTACCAAAAATGCTTCATTTAAGAAACATTTTGATCTTGTATTGGTTATGGTGAGTACTCTGGGTGAATGAGATCAAATGGGCCAAAGACCCTTATCCATCTGTACATCTCTTGTGCTACGTATTGCAGTCTTGTGTACCCTGTTAGTGTTTGTGGCAGGTATGACAGCTAAAAATGCAGCAAAGTCCTTTCGCCTACCTCAGCCTGCAGTTTAGACGCACAATACAATTTAAATGTACTATAACAAAAAGGGTAAAATGCACAACATTTGTGATTGTACATCAGATAAATTTTTGCTGTGCTACAATCATTAGAATTTATTTTTTTCCCACTTGGTTTCCACTGATCCAGTTTATAAACCAAAAAATTGCAAATAGCAAATTTGGAGCCATGTTACTTTTTAGGATTGTATGAAATAAATTTTTAGTTACTTTTAATAGATAATTTATGATTTGTAAAGTGATTTGACTGTAAAAATAGCAATAAGCTGCGATGAAGAGATGAATACTCAATAAGTTGTTGTGAGTTCTGTCTTCCATAAGCGTAGGCTACAACTAGGGTCCATATAATTGTAATATGACAACAACAAAATTACATTTGTATAGCACCTATCACATCGGGAGGACATCGCAAGGCGATGACATACTGCAACCTAATTTATTCATTGAGGGACCAGCCAGAAACTTTAATATTCTCCATATATTTAAAAAAATTGTCTATTGGGTTTTGAGTTCATGAAAATTAGTAATCAACCATTAGTTTGTAGCTCTGGGTAATGGGTGCCATTAATTGTTACCTTGGATCCACTAAATGCACTGTAAGTACATTAGATTTACTCTGTGGTTACACCGACATCTAAAATATGCAATGACTATTTGAAGACCCAATCATTTTTCAGTTTAGGAAATTCTTCCCCAAGACTGTAAATCATAGAATTTTAGAATTGTACTGCCCTGAGGAGGCCATTCAATCAATTTTGTCCATATCAGTTCTTTGAAAAAAAATCAGTGTTCAGAGAAAACCTGCAATTCCGTTTGGTCAATAATCCTCCTTCAAACTAGTCATTCATGACTTTGTTCACAGCAATTTATGATTAGTAATAATGGAAGCATAGATAAATAGTTCATATTTACCATGGCATACTACAAACTAGATATAAATCAGTTAATTAATAATGCAAAATAAATTGTATTAAAATTAAAGGAATGAATGACTGAACCAGTTATGATACCAAGTGTGTTCCAATAATGAATGATCACATACAATATGTACAGCTGGCATACTGATGAGAGTGTTACTAATAAGCCAGTTAGTTCCTTAAATCAGTAGCAGAAAAAGCAAAGGCTGAATTACTATACATATTGAGAAACCAATTAAGGCTGAAGATAAATTGAATTTCATGAGTTTGAAGAAATTAATTTAGATTGAATTTATTGATCAGCTGCCTGGTTTAAAAAAAACATTTCAAGAGCGATAGCTCTCACCTTACATCGCCAGTGGCAATCTTTTCCAAGTCCTATTTAAGTATTATACCAGCACAATTATATAGTGATGGAGATGGCGTGTAATCCAGTTAATAGATATGATACAGCTATTTTTTCTTTGAAATTAAGTGTTGTTTAAAAAGAGCAACCTTAGCAGTTCACTCAGTGGTCTGATGGATAAAGGCACTGCTTGGTTTAGGTTGGGACGTCTTTCTGACATGAAGGGCGCTAAACAAGTGTAATTTGTTGCTGTTAGTTGACTAACCTTAGCCAGGAAAGCAGTTGGAGGCACTGTAGCTGGCTTGTTGGTTAGGGAAAGGCAAAATCAACCAGGTTTCATGTCGCTGATTGCTGCCCAAAGATTTCTCTTTAAAGGAACTTATGCAGTAATGATAGGTGAGGTCAGGATTTGGCTTGGCTGTGATGACCCCCACCATCAAATAGCCTAGGAGCATTCATTGACTAATAAATGGCTATTTGTACATTGTACCTGATGATACCCATGAATCTTTATCCCAGCAAGATTCAGCGTATTCAGAAGCAAGAAATTGACAAAAATAACAATTTACATTTATATAGTGCCTTTCATACCAAAAAAACATATCAAAGCATTTTGCACACAACTGATTGGGAGCTAGATGTAGGGTCTTAGGAAACACTGCTTCAAAAAAGTAAAATCACTTTAAATTCTTTATAATTTCAAGAAAGTAAGTACTTCCAAGTCTTTTCAGAATAACCCAAAGTTGAAGTCAGCTCATTAAAATAACAAACATGGAGCACACCCAGTGTTTTAATCTACAACAAAATTACATTTATAGAGCGCCTTTCATGTTGGGAGGACATCCCAAGATGCTGGACAGTCGGGGGTCAGGACCCGAGCATGGGGGAATCTAGCTTCTTTACCAAGTGCAGCACGTGATAATTTTGTTTTAAGAGAAGTGGCATGTTGACACTGGAAAATCGCTCATAGTGCAGTCCTAGTCTTTAGATGTCAGGTGCCGACCAGACTTAGTTGGTAGCAATCTTGCCTCTTGAGTCCAAACCCACAACTTTTGAGATTTTGAACTCACAGTTTGGGCTGACACTCCAATACTCTGCTGGGGGAATACAGCATTGTTGGAGGTGCCATCTTTTGGGTGAGATCTAAAACCAAGGCCAATTCAGGCAGATGTTAAAGATCCCTTGGAATTATTTGAAAAGGGAAGGGAGTTTCTCCTGCTGTCCTCACCAAGAATCCTCCAAATAAAGTTGATCATTCTCTTTATGGCTGTTGGTGGAACATCGCTGTTTGCAAATTAGCTACCGCATTTATCCACAAATTCACAGTCACTACACATCCTAGTAAAATCATGGGAAGCATTTTGAGATCTCTCTAGACGTGATGAGGTCCTACATCAAATGAAAAGATTATTATTTTAATATTATTATCATATTTAAATATCCTGGTGTTTGCATGTGTGGAACATGTGAAGTTGTCATACTGTCTACAAGATAACATTATACATTTTGCTTATATGCAGAACCTCCACATAGTCCTGTATCTACCAGAGCTGCACATGAATAAATGATGAGATTTCTCCTGATATTTCTTGCTGGTACTGTTACTATTATTTAGATAGTGGCAATTATCTACAATGAATGGGAAATGTGTAGTTGTTACTGCGGCAGAAGTCCAGTGACAATGGTCATCTAGGAACTCGCAGTGACCACAGTGACCAGTGTGCTAAAACTCACAGACTATTGGTACAAAGTCAGCAATAGAGCAGATACTAGGAAATAGGAAACTAGTAACTCAAGAGGTTTTTAAAAGTTTCTAATAATTTACCAAGATAGGTAATCAGGCAGCATGAATCTGTATTAATGAAAAAGTCCAATAATGTATCAAATAATAGTGGCGACGGAAAAGTACTCCTCTAGAAAGCATTAGAGTTACTGGTGCCTTGTGACTAGAAAAAGCACCTTGGCACATAAAGTGCATTTCTGGCAGGGTATCCCATGTAGGTCATGTTGACTTTGTGAACCCTCGTTTTCTCTAGGAGGGCTTTTTAGCTCCAGTGTCAAACAAATTCAGGGATGAGAGCATTTAGTTTGGGGCCATTAGTAAGAGTTTGAGGAAAAAAACAAAACCACTGGTGAGGCACTGGGATGGGAGAAACTTATAGTGAATCTGGTATCAAGAAACAATGAGGTTAGAGAAAGGTGGGAAAAATAGATGAGAACATTAAAAAGTAATTAAACGTTTTGATCTTCGCACTGGGCAAAAGATTTAACAGATGCTCATGGAACTGGGAAGAATCCCAAGCTGGTTGGTGACATCACTTCCAGTTTTGGTTGCAGTTATGTTTCTTTTGCACAGGAAGTGATTACAGTATTTGTGTATTCGTCAATATTTGTAGACTGAACTGCATCAAAAACAGCCACTGTTTAAATTGTTGTATTTCAACATACACTGTTTTGCACTGAGAAGTTGAAGCAGTAGCAGAGATTAATGTTCAAGTCTCTAAATATTGTCCCAACTTTTTTTAAAAAAGAGCATGTTTGCGTTGTAGTAGATTTAGAACTTCTCAATGTTAGTTTGGTAGTACAGCAGGGTATTACATACGTGGAAGATACACGTTCAAGGTTAGGATCGTCAACAAACTCAGAAAACAGTGCAAAGCAAATTCTGATAACCAACGCTCCATGCAGTGAGTATACAGGGATTGGGTTTGCTATTAAAGGACTCATCCTTAATCAAAGCACTTTTTATTGAATTCATTTCTTCCCTTACAATTATCTATGTCTGTTATCTAAGTTGCACACTTTACAAGAGTGTATACTGTTTATATGTCTTTTGCTGTGGTGCTAAAACAGGTTTCTTTTAAAAACGTTTGCTTTAATGTAAAGTAGGACGCTTAAGCATTGGACAGTATTTACGTTGGCTTGACTGTGGGTGAGTAATGAAGTAGATGCTGAGTTCAGGCACATGCTGAGCAACTTCTGGTTGCAATAACCCGTGCTACACATTGGCCCAAGATTTTACTAAGTGAATTGATCGAATAAGCACTAAAGCTGGTTTAAAAGTTGTGTATTTCTTATTTCCCATGCTGCAGTTGTTATTAACTTTTAATTTTAAATTTAACCCTTGAGTGCTTTCAAATTGTACCCTTTTAACATTATATCTGAGGAACTGATTTTGCCTATTTCTCTGAATGAAGATATGTTTATTTTAATGTCAATTGGACATTTATGCCAAACTATTTAAATGTTGTAGAATTTGAAGCAGTCCAACAAAGCATTTTATGATGGTGAAGTCCCAATGACTGAGTTATATGAAAACTCTGTCAGTATGACACAATTCTCCTTTGTAACAATCTGTATATTTGTGTACCATAAGTGTTGCACATTAACATTTGATTTTCGAAAGGTAAGGAGATAATGGTACACTTAAACAATCTTTTGGTTCAGACACAGTTGGAATGTTTTGTACAGTTTTGGATACCTATAAAATCAATAGAAAGGTGAATTGTGGGATGTTACCAGGGATGAGAGGATTTAGTGTTGAAGAAAAAGTTAGATGTTAGGGCTTTTCTTTTACTAGAACTAAGAAGGTTAAGGGATGACCTGGTTCTCTGCAACCGTGCCTTCACCTCCCCTCTCGACTCTCTACCCCCTCCTCATCTCTCCCTTCCCTCCCCTCACCCTGATCATTTCCCCCCTGCTCGGGTCCCAACCCAACTGTCCAGTGCCTTGGGACGTCCTCCCGACGTGAAAGGCGCTCTATAAATACAATCTTCTTGTTGTTGTAAAGGTTTACAAGATAACGAAAGGTTGTGTTAGGATAAATAGTAATAGATTATTTCCACGGTTAACATGGCATTAAGTAGAGAACATAAATTTAAGATATGCACCAAAGAATTCAATAGGAGGTTAGATAAAATGTATTTACACAGAAGGTAGTTGAAACGTGCAGTTCTCTGCCCACAAACTGTAGTTGAGACAGTGTGTATCTGTTCTTTTAAAAGGGATTGAATCAAATAGATTCTTGAAGAGGAGAAAAGTTAAAGAACAGAGTGGATGAGCTGAAGACTGAAAACTGTTCGATATTCTGTTTAGTGGCTGTCGCTATGATCTTCTCCTACCCCACTCTTTTCTGTTTTATTTTTGGTCAGCTGGGTGCTTGACACATGTTGAAGCCCATTACCCTGCTTAAGCGTATCCAAACATGACTGAGAGTTCCATATATGTATGCCACTTACACATGGAAATTTCCCAATTCTGGAATAGAATGCACACTGTCTTACTAGAGCGAAGCATTCTGCTTACCTGATTCTTACCTAATTGTTAAGCACAATTTGGCAAGTGCCAAGGCTTCAGGACCCCAGAGTGTGCGTTGGGTTTAACCTGCTAAAACCGCATAGCTTGTCATCGAGGTCAAGGTCTGGCAAGCTTTCCCACTGCTTGTCCAGGCAGGACCATCCTACCCTTTAGGGCGTTGGCTTGCAGGGTCAAAAGGAGCTGAGTGAGAAGAATCCCTGCTCCCAGTGGCTGGTCTGGCCCTCCATTCCTGCCAACGAGTGAAGCTCTCTGCCTGTCTCTCTGCTTGTCTCTCTGTCTGTCTCTCTGTCTGTCTGTCATCATCAGTGCCCTGGAGGACTGCGGACTGGATTGGCTCAGGAATTGGACCACTGAGACTGCCACAGAGGGTTGACTTAATTCTGACATTCTATTGCCAAGCCAGTGCAGCTCCAAGTAGACCCCACTTACCTTTCCCCCCACTAAGGGGATCAGTTCATGCCTAGCACCCACACTGTCCCCGTAAAACGCTTCAAGGTGTTATCTTACACAAAGGGTGCTATATAAATGCAGGAAATTGTTATTGTAATACGAGTGATTTTGTTTGTTCAGCTTTTGGTTATGAAGAATGGGGATTCCTTAAATTCCACTGTAGTACAATAGATAGTGACAACATTGTAAACAGCAGCCACTGAATATATGTTTAGCTACACTTTGAAGACAGTTCTTTAAACTAACTCTTTCACCATTTAATGGGTAAATATCTGAAATAATGCTTTTATAATGAACATTATATTAAAGATTTAAATTAAAGTATAATATTTTATTCGGAATTTTCAACTCCATTCTTACACAACTGTCATAGAAACAGAAGTATTTAGTACAGAAAGACATTTAACGCATTGAGTGAGTGCCTTTGCTGTTCATACAGCATTATTAGGTCACACAAGGTTGTTCTTTTTAAATTAATTTTCGATTTCTTTTCTCACATCGTTTTACTGCCAGGAGTATATTCAGTTCCCCTTTGAATGATTTCATTTATCCAGCCTCATAGCCACTTGATATGATCATCTGATGTGTTTTCTTGTGCTGTCAATAGACATTTTGCTGAAATAAGAACCGTGAGCCTCAGCAATGGAGAAGAGCATTGTGGGTGACTTCGCCTCTGCTACCGGCAGCCAGGACTTCGATGTTTTCAGTGCTATGGATTGGAAAGATGGGATAGCCACACTACCGGGGAGCGATTTAAAGGTAAATATTGAACAAACAAAATCACATTTCTGTGTAAAATCCAATTGACAGTAATGTTGCAAAAGAAAGCAGAAATGTCATTGGAACAAACAACAACAAAATTATATTTGTAAAGAGGATGTCCCAAGGCGCAGAACATTCGGGAATCAGGACCTGAGGTGGGGGGATAGATTGGACTGAGGGAGTCAGGAAGGCGGCTGAAGGCATGTTCAAAAGGAGGATCTTGAGTCATGCCTTGATGGAGGCAAGGGAGGAAGCGAGTCGAAGGGATGTGGAATGGAGTTCCAGAGGGTGGGGGCAAAAAGGCTGAAAGCCCAGTCGTCGATGGTAGGGTGGGTCGGGCGGGAGACGTGGAGCAGACCGGAGCCTGCTGTGCAGAGGGAGAGGACAGGTTGATAGGGGTTCAGCAGGTCAGAGAGGTAGGAGAGGGCAAATCCAAGAAGGGTCTTGAAAGTGAGGACGAGGATTTTGAATTCTGTTCTCTGAGGGATGGGGAGCCAGTGGAGCCAGGCGAGGGTGGGGGTAATGGTGTAACGGAGCCTGGTGCGGGATAGGACACAAGCTGCAGAGTTCTGGATGATCTGCAGCTTGTGGAGGGAAGAGTTGGGGAGGCCGACAAGGAGGGAGTTTCTGTAGTTGAGCCTTGATGTGACGAATGCATGTATGAGTGTTTTGGCGGCCTGAGCAGTGAAGCAGTGGCGGAGTCGGGAAATGTGGCGGAGGTGGGCGAAGGCAGAGCGGGTCATGGCATGGACAAAGACAAATTAGGAGGGTGGATAGAACTATAGCAAGTTAAATTAAAATAGCAAATGTGACGTAGTACAGTTTAATCATACGAATGCTAGATAAGAACTTGCAAACAGAGAAGGACTGCACACCAGTCCTTGCCAGGCTCCACTGTCTCCAAATCACTGAACGTATCGATTCCAAGATCCTCTCACTTGTTTTCAAAACACTTTATTCCCTCGCAACTCCCTACCTATCCAAACTGTTTACCCTCATTCCACCACCCGCTGCCTCCGCTCGGCTAGCATTTAGGGTGCTATATAAATGCAAGTTGTTGTTGTTGACTTGGGGAGGTAGATGAACAAAGGTATTTAAGGATTCAAACACATGAGTTTCAACCAAATGCAGAAGGAAATCAAAAGGATAATGGTGGCTGGGATTCACAACATATGATCTAGAATATAGAAACAAGAAAGTGCTGCTGCAGTTTAACCCGGTGATGATTGTATCTCATCTGGAGTATTGTGTTGAGTTTTGAGCACCCAGCCTTCGGAAACATATACTTGGTTTATGGGGTGGCCAACAACAACTTGCATTTATTTAGTGTCCTTCACATGAGGTAGTGTCCTGGAGGGCTTGACAGTAGCGGAGTCTGACCCCGAGCCAGGGGGAGAGAGAGGGGGGAGGTGACTGTAAGCACGATCAAAAAGGAAGGTCTTGAGGCGAGATTTGAAAGTAGGGATTGAGGGGCAAGGCAGAGGGATTGAGGGAGAGAGTTCCAGGATTTTGGGGCGTAGTGGCTGAATGCATGGCCACAGATGGTGGAGAGGAGGGGACGAGGGACAAACTGAAGGCTGGAGCCAGCTGAGCGGAGCAGCGGGTGGGGGGAATGGGGGCGTAAGCGAATAGGATAGGTAGAGAGATCCGAGGGGATGAAGGGATTTGAAAACGTGTGAAAGGATCTTGACTAGTGATGATTTGCCAGATGAATCCCTGGGATGAAGGGATTTAGCTGTGATGAGAGGCTAGGTAGACTCAGGTTATATTTCTTAGATCTGAGGAGATGAATGGTAATTTGATTGGCTTGTTTAAAATAATAAAAAGAATGAAAGGGTAGATGGGAGATGATTTGTCTAATGTTCGGTGTCCTCTATCATTCCCGTTCCCTGAAGGCCATAGAAGTATCAGGCTTCAACAACAGAGTCAGACTCATGTGCCTGCTCTGTTAATAGCACTCTCATCTCTGAGTCAGAAGGTTGTGACTTCAAGCCCCACGTCATGACTTGGAACTGATATAGTATAAGTTGATACTCTAGTGCAGTGCTGGGAGTGTGTTGCATTGATTGAGTTGCTGTCCTTCAGGTGAGATATTAAACCAAGGCCCCATCTGCCTATTCTGTTGGACATTAAAGATCACGTAGCACTATTTGAATAGAGAGGAGAGTTTCTCCTGGTGTCCTGATCAACCATCCCCCAAATAAAATTGGTGATTCTCATCATGGCTGTTTGTGGGACATAGATGTGCACAAATTGGCTGCTGCATTCACTCACAAAACAATCAGTTTGCAATATATCCTGTGAAGCGCTTTGGGACATCCTTATTACGTGAAAGGCACTGTACCAAATGCAAGGATTATTACGACTTTTCTACTCCTCCCCAATATCCTCTTGGGTTCCTGACCTCTGAAGGTCATAGAGGCATAATTAATTGGAAATTTTGAAAGGGAGATGGATAGACAATTGGAAATTAAAATTATATGGAGAAAAGGCAGGGCAATGGGATTAAAAGATCTGCCATGATCTTTTATAAATTGCTCAATGGCTGAATGGAGTTCTCCTATTCCCATGTTTATAACATTTGCATTGTCACAGGGTCACTTAACAGAAGTCTTGTGTAAATACATCATTTGGTTAGATGTTGTGATTTATTTCTGCACAGTTTCCTGTCCCAGTCAAACAGGTTGAAATAATGATAATGAGACCGCCGAGATTGTGGGTGAGTGCACTGGCACCAGAATAGTGGCATTGTGATACCTGTATCCTTTGCAGAAAACATTACAAAAGCTTATGATCCAATGGCATTCTCTCATTTAACTGTCTTCACTCCTGAAGTGCATTAGCAGTTGGTTGTGACAGGTGGAAATAATTTGTCATGCTGGGCAAAGTTCTTTTCTGAATTAATATAATAACATGTAGTTTCTGAATGTTATGAGTCATATTTTATTGGAAATGATCCATTAAGGTTTCTTTACGTGTAGTTTAGAATAAATGAGTTTGGTGCTTTGGAGATAATCACAGACGAAGCAGAGGTGGAAAGGATAAAAAAGGCCAGTGCTACTAAGACATGGAATGTGCCTATTGTGCATGAAGGTTAGTGTGGCATTTTGAAACGTCTTTATTTGTGCGTGCACTAAGTGATCTTGCCCCTCGCTCACTAAGCAATCCATCCTTATGTGTGTACTGCTCGTTCTTCACTGCTTCTGCCCTTTCAGCCACCAGCCACTCTCCCCCCCTCCATCCCCCACCTTCCTGGAAATTTTCCCAAATTTCTTGTCTAGTGCCTTCTTTCACTGCCTTCAATACACTCATAAAATGTACCTTTTTAACCGTACTTTTGGTGAACACCCTCATTTCGCCCACAAAATATACAGTTAATTCACTTGACAGTATATTCTGTGAAGCACTTTGAGACGTCTAGAAGACGTGATAAGGCGCTATATTAAATGCAACGATTATTATTATTATCCTTCCCATTGTCACTGTGAAGCACTGTAAGACGGACATTCATTCCACACGAAAGATGCTATGTGAATGCATATGTTTGGAGGTTTTTTTCAATGTGTCTCCAATATTCCTATATCATAGGAAACAAATCCAATCCAAAATTACATTTGTAAAGCGCCTTTCGCGTCGATAGGACATCTCAAGGCACTGAACAGTCAGGGATTTGCATGTCAGGGTGACCGAAGGCTGGGTCGAAGAAGGGTTCTTGAGGCGTGCCTTGAAAGAGGCAAGGGAGGGAGCGAGGCAAAGTGAACGTGGGATAGCGTTCCAGATGGTGGGGGCAGCGAGGCTGAAGGCCCGACTGCCGATGCTGGGGCCGGGCGGGGACATGGAGCAGGCTGGAGCCTGCTGAGTGGAGGGAGTGGAGAAGTTGATAAGGGGCTAGCAGGTCGGAGCGGTAGGAGGTGGCAAGGCCATGGAGGGCCTTGAAGGTGAGGGCGAGGATTTGGAACTCGATCCTCTGAGGGATGGTGAGCTAGCAGAGCCGGGTGAGGGTGGGTGTGATAGGGTCACGGAGCCTGGTGTGGGAGAAGACACAAACTGCAGAGTTCTGGATGATCTGCAGCTTGTGGAGGGAAGAATCATAGAATATTACAGCACAGAAGGAGGCCATTCAGTCCATCGTGCCTGTGCTGGCTCTTTGGAAGAGCTACAATCAGTACTCACTACCATGCTCCCCCATATCCCTGCAAATTTTTCCTTTTCAAGTACCTGACTAAAGTTTTTCCTTTTCAAATACCTATCCCTTTTAAAGTTGTTATTTAATCTGTTTCCACCACACTTTCAGGCAGTGCATTCCAGACCATAACAACTCTCTGTGTCTGAATAGAATGGTCAAAGTTGCAGTATTCCTGAACATTATTCCTTTTCCTAATTATGGAATGAGGTTAAAATATGTTTTGAAATACTGATTTCTGAATAATTGTAAGATCAAAGGCTGGAAGAAAATTCCTGGACACATTCATCTTGAATTCCATTTTGCCTGTATAATGTTTGAGTGCCAGAAAATAGCCTTTCTGATCTTATGTAGAGGATACTAGCCTAACTCAGTCTAAGACTGTGTTCTGTGAATAAACCTATAAAAGCTCAATTCCACACTTGAAAATGACTATAAAGACATTGTTTAAATGTTTAGGCTCAGTTAATACATTACAAATTGCTCAATTTAAATCATTATGGTTTATTTCCATTCCTCCTTCTGATTGAGGATTTGCAGGAGAAATGTTACAATTCCAAGGGAACAGGCCACTAGTATATCATTAAATAATTAAGTTAGTGAGTGCTGGCAAGGTAATCAACATTGTGGCATTAATAGATGTCGCATTTTAGCTCTGTCTTAGAATGATTTTACGCTACAAATTGTGTACTGAATTATAAAGTGTTTTCCATCAGTCAAAAGTAATGCCTTGAAAAATATGTTCAAAACCCAAATCAGTTAATCTAGCATCTGAGACTGAACATAAACCTGTATTGTTTGCACATTTGCTCTTCCAATGTTAGTCACAATATTCCCCTATTCCAAGATGTACAGAAACCAGTTACTGGCCCTGCCATCGCTGCACCTGAGATTGAGTGAGTCAGCAGCAACCGGGGATCGAACCTGGGATTTTCCTGATCTATTTTAGAACCTTATCACATGACGCATTTACTTAGCTGAACATTTTTAATTTACATTTATTGACTAAATTTAAAAAAATATTAGTTTACTGTAAATAAAGACTATTGGATTTTGGCGAAAAATGAGAAAAGGTGCATGTGGAATCAAATCCTGCAAATGAACATGTTAGGAGGGGTTTGTAGATCACAAAATTGTTCCTGATGAAGAACGCCCTTTGGTCCATCTGAGTTCAGCCCTCCTCATCACTGCATCAAGCTGCTTTTTAAATGAGTCAGCAACAACAACTTGCATTTATATAGCACCCTTCACGTGGGGTAATGTCCCAGAGTGCTTTATGTCCAGTGTCCTGGCCTCTACCACTATGTTATATACGTGCACAGGTGACTTCAGTGGTGGAAAAGCTCATGAACCAAAAAATCGCAAATATCAGACAAAAAGAACCTCAGGATGTAAAGTGTTTTTTGTGCACAGACGATATGTACGTCTTACCAAGATAGGAGAAGCCAGTTATAGTGCCCCAGCGTTGCCGTGTTAAGATCAAGCAACTCAGCATAGGCTAAAAATTGAAATCTGTTCTGAGGCAATCTTAGGCATCAGCAAAGTTTTTACTGGTTAGTATAAAATACATTGGACATCCTTGCACGTGACACACTTTACAACCTGAGCTCCTTTTTCCAACAATCATGCCATTTACGCCTTGATGCTGCCGTCTAAATGCTTTTACAGTCCCCTTTATCTTGTCCTTGTGAAATGACCGATATGTTTTGTCAATTAGTTTTAGCTGGAAACTCAGCACCAACACTGACAACTGAGGAGGCCCCCAGTATGGATGGAATACTTTGCTGTGAGAACTGTGGCCATTATGGCACTCCAGAGGAATTTAGCCACAAGGGCAAGTTTTGCGGTGTAAAATGTGCTCAGCAGGCAAAGGAAAAGTAAGTGCCAAATATTATTTTTTACTTGGGGCTGGGTGGGAGGGAATAATGATCATAGGATAACAGTCATTTTACTGTGACATTTCACACATCAGCTGTACGAATGACATTATTATTTTACTGTAAATAAAGACTATTGGATTTCAGTGAAAAATGGGAAAAGAAATGAGAAATCTAATGTAATAAAAAGTTTACAACAACAACAAGATTACATTTGTATAGTGCCTTTCATGTCGGGAGGACTTCCCAAGGCGCTGGACAGAGTACAGCATTTCAGACCTGAGCTGGGGTTGGGGGGGGAAGGAGATTGGCCAATGGCATGGTTGAATAGGAGGGTCTTGAGGCGGAACTTGAAGGAGGCAAAGGAGGGGCGAAGCGGAGTGACTGGGGGATGGAATTCCAGAGGTTGAGGGCAGAGTGGATGAAGGCTCTCCCGCCATTGGTGGGGCGGGTGAGTCGGGGGACGTGGAGCAGGCCAGAGCCGGCTGAGCGGAGGGAACGGGTGGGTTGGTAGGGGGTTATGAGGTTGCAGAAGTAGGGTGGGGCGAGGCCATGGAGGGCTTTGTATGTGAGGACCAGGATCTTGAACTGGATCCTTTGAAGGATAGGGAGCCAGTGGAGTCGGGTGGGAGTGCAGGAGATGGGGTCACGGAGTTTGGTGCAGGAGAGGACATGGGCTGCAGAATTCTGGATTATCTGCAGCCTGTGGAGGGAGGAATTGGGAAGGGCGACAAGCAGGACGTTTACATAGTCGAGCCTGGAGGTGATGAAGGCATGAACAACAGTTTCAGCGGCCTGAGGGGTGAGGTAGTGGCGGAGTCGGGCGATGTGAGGGAAGGCAGAGCGGGTCATGGCTTGAATGTGGGGGAGAAAAGACAGTTGAGGGTTGAACAAGATACCTAGGTTCCTGACTGGCTGGTGAGTTATAGTGTGCAACCATGGAGGTTGATGTTGCCAGAGCCTGAGGTGCTGAGGCGCTGGCGTGAGCCAATCAGGAGGGCCTCAGTCTTGTTCACATTCAACTGTAGGAAATTTACCCTCATCCAGGACTTGATGTCCGACAGACAGTCTGACAGGACAGCAGGGGTACTGGAGTTGAGGGTGGAGGCAGAAAGATAGAGTTGGGTGTCATCCGCATTCATGTGGAAATTGACCCCATGTCTGCGGATGACGTCACCAAGGGGGAGCATGTAGATACTAAAGAGGAGAGGGCCAAGGACAGAGCCCTGGGGAATGCCAGACGTGACATTGCTAGGGCTGGAGGAGAAACCGTGAGAGGCAATGAAGTGGAAACGGTGAGAGAGATAGGAATCAAACCAGACAAGGGCAGGTCCATGAAGATTGAGTAAAGCGGAGAGGCGATGTATGAGGATGGAGTGGTCGACAGTGTCGATGGCGGCAGAGAGATCGAGGAGGACAAAGAGATAGAGGGAGCCATGATCACAGATGTTCAGAATGTCATTAGTGACTTTGACCAGGGCTGTTTCCGTACTGTGGGCAGTGCGGAAGCTGATGAGAAGGGGTTCAAAGAGGGAATGTTGAGAGAGAAAGGAGCGGAGCTGGGATGCAACGACTCGTTCCAGGACCTTGGAGAGGAATGGGAGGTTAGAGATGGAGAGGAGGGATGGATCCAGGGAAGGTTTTTTCAGGATGGGGGTGATGACGGCTGTTTTTAGCAGGGTGGGAACTGAACCAATGGACAGGGAGAAGTTGATGACATCGGACAGGATTGTTGTACGTACAACCAGTATGTACGGGCTGTCTCATTTAAGCAGTGACACCTATGGAATGCATTTCAACAAGTCGGAAGAGAAAGGGGAGAAGAAAGTTGGGCGGAGGCAGGTGTTCTTTTGGGAGGTGGTAGCTTTAATGTAATTTTGTTGTTGTGCTTTGTATCTGAGCTGATTGGAGATCTCTGATTTGGGTTAGCAGGCTGCAGATTGCACATGACAGGAAATGCTCAGTGCCTGTGCAGCCTGCTAACATTGGCTGATCAATCCAGTTCTAACTTCTCAGATCAGCACCTGACTTGACTGCCGGTGGGTTAATAAATACTTCATTTTAATTTTTAAGAAGACATATTTATAGCGCTCAGCCTCCCCTGATTATCGTGGTGTTTACACGCACTGTAGTAGAAAGAAAGAGAGATTGAAACTGAGGTAAGGAAGAGAAAGAAAATGTTAAGAAAGGAACAATTTAGGCAAATTTATTGCAGCATGGCAGGCAATGATTTTTTCCCCCATGCCCTCTGAAATGCAATCTGTGCCAGTGCCTCACAATCCATCATCTGACACAAGGTAGTGGGAGAGACTGCCTTGGGACTCAAAGGTAAGATCTCTGGTAAGGAGTCCAGTGTTCAACCACTTGGCCTATTGTGGAAACCTGCAACAATTGTGACACTCCGCATTGCAATGAGGTTCATCCAATGGTTAAACTTCTTCATGAATGTTTTCATAAAGCAAAGGAAGACATTTACCACCAGCTACAAAGTCTATGTGTTACTTATATGTTATTGATTTCCTTTGACATGCTTGTTTGTTAACTGGCAGGTACCTTTGATTCATTTTATTGTTTGACACACTGGGCTGGAGAGCAGCAAGATCAATAAACATTTTTCAGTCAAATCGTGAACCAATGTACTTAATATCTAGGTTTTCAGTATATTGTGCATAGAATGTATGTATCCATTTATGCATCTACATATATTTGATATTCATAAAACCATCAAAGGCTCCAGCAGTTATGTAGCTTAATGGTTAAAGCACTCGCCTCGCCAGCGAGAGGACCTGGGTTTGATTCCCGGGCAGGGCGAAACGTTGGGCAAGTTATCTTACTCCACATGCTTCTGTTTACCTATCAGTAAGAGGGAACTCGCTTGTTCGTCAATTGGTGGATTGCTTTTCTGGGGATAATAATACTTTTAAAAATAAATAAATAATAATGATTTGTTCGTTTCAATCCACGACTGTTTGTGGCACACAACTGTGTGCAATTGGCTGCCGTGTTTCGCCTACAAAATATACAGTCGATTCACTTTGCAGTATATTCTGTGAAGCTCTTTGAGACGTCTCGAAGATGTGATAAGGCGCTATATCAAATGCGAGGATTATTATTCACAACTTCTTTTAAAGATCTTTCAGTGGGGAAGGAAGTATCTACTGAAGTCACTGACTTCTTGTTGGATTTATTTACTAGGATGCTATTACATTGCAGGGAATCTATGTTGAAAAAGGAACCATCGACATGTAATAGTAATGAAGTTTCCAAGTGTAGTCGAAAAAAGAGACAAAAGCCATCTTTGACTGCAAAGGGAGATACTAAAGAAAATGGCGAGTTGCCAAAGGAAGAATATGAGGACATTGTAAGTGTTATTTTTCCATTCTATTTGGTAGGATAGCTTATAATATTTTGTTTCTTCATAATAAAGTGATGCTGGAGTGCACAGCCCATGCAAAGCTTCGTGTTCCAGTGTATATGCTAGATTCTCTCAGGTTTATCACCATTTTTCTTCAGAATTGTTAGTAAAAATTATCATAAATGTGTTTAAGATCTCAGCTTTTTAAAATGTGAGATAGTAACTGAGCATAAAAGTAATATAAAACCAAATAGATTTTAACATTAATGTGTTTGCATGGTACAGTGATTATTGCAATTCATCATGGATGAGTAAAATTGTGCTGTTGTTTTGAGCTGAGCTGAGTGCGTGAATTCCCTCCGGACTGCTGAAATCCCAACCTCAGCCTTGCTGCTTTGTGCAGAAGCCTACTGGAAGCAAGGCACCTCCCTGCAAGCAAGAGGGGAATTTGCAGAGATAGTCATTGCTGCTCAGTTGTCACATCCTCCTGGCAGCCGTTGGAAAGCTGCTGGCTGCCCTTTTTGCTGATCAGTTGCATTGCTTGACAAGAAGAGAAATGGGAAGCGAATAGAGGGGAGTTTATAATCTTCAAAATAAGTACAATGTAACTCGGTGACAGTAAGTCAGTGAAGCCAGATATAATTTCATTTGTGCAATTTAGGAAGAAAAACCAGGAGAGCAGAAGATGCTGAAAGTAGCCCAGAACAACCATGTCAGAGCTCGCAGGAGAAGAAAGGGTGACTCTGGATTGCTGAAACAAAGTAAGTTGAGATAATATGAAATCTTACACTGATAATGCAAGGCTTGAAACTTCATTGAGTTTAAAATAATATAATAATAATACTAATCCTTGCATTTGATATAGCGCTTTTCATGTCTTCTAGACATTTCAAAGTGCTTCACATAATATGCTGTAAAGTGAATTGACTATATTTGTGGGTGAAATTTGTGGGTAAAAGGAAGATATAGGTGATTTATTACCAAAGAATATAATTCACTATTTTTACTTTATGGGATTTGTATCTTGAATAGAGCTTGAATTATTGTATTGAAATAAGGACAACTGTAGACTGTTACTTGAATTGTTTTAGAAGTAGATCTGGAAGAGTGATGCACATTGTGTCGCTGTTGAGGAAAGTAAAGCTGTATTTAATTTAGTTCCACCCTGTTTGTTTTGCTTTGAAACCATTTACCTATCCTTAGTTTGTTGCATTTGTAAAACACGTGTGTTGAGACATTGGATATGCTCTGTGTTGTGGAATGAAAAGGTTGACATATTAATCATGTTTACAAGGGGCAAATTTGACTTGTGCCTGCCTGATTTTTTTTACAGCCAAAGTAATCCAATTCCCTAGTTCTCTTCTAGTTTATATCCACCATTTGGGTAGGAGCTGAAAGGAGACTTTTCATCGAATCATAGAATCTTACAGCACAGAAGGATGCCATTCAGCCCATCATGCCTTTGCCAGCTCATTAACAGCTATCCATTAGTCCCACTACCCTGCTTTTTCCTATTCAAGTACCTAACCAATTCACTTTTGATAGCTACTATCAAATCTGTTTCCATCATCCTTTCAGGAAGTACATTGCAGACAGTAACAACTGTCTGGGTGAAAAAAAATTCTCCTTGTCTCCCCTCTGGTTCTTTTACCAATTATCTTAAATCTGCGTTCTCTAGTTACTGACCCAACTGCAAGAGGAAACAGTTTTTTCCCTATTTACTCTTATCAAAACCCCTCATAATTTTGAACACTTCTATTAAATCTCCCCTTAACCCTCTCTGCCCTAGGGAGAATAACCCCAAGCCTCTCTAGTCTCTCCACATAGTCATAGTCCCTCATCCCTGGTATAATTCTTGGAAATCTCCTTTACACCTTCTCCAAAGCCCTTACATCCTTCCTAAAGTGCCCAGAATCAAATTATTCATTGTTGATTCTATTGGTAATTTTAATGCAACATAAAATTAATGCAGATTTGTAGCTTTAAAGATCTGTTGTTTACTGGCCATGACTGTTTTATGTGTAGAAATCCATCCACATTTATTGTTTTACTGTTTAAAAGGTTTGAAACTCAATTTGGCTTTGTGAAGTTCCTCTTTACTTTGCATATCCATGAAAAGAAAACCTTTTTTCGCAGCTAATATGTTTTGAACCATTTTTTTCCAGCTTTGACTTTTGATGGCAAAAGGAAAGTCTGGTGTTGGGCATCCTATTTGGAAGAGGAAAAAGCTACAGCAGCACCTACTAAGCTTTTCAAGGAGGTTAGTTCTTAAGAGCTCTGGCTAATATTTGACACCAGTTTCTCAGAAATAAAGTAGAATGGGAATGTGCATGGTTTTGGCCACGTTGCAATTGAGCCCCTCCTAGCATCTTGCAGATTAAGGCCTTTGGATTGCAGCCCTTTTACAGCCTGTAAAATAAGATGCATTGTGAAAGGATAACCCCTTCGAGCACTTCTTGTCTCTCCTTTATCTGCAGGAGACAAAAGTTTTCTATTGTGGGTCCAAGAGATAGATGACATCATGATTATGATAGAGTAATAGTTGCCATGATTATTTGCATTGCTCGGTTAGCCAGTAACAAGAGGGTACAAATTTAAAATAATCACAAAATGAATTAAGAGGGAAGTTAAAAAATATTTCTTCATTGCCAAGGTAGTGGCAATGTGGGAATCTCTACTACACACCATTGTTAAAGTGGAGTCTATAAATTATTTTAAAAGGGAATTGAGATGGACGATTGAAAAAGAAGAATATTAAAGGGTAGGACAAGCACACAGGAGATTGGGATTAGACTGGGTGACTCGTGTGGAGAATCTTCTCCATAAGTGCAGGCTTGATGGGTGGAATATCTTTCTGTGCATTAACATTCTATGAATGCATGATAAGCGATTCTCCTACTGATACTGACTGATTTTTGTAATGGGCAATTACCATCTGAATGGCATCTTGTGTTGTCTGATAACCAGCAAATGAGATTAGTTGTGCAGATCTCCAAGTAGACTGTCTATCCAGGCAAATGTGAGGTTGAAGGTAAATTCTACATTAAATAATATTAAGGCTATGTTATCATTGTTCGTAGCTTTGTTAAGCTGTCGTAGAATATTTTGTTGAAACATGGGAGCCATTCAGGAGCAGTACAGCAGATGGTAGTCCTGTAGCTCAGTGGTTAGAGCACTCGCTTTACAAGTGAGAGACCTGAGTTCAATTCCAGGCAGGGCGAAACCTTGGGCAAGTCTCTACTCCACACGCCTAATAATAATCCCTCCAAAAAAACAAAACAATAATAAATGGGTCATTTTCAATCCATGACTGTTTGTGGGACATTGCTGTGCACAATTGGCTGCCGCGTTCGCCCACAAATATACAGTCAATTCACTTTACAGTATATTCTGTGAAGCGCTTTGGGACGTCTAGAAGACGTGAAAAGCGCTATATCAAATGCAAGGATTATTATTATTATTTATTATATGCTTATAATGTATTATAAACTGCTGAAAGTTTTGTTAGTTTATTTGTTATATAATAAACTGACATTTAGTTTTGGTAGAATATGATTTATTATTTTTGATCATTCTAATTGGAAGCTTGAATAAATTAGTTTTTTTTAGATACCTGTGGATTTTGTATAGTTTTTTCTACTTTATTCCCCATTATTAAGAGAGAACAATGTTCAATTGCTTTACATAGACAAAGTATGCTTTTTCTAAGATAAAATCTAATTGTACTCATTTCATTTGTTGCATTTCAGTACCAGTCATTTCCACAGAGCAAAAATGGATTTAAGGTTGGATTGAAACTTGAAGGTGTGGATCCAGAGCATCCGTCTATGTACTGCGCCCTTACTGTGGCTGAGGTACATTTCAATAGTGTCTGCAAAATTTAACCAAATGTAGAGACACAAATTTGCATGTGAATGTGCAAATATAGTACATGCAAATTTAGGTTTGTCCACAAAATATACAGTCAATTCACTTTACAATATATTTTGTGAAGCACTTTGAGACGTCTCAAAGACGTGAAAGATCAAACGCAACAATTATTTTTATGTGTTATTTGTTATCTTCATAGAGAAAAATAGATTATTAATGAGTGATGGCAAGGCAGAACTTTCTGTTTTTTTTCCAAAAAAATACGCTGCTAAGATTGACACTCATGCTGCCCATTTTAAAAATAAATCTATATAAACTGGTTATTTTAGTTTCCAAATGTTCATGTCACATTTTTCTCATTGTAAAATATTTTTAGATATTGATTACTAGGAGTTAGTAA
This sequence comes from Callorhinchus milii, assembly GCF_018977255.1. NCBI lineage: Eukaryota > Metazoa > Chordata > Chondrichthyes > Chimaeriformes > Callorhinchidae > Callorhinchus > Callorhinchus milii. The sequence continues at coordinate 30,341,289 of NW_024704744.1, read as the reverse complement.
AGTCACTTGGAGTCAGTAAAATATACTAGTTTGGGAGTGAAGATGCAAGAAATAATTTTATTATTTGTCAATTGTTCTCCACCAATGTATTTTCCTCCTTTCCTCTCTTCACCTGAAGGTGTTTTCCATCTACAATATTAGGTTTCAAAGGTAACAGTCACTCTCCAGTATCCTGACTCAACGATTCATGTTATCCATGTTAGAGTCCTGACACAGAGTGTTGGCGAGTTATTTGACTGTAGGGAACATCACAATTGAGTTGGTTTCATTCTTATCTGATATCTTGGCACAGCATCATTTCAAACAATGATCATTGAGTCGTGATCAGCAATGGAAACCATGGCTAATTTACCCCTCCCAATCATTGAGGTATTAAGGCCAATTGTAGTTTCAAAACATGTTTTGGCTAAGGTCAGCGAATGCAACAAAGACCTCACTAATCTGTGGGGCTCAGATACTCATTGGGTGAATTTGTGAGACATTGTGGAGCCCGTTCAATAGATCTCACAACTTTTACCTGGCCTAAAAGATGCTGTAAAGGAAAAAAACTAATTTAAAAGAATCTGGCAATGAGCACTGAAATGAGAAATGCCCCACAGTGATTTTGGTTTAAAAGATCCTCATGCTGTTAAAATGTATTAAGTGTTGACAATGTGCACCAAGAAGGGGAAAATTTGAGGGGTTAGAATAAATGCTGAATGTCACAAGACTGCAAAATAAAGAATCTTTTGCCTGTAGTTGTGGGAATGTGGATTTTGTGATTTGAGAGGTCTGTGTTTTTCTGGGTCAACTAGGTTTTCTTACATTTGCCTCATTACTGAGTGAGAACTGTTCCTCAGCTACAATATTTGCAGATGCGTAAAACAATATGTCTTAGGAATCGCAAACTTCGGGGATTTTTGGAAGAAAATCCAATTGGAAGCAAGCATTCTCTTTTGCTATCTAACAGTGAAAAATTGGACCCATCGGTTATTTTGTGGCATTTTAGTTTGGAGGCAAATTTCTAACTCATAGGATATTAGGATATTTCTAACTCATAGAATATTAGAGATAATTCTCTAATTGAAGATGCATTTGAAACCACTGGAGAACACGATGTGTTTGGGTGCAGAGGTTGATAGATTTACCAGTGATCCTAGAATCTTGCTGCTCGTTGACTGGAATACGTCTGTTGTACATATTTCAAGGGAAAGCAACACTTAAACATTTGTTCCATAAAATATTTTAATGTCTTAATCTCAGATGTCTTTTCCAATATCTACACTGCTGTCCCTCAATCAAATAATAATTATTTGATATGTGTTACCCACTCTAGGTCCTATTGACCAATGATCACAGAAGCAATCCCCTTCACATTAAAATAAGAATGTATTTGAATGCAGGATTTTCTTCCAATATACTTAAAAGTTGACCTACGAATAAACTGACTTTACAGGTATGTGGCTACAGAATACGGCTACATTTTGACAGATACTCAGATTGTTATGACTTCTGGGTAAATGTGGATTCGCCAGATATCCACCCTGTGGGCTGGTGTGAGAAAACAGGACATAAACTTCACCCACCAAAAGGTAAATCCCAAAAAGGAATTCATGCACATTTCTGTAGATCATTGTAAAAAGTGTTTTTTTTTAAAAAAAAGTTAAAATTACTAAACACAGAAAAAAGTTGTTTAAACATACTATCGAAATAATGCAGAGCTGTTTTAAGGTTCACTTCCTCCTGGAAGTTTCATTTTAGCTGTTTTGTCCCAATAGGTAGAGTTAGCTCACAGGTAATGTTTCACAATATACGACTGGTATTCGGATGATAATGATATTTGTAAATGAATGTTACTTCAGAATTTCCCAACAATTAGTAACACAGTAATTCATTGTCAGTATCGTCACTTCCTGTGTTGCACATACTTGCAGGAAGCATCACTGATGTCAATGACAACTTGAGTGCCAGGAAATGTTGTCAGCTGCAGCTTGATAACCCTGAAGTTAGCTATTCTTTAGCACCTGTTTTATAACATAACTTCTGAGATATTAGGCCCAGCCAACTACACTATAATAAGGTTTTCATGTATTTCATCCTCCTGCTTCACTACTGTCTTGTTCAATAGAAATTGCACAAAACTCAGAAGTGTACTTCAACGCTAATAAAATCTCTCCTCAATGAGAAGAAAAACATTGGAGTGTTAATAAAAATATGTAATAATATTTGACATTTGAGGCAGTTGGGGGGAAAAACTTCTGCCTGTGTATTTGTCAAATTTGAAATGCCAACTGGAATGACTTTTTAAACCTGTTACTTTTCAAAAATGAAAAGTTTGAAAAGGACATCATCATTAAGTTTGCTTAAAGATAACTACGTATTCGGTCAGAAAGGTAAATAATTAAATCTACTTTGTCTCAGCAATTTTTTTTCTCATAGTTACCGATGAATTTTGGAAATTGAGTTTCAAGCTTTGAAGTTAGGGAACATCATAGTGCGTGGTACTTCTCTGCATTGATGTGAATAAGAGTTAATTATGGATCAGAATATTGTCTTTGATTGTTACTTTCATCTGTTCCAGGATTCAAAGAGGATGAGTTTAATTGGCATTTGTACATGAAGATGTGCAAAGCTCAAGCTGCACCCAAATCCCTATTTGAAAACCAAAACACAGTAAGCATAAAAACTGTAATACATTCTGGTTTAAGAAGCATGATAAACTCCACACTTGCAATGCCATAAAACACATGGTTTATTANTTTTTCTAANTTTTTTTCTCTTTACTCAATCTTCTGTGAAAGGCAAAAATTCTGTTGAGTCGAATTTCACAAGCATCTCCCCCCAATTGGGCCCTTCATCATATTTGAGTCTGAGCACTCGAGTGCCAGCTGGCTGTTCAGCCATGAGGCCTTTTGTAGCTGAGGGGATGAGTGGACATACAATCTGCCTCCAGTCCTTTCCCACTGCTGTTTTGTAGCAGCCACACAAACCTCCAAGCAGTGACTTGCCCATTTTTCTTGCCTCTGTAGGGAGATTCTTGCCCTCTTCACCAAGTGGTGTGACTACAAATTCTGTGTTGGTGCCACCGCATCACTGGTTTATATTTATAAAATAGTTATAACATAGAACTTGTGACTCTTTAGTTCTGTTTGGTTCCCTCTCCCTCATGTCTAGATAAAAATATGGTGGAAACTTTGAGGAAAGTTTTTCACTGGAGAATTTGAGCCACAGTTAAGCTTCTGCTGTTGAATGGAATGCAGTTTGTAACTTTTTCCTGAAATGGTGTAATTTTCATGCACAGATGAGGACTTGCAGACAAGTAGCCGTACATAGCTCAGCTAAGATGAATGCTGATGGAACTCTGCCAGACAATATTTTGGTAGTATTGATGCCTCTTGCCACACCTGTCTGAGGTTTCTGAGTAGTTCAGTGGGTTAAGCACCAGCAGACTTGTGATTGGAAGAATCTGGGTTCAAATTTCAATAGGTCCACTTGGTCTCTCGCCCTTTTTGAGGTTGATAGAATGAGTAGTATGTCTAAAAATATCCTACTTTGGAAAATAAGTTAAGTGGGATCTTTGTCAGGTTGAAAGCCAGCTAGGTCCAGAGCAGTCCAGAGTATGCGTTTGAGCAGTAGTGGCTAACCTGTGGCCCATAGGCCGGAAGTGGCATAAATCAACATGTTCAATCAAGAAAAATTATTTTGTTTGGCCAACTGTAAAGTTTGGCCATCCATTGCCTCAGAGCTTTGTGCTTGCTGGGTCAGCACACCTTATACCTTAAAGCTTCCACAAACTCTAAATGTTAGGGTGATCCTAGCTGGACAAGTCGCAAACTGTCTGGTTAGTCATCAATGTTTCATTATAAGACTGCAGTTGCTGATGTGTAACCAATATTAGAACCTTGGGACATCCTCCCGACGTGAAAGGCACTATACAAATGTAATTTTGTTGTTGTTGTCAAATATAAATACAAACAAATGCTGACATGTCATACAGTAATCAATCTAATTTAAATGTATTTTCTTTTAAAGACAATTACTCCACTAGGTTTCCGTGTTGGTATGAAGCTGGAGGCTGTAGACAAGAAGAATCCAACATTTATTTGCGTGGCCACAGTAGCAGATATGGTGGACAATCGTTTCCTCATGCACTTTGATAATTGGGATGAAAGCTATGATTATTGGTAAGGAAGCAAAATGCAAAGTGTTTTTGAAGCAGTCATTCAAGAGGTTATATATATTATACATAGATCTAAACACTGCCCCATTAAGCTACTTTTATTAAGCAACTACTATTTGGAGGTTTTTAACAGCCCCCACACAAACACATACTGTGAACACACACCCCAAACACGCTTGCGCCCACATGCTCGCGGCATACACACACAAACAAAATCCAGCTAACATTGTTTGTGCTTCAAGACTTTGATACAAGTGAGATTCAGATTCTAGATTGGCTCAAAAAGCTGAAAACCAACAGGTACCCCTGAATTGAACAAACTGTATTTCAGAGAACTTAAGGAGACAAGGCTAGAGATTTGAATTGCATGTACAGACTTTTTGGTGGAGTCAATCACCACCACTGAGATTTCAACAGACTAGAACCCAGCAAATGTTGTTCCATATATAAGAAAGGATTCAGAACCATACCTGGCAACTATAGATCCATTAGCCTGGCCTCAATAATTGGAAACATTTGAACCGAGTCAAGAAAGAAAATGGAAGATGATAAAAATAATTTACAAAATAGCAGCCTACTGGGATCAGAAAGGATAGATCTTATTTGACCAACCTCATAGATGTTTTTGAGGAGGTGACAGCCCTAATTGATTGTGGAAAGTCATATGAGGTAGTCTATCTGAACTTTCAAAAGGTGTTTGACACCTTCACAAACTGATGTCACTGGATATGAAGGACAAGACGTGGACATGGATTCAGAATTGTTTGAAAGGAAGAAAGCAGAAAGTAGTTGTCAAGAGAGCTAGGTCAAGATGGGGAAGTATTAAGTGGGGGGTCTCGGGAGTCTGTACTGGGACCTCTTCTGTTCTTTGCATAAATTAATGACTTTGATTCACAGGTTCAGATACCAAGTTGCAGGAAACTGGAATCATAGAATGTAGCAAAAATCTCACAAGAGAGTTTGATGGGGTATGACTTGAGCTGATGAATATCAAATAAAGTTTAGTACAGATAAATGCAAGATACTGCGTATCTGAAGTAAGAATAGGAGGCACGTGTATTCCACGGATAGGATAGAACTTGCAAAAGTGGAAGATGAAAGAGATCTTAGAGATGGTAGTTGACTCAACTCTCACAATGTCAAAACAATGTGAGGCAGCAACAAAAAAGCCAACTGAATGCTGGGCTGTATTGCCAAGTCACTTGATCAGACCACCACCTAGAGCAATTACAGTTCTGATCTCAAGACGCACTGCAGGGTAGAGCAACAAGAAAGATCCCCAATGTTAGACAGATGTGCTTTGAGTACCGATTAGACAAGCTGGAGCTCTTCAGTGTAGGCGAGTTGTCTCAAAGGAGACCCTGTATAGGTATACAAGATTTTAAATGCGATTGAGCAAGTAAACTCCCAAACAATAATTTGAGGTGCACCGAGACAGCAAAACAATAGGATACACGTGTATTTCTTTACTTAGAACGGTAATTAACAATTCGGAACAAGTTACGAGAAAAGGTGATTTGAGGCCTGAATGCTGAACTCATTTATAAATAACAGCTTGATCTGTGATGGGCCGATGATAGGATGGGTATTTTAGAAAGATGAGACCAAATACCAATAATCCTTACATTTGAGAATCATAATTTTTGTGACTGAGTTAAAGGGCCTTCATCCAAACGTCTATTGTGATCTCTTGTGAAATATTTGAATTAACATTGTTTATTATAGCACTTGTATACTAACCACCAGAGGGTGCTCTTATAAAGAGTTTAATTATTAGTTATTGCAGCATACAGCAATGGGAGTTCCTGCTTTCATTGGTACCAGTTTACGTGTAATGGAGTAAAATTTAAAAAATGCAGTCTAATATGCAAAGATTCAAATGGGATTTCTTAAGTAAAAATTCTGAAAATGCGTCACATTGACCCGTGGAAGCGCCACTTCAACGTGATATACTTTGAACAAGCAACTAGCTCCTGTGCACCAATCAATACCTCAGCTAAGTTTATTTAGTATGCTGGTATCACCATTATTTTGTCTTTGTGGCTTACATTTTAATAACATCTTAATATAATATTTGTAATTACCTATTTAATAAAGTCCCAAATTTCACATGCAAAATAAACCAGCTCTGAAACTACCCTAATGTCTTTGTGTCATATGTAGGTTATAAAGTATATGTTAGCCTGGTTCAGTTGGTAGATCTCCTTCCCCTGGTTCAGAAGGTTGTGCGTTCAATAATGTCAGAACTTTGAGCTATGTCTTGGCTGACTCTAAGGGAGCTCTATATTGTCAGAGGTTCCATCCTTCAGCTAAGAAGTTAAACCCAGGTCCTGTCTGCCTGTTCAAGGATATGTTAAAGATCCCATGGCACTATTCAAAAATAGAGGGGAGTTTTACCTGGTATCCTGGTCATCAAAACTCCACGTAACATTGGTCATTAACTTGGTGATTGTTTCTCGGTCATTGCTGTGTGCAAATTGACTGCTGTGTTTGCGTACAAATATATTTCAGATACTTTATGAAGCATCTTGTGGAGTCCTGTAGCTCAGTGGTTGGAGCACTCGCTTTGCAAGTGAGAGACCTGAGTTCAATTCCAGGCAGGGCGAAACCTTGGGCAAGTTTCCTTACTCCACACGCCTAATAATAATCCCTCCAAAAAAAAAACAATAATATATTGGTCATTTTCAATCTACGACTGTTTGTGGGACACTGCTGTGCACAATTGGCTGCCGCGTTCGCCCACAAATATACAGTCAATTCACTTTACAGTGTGTTCTGTGAAGCACTTTGGGACGTCCTCCCGACGTGAAAAGCGCTATATCAAATGCAAGGATTATTATTATTATTATCTTGACTTGTTCTCAACGTTTTAGATTCTGTATTAAAAGCGACGTTATTATATGACTACTAATGTGCTATAAATTGCCCACTTCTCAGGTGTGATGCTACGAGTCCATACATTCACCCAATTGGATGGTGTCAAGAGCATGGGAAAAGCCTTACCCCTCCTCCAGGTAAATAGTCTTAAAAGTCCACAATGGTTTTTCATAATATTTAAATTATTTTGGGGGCGGGTATTCGGGTGTTTGACACATGAGGAAACCCACCTTAACAGTATCCAAACCAAGCTGAGGTTTCCCTGCATCCCACCTACACATGGAAATTTCAGATGTAGATTGTTGGAATGAAATGCGCACTCTCTCCCTGGGGGGATGCATCCTGCTTACCTAATCCCGGAAAGTAGAGGTGCAGGTTGGCAAGTGCCAAGGCTTGGGGACCCCAGAGTGTGTGTGTTAGAGTACTGCTGGAGTCTTAACTAGCTAAAACCACATAGCTTGCCATTGATATTATAGTCTGGCAGTTTTTCCCAGCTAGGACCACCCTACCCGTTAGGGCTTTGGCTTCCAGGGTTAAATGGGAGGTGAATGGGAAGAACCCTGCCCCCAGTGACTGATCGGCCCATCCCTGTCCTCTGATAAGCCAGCCTGGCTGTGCTATCATTAGCAGTGCCCTGGAATACTGCGGACCCACCTGGCTCAGGAACTGGACGACCAAGACCACCACAGTGGGTGGGCTTGATCCTGACATTCTGTTGCCCAACATGTCACCTTTGAGTCAGTTGAGTTCTACTCCAAGAAGACCCTATTTCCCCCCGCCCCCTCCCAAGGATAGTTGAAATTAGTTTGAAATCAAGGTTTTGAAGATCAAATTCATTTTCTGTTGATCTCCACCAGAATTAGATTGTTTTCATTGCACCACTTTATGTGTATTGATTTTGCTCAGTTGGTCCTGATTAGAAGGTTGTACCCTACTTTAGGCTGATATTTAAGGGTAGTTCTGAGGGATTCCTGCATTAACGGAGATGTCATCCTTTGGGTGAGATTTTATATCATGAACCTGTTTCCCTGTCCAGATGAACATTAAAGATTCCATAACACTATTGTGAAAAGGAAAAGATTTTTCTGAGGTTCTTGGACAATATTCTTCCTCCATTGAAATTCAAAGAAACAACTAAATTGCTCATTTCATGTCTGTGGCACATTGCTGGTGCAGTTTGACTGGCATGTTTGCTGACATATTAGTAATAATTGCACTTTGAAGTAACTTGTTGTACCAAGCTCTTTGAGCATTTTGGCGTGATGAGACGTGTTATCAAATAAAAGCTTTTTATTCTTAGAATAAGACTTTGTTTATATCTAAAGTATACTGAAGAAACATTAACAGTTCTGGAGCAGATTTGGTCATTTTGCTACTGTATTAACATATCTTGCTGTTATTTGCACGCTACAGTAATACAAAATTAACATATGTTAAATTACTCCAAAGGAGACTTTGGTTTAATGCTGCTGATACCATTTGTAATAGTATATACAGCCAACTATATTAGTCACAATTTTCCCCAGAACTTCATCAATTGTTTTAACATCCATACATTTGCCACTCTTCCTGTAAATTTCATGCATTGGGGATTTTGTACAACATGTGAAAATCATATTTTGATTAAATACCTCAGCACATGATGATCAATCATAAAATATTGAATTATTAAATCCAGCAACATCCTGTAAACATATTTGCAATGCAAGAACTCTGTTATGGTGTAATTATTTAGGCAGAGAGTGGTGAATATGCGGAATTGTTATCCAAGGAAATGATGGAAGCAGATTGTGCCAGCAGATTCAAGAGGGAATTAGAAAACTATTTAATGAAGAGATTAATTGAGAGATACAGGAAGTCACTCAGGACATTTTTAGGACATGCCAGGGGGCATTTTTAGTATTCTGCAATTCAATGTAATATAGGCCTTTAATTGTTGCACTGAAACTGAGAGAATTAGCTTTGGGTTCACATCTATATTTCTAATAGGTTATCATGATCCTAAAAGATTTTCATGGGACAAATATTTAGAGGAAACCAGCTCTCTGCCTGCTCCTGCACGAGCATTTAAATCGGTAAGTAACTCCTCAACAAACCGCTCGTCTTGTTTAAAATTGTTATTCAATTTCAATCTTTTTGCATTGTAGCACTTCAACATCTTTCAAATGATAGTTCTTTTGTCTTCAGTTTATTTTCAAAAGAAACATTTTTTCTAAACAAATCTTGCAATTCTTCAACCAAGACTGATTCCATTTTTTTTAATAAGGCAGTGAATTTGACTTTTCTTAATTCATATTTTATACCATATTTTATATTTTATTTCTAGTTCTGAATTTTTTTTTGGTCAGCCAGGTGTCTTGTCAAATACAAAAACTCATCATCACACAGAGGGTATCCAAAGTAGACTGTCAGTACCACTATGTAAGCCACCTATGTATGAAAATTTCCGTGTCTGGAATGGAATGCGCACTCTTTCCTGGAGGGACGCACCCTGTTTATCTATTTTCTGAGAGTTTTAGGTGTAGGCTGGCAAGAGACGAGGCTTGCAGATCCCAGAATGTGCATTGGGATACTGCTGGAGTGTAACCAGCTAAAACCATGTAGGTTGCCTTTAGAAGCACCATCTGACCACTCCTTGTCCAGCTACGACTATCCTTCTAATTAGGGCTTTGGCTTGCAGGATTTACAGGAGCTGAGTAGGACGATTCCTTGCTCATGATAACCAATCTGTCCCTCCAAGTCATGCCAATGAGCTGACTGGTCTGTCATCAGTAATGCTCTATCTGAATTACCAAGACCATCACAAAGGGTGAACTCAATTTCGACATTCCATTGCCAACACATCACTACGGAACCAGTTCATCTCCAAGGAGTTCCTGCCCCCCCCCCCATTCCCCCTTCAGGAGGATAGAAGATTCTGAATTGTAAACCAAGTTTGGGATATTATAAAAACCTGATTGAGATATGTGTGACCTACACATTAGTGTTATGGTAGTATGTTCAGTCTAAAATCAATTATCCTGTTTGTGCATTGTTCAGCGACCTCCTCATGGATTTCAACCCAATATGAAGTTTGAGGTTGTTGATAAACGAAATCCAATGCTCATCAGAGTTGCAACAATTCTAGACGTTGATGATCATAGAATAAAGGTGAGTTGAATCTATACAAAATATGGTTATGATTGTAATGTAGCTCAGGCAATGTTGCTGGCTTTGTATGTGGGTGTGAATTAAAAAACGGTGATGCGATTCTTAGCCTTCAATTCGTGGTCTGTACTGGGTTAAACTATTGCTTTGAGGTCTACAGAAGACTGTTTGTGGGACATCTCTGTGAGCAACTTGCTGCCACATTAACCTACAAAATGCAGTCACTGCATTTCATAGAAAAACCCTGTGGAGCGCTTTGAAATGTTGTAACATGATGAGGAGCAGACTCAAATGTAATTAATATTAGTATTCAGATTATTAAAATTGGGGCACTGCAACTGGCATCATTGTGTGCATGCTATGGACCCTGATTTATTCTAGTCTAACTAATCTAGCGCATCCTAGGTTAGTTACATTATGAAAGCCCTCCTTCTACACCTGAGTGATGGAATGGGACTGCAGGAGAACACAGAGATAAATCATAGAAGCATTTGAAAGTTAGAGCAAGGTCTTAAAGTCAGTGCGCTGGAGAATAGGGAACTAGTGAGGCTGGCAGTGATGAGGGTGATAGACTAATGGAGCCAGTGTGGGAAAGGATAGTGGAGTTCTGGATGATCTGTATCTTGTGGAAGGTTGAACTGGGAAGACCAGTTAGGAGGATATTGGAGAAATCTGGTCTGGAGTTAAGTTGTGAATGAGGATTTGGGCTTCATTGGGTTGAGGTAGAGACTGAAGCGGGCAGTGTTGCAGAGGTGGAGAAAAGAAAATTTGGTCAAGGATCAGATCAGACCTGAACCAGAACAAAGGCTGAGATTGCACACTGGTTCTGTTTGCTGACGTGAGCAGCAGGGGAGCTTAATACAGTTTGCGCCAGAGATGAAGAGGCTATAGCAACAGTTTGGTTTTGTTAACATTTGGTTGAAGGAAGAGGAAGCTCTTCCAGGACTTGATGTCTAAAACTCAGTTGTAACTTATTTCACATAACAGCCTCCAGCTAGCTGAGAATGGAGAAATTTGTCCATTAATTTCGGAAGTAGAAAGATGCAGCATTACCCATTCTTTAGACATAAGCCCAGTCTTTTTGAGCGCTACAATATGTCTCAGTTCACTAGAATTACCTATACAGTACAAATTCAAATGGTGTGAGGTCATTTATATTATAGGGGAGGGGGTGAAAAATTCTGCCTTTGCTAAGAATTCATAGTCAATTGAGCTTTGAATCAATATTTAAATTCAGTTAAAGTGCCAGTAAGTAATTGAGAATTATTTGAAATGTTTAAAAACACATCTTGCCTTCCTACTTTTGGAAAACATTTTATACAAACTGCAAAACCGAGTTTTATTGTTTGACACAATATGGTTTTATTACCCTGCTCTTCAGGTACATTTTGATGGCTGGAACCATGATTATGATTACTGGATTGATGCTGACAGCCCTGACATCCACCCCGCAGGGTGGTGTGCTAAAATTGGACACCCTCTCCAGCCGCCCATCAGTAAGTTGAAGCTATTCATATATTCCAGAAAGCTCCTTTGTCTCAAGGAAAGGTTGTTTGTGAGGGGCGAGAGCTGTGTCTCATTATCCACATGGTGATGTCATGTGCAAGTGATGCTTTTTAATGTAATCTACGAGTGTGATTGTAAATGAAAACTCACCAAATTCCTTTTATTATTTTTGTTTATTTCTTGCTATAAAAAAGCTGGTCTATTGCTTGTCTGAAATGAGGCAGGATAAATTGATGTGTATGAATAAATGGTTACTGAATTAATGCTTTATAAACTAGTGATGCTCTCTCTTTGAATTTGCTACTTCTGCTACACGTTATTTTGCACCATTTATTTTGATGGACATTTCTTAAAAATTGACTTTCTTTAATCAGAATTTGGTGGGAATTCAATTTTTTTCTACATTCTCTGACAGCAAGACACTGAATCAAATCTCATTTATTTGAAATGAGATATGATATAGAGAATGAAGAATTCTTCTAAAAATAATCTAATATGATCCAATGACATGAGTTTGACTGGTAGCTTTTTTTAAACAAACAGGTAGCAGCAGTAGTTAAACAAAAAATAACTTCATAATGGCATTAGAAATCCTAGATGTCTGGTAGACGATTACTTGCAATAATCCAATTTGGAGTTTCTGTTGATATCATCTGTACTGGTGAATCGGATTATTGCAAGTGGTAATCCTTTGTCAATCGTATAATATCCCTTATACATTTTGTTGAGATGTATCCCCAGACAATTAAGAATATCTGCATCTTGTCACATATAATATATAAATAGTTAGCATCTTGAACAATATAATACTTCGGAATTACTATCATCAGATAATATTGTCGACGTCTTCTTTTATGTTTTATGCTTAATATTGCCCTTAGCTTGTCATAATCATTCCTTATGCTTTAATTGTATTATAGCCACCAGACAGCTTGTCTAACAGAGCAATGCTATTGGCAGCCCAGTTATACTGTGGTCTCTGTATTGTTGTCTGTTGCACTGGGAAATGTAAATAAAGTAGAGTCTGCATACATGCACATAAAGTATTATATAACTTGCCCATAAATGAAGGTTATCTTACTATTCAATGTAAAAGAATTGTTTACTATTTACTACTGTTAAAAATCTTTAACAGTAATAATAATAATAATCCTTGCATTTGATATAGCGCTTTTCACCTCTTCTAGACGTCCCAAAGCGCTTCACAGAATATACTGTAAAGTGAATTGACTGGATATTTGTGGGCGAACGTGGCAGCCAATTGCGCACAGCAAGAGGTTATGGGAAGTCATGGGAATTGTCTGACAACTTTCTTTCAATGACTGGAGGTGTACTGCAGTTGGTGAGAAGCTCATGCATTTTGAGACTGTCTCCTTGATGTTTTGCAATGCTTGTCAAAACTCCTAGGGTCCTCATAAAACTTTTAGTTTGTTGATGCTGGTTTGACGTGATAGCTACATCGAAACCATTGGAAACTCTGCAGTATAAATGCCTGATCAAAGATTGACGGTGTATATGATTTAAAAATATAAAGTTGAAACCCAGCATAAAATGTATTGGCTTGATCTGTTATATCTAGCATGTAAATTTATGTTGAGCATCTCTTTTACATTTGGTATATTTTTCCAGTGTTATTCATCCTCTTTCTCTATGCTATCCTTAATTCCTTAATACAAGAAAGTGGGTGGGCAACATGCATCTGCTCTTCAGCTCTCGAGACAGCCTGGGGTAATCCATCTGTTGGTTTGTTTTCTCACTCACTTGTCATCTTCACTCACTGNTTTTTCCTAATAATACAATTGATTATCAGGGACATTGGCATGTAAGGAACTACAGGTGTAAATACATCGTCATACCACTCTGTGACATTCATGAGTCAGTGTTGTGTTGTGCAGCACAACTGAGCCCCATTTTAATCCAAGTACGTTCGATTGTTTTTACAACTGGTATTGTATTATTTCGATTGAAAAACCCAAATGAAGTGCAAAGGCATGTGTTAATATTATACTTTGCCTGATTGGTGTAATTGTTAATAAATTGAATAATTTGAGAATCAGAAATTAGGAATACGTAAACAAAAATAAATGACTTGCCCGCAGTAAATTAGATAGGAATGTTGCATTGCAATGCCTGATGGAGAGCTTTGAATAATAGATGCTAACAGGCAAATCAGTGCTGTATCCCCTGGTACACAGGGTAAATGCAGCATCTTTGGTTCACAGAAAATGCCCGTTAGCAGTAAGCAGGTTGCAAGTCTTAAAATAACATTTGGTCCTTTTCAATCTTACAATACTTGAGTGAAACGCAAGCTGTTGTTTGTATCAATGCAAATAGATTGGTAGTCTTATAGTATAGTACAGACCACATAGAAAGTGTTATCACTAGTCATTCTATAATTAGTATATACGAGTCGAGTGTGAGGCTGACCTTGGTAGCAATCTCTCCTCTGAATCAGAAGATTGTGGGTTCAAGCCCATGCTAGGGGTGCATGGCATCATTGGAGGTGCTGCACTTTGGGTGAAATGTTAAACTGAGGCCTTGTCTGCCTGTTCAGATGGATGATAAAGTTCCCATGGCACTATTTGGAAAGAAATGGGCGTTTTCCCAGTGGCCTGGACCACAATCCTCCAGATTAAATTGTTCATTAATTTCATGATTGTTTGTGGGACATTGTATCCCTCTGAAACACTATCCAATGTGAAGGGAGCTATATAAATGCAAGTTGTTGTTGCTGACAATGCTGTGTGCAAATTAGTTGTCACATTTGCTGAAAATACACAATAACTACACATTACAGTTTTGATAATATGATGAAAAGCTTCACTCAAAGTACTTCACAGAAACAGCCATGAAGTGAATGACTTCATGGAGAATTGTTGGCCGGGATATCAGGAAAAACCTTTATCTCTTATCGAATAGTGCTATGGTATCATTTGTCTGCATGAACAGGCAAATGGGACCTTGGTTCAATATCTCATCCGAAGGACAGGACACGGCAAACCCACTATCAAAAATTATTGATTTAACTGCAACATTGTCACCAGGGCAAGCTGCTATATCAGAAACATTGACGATGCTCATTCATAAAGATCAGAAGCATTTGGGTCAGAAAACATTGATCCTTCTGATTTGCACTGAGAACCAGCAGGTTGATCGCGAAGTGATAAATAATTATAATTCTGCCGTGCTCAGTATTTATGCTGTTTCGTAAAAATCGATAATTCCATCAATCATGAGCAACGGCTAACAACAAAAGTATTTTATATTCAATATAGGTGCAAATAAACCTTGACACATATTGTATAGGAACTTTTATTGAAAAGCACTTTATGAGCTCAATCATCTGACAAGTGTTGATCCTTCCTGTTGGAATAGATAGGTGAGAGATGTTTGAAATGAAAAATGAACAAAATAAGAAGGTACACTTGGGGTCTGGAAAGATGAAGCATGAAGCTCCCTTTTTTTTTCGGGTGAATCTGGGCGAGGACTCAATTGGTTTAGAGTAGGAAGTCCAAGTAACCTTCTTCACAAGAGATGAAGAGAAAACCAGTTGGCTTAGCTTAATTGAGTTGCTCGCTAACAAACCCATTTCAACATCCATCTACATCTTCCTGTGCCTCCTTTCCCAAAAATCGTATATTGATGTTATATGATTTCCAACAATGCACGGTGTGGTCCAGGGCAGACACCGGGGTTTAATACTCACAACAAAATTACCGTATGAGAATACCGCATAGGATGCCATTATTCAATTCCTCATGCCAGCAGCCTTGCCTTTCAAGACTTTTTTACCAAAGGGTTCAAGAGTATTTTCAACACAAATTGGCACATATCAAAAAATCACTGAATTGACTGCAGTGTCGTCACCAGTGCTAGCCGTGGGATCAGACACACTGACTGATACCTAGCCACAATCATTCCGACAGCTCACTCTCTGCAGCCGATGCCAGTACATTCAGCATGGTTTACAAAACTCAGAGTTGGCATTTGGAAAGGTTCTAGGCCTCAGTCTCACAAGCCATAAATATTGGTTATTATCAGCGCTGGTTCCACTGACGAACAAGATTTATCCAAAATGCAAATGGACTTTAAGGGAAACTGGAGTTCAGAGTAAATTCAGTAGGGTAAAACAAGCCTAAATTGACACACTTGACCAGCTAGGTAATAATCTGAGTTGAGAAGAAGATATGTCAGGGAACTTCCTCTCTATGAAGGGGAAAAGACCAGTCAAAAACAGTCACTTTGGAGCTGTTCCCCAAAGCAATATTAGAGCTGCAAGCCTGGAACAGAGAGACTCAACACCTGAGGAACTGTGTTTTCCAGGAAGATGCTTTCTATTTTGCTTCCACTCCCCAATTACCAATTGGCATTGCTGAGCTCTGAGAACCTTCACTGAGTGTTCAGCTAAATCTCTTCAGCTAAATCCAATGTGGCGGGTTGGATAAAACATGTGCTGGTGGCAGGCAAGAGAAAAAATAATTGTGATGGTTTGTTTCAGATGCTGCCCACAAAATACAGTCACTCCACAGTATATTCTATGAAGCGCTTTGAGATGTGTCAATGACATGAAAAGGCACAATATCAAATGCAAGGATTATTATTATTATTTTGTGGCTTTATGGTTGGTTAGTGTATCTAAAACATTTATTTGAGAAGCAACATGAATGTTCTCACAATGTGATTCATCAGGAAACACTAAAGCTCATTCTCCTTCCTGGGCCAGTATGTAAAATAATTCTGTTTTCACAAATTAATCTTGATTTGCTTCACAGGGATAATGTTTGCCTACAAATACACAATCAGTACAGTTTACAGTAAATCTTGTGAACCATGTTAAGATGTTTCAATGATAAGATGCCATAACAAATGCAAGGATTATTATTATTGGATAACTGAACCCATACGTACTGGAAAGTTCCTTGTTGGTCTCGATAAAAAATCATAGAAATTCCCAATACTGCTCATGAACTAAAGTGCATAGATACTGAATTCAAATGTTTATGTTTTGTAGGCAAGATGCTTTGGATGTGGAACAGGAAATGTAAATCAGTCTTCTTGCTCCACATAACTGTGCTATGCTGGTGCGAATGGAACTGCTTTGCTCCCAACAGAATAGAAACAAATTCAAAGGGATGCTGTTCCAATTTTGCTCCTGTTATAGATAACTGTATATTGAATCATACAAGCATCATAAATTACACTTTATGTTGAAGGAGGGCAAACCTTATATAGCTAACCTTACTTAATATCGCTCATATCCATATCATCTGTTGCCCACAAAATATACACAGTCACATTACATGCTATACCAATTGCAAGGATTATTATTATTTGATAACTGAACCCAATAAGTACTTAGTTGGTCTTGATTTAAAATCAAATAACTATATATCCTGCGAAGCACTTTGAGGCATCTCGACAATGTGGTAGGCAAGGATTATTATTTTGTTAGTTGCATAAGTTACTCAATTAAATCTGTTTCAGCATTTCAGCTCTAATATTTAACTTTGGTGCCAATAGGTCCATTGGAGCTGGTGGATGCTTCAGAACAGGGAGGATGCCCGACTCCAGGATGTAAAGGGATTGGTCACATAAAGGGAGTGAAACACTCAGGCCACCACAGGTAAAAGAATAAAGTATCTTGAATAAAGCCTCAAAATATTTTTTCCCTCAATATCATTTTGCAACCTTTTTTTGTTTTCAATTAATGGATATGAAGACTGGAGGAAACTCAGTTTGATGCTCCAATGCAGTGTTAGGTGAGCGCTATACTGTAGTCGGTCCTTCAGGTCCTGTCTGCCTGGCCAATCACCCAGCCCCCACCCCCACCCCCTCTCCCCCATAACAAATTGGTCATTTGTTTTTTGGCTTTTTGGGGGAAATTGCTGTATGCAAATTGTCTGTTACATTCTCAATACAAATTTATTCAAATACAAAGTCACTACACTTTACAGAACACTTTATGAAGTGCTTAAAATTGTTTCAACATGACAAGGTGTTATATCAAATGTTAGGATTCCTATTTTATGGTTTAAAATACTTTAAAATATTTTTAAAAAAATAAAAATACTTTATTTATCTATAGAGAGTGCACATTCCAGTACGCAGGAATTTCCATGTGGGGGTGAGATGCGTGGAACTGTGTTTGGTTTGTAGACTCTTAAGCATGGTTTCTGTATGTGTTAAGCACTCAGCTGATCAAAAAACAGTTATCCACTTTCTATGTGGTGTCCTTCAACAACAGTAACAACTTGCATTTATATAGTGTCTCGTGCAAGTAGTCTCAGCGCCAATTTGCACATAGCAATATCCCACAAACAGCCATGAAGTCAATTGTCAATTTCTGTTTGTGTGATTATTGTCCAAAATACTGAAAGAATTTTTTTTCAATAATACTTTAACTTCCACCTGAATGGGCAAATGAAATGGGTTCTCGATTTAACGTCTTATCAGAAGGGCGGCATTTCCGACAATGCAGCACACCCCCAGTACTTCAGCTTAGAGTATATGAGTTCCAAATTTCAACTTGGGGCTTGAACTCGCACTTTCTGATTCAATGGTGAGAGGGCTACCAAATGAGCCAGGCTGATACACAATATGTTTGAGGCAAGTGAATAAGGAAGTGTCTGTGAAAGCATACTGCAAAAGGGAAGCCTATTATCGAGGCTGTGTTAGTGTAGTAAAAAAAGGCAGCCAAGCAGCAAAGGATTGATTTGTACCAAATACCAACAACTCAGGTCTGGAGGCCACCAAAATCTGTGTGCAGATCTGATCTAGTGTACGTAATAAGTGCTTGACATTGAAAACGTTCTCACCTACAATAACAATCATGTTTCTTCGGAGGGAACATAAATTACTAAAGAGCTTGCCTCAAACATATTTGACGGAATGATGGATTTTTTTCTAACACCTAAAATCTCTCTCCTTCTGCCATGTTAGCTTCAATACCTACTCCCAAGTACATTTTCCGAAAGTAACTCTTTGAAAGTTACCGAACTTGGACTGTCAGCTTTCTGGAGAATGCTGACATGTTCTATTTTACCTTGAAGGCAGAAGGTTATGGATTCAAGCCCCACATTGGGCGTTTGAGCTCATGGATTAGGCTGACTCTCCAGTGTAGTGCTGGGGTTATGCTGCATTGTCAGCGATGTTAAACCGAGGTCGTTGTCCGCTTGTTCAGGTGGACGTTAAACATTCCATAGCATTATTCAAAAAGCCAAGGCAGCTTGCCTACACTTTGCAGCAAAATCCTGTGAAGCTCTTTGAGGTGTCTTGACAACATAAAATGTTTTATCAATGCAAGGATTATTATCATATTTGTTGGGATTTGTTTCCATTTGTTTTACCCAGAGCTAGTCCCACCCTTCTCCAGATGTAATTGCACATCCCTTGCTGACTGATATTGCAAGCATATCTTTGAGATTTTGCTGGCACATGCTTAACAAGGTCTCAAAGCTGAAAATGTGGACTTCTTTTTACACCACTAATTGTATTTATAATTCTTCAGAGCATGCATTCTTTCAGCTGATGTGTAAAAAACCCTGCTTTAAGTCCTGAATTCCGCTATTTTTTTGTTATTTTTATTGCTAACGGGTCAGTATTTTTTTAAATTGGAGCACTGTAGCATCCACTTGAGAAGAATTTGAATAGAAAAGGGAGTTTCTCCTGGTGTTCTTGCCAATAATTCCCCAGAAACGTTGAACATTCACTTCATGGCTGTTTGTTGGACATTGTTGTGCGCAAATTGTTCACCTTCAAAGTACACTGTCGTTACATTTTACCATAAATTCTGTTAGGCACCTTGAGACATCCTCCTGAAGTAAAAAACTAGGAAAAGCGAAATGCATCCTTAGTCCATAAAAACAATTGTGAGAAAATGTGAGAAAGACCATCTGTCTGTTTTATCTCCTCATTTCTGTCAGGGTGCACATCTTATGTTGCACAGTAATTTAAAACTGCACTTTAGCTTTTTTATGAGTGTTTTCAAAATAGTTGTGTTAGTTGCTGTGGGAAATGACTAATGAGTACTGTTTTTGTAACCATTTTATAAAGAATTAAAGCAAAAATAAAACATCCAGGGGAATTCTTTTTTTTAAAATCTGCTTATGTGTGGGAAAGGAAAAACAATGAATTACATTGATACAGAATTGGACAACAACTCTTCAACATCACTTACAGATAAATAAATATTGCTCTGCTGTGCATTGTATTGTGTATTGGACAACAGTCTAAGTAGGGGAAAAATGCACCATTAGAAAATTATAACCAAACCCACAAGCTTTTATGAAGATTTAACAGTACTGTATTCCAAACCCATTGCAAAAGGTTTTCCTTTTTTCTTTTTGGCAGTCAACAATTCTAAAAACAAGTCCTAAGAAAGATTGCACATTATTCTGAAGATGATTTATATTCTATGGCACTTGATGTATCTCTTCTCCCTAATGTATCAAGTTCACACAAGATGTATTGACATTTTGTCAGGTTTTTAAACAAATGTTATTATTCCTGAGATGACACTATTCTTTATTTAACTTTTCCTTGGTTGGGAAGATGAGAAGAAAATATCACATATCTAATTGGGACTGGCTCTCATGAGAGAATTCAATTTTCACTGGAGAAGGATTACACTTGTTATTTTCTCCTAAATAGCAACAAAAAATTACATTTGCATAGCATCTTTCATGTCGGGATGACGTCCCAAGGCGGTGGACAGGGATTTGAACCCGAGTAGGGGATCAGGAGGGGTGGAGGACAGGGAGGGTAGGAGTAGGAGAGTGGCCGAAGGCGCTTTCGAAGAGGAGGGTCTTGAGAGGTGCTTTGAAAAAGGCAGTGGAGGGAGGAAGAGAAGGGGTCTGGCTTCCATAGGTTGAGGGCAGAGAGGCTGATGGCCTGACCGCCAATAATGGGTGTGCTGGGCAGGGGAAGTGGAGAAGGCCGGAGCCTGCTGAACGGAGGGAGCGGACAGGTTGTTATGGCGTTAGCAGGTTACAGATGTAGGAAGGAGCAGGGCTTTGAAGGCGAGGATGAAGGTTTTGAACTCTATCCTCTGGAGGATGGGGAGCGAGTGGAGCCGGGTGAGGGTGGCGGTGATAGGGTCACGGAGCCTGGTTCGGGAAAGGACACGAGCTGCAGAGTTCTAGATGATCTGCAGCTTGTGGAGGGAAATCTAAATAACTGGACTTCCACAAGTTTTGTAACTAGTGTAGTGTAATTTTAAAATCTTATTGGATTCTGAGTTTGCAGTTCAACCCAATTTAAGATATATGCAGAGTGAAGTCCATTTAAAATTAAA
Organism: Callorhinchus milii; assembly: GCF_018977255.1. Taxonomy (NCBI): domain Eukaryota; kingdom Metazoa; phylum Chordata; class Chondrichthyes; order Chimaeriformes; family Callorhinchidae; genus Callorhinchus; species Callorhinchus milii. The sequence continues at coordinate 30,320,308 of NW_024704744.1, read as the reverse complement.
TTGCAGGTTAACAAGAACCAAGGCTTGAGGACCAAGGGCCAGATTGTGTGTTGGGGTACTGGTAGAATTTAACCAGTGAAAACCAACTGGGTTGCCATTGAGACCAGCAGATCGGGTCTCAATGGCAAGTCCCCCCCTTCCCATTAGGGCTTTGTTTTACAGAGTTAACAAGAATAATCCTGTCTCCAGTAACCCGTCTGCCCCTCCAATTCCTGCCAATAAGCCAGGTCTTCTGGGATCTATTTTGCTTTTAAGTATGGTAGTTATTGGGGAAAGGGAGAACATAACTAAGAAAATGCTATCTCACAATCCAGTTCCACTCAGCTGGATTGATGGGCTGTTTACTGTTACTTTAGTTTAATCTCCAGTATGAATACAATTGGAGGGCATTTGAAAATTATGGTTGCGGTTACCTACAGAGTAAAAAGAGGACTAAGCAGTTTGTGTACAGATTTAATGCCGTCAGTAACCCAAAGCAAACAAAACTGTAATGAAATTCCCATATCACATTGACTGGAAATTGTATTTCACAACTCCCATTCCTCATGTAATCATCACAAATTCACAATATGGGAGCTCCATTGTTTCCCTGTTTTCATATTATGTGAAGCAAAAATAAGGATAGGATTAGAACGGTGGGTGGATGGGAAAAGAAAATAATATTAATTTTATCATGTTTTCTGTGGTTTTCAAGTGCTCAGATACTGCATCCTGCTTCTGTACCATTCAGCAGACGGAGGATGATCCCTAGATGGAACTGAAACTATATATATATGTTCCCCGGGGAATATCATTCTGTCAATAGCTGGTTTAATTTCCACTTGTTCATTGATTGCTATTTGAAATCTGATAAGCCTTTAGAGGGAAGAATTTCCACTGAGGTCCAGATTTATTCCATTGATGTAGTACTTATGTAGTAAAAGAGTATCCAGTATTTGGTAGATTCTTAAATGCAGTCTTAATTTTGAAATCATTTTTTCTGTAACAACAACAAATTACATTTGTATAGCGCTTTTCCCAAGGGACCCACACCCAATCTGGTGGTTGGGATCAGGAGGGACAGAGGGCGGGGTGGTAGGGGTAGGAGGGTGACGGAAGGCACGGTCGAAGAGGAGGGTCTTGAGATGGGTCTTGAAATAGGCAAGGGAGGGGGAAAAATGGAGGGACTGTGAGATGGAGTTCCAGAGGGTGGGGGCAGAGTGGCTGAAGGCCCGCCAGCCAATGGTGGGGTGGGCAAGGTGGGGGACATGAAGCTGGCCGGAGCCAGCTGAGTGGACAGATTGGCAGAGAGTTAGGAGATCACAAAGGTAGGAAGGAGCAAGGCTGTGGAGGGCTTTGAAAGTGAGGACCAGGATCTTGAACTGTATCCTCTGAGTGATAGGGAGCCAGGTGAGGATGGGTGTGATATGTAACCACTTTTAAGAAGAGAAATTGATTTCAGAGTTACTTTGCCAATTCTGGACACTAAAATGCCACGTGCCCTGAAACACAGGAACACTCCCCCTCAATCTATCTGCCTTGTGCTCTCTCTCCCCTTTTTCAAGTCCCACCTGAAAACCTTCCTCTTCAACCGTGCTTACGGCCACCTCCCCCCTACCCCCCATACCGGGCTCGAAGTCAGGCTCCACCACTGTTAAGTGCCCTGAGACTCTACCCTGCATGGAGGGCACTATATAAGTGCAAGTTATTGTATATATAGAGTAAATCTAGACATTTTTATAAGCCTTTATTTTTTTTTGGTCTTAAATTAAGAGGACATAGGAACAGGAATAGGCATTTCAGCTATTCGAGCTGTTCTGTTCCGCTATTTAATTAGATCATGACTGATCTGTACCTCAACTAATACTTTCAATTCCAATTTCCCGCTTTCTCCCCATATCCCTTAATATCTTGAGCTACCAAAAATATATCAACCTCATTCTTGAAGGTGTGGATGGATCCAGCATCCACGGCCTTTTGGGGGAGAGAATTCCAGATTTCTACCACCCTTTGAGTGAAAAAATGGTTCCTGATTTTTTTTTGGTCCATATTCGATGACCTCGCATTGAACTCCATATGTTCAATGGACTCCATCAAGTCCTCCATGGAGGACATATGAGATTCTATCTGTCAGTATTCCTGAAAGCATGCATCCTACTAATATACTTCTGGCCTCAAAAAAGTAGAACTCCGTTATAAGGTGCCCTCTTATAACATTGGCTTGTTTATAAAACAGGTTCCCTGTCGGCTTGAGCACAAATAAGATGGCTTTCCACGTATAAAAAAATGCCCGAGTTCCAGGTCATAATTTTTAGAAAGCAGAAAGCTGGCCTTTCATATGTATGGTGGTACCATTGGTCATTTGACATGATGATGTAGAAGTGCTAACTGGTGATCAAATATATGCTTAACAACAACAAAATTACATTTGTATAGCGCCTTTCACGTCAGGAGGACGTCAAGTATATGAAACAGAATCATTTGGTGGAATCAGCATTTTTGAATGTGGCAGTTGCTCTTGTCCGTATGTTCTCACTACTAGTAACAGTCTGTGAAGGAAATGCTCATTCTCAAAGATAAGTCTCGTCTCAGGTCTACAAGGATCCAGGATAGATTGAATGAACTCGCACAAGTTATTGAGCACAATTTGATGTGTGCGGATCCCTGACTGTAATAAGTTTTGATCATGTAGTTGACATATTTGCAACTATGCAGTCGCGCAGGGAAATATTTTAAAAGGTATTGTTGCATATTTTGTATCTGTAGTTCAGAGAACTCTACAGATGTGATCTGCTTTAAGGCCCCCATTATCCCTTAATCTGGCCCTAGTAATCAGAGCCAGATTCAGGAATGGGGGAGCCCTAAACCAGATCACATTTGGGGTCTAAGACTGGTTGGGATTTTAGTTAACCTCAACTACCGCCTTAATAGCAGGGTTTGTACCATGGTATCCAAAATCCATGTTATTTCTGGTCTGAAGAAACAATCCAATGCCACCCAGTTTGACACTACTTTCTGTGTTGTGTGTTAGAAGCTTTTTCCTTCTGATGTGAATGTGAAAAGAAAACTAGCCTAGAAAACGGTATTTAAAAAGTGCAGCTTAAAAGTAATCCAAACCTTCTGCTAGATTTTCCTGTCGTAGGGGTGGTGAGAACCGAAGATATGCATTTTCACACCGTGCACAAGTATTAATGTTAAATATGCTGAGGCACTATGGTACAGATGGAAAAATAGTAGCACTTGTAATCTAAAACCTTTGATTCTAGAGACTTTGTTTAAACAGGAGGTTGAAAGGTTCATACAATCTAAATTATTTCCTCTTGATTGTATTGACTTTGCAGGTAGTTCCAGAAGTGCTTCTGTTAGCAACTAAAATCAGTAACCTATAAACTATCAGCCTAATGGAAGATGCTGAAGGTCAACCCCGGGTATATTCAGTCCCATTTTCAGAACTATAAACAGGCCTCAGTTATTTTTACTGTTAGATGATGTACTTTTATTCCTTATGAGAATATTCTTCTTTTAGATCAAAACAATTTGGGAATTGAATTTGAAATCTAGCTGATTTTTTTACTCATTTGTCCCCCTTTCGAGAGCTTATTTCTGCATGTTACTATTGCGTAAACTACATGAGAAATGGGTTCAGACTACAGGTGAATGACAGCATGGCATTGACGTTTGCAGAACTTAGAAAATTAAACGCCTGGTGATGTGGCATGAATATACAATGCTTTTTAAATTCTTTTACATAAAACATTTGATCGTTTAGAATATCTAAAGAGTAAAGAAAGTGTCAGTACATTTTGATAGAGTGCAAATACTTGCCTGATTATTAGCACAGTTCTGCCACCAAAAATGATAGTCATGTAAATTGTGTCCTTTAGGATTAAACTATTTCTGCTTTCTCTGCCGTGCCCAGTTGCTGTGAAGTAAGCATCTGTGGTTAACAACAATTCTGTGTCAAGCAGCATGGTGACACCATGTATTAGCATACACAGCACTGTGCACACAGGCCTGTGCCTCCAGTTCAATATGTGGCCTTTTCCTGCCTGTGGTAAAATGAATCTTCATGGAGAAAGGGCAGGAAAATACGACTGAAATGATTGCTCTTAAAGGAGCTCTCACAGACACAATAGGCCGAATGGCTTTCTTCTGTGTTGTAAATTTCTATGGTTTTTCCATAAACGGTGGGGGAAAGTTTTCACGCTGCTCTTAACCACTTCCTGGATGTTCCCTCAATAGCAGGAGCCTATATTTTCTTGTAGAATGGCATAAAGGAGGTTCCGGAAAAGGGGGTGGGGTACAGCTTTAGATTCTAAAAACAGATGTAAGTACCTGACCTGGGGATGTTCTTGCTGCTGGCATTGGGTGCCTGAAATGGTAAAGTGTTCCTTCACTTTCCAATGAGTGCAAAAATCACAGGCATATATATCGTTTTTTAAAAAACAGTATATATTGCAGGGTGAGCAATACATTTGAAACATGAAAGGGACCCTGAATGATTTTGACTCATTAACAAATATATGCCCAAAATATGGCTAACCTATAAAATAATTAATGGATGTTTTTAACCTTTATCATTCTTTAGTAGTATAATTACATTTTTCTGGAGTTTTATAGATTGCAATTCTCCTTTTCAAAAAAAAATTGCAGCTTACTGTTCACATATCAAAATAATTGAAGGGCTCAGCTGGCCTGGTTTCAGTGTGGATTTGACAATGATAAGGATTGATTAAGAAAGAAAAAGAGTAACCACTGTCTTCAGCACCATGGTTCACAAGAGAACTTCAGATGAAGAAGGGCTTCAATTCATTTGATCTTCTCCCTTCAGAATACCTATCCTATCGTCCTTTCATTACACCTTCAAGCTGTTTTCTGAAATGAATCCAGCACCCTGCCGTCAGCCATCCTCCTGGTAACTTATTCCCTTGAAATTGCCCTTTGTGACTTCAAACCTGTACCCTCTCTGCTGCCTTGGCATATCTGAAAGTATTGTTCTGGGTTCACTTTCTCAATGCTATTTTAAGTTCAGATATTTCAGCACTTTATTTGTTGTTTCTGATTGCTGAGAATGATATTTTGTTGCAACTGAAATATGGAATACAAAATCTTGTACTTACTGTGCCTTTCACACAGGTTTAATGTGAGATGACTCGCAGTCTGTACTGGGATCCCTCGTGTTGTTTGTGCATGTTAATGCCCTGGATTCACGGATCCAGTTATATGGTAGTTACATTTTCAAATAAGGGAATTGTAGAACCAGAAGAGGCAGCAAAGGTCTTACAAAAAGAATTTGATAGGGTATGCATGTGAGTTGATGACTGCATTTCTCTATAGTGAACCTAATTTTGTAAAGTACTACATTTAAGAATAATAATTCTTGCATTTGATGGAACAGTATTTATTCCCAAATCTGTTGATAGCAAAAGATGGGTTTGTGTTGCAGTTTTCCACCAGTTCATTAATTAAGTAAAGGGGTTAATTAAGAAAGAGAATGTACTTATGAAAACCGCAATGTTTCTCGACTATTAAAATGGTATCTTCAGAATGTGTGGTATAATTAAACACTATTAATAGACATTTAGTTTGTAAAAAAATAACATTGTAATTGATTTTATTTCATTTGTACATTTGAGTTTCTCAAGGTGATGGATGCCAGCACTGGAGAATAGAGCAGAATAGACCAATAGAGCACACAGGGTTAGCACCAAGCATTGCATGGTCAGATGTAGTATAAAGAGATACAAATTAAAGCTTGTCCCAACAGCGCATCTCAACTCCTACTGCAGAATGGCATTTCCGATCTATCAGTGTTAATTTTGTTCATTTCCCAAGCCATCGATCCTTGTGACATTCCAGAGTAAGCTTGTTAATGCATGTTTAATTCTGGGCTGTTTGTGTCCGCTCCCATTAGATTGAGACTGCCCTGATTCGTTTCACATCACGGCCAAGCAGGAAACCTTAAGAAGAAATGTTCACCCTCTTGTCTTTGAGACAATTCTGAGACATTAAATACCGTCAATGAGACTGGTGATATTATTCTGTGATTAAAAATGTGATCAAAAAGAGCTGTTAGTTATGTCTGGCCTCTGGAACGGGGGTGGGGGCAGAATCCCTATTGATAATATAATAATAATAATAATAATAATCCTTGCATTTGATATAGCGCTTTTCACGTCGGGAGGACGTCCCAAAGCGCTTCACAGAACACACTGTAAAGTAAATTGACTGTATATTTGTGGGCGAACGCGGCAGCCAATTGCGCACAGCAATGTCCCACAAACAATCGTAGATTGAAAATGACCAATTTATTATTGTTTTTGGTTTTGGAGAGATTATTATTAGGCGTGTGGAGTAAGGAAACTTGCCCAAGGTTTCACCCTGTCTGGAATTGAACTCAGGTCACTCGCTTGCAAAGCGAGTGCTTTAACCACTGAGCTACAGGACTCCACGGATAATAATATAATAACATAATATCCGAGACTCTAATTGGATCCTAATATTCCAGCTTTCTTGTGCACCCAGTCTTTCGGAGACGATCTCTCAAAAGAGATTAAGCTGAACGCAAAAAAAAAATCTGTGACGTTAACCATGAGAAAATATGTTGACCATTATTCGCCAACTGTAAGAGGTGTTCTTTTCTTGCAGTGCTATAGGCTGCCCATATTCTGAGATCAACCTGAACAGAGAGTCTGTGATGCAGGATCGTCTCAATGGAGAAATGCCACTGTCTAGTCCTGGTATGCCGAAGAACAAGAAATTGGAAGCGGATAGAACAGAAACAACACCTAGTTCCTCTAACATGACGTCTCATGGGTCTGTAAATCTGATTTGCTCTTTAGATTTTTTTTTTGCTGTTGAACATATGTCTGATGTGACATTTTTCTAATTGTCACACATTTTTGCATCATCACCATTAATAGATTGGAATTATTTCTCAGATTAATATTGAAGAGGTTGGTATTTGTTTTACATATGAAGTCTGTTGAGTCATCCATTTAATCAGGTGATGTCACATCCTGGTCTGTGTTGACTAAATCTTTAGTCACAATTCCTCCGTTTTGGAAATCTCTTCCAAAACCTCCTTAAAATTGCTTCCTGAATTCAACGCCCACGTTTTTAACTGCGCTTTGGTTAATTTTTTTTCACTGCTCAGTGCTCCCCATGATATTTGTGAAACATTTCAAATTGCTCAATAACAACAATCGTAATTTGACATTTATACGGCACCTTTTACGTAGGAATGATGTCTCAAAGCACTTCACAGAAAATCTGTGAGTCCCAGCTGGGTGGGGGGGAAGAGAAAGATATACAAAGGCAACCGTAGTTGATAAGAAAGGTTGTAAGACAGGCTTTAAAGATGGGGAGGGAAAGGGGGATGAGGGGGAGGGTATCTGGGATGGAGTCAGCAATTGTTGGCTGATCTCAGCTGAGACAGTAGTTTGAGTTATACAGCTTGCCTTAGCACTTCTGGGCTCTGGAGAGGGACAGGAAGTCCAGGACCTTGTTCCTCATTGTTATGCAGTAACCCCTGCTGGAAAGTGGACAGTATGAAAACAGGATCAACTGTAATGTCATTCCATCTTAAAATAGCCTGGCAGCTCTCACTGGTTGATGCTGTAATGGGAGGGTGGATATTCTGGAAGGATAAAATCAAATGGCCCAAAAAGCCTTCATTCGATCCTCTCCTGTGATATATTCAAGCGCTCTGGGACAATACCCTGCCTGAGGGGCACTATATAAATGCAAGTTGTTGTTGTATTCTGTGATAGAAAATATGAAACAGCATTGGCAAAATAGAAAAGTAACTTGGGTCGTGCTCCTGTTTTGATGCAGTATTGGGAAATTGTTATACTGTCTTCGTAATTATGGTGTTGATGCACTTCTTTTACACTTCATTAGCCATTCTATTAATAATAATAATAATCCTTGCATTTGATATAGCGCTTTCACGTCGGGAGGACGTCCCAAAGCGCTTCACAGAACACACTGTAAAGTGAATTGACTGTATATTTGTGGGCGAACGCGGCAGCCAATTGCGCACAGCAATGTCCCACAAACAGTCGTAGATTGAAAATGACCAATTTTTATTATTGTTTTTGGTTTTGGAGGGATTATTATTCTGAATAACTGGCCTCTCACTCAGTTATTTCATTACTCAGATGGAGAGGGAATGTTGTGACATCTGTCAGCTGCTTTGTCTTCACTTTCTAATAATGATCTTATTGTGCTAAGCATGTAAATTATATTATATTCACTAGACTGAGATTTGTGAAAATATTGCTGTACGGATTTAATGCATTAAGTATTCTTTGCCAGGTTGAAATTAAAAGTGGTTCTGTCAAATAATGTCCTATTATTTTTCTGTAAATGGGAGTCCAAATTATTCATACTTTTTAAAAAAAATACTTGATACTTATAACTATTGAATAATAATTTTGAAAATGTAATAGTTCCGATTAATATTTAATTTATAAATTTACCATCGTGACCTGCAGAAAATGTACAACAGATCATCGAATGTCAGTACTTCCTACAGAAGAAAAGAGGCAAGCTGAGGAATCTATGTCCGAGGAAGAACCACAGCAGAAGAAAAGGCTGATGTGTGTTAGTAAAGGAAGAAAGTACCCCAGGTCAGTGCTGTAATGTTATTTAGGGTAAAATCCATAACTATTAAAATGTATATCCTCCGTGGACAATCCATTTGTTTCAGTGCAGGTAGATAAATATATTGGTTGCCTATTTGAGATTATGATTTATCGATAATGGACTGACTCATTTACAAAACAACTTGATGTAATGGGAAAATACAGAAGAACCCCATTATTAATGTGTTGTTTGGATTGCTGTTTGGATCCATAACAACAAACATTGGGTTTTAATAACAAAGTCGAAATTGAGAGCACAATGTCACTTCTGATGTGCTATCTGTGTATAAAGAAGTGGGGCTAATGTCACTTCCTGAAAAATATGTACTTTTAGCACACTGCTTATGCGTTCCACGCTTAAAATTGTCTGACTTCCAGATAATCGGGTCGTCACCAATGTCACTTTCTGCATGCAGGGTGTGACACAATGTTCCTCATGGTGACTTGAAATCTGCAAGAGTTGCCCATCTTCATTCATTGCAACCCAAAATATTAGAGAATTGTCTCTACAGTTTTTAATTTAATTTTATTCAATATGCCTTTCTAGCAATTGCACTTGTCTAGAAAATTTCCATTAATCTGTCACTGTTGCGCGATCCATAACTTCAATAGCTGAGCTCAAATTGAAATTAGCAGCAGGGAAGCTGGGTCTGTGAATGACCTCAACTGTCTCATTGCCTAGAATCAGTAAACACGTATCATTCTGTAGATCAGTGGCAGAAATAACATTGCTAAATAATTAGAAGTGTGGCAACTGTCATACAGATAGCATCATTGAGGGGATGATTTTTCTGTTTTCATGGAGTGCAGGAGAAAAATGTGTTTTCTGAAACTTATGAGCCTAGCATAGCAGCAAGAGAAAGGCTGCAATGTTCGTTTCAGTGAAATTGTATCAGTAAATGACGAGACAACCTGCAGTGGTGAGTATTTCACGGTTCTGTCACCTCGAAAGAGCCAGTTGATTCCATTGAACTTGAAAGTCTGAGAATAAGCTGTGGAGTGCAAAATTGCTTCTGATTCTGAAAAAAAAACGTCCCATGTTTGTGCCTGGACAATCTTAGTGGCATTAAAGTTGAAGCAATCTATGACCTTCTCTGCCACTGGCTTTACATTTTCAATGGGACTCTGGAGCAGCTTAAACTCTTCAGTTCCAATCTCGTTGGTGATCCTGAACCTGTTCATGCACTGGTTAGTTATGGCCAGGTAACTCATAATGTATTCCTGGAGATCTATCACACAATATAGGATCTTGAGCCTCTGTGGTTGCACAACTGGAGGACTTGAACTACTGGATCTGCAGTTTCTCCTCAATTTACATCGTTCTGCAATGACTGCTACACCCTTGCTCTCCAACTGACAAATATTGTAAGCACCTCCAATTTTTGTGGGTGAACAGGGCAGTGTAATTCTGTGTTTTGTGGGTGAACACGGCAGTGCGGCATGCATGTATGTCTATATGTTAGAGTGCTCTAACCACTGAGTCCTGTAGCTCAGTGGTTAGAGCACTCGCTTTGCAAGCGAGAGACCCGAGTTCAATTCCAGGCAGGGCGAAACCTTGGGCAAGTTTCCTTACTCCACACGCCTAATAATAATCCCTCCAAAAAAACTAAAAACAATAATTAAATTGGTCATTTTCAATCTACGACTGTTTGTGGGACATTGCTGTGCGCAATTGGCTGCCGCGTTCGCCCACAAATATACAGTCAATTCACTTTACAGTGTGTTCTGTGAAGCGCTTTGGGATGTCCTCCCGATATGAAAAGCGCTATATCAAATGCAAGGATTATTATTATTATTATTATTATATAATATGTATATAATATAGATTTACATTGTCCGCTTGATTTAACAAGTTGTCTTCTCTGCTGCCAGTTGTTGTGCACAATCATTGCTTGGTTGCCCTTAGTCTCTTAATGCTTCTCTCAACACTCAGTGCTATCATTGTTATAATTGTTTCAAAATTTCTTAATAGAGAAAGTAATCATTTGTTGCCAGCTACCTCAAAATTCAAGTATGGTTCCAACCATTCTGAGTCGTTTTGCTTTGCAACCAGGTCAACATTTGACAGGATTTTCCAGTGTCAAACGTAGCAAAAACTGTTGTCAAGCAAGTTATTTTGTCTGTGGTGCTGACAGGCTAGTTGAGCTGAAACGAGATAAGTTACTTGTGACGCTCAGAGGGTTACATTTAAGCTGTGATTGAAGAACTGGAGGACTTCAACCCTGAGAATAGATCTCTAAGCACTCCTACATATATACAATCTCAATGCCCTTGGTTGCCCCTAGAATCATTCCTGGAGAATAGCTTTTCTAAAACAACATTTACAGAATACATACTTTCATCTTCATGAATTTTCTGAAAATAGTTGTTTCCCCCATCTCTTTCTGCAGTAAAGATGTGAGAATCAAGTGTGCTGCATTGATTCCCATCGCATCCATTTGATTTGTCTTGAGAGGTTTGATTTGATGGAAAATGAGTTCTGATAACGAGTGATTGCACGTTAATTGGTACCTAAAAAAAGCCTCTACTTTGAAGGCTTGCGATGCTACGTGGCTGGATTTTTTTCAAGGAGCACAAGTTTAAACTGCAGTGCTGACCTGGTGTACCATCAATTATTGCAAAATGCTGCAAAACCAAGGTAGCTCTCCCATCCCGCTGAGCATCAACATTACTGACCACGTGTCACTTCAGTTGGAGAATTTCCCATGTTATCATCACTTAGGACCTTTTGTTCAACTGCTGCAACTAACCTAGGCATTAGGCTCCCTAAATGTTTAAAGAACCTAATCCTCCTGCAGGAGCAAATTTGAAAACCTCAGTTAGATTCCTGTGGAGTCCTGTAGCTCAGTGGTTAGAGCACTCGCTTTGCAAGTGAGAGACCTGAGTTCAATTCCAGGCAGAGGGCGAAACCTTGGGCAAGTTTCCTTACTCCACACGCCTAATAATATTCCCTCCGAAACCAAAAACAATAATAAATTGGTCATTTTCAATCTACGACTGTTTGTTGGACATTGCAATTGGCTGCCGCGTTCGGCCACAAATATACAGTCAATTCACTTTACAGTGTTTTCTGTGAAGCGCTTTGGGACGTCCTCCCGACGTGAAAAGCGCTATATCAAATGCAAAGATTATAATTGCTGTTTGCAATAATTGCTGTTGTCCCGGGGGAGCAGGTGGGTTTGAAAACTGTCCTGGATTTCAGGTGGACGAGGGAGTTGAAGGTGGAAGAGAGGCGATCATAGAGCAGCTTGACGCTGCTTTAGGGTCACTGCGGGTGGAAGGCCAGAGGGATTGGAGGTCTGAGGATGAGAGGGCCTTTGTGAGGGTCTTGGGGGGGTGGGGGGGAGCCTTTTCCATGGGTGGAAAAGTATGGTTGGGGGCTTGATGGAGGAGAGAGGGATGCGAGAGGAGAAGGAGATGAGGAAGTGGTCTGAGAAGGCCTTGTCCGTGATGCACAGGTTGGAAAAGTCAAGGCCATGTGTGATGACGAGGTTGAGGGAGTGGCCATGGTTGTTGGTCAGTGAGTGATGTGGAGGGTGAGGTTTAGGGAGGAACGGGGGGCAGTGAAATCTGAGGAGGTGATGCAAGGGGAGTTAAAGTGGAGGTTGAAGTTACCCATTATGAGCAGGACTTCTGAGCAGAGGGACAGGGAGGAGAAGAGAGCGGACTTATCGAAGAGGAAGGAGCCAGGTGGTTTTTGGGTGGCGGTAAAGCCCAAGAATATCCATGTGCCTATCCAGAATGAGGTCGTGGATAGTGAGGGCTTTATTGGAGAGGGAGCGGATATTTGTAAGGAAATGTGGATGTGTTTGCTGGTGGGGGTGTTGTGGAGGAGAGAGTGATATGGAGAGAATTTGAGGTCGAGAGACGACTGTGGAGTTTGAGGAGTGGCGAGAGGTGGAAAGGGAGTTGGATGAGGGAGGGGGAAGGAGTGTACGCCTTTCAGAAGCATTACTGCGGAGAGAGTGAGCGATGGGACAGTTGGGGTGGCTGCTCTGGGACAACTAACTCTGGGTATCACGATGGCCCTGGCAGAGTATGCCCAGACTGGAGCAGAGGGAGGTAATGGTGGGTTCCAGGAGAGAGAGAAGGTGAGGAGAGCGGTGGGAGAGAAGGCCAGAGTGGGAGTCGCGGATAGAGGAGGATAGGAGGAGGAGCATTTCCAGGGGGAGCGGCTCGGGTCAGGGCAGCAGCCAAAACGAGCATACAGAGACTGGGAGCGAGCAATCATTATATTTCAGTGCCTTAGTAAGTGCTCCCATCATGAAAAAGAGCTTCCCTCGCCCGCTTTTTGTCGACCGAAATCTTCGGCCCTCGCTGCTCGGTTTACCAAAGCCCAATCTATTCAGCTCTGTTCAGTAAGATTATAGTGAATCACTCCCTGTGCGCTTATATAAGTGTAATGCAATTTTAAAACTATAATTGAATTATAATGGCATGTTTTTTAACTTAAAATTGAATTATGATTATTTATAAGTGCACAGGGACACATTTGCAAAACTTACCAAATGGAGCATCTTAACACTTTGGACAGAAAGTGCATTGAATGGAGCAGATTAGCCATCCAGATCGTTATTCCAAGGGTAAATTTGTGTTCAGAGGACAAAATATGATAAACGGAAAGAAAATGCTTATTGTTTGATTTAAAGTAGATTAAGCCCAGTGTTATGATCTAAGCAAATCCAAACCAAAGTTCTGAGAGCTTGGATCGTAATCTTGAAAGATTTGTTTTGGTGCTTCGAGCCACAGCATAAACAATTAAAACACAAACCTTGGCTCTCGCCAGCCCATGTCTAATACTCTCCAGAAATAGGTAAGCCGGGTGAGAGTGCACATTGTATCCCGGACACAGAGAAATTTCCATGTATAGGTGACGTCCATATGTGGAACACTCAATCTGGTTTGGACACTTCAGTGATAAAAGGCCTAATCTATCCAGTCTTTCCTTGTAGCATTAAACTACGAGCCCTGGTATCACCTGGTAAACCTACACTGTACTGTTTACATCATTGCTATATCCTTCTTATATCGTGGAGACCAGAACTGGACACAATATTCCAAATGTGGTCTAACCAAGATTTTGTATAAATTTAAATGTAACATCCCCTCCTTTTTATATTCTATTCTTCTGGGTACAAAGCCCAATACCCCAGTCTGAGCTGATTTCGGCAGGACATCTTGACATCTCTTGATATTTGTATAGAGCCTTGGGACATTCTCCCAATGTGAAAGGCACTATATAAATGCAACTTGTTGTTCTAAGCGAAAAGCTGTTGTTGTTCTAAGCTGCATAGACTGTACAGCAACAAAACAGGCTAGTCCATTCCACTGTTTATACTATATATCTTCACCAACCAACGCTTACACCCTCCCATACCTCTCTATTCCTTTCTCCCTAATGTGTATATCTAGCTTCCTCTTAAATGCATCTATACTATCTGCTTCAAGCACCGCTTCAAGCAGCGAATTCCACATTCTTACCCTCTGCGTAAAGTAGTTCCTCCTAAATTCTCTTTCAGATTCTGTAGAGAATTTTTATACTTGTGTCCCCTGGTTATGGACTCCCCAGCAAGTGGAACAGCCTTTTTCTGCTAACCTTGTCGAACTATTTTATAATTTTAAATGCTTCTATTAAACTCCCACCTAAACGTCTCTTCTCTAGAGAAAAAAGGCCTAACCTATTCAGTCCTGAGAGCAGTAACCTACCAGTCATAGTCATCTTAGTAAACCTACACTGTACTTCTGATTTTGGTCCTTGTCTTGGCTATCTACTTCTCTATCATCAATTTATGGTCACTATTCCCAAGGTGCTTCCCACATTTAAATCCCCAACCTGCTCAGGATCATTGTCGATAACCAGGTTGAGCAATGCTTCTCCTCTTGTTGGAGTTTCTAAATATTGAGACAGAGAAGTGCTTGTGCATCATTGCAAAAAACTCTATCCTCTTCTCTCCTTATACTTCCTCACAGTTGGCCTTGGAGTCTTGATCTAGGGGAAAATCATTCAGTTATACTGTTGGGAGCAGTTTGGAAGAGATCAAATACTTGACCCAAACAGTCACTCTGCAGCAGCGTTTCCTGGGTACCATCAGCAGGGAAAAATAAAATGGCAGCAAAATAAATATGTACATTTTCCAAGTATAGAAAAGAGTTCAGTATAGTTTTAAAGACCGAGTTTGAGGGGTATTTTTTAAAAAAAGCAGTGATTAATTGGAGGTTTACAATACTTTTGAGCAAGGATACCTCATTTGCACTGTTTCAGTTGTATCGGTCAAAGCGTTTCATGATTTCTCAGACTCAACAGAAAACAGAAACGACTGTTTGTGGGACACTGCTGTGCGCAATTGGCTATATTGGCATTTGTGGACGAAATTGGCATTTCGCCCACAAATATACAGTCAATTCACTTTACAGTCTATTCTGTGAAGCGCTTTGAGATGTCTGGAAGATGTGAAAAACGCTATATCAAATGCAAGGATTATTATTGTTCAATCTGTTTATGGGAGCATATCTTTTAACCGCTGGTGTATTGATCCAAAAATTAGGTAGGGGAACCTGTGACCTATTCTCTGGCTGTTGATGTTAAACTATGTTGTGGATTAGGATTTTGTTTTTCTTTAAAAATACTAAATCATTCAAGCAGTCACATATCCAAAGACTGGACTGCAAAATGATTGTCGTACGAATTAATGGCACACTTAGAAAATTGGAAAGCTGAATGGATTGATTTTCTTCCTATTTAGCTTTCATGAGACACAAAATCCTGACTTTTGCTTGAAAGTAGGAATTTATTTGTAAAGCAATTGCACAAGCAATTGTCTGCGACTGCATTGTCAGGAACAAACAAGATGACTTTGGTCAGGGGGGTAAGTTTATGCAGACAGATGCTCTTTTGAGAAACTCTAGCAATTTAAACTTTAATTGCCTTCCTGTCTGCAAATAAAGCCACTGGATGAAATGATAGCGTTACACTATTAAACTTATTGTCAAGGATCAGAAACACTCTGGGAGGAAATGATTGGGATATAATTACTGTAAACAAAGAGAAAAAAACAAAGACAGAAAAATTGTATAAATAGCAGAATATTGTTCTTAGTATTTAAAGTGATAGAAAAATTGAACCTTTAGCTAAAAAGGAAAAGAATAAATCTTGTCGTATTGGATTATTTTAATGTAGCAATCTCTGGGGAGCTGATCTATAATGTTGATTGATATATTAGCACAGGAATTGTCTGCATATTCTTCCCATTAATGAGAGTTTGTTACACTATAATATGACATTTTTTGTATTGGACTGGATAGTCGCTGCCACAAATGTTGTTTGAAAAAAGTAGTTTACTGTACTCGTAGAAAATAAAAAAGAAATCATTTTGTCTATTCTGTAATCTGTGTTTTCCTGAAACTGTTAAATTCTTGAATATTACAGGTGAAATGGCCATCTGCTACAATAAATAATAAGTAACATTTAAATATAGCATGTGACTCCATTATGTAAAGCAGGATTGATTATATTTTGGCTGCATACATAGCACATGCATATATGCAGCTGATATCCTCGCTCCACATGTCAGCCAGCTGTCATGTGGGAAGAGATTTGATAATAATAATGATCCTTGCATTTGATATAGTACCTTATCATATCTTCAAGACGTCTCAAAGCGCTTCCCAGAATATACTGTAAAGTGTAGTGACTGTATTTTGTGGGCGAAACGCAGCAGCTAATTTCGCACAGCAGTGTCCCACAAACAGTCGTGGAGTAAGTGACCAAATTATTATCATTATTATTATTTTATTTGAAGGGATTATTACCCCCGGAAAGCGATGCACCAATTGACTAACAACCGTGTTCCTACTTACTACTAGGAAAAATACCTGAAGCAACATTACTGATGTATAATAACGTATAATGATCCTTAATGATTTATTGCCAATATGCCAAGTACAAATTACATCAGTGAGGTTTGAGATGAGCCTTTATTTTCTCTGCCAACCTGGTGACCCTGATGACCTGGAAGTTGACCATTCTAGCACAATAAAAATGGTTGACAATTAAGAGGTTGTAACGCCCTGACTTATGCGGTTGTAGTTCTTGAAGACATTTGCTTAGAATTGTGGCCCTTATCAAAATATCAGTGATTAAACCTGCAACAGGTTCACCTCTGTGCACTGGAGACAACACCTAGGAACAATGCTTCTCATCACTTTTATATATGAAACGGAATAGGTTAACTGGGTCATTTGCAGTGACTAGGTCCTTGATTTGCTGTGTTGTATTTCACATTGCATTTTCTTTTTATGTGACAAATGTGCCACAGGTGATAAAACACAGCGCATTATTGCAGTTCGAAAAGCCATCCAAAAAATCCAAAAATACCCAGCACAGCTAAGCAGGCCCTCATTTCTTTTAAACTAATTGTGTGCCCATTTAGCAGTTGGCATTCATTAGTGTCATCTTCCACTAAAAACTAAGCCTTCAGAACTTTATATATTCTACATAATCTCCATCTCAGTTCACCTTTCTCTTTCAGAAGGCAGGAGCAAACGTGAGGTAACATAGGTTGTTTGCCAATTATACTAAAATTTGTCTCATTCAGGTTAGGAGAATTAAGTGAAGACTTTTTTTGGTCAGCCGGGTGTCTTGACATATGTGTCTTGACATCACTGTGTTTAAGGGTATCCAGCAGTGAAGATGGACAGAAGCAATATGCGGATAATAAATATGGTAATCTAGGAAAATACAGTTTTAGATACATTTTACAAATGAAAATCCAAAATATGAGCTGTAGTTATAGAGTTTTTGAAGTGATGTGCTTCATGATCAAAGCTCACAAACTTGTGAGTCAGTCTACACTGAACAATGTTAGATTTGTGACCCATTTTATTAAAAAATCCTTCTTTGATATTAAGAAACACTTTCATTAACACATTTTGTATTCTAAAACCCTCTTTGATCTTCAAAGCCCCATTGTATGTCAAATCCAAATTCTTGATCATTTCTTCCCAGTTCCTTGTTTACAAGATCACAAGATTGATTTGGATGAAGAAGGCTCTTTGGCCCATTTTAATCTAATCCTTGCCAAATGTCTGCGCAATTAGCTGCCGCGTTTCGCCCATAAAATGTACAGTCAATTCACTTTGCAGTATATTCTGTGAAGCGCTTAGAGATGTCTCTGCCGCCTTCAACACTGTCGACCACTCCATCCTCATACATCGCCTCTCCGTTTTTCTCAATCTTCATGGATCTGCCCTTGCCTGTTTCAATTCCAACCGTCACACCGTCACATCTGGCGTCCCCCAGGGCTCTGTCCGTGGCCCTCTCCTCTTTAGTATCTACATGCTCCCCCTTCGTGACATCATCCACAGACATGGGGTCAACTTCCACATGACACCCAACTCTACGTGGATGACACCCAACTCTATTCTTTCTGCCTCCAGCCTCAACTCCAGGACCACTACTGTCCTGACAGACTGTCTGTCGGACATCAAGTCCTGGATGAGGGCAAAATTCCTACAGTTGAATGTGAACAAGACTGAGGCCCTCCTGATTGGCTCCCGCCAGCGCCTCAGCACCTCAGGCTCTGGCAACATCAACCTCCATGGTTGCACACTGCAACTCACCAGCCAGTCAGGAACCTCGGTGTCTTGTTCGACCCTCAACTGTCTTTTCTCCCCCACATTCAAGCCATGACCCGCTCTGCCTTCTCTCACCTCCATAACATTGCCCGACTCCGCCACTACCTCACCCCTCAGGCCGCTGAAACTCTTGTTCATGCCTTCGTCACCTCCAGACTTGTCTATGCAAAGGCTTGTCGGCCTTCCCCACTCCTCCCTCCACAGGCTGCAGATAATCCAGAACTCTGTAGCCCGTGTCCTCTCCGCACCAAACTCCGTGACCCCATCTCTCCCATTCTCGCTCGAGTCCACTGGCTCTCTATCCTTCAGAGGATCCAGTTCAAGATCATGGTCCTCACCTACAAAGCCCTCCATGGCCTCGCCCCACCCTACCTCTGCGACCTCCTAACCCCCTACCAACCTACCCGTTCCCACCGCTCAGTCGGCTCTGGCCTGCTCCACGTCCCCCAACCCACCACCCCCCACCATTGGCGGGAGAGCCTTCAGCCACTCTGCCCCCATCCGCTGGAATTCCATCCCCCAGTCACTCCGCCTCGCCCCCTCCTTAACCTCCTTCAAGTCCCGCCTGAAGACCCTCCTCTTCAACCATGCCATCAGCCACCCCCCTTCCCGTCCCCCCCAACCCCAGCTCGGGTCTGAAATGCTGTACTCTGTCCAATGCCTTGGGACGTCCTCCCAACGTGAAAGGCGCTATACAAATGTAATCTTGTTGTTGTTGTTGTTGTTGTCTCGGAGATATCTATCCTATATTTTCCCATTGCAACATCAAGCTGTTTATTAAATTAGTTCAGTGTCCAGTGCTCAATCATGCTTCCTGGTAACCTGTTTCAGTCACTAATTACCCTTTGGATGAAGAAGTACTTCCTGATATCTGACCAGAAGTTGTCCTTTGCCTCTCTAAACCAATGTCCTCTAGTTCTGCCGCGTTTTTGTATCTGAAAGTATGATTTTACATTTATTTTCTCAGTATCATTTAAATATTATGCATCTCTATCAGTTCCCCTTGTCTCTTTTCAAGACTGACGAGCCCTGTAATGTTTCTAATAGCCAATTCCTTAAAACCTTGCTGTCCTCTCCAATGCCTCAAGGCCTGGGAAGGGGCACAGGGGCCAGAATGGTACCCAGTAATCCAGGTGCAACCTGACCAGAGCTCACTTTACAGCTTGAGCGATTCAACATTATACACCTTGAAATCTATGTTTTAATCAAACATGTGTAAGATCCACTCTAGCTCTTGGCCATCTGGTTACTCATAGGCTGTGCCAATAGAAAATTGCGCGCATACTTTCACCACATGTTCCGCTACAAACCTGCTACAAATAGCCCTCGGGCACTAACCTTTACACACAGTGAGCTAGGTCCCAGGCCTCTCACGCTGTTTGCTCAACTCTACTATTATTGCCGGAGTGGCTTCAATCGCGCAGGTGCAGTGAATTTTGGGATAGCTGAAGCAGAGTATGCGGGAAATCAACTTCGCTAGTGAGTAAACCTCGATAGGAAAAACAGCTGCGTCACACTACTGTACTGCGACAAATTCTTGGTAAGTGCTGTACTATTCAAATTAAAATATTTAGCATTTTAAACATAACTACATTTTCAGGAAATATGTACCTATAGTTTTAATCAGGTTTGTTTCACTTTTTAGGTTGTTCAATACAAAAATGTCCAAACGTTTTTGTAAATCCCGTGAGGAAACCAAGGGGCAGCTCGTCTCATTTTCCGTCCGTCCCTCAGATAGAACTGTACTCTATCCAGATAACCTTTATGAAGAAGGGGGCAGATGCTTTGCCGCGTTCACTGTCACACAATTGACCAACAACAACAACACATTTTTATTGCGCTTTTCAAATCGGGAGGACATCCCAAGACGATGGACAGACAGAGTTTCGGACCTGAGCTGAGGGTCGGAGTGAGGGAGGTGGGAGGGCAGGGGAAAGCAGGGAGATCAAAGCACGGTCGAAGAGGAGGGTATTAAGGTGGGTCTTGAAGATAGCGAAGGAAGGGGCAAAACGGAGGGATTACGGGATGGAGTTCCAGAGGGTGGGTGCACCCTGTTCACATTGATGAACACATGAAATCTTGGAAGCATTGTGAACGCAAGGCAGTGGCAATGAAGAAAAAAATGAAGGTAAAATACTTTTGATATATATAATATTAAATGAAAATGTATCATTATTTGCTTTCACTTTAATTTTTAAAAATTGCATGATTACAAAAGTTAATATCCCTCCTTTTTGATTGAATTTTAAAAGCACATAAAACAACCACAGCAAACAAAAACAAATAGCAGAACATTTCTAACGACAAAGGCATCATGAAGATCAATTTTTATTTTTTCCTTTGTAGGTGGATCTCAAAGACAACCTGCTCCTACAACCTGCTTCTCTGGAGCCATTGCATCATCTATGGAGAGCAAATAATTCATATTGGACTTTGTGCGGTGTTTGACTAGAGCAGACAAACCATTTAAAAAAGCTCCTGCCTTCCAAGAGTACATGACACAGCTCCGTAATACGTACTTGAATGAGCTTATTCCTGAGAATGAAATGTAGGTTAGCAACAAAATGCGTCTCAATAACACCAACCAACCCTCCCCAATCCCTTGCGCAATTCAGCAAATACTTCCTGCAATTTTTCAAAGCGCTCCACAATTTTTTTGCAAATATTTCCACACTTTTCTAATGGCCCAGCTGATAGGTGCAAACATGTTGATCTTTGGGACAATTGCATTTTAGCAGACGGATCTCTTGCAGAACCTAGTTAGTTACCTTTTGCAGTAAAGACTGTACAAAACCTCATATTTGCGACAATCACACTTAAAAGTGTTTTGGAGTTACTGTCAAAATAGCTGCAAATTAATCATTTGATAAAACAGATCAAGTTCACTCGTAATATTTTGAATTTAAAATGTTTCAACTTTTCTTTGAAATGCTCCTGTTGCATTTTTTTAAAAAAATACAAAAGCTGCAAAATAGTTTAATAAGTTGTTTCAAGATCTAAAGATTAATTATCAACACTTGAGAACTGACTTGTCACTGCATATCTCATTTGAGTGCCAGCCTGTTGTGGGAAACCGGGAAGTAAAGAGGAATATCCAGCACATGTCAGCATATGGAGATCAATTTGTGTGATAAATAAAAATGCTAATTTGTATTGGAGACTACTCAAATAAGAAATGTTGTATAAATGTGATTTAGGATTACAAATATACATGTTAATGATGTCCCCTGGAGAGGTCCTTTAAGATATATGTATATCAAAGTACTCCAAGAGAAGGACTGATATTTTAATCCTAAATAAAACAATGACAAGATAGCCTTGTGTCTGTCGTAAACTGCAATTTATGCTTGTAATTGATTGCTGAATTGTTAACCAGGACTGTATACTGGAAAGCAGCAGAGTCATTGTCTTCTGAACTGTTTAAATATCAGTTTTCTGCATGATACAGTATTGATTTGTTGCATCCTGCTGAAAACCCCATGTGTGCTATTACTTATCCAGTTGAAACTCTGATACTGAGGAAATTCGATATTTATAACTGATATGGGTGAATGGTTTCTTTGTTCCTTTTCAGAAGAAAAGTGAGAATGTGATTTTGCATGTGTGTGTTGTGTGGGGGCTGTGTGTGGGTGCAACGGGTCAAATAAAAGAACGATGAAAACCAAGGATTTGTCCTGAAGAACCGTAACGTAACATATTATTTAGATTTCTGTCAGAGTGACCGAATTAGTCAATTTTATGAGTGGAAATCTGAATCATGTTTTATAACCACCTGTAGCTTTTTTATGCACCCACGCTTTTAAAATACCAAAATTATTATTAAAGTATTGATGTGGTCTTATTCTATTGCTTTGTTACCATATATGTTATCTTAGTGACTCATGGAAGTTATGCCGCAAACTGTAAATTGTAGAGTATTGTAATTCAGGTACAATAACAAAACATGGTTGCACAAAAGGGAAATGCGGCCTTCATAGACACTTTCAAGCCATCTCGCAGACATTCCAGACTTAATCCCACAAGTGACTAATTACAATATAAATCTGGAAATCTGAAAACAATACATTGGAGCTTTGTTCGAATGCCTTGGTTGGGTCCATAAAACCCACCCCCCAGTAGGTGACTGGCTTCTGTGCTAAAGAAATGCCCAAATTCTGGGTCATCAAGTCGCATCCGATGTCACCTCCTGGTGCTGTCACATAGATGGCACTCCAGAAGTGACGTTGACAGCATGGTAACCAGCTGGCACACGGGAAACAAGCCAGCCAGCTGCACACGAGCACAGTGAAGAGCGTCCACAATCCATTCACGTTATAAATGAACCAACGTTATAATGAAGCACATTATTATGGATTTACACTGTATTTCCAAAGTTGTTGGCTAAACTCGTGTTTGTTTTTGATCATTAAGTTGTGGTGCTAAAGGAATTGGCTACATCAATCCATTACTACTTAAAACTTTCCTCTGTTCTCTTCTAGAGCTGGACGGCCACTGAAACATCCCAGGGTAAAGGAGGTGGAAATAGAGAATAAGACCACCTGGCAAGATGAAAGCAAAGGTAATGGAGTTTATAGAATTCTCATGAGTATCATTGAATCAGACAAAATGTGAAAAATCAAAATTATTGTACAATACTTCCCTAAATAAATATTCTCAATGGGGTTTTAGCCGCATTGGAAGATCTCAAGCTACACCAAAGGCAGCTCTGAAGAACATTTCTCAGTAAAAGAAGATCTATTTCGTGGTTCAGTTAAATACATTCTTTTGAGGTCTGTCCTGGTTATCGCAAAGCCTTTCTTCAAAATCATTGCCAGTGTTCAGGCCAAATGTCCCCGGTGTCTGTGAAAGGGAGAAAAGATGATTGTTTCCTGCACAATCAACAAACACTGCGCCTTCTACATATCCCCCCACTGTCTACTCCCCTGTAAAGCAAAGGGGGTTTTCAGCCATTCTGGCGCTATTCTCTAGAAGTCTATCCTGGAGTCCTTCCAACTCATTCCCTTGAGATGAGAGACTGCAATTCACTTTCACAAAGGACCTATTGCAGAGTTGGTGGGAATGTTTAAGAGGCAAGTAGATAAAAATACCTGGCGAACAAGAGTATGAGAGGGTATGGAGAAAAGGTAGACACATGGTACTGAGTTAGAGATCATCCATGATGTAAGAAAATGGGCTGCTTGGCCTACTTCTGTTCCTATGTTTAGTGTATGGAGTTATAGGTCATCCAAAAAGCTGGATATTGAACATCTATCTGATTTTTAATAAGTGCAACTCTTGGTTTCTATTTTTGAAACAATTTTTATACATGTGACAAAGGTTTAATCTCTTATGTTCATTAGTACATTTTTTGACAAGCTGGTGCAGTTACTCCCAAAACACTTATATTACATAAATGAGTGTTATAATTCAGGATAATTAAAGACTGCCAACATTTCAACATTTATTTTTGAAATAAAACAAATTTTCTTGGGTTTGAAGACACGTTTCAGAGAAGTTTACATAGCTTGCACTACACGGGGAGATCTAGAAGTCTTTGTGTTTATGGTGACCTTGAAATGCTCTGACAGTCTGTTAATAGTTATTGAATATAATCTTTCCTTGTTCAACCTTCCAACACAATATGTGTTGTCCACAGAAAATGAGGATTTCAGTTTACAGCAGGCTCTGCACCAGTCAGTGTTTCTGTCCTCGGTGTCTCCTGTGCCAAGCCTGCCTCTCTGTTGGGAGCAGCACAGCAAACTTCTTCCTGGGGTTGCTGGAATCACCGCCAGGAAAGTAGTAAAATGGACTATTAATGAGGTATGTACCAAACAACCAAAGTCACAAATAATATTCTCTCCATCTGTGACCAGGGCTCTCTCTGCCTCCTCGTCATTCATGAACGCTCCACTGCCGGCCGATCGGAGGCAGTGGGGGGGTGAGCAAGTCGGAAAGGTAGGGAGGTGCATGAAGGGATTTAAAAATGAGTGAGAGGATCTTGAAGTTGATCAGTTCAGTAATTGGGAGCCAGTGCAGCCTGGCAAGGACTGGTGTGATGGGGTCTAGAGTTTTGTGCAGATTAGTATCGGTCGGTGGAGTTCTGAGATAATTGTATTTTATGTATGGTGGAACTATAGAGGCCAGCGAGGAGGGCATTTGAAATGTTTTAGACATCCTCATGACAAGAAATGCAGTATACCAAATGCAAGGATTATTATAATGCAAATTAATAATGTCCTGTGTGGATGCTATTTGGATGGGAGCCATACTTTTCAATTTACTGGTTATTATCAGTTTTGCAGGTTTTAATTATTTATTGTGAAAGTAATACAGTTCTGATATCATTTGCAGGTCTCTGAATTTATACTGAGTTTGCCTGGTTGTGAAGAACAAGCCAAAGCATTTAGGGAGGAGGTAAGTTCAAAATGTAAAAGTGGAATAGGTGATGATTTTAAAATTCCCGGCAGAGCAAAATATTAGGTACGTCTCCTTACTCCACACACCTCTATTTACCTGCAGTAAGTAGGAATCCAATTGTTAGTTGATTGGCAGATTGCTTTTCCAGGGGTAATAACCCCTTCAAAAAAATGTTAAAAAATAATTTGGTCAGTTAATCCACGACTATTTGTGGGACACTGCTGTGTGCAATTAGCTGCCGAGTTTCACCCACAAAATACACTGCACTTTTCAATATATTCTGTGAAGCGGTTTGAGACATCCAGAAGACGTGATAGGGCTCTATATCAAATGCAAGGATTATTTTATATATATATATATGTATATATATATAAAATGAAAGCTATAACAAGCTGCAAGTTCTATCTGCAGGACATTGGTGTATTACTTTGGAAAGTCATGAATATAAATTCAATGGGACACTACTATTTTGATAATGATTGGTACTTTTTTATAGTTCCTGTTGCATGAATAATCCACTGGAGATTTGCAATATTGGATTTGAATTTGCATTATGCATTAAATTCATTTTGCCATTTAGTGTGCAGGGCTTGAATATGGCTAAGTTTGTATTCTGAAATCCAGCAAAGTGTGAAAAGTGGCCAGAAAGTGATCTTGGTTTATTATTTCAGCTGCCATGCTGTTTTTAGACCTTTTTTCAACCAAGAAAAGTAAAACATCCAATGAATAGGCTAGATACCAATGCACAGGTCTGGTTTTACCAGCTTTTGGTGTTCCAAAGACAACAATTTTAATTTCAAAATTGTGAGTCCCATTTAGCTACCACAATACTCAATACTCTTAACCACTCACCTTGCAAGCGAGAGACCTTGGTTCTATTCCTGGCAGGACAAAATGTTGGGCAAGTTTCCTTATACCACATGCCTCTGTTTAACCTAGTAATAAGTAGGAGCCCACTTGTTAGTCAATTGGCGGATCGCTTTTCCAGGGATAATAATCCTTCAAAAAAAAACAATAAAAAATTACGACTCTTTGTGGGACACTGCTGTGCACAATTGGCTACTGTGTTTCACCCACAAAATATACAGTCAATTCACGTTACAGTATATTCTGTGAAGCGCTTTGAAATGTCTAGAAGACGTGAAAAGCGCTATATCAAATGCAAGGATTATTCTATAAAATATAGGGTCTCATCAGCTTTCTTCACAGCTTTGTCTACGTGCTCAGCCACCTTTAGATTTACATGTTAACTTCATACAGAAATAGAGTTGCAAGTATCCAGTTTATGAGTATCATATTTTATACTCCAAATTCATTCAGGTCAGATGTTAAAGTTCTGTCTTCCAGTTCAAGTGGGTGTTAAAAATCCCGTGACATTATTCAAACAGAGCAGATTTCTTTCCAGTGCCCCTACCAACCCATCAGATAAATGGATCATTTAGTTTGTGGTACCTTGCCGTGCACACATTAGCTGTGCACATTTTACCTACGCTTGAGAGCAATTACCTGTGAAGCATTTGAACACGTTTTAACAATAGATGCCCTATATAGGTTAATTATTTTTGTATCACCTTCATATTGTATTGCATGCTATTTTGGATTAAGTACCGAGTATTAAAATTCCAGTGTGATATGAAGGCAATTACTCTTCGATTTCAGTCAATATAATAACTTTTAGTGAATGGTATAGTGCATCTGTGTGGCCTCGCAATGGGATTTATGAAAACATTTGTAAAGATCAACACAACAACAATTTTACATTTATTATATAATAAATGCATTCACAAGTAAAAATAGCTCTAAAATGTATCACCTGATGGTCTTCTGTGCCGTAACTTTCTATGGTTCTTTAGTATGACACATCATTGCTGGAGCAAGTTGCTTCTGCCTGCAGGAAAATGTGTTGTATTCAGTGAATTTACATACTTATTGTTTTGTGTAGAGGCTTATGAAAATTTGCAAAACTAATTCTTTCCCAAAATAGTGAATGACAGATTTAGCAATTTTTTATATTTATTGTTTTGACTGTTGTGAGTCCTGGAGATAAACAATAATCCTGGGACTCATAAAGGAAATGGAATTCAATCTTCATAATTTTCAGGGGAATTTTCAAATGTAAGCTCTATATATAATATATATATTCCCTTGTTCTGAGAGCCTTGATAAAACAGCTTTAAAATTGAAATCGTATTTAAGAATTTTCAAATTTTAAGGCACAAGAGAGGATTGAAGAGTCTTTAGCCCATTTCATCTCATTCTTCCAGAATAACCATTCTACCATCTATTCATTTTCAGTATCAAGTAATTGCTTAAATGAGTTCGATGTACTGGCCTCAACCATATTTCCTGGTGACTCATTTCAGTCATTAATTGCCCTTTATATAGAGGTAAGCGGGATCTCAGGGAATAAACTGTCTCCAAGCCTGGCAATGGAATATTGGAATCAAGTCAGAGCTTCTGGGGAAGTCTCATTAGTCCATTTCCTGAGCCGGCCAGGTATATAGTGCTCCAAGCATTGCTGATGACAGACCAGTCAACGGGGTTCATCAACAGAAGTTGGAGAAGCAGATTGGGAGAAAACTACTATCTGTCTTAATCCCTCTGATAAACATGAAAAGTAAAACCCTAATGGTTCAGGTGATTCTTCCTAGATAAGCCGCAGGAAACTTGCCAGTTGATTTTCGAAATGGCAAGTTGTGTGGTTTCAGTGTGTATCAGACACCTGGCTGATAAACATACTCAAAACAAAAATACTTCCCGGTATCTCTTCTGAAATTGCCTCTAAACTTCGAAGCTATTGCAGTGCTATCTAAAATTAAAATGTGAGACTCAATTATTTCCATGAGTGTACGCGAGTTAAAAAGAGGGGCATTATTCCAGTGTGACGCATCTCATTGTTCAGACCTTGTTGGGGGGAGAATTATTGTCCTCTAATTTTACTGTCTTTTACAACTGTAGCACAAATTGCTCAGTCCATATTTACTGACAGGCTGTGAATAATTTGCTGTCCAGCAATATTGGTAAATTTATCCAGAAGCAGAGAATCACTCCTTTTGTCTCTGAGCGATTGTTCAAAATGTAGTACATAGCTAATTTGCAAGGTTCCATTACATTTTGGATTGGTTTGACATGAACACAAAGGAAAGTATGCATTCATACTAAATGGGGAGGATTGGAAATACGTAGTCGGTTTTCCTTCTGTACAGAAGCTATTACAGACACCAGCTATTGTGCAAACGCAAAACCATAAAACTCATTGCATCTAAAATTAGGGACACAAATTTAAAGTGCAAATGATCTTTGTAATTTGCATATAAATGTGATAATTACCAACATGAAGATGAGGTAGTTAATAATTAATCGTGGCCTTGTCTAATTTACATGATGCATTGCAGCTAATTTGTGTTGTTGTCTGTCAAATACTTTGGCAAGCAACCTATCAATGTAATCAGCTTCATCTTGCAGTGTGAACAATCAGCTTCATTTTACAGTGTGTATAATCTGCCTCAATAAGAAATGGATACAGGTTGTTAAATGCTATATTTATCAAGTCTTTATAGTTCACCCTCAAAAAAGATGTTGCTTTATGCTAGGTAAGAGGTAATTGAGTTATGACAGGCACCAACACAGGTTATTATTATTATTATCCAGTAGTGAGGTTTGACACTTGACAGGCCATTCTGAATACATTGTACACTGTAGGTGTAAAGTCTAAACTGCTTCTGAATGACAGCAGAATATCAGCCTCAGATACTCGCTTAATTCCACTCCACACATTTTTAAAATTTATACGAGAGTATTCACAATATTTTTTAGGATTATTTTCACACAATTATTTTACCTCACATTGTGACAAATGTGAGAGTCCATGCAGCAGAGCTGGCACGACATAGCTTGAATGGTAATGTCGTTGTAGAGATGATGTTCTGATTGCCGATCTTGGCAGATGCCAATCTTCTTAAACCCTACCAACCTGCCTGGTCTCGCCACCATCTGTAGTCAGGGTTTCAGCCTATCTGCCCCCACTTTCTGAAATGCCATCCCAGAGATCCTTGGCCTCGCCTCTTCCCTTGCCTCTTTCAAAGTCCGTCTCAAGACCTTCCTCTATGAACCTCACCATTGCATATATCCAAATAGGCCCCTCAAAAATCATATATAAAATATACACTATAAAACTTGGATACTCTTAAGTATGGTCATGGGTTTCCGCCTGTGTCAGACTCCCGATTAATCAAAATAAAAATAGCCATGAAGTGAATGGTCAATTTTGTGTGGGGGATGATAATAGATGTTGATTAAATTACTAGTAATGTAAATAGTCTCAAGACAACTGGGGAGAAAGGGAATAGAAGGATATAGTGAGTAGAGTAAGGTGTGGTTAAGATCAATTATAAAGGGGCAAGTTTGTTGCACCAAACGCTGTTTCTTCTGTCTCTTGTGGCCTCTGGATTCCTGAACCTTCACTCCCTTCAGGCATGATCTTAATAATAATAACCATCATCCTTGCATTTGGTATAGAGCCTTATCACATCGGGAGGTCATTTCAAAGTGCTTCACAGGATTTACTATGAAATGGAGTAAATGCAGGTCAACGCAGCAGCACAATTGTGCGTAGAGAATTGCTTCCTAATTATTTTTGTAATACAGTAGTGTACTTAAAATGTAATGTACACATTTATAAATGCATTTGCTGCAATAATTGAAACCAGAGAATTTACTGTAATCAGATTAAAAATCTAAATATTATGTATCATAATTCAGACATAGTGTGCCCCTAATGCCTTATCTATCTGGAGATTTTCATTAGGCTGGAGATATGTTATTTTTCAGTATCCTATTGATGTCAGTCACTGATGCACACTAGTATAATGAACATAGTCTCCAAGGTACAGAAGGCCCTGTTTCCCCAGTTACAGCTGTATAAATAGACACAATTGTTGAAAGAAAACAATTTCTAATCAAACAGCTGTCACCCATAAAGCAAGCAGCAATCTAAAGCCAATGTAATACCACATCCATCGCTCTACACCAAGGATTCACTGAACTGCAACATCCTGTTTTCTAAGCTCTTACAAATTCTTCTTTTATTCTACTCTCATTACAGCTGTGCTAGCCTAATTATTATGAGTTAATAAATAAATGTCAGCTTCCCTGCCTTCTCCTAGTGTTTCATGTAATAATAATGATAAATAATAATCCTTGCATTTGATATAGTGCTTTTTACATCTTCTAGACATCTCAAAGCGCTTCCTGTATTGCTTCATGGGCACATCCTGTTCATGCATGTAATTCTAGGATGGGCATTGCTCTCACTAAATCACTAAAAATCCAGTTCATCTATCATATTTCAGACTTAGTGTGCCTGTAATGCTTTATCTGGAGTCCTGTAGCTTCATGGTTAGAGCACTCGCCTCGCATGCAAGAGGACCTAGGTTTGATTCCCGGCAGGGCGAAATGTTGGGCAGGTTTTGCTTACTCCACATGCCTCTGTTTACCTAGCAGTAAGTTGGAACCCGATTGTTAGTCAATTGGCGGATCACTTTTCCTGGGGTAATAATCCTTTCCAAAAGCAAATAATAATAATTAATAATCCGGTCACTCAATTCACGACTGTTTGTGGGACACTACTGTGTGCAATTCGCTGCCGCGTTTCTCCCACAAAATATACAGTGAATTAAGTTTACAGTATATGAAGCGTTTGAGACATCTTGAAGACGTGATAACTCACTATATCAAATGCAAGTATTATTATCTATCTGGAGATTTTCATTAGGCTGGAGATGTTATTTATCAGTATCACTATTCAGTATCCAATTGTGCTGCTGTGGCAGTGAGTGACCAAATTATTATTATTTTTTGAAGGGAATATTACCCTTGGAAAAGCGATCCGCCAATCGACTAACAACTGCTTATGTTACTGTACTGTACTTAACTTAAACAAGTTGTAATAAATAAACTGACAGTGCTGGGGGAGAGGGCTGCTCTGTCGCACTGACAGCTTTTCGCTCTGCGCAGGCGCAGTGTGTGGTTGTGTGGATGGATCCTCCTTGCCACATCACCCCTAGTGGCCCCGGACGACTCAAGCATACAGTCAGCCTGGATATAGAGTCACTGAGATCTTTTCTCTTGGATTGATGATATATCAGGAGTTCACTGTATTTCTAGACGTGTGCACTCAGTAGTTAGTCATATAAATGACAATCAGAATCAGGGACCTTGTCTGACATAACATATCAATGAATTTCAGTTAATTTTGTCAAAATATAGACGTCTGGCCAGTATGCCACATTTTGTGGAGATCTGAAACTATGTCCCGGACTCTATGGTGACCATTTTTTGTCTCAGAAATCCCCTCTTCTCTGTCAACGTCACTACATCTCTGCTTCACCACTCCTTAAACTTTGGTAACCCAACCAAAACTGGAAACTTATTGTGTTGATAATTGTGGTCATTTAATAGCATAGCATGTTGTTTCATTATTCACATTATTCTGGGGCCAAATTGGCCAAGTGCCTGTAATATTTAAAGTACCATTTCACCTCTTAGACTTTCTTAGCTCTTTAAAACTAGATGTCAAGTCAGTCCACCAAAATAGACAGCTTAATATCTACATTAGAAGTGCATTGCTCTGGGTAAAGTTTATTTACTTTGCAAAAATATTTGTCAAACAATTGTGTGTATGTGTGTGTCTGTCTGTGTCTATGATTGTGTGTGTTTCTGTCTGTTTGTTTCTGTGTGTCTGTGTGTTGGTGGTGGGAGGCAGATGATGGTGGGAGAGAAAGAGTTAACAAGTATTTCTGTATATTTCTGTCCTTTGCGTACAAAATCGAATTCACGGATTTTTAAATCGCAAATAAAAGTAGAGAGAAATGAGTTTAAAATAATAATGTGGCTGCTCAAACCATGACAGTTTATGGGGCGTCGCTGTGTGCAATTGGCTTTCGCCGACAAAACACATGGTCACTACACTTTGCAGTATATTCTGTGAAGCGTTTTGAGACGTCTCGAAGACGTGATAAGGCATTATATCAAACACAAGGATTATTATTATTATTAATTCACAATTCTTATGCTTTTATGACCCAGGTGAATGTTGGAGCTCAGGGCACCAAGTCCAAGTTTGACTGGACTAATGTGCAGACAACAAATGCAATCATTCTAAAGTTTAATGTAGCACTTTATTGACAGTGACCTGGTTAATACAGCAGTTTAAGTTGTATGAATAATTTCTTGCTCTTAACTAACTGTTCACAACTGTTTGTGTCATTAACATTGGATTTGCACCACTTATCTGTACAATTGAATACAAACAAACTGTTCTGATTTAGCTAAATAGTTCTCTAAACCAAATCTTGGGTCAATTATTGTAACCTTATTAGAAGATCTGAGGCCCCAAATTTAGGCTTCAGATTAATTCTTTTGAAGAAAAATTAAAAACAAATTTAATTGTTTAAGACTTTTCTAAAAGAATTATTATTAATATATCAAATGCAAGGATTATTATTATAGAGTAAGTGAATGACGCATACAATGAAAGGTAGTTTCTTACAAGGAGTCATGGTTGTGCAATCTTAGACACGTAACATTACAGTGTACCTGTAACACAGAAGGAGTGAAATTACAGGGTCGGAATTATGTTCTCATAAATGATTGCAAATTACAGGCTATAATTTTAAATTTTAAAGAAAATTGTCAGTGAATAAAATGCTTTTACAGTTTAATAATGTGATCCATTAGTCAGTGGGTAGTGTCACTGCATTGGTATCTTGTATGATTAAGCTCAGAAAGAAAGAATAATTACTATTGGCATTACTCCTTTATGCTCTGGATCCAGATTGAACATATATATTTCAACTCTTATTTTTCTTTAGCAAATTGATGGAGAAGCATTTCTACTACTGACACAAACGGACATTGTGAAAATAATGAGCATTAAATTGGGACCAGCTCTGAAAATCTACAATTCCATCCTCATGTTTAAGACGGCAGAGGAGAATGGACAGAATGAGCTTTGAAAAGACTGAAACTACAGCACTGTGCCTGTAGACACCTGTTTGTATGTTGAGGCTCATCTCTAATTCAAAGCACAAGAACTATCTATTGAAAATGGAACTCTATAAGGCTATAGGTCAAAACTACTGGAATATTTACTGTTGACTTGACGGATGCGCTTGGAGAACTTCAGCTTCCAGCAGTACCAAGCTATGGGCTCATCTTTCATCCATTTCCTCAGGACTTGATTATGCAAAAACTTCCCAGCGAAAGCTGACGTGGACTTTCTGTGATTGAACTTCAAATTGTATATTTAAATGTTGCTAAGGAGGTTCTTCTAAGACCTGGACGCTTGATCTAATGGACACTAAAATGTCTTGATTGTTCTCATTGTTTGATTTCCCTTCCTTCATTTGTAATGGAATGATTTGTTTTATGATATTGTGTATACAATGTTCCCATGTCGCAGCAGTATCCAAGAAGGGCAAATTTCATTGTCCAGGAGAGTGAAATTTATACATGGAAATATATATTGAAAAGCCAGCATCATTGGACTTATTTAACTATTTGATTGTGTACATTTTTAATTTAATACCTGAAGTATTAATTTGCTTCTTAATTACTTCAGTAAAAACACACAGTTGAAATTCTCTGCTTTATTTGAATGTTTCTGGTTTATTAAATATTATGTTACAAATTGTTGATGCAATTATTTGGTGAGTGCATTTACACAGCAAAAGGTTGAGTGAACCACAGATGCAATTAAATAGTGTTACTGTAAAGTCATAGAGACAGGCTGTATTTTCTACTCATGAAGCATTCATCTTACAATAGTGCTTTAATGAATTTCCACTGAACCAGGGAGATTGTGTGTTCAATAAAAGAGTTTGCAGTACAACTAGAAAATTCTGCAAAAAGCACAACGGTTCTCTCAATATTCAAAGGGTCAAAAGTTAAATTAAAGTTTTGGGTACAACTTTACCAAAATTGGAACAAATATTTGTTTGGAAAAGACTGTGAAACATAAATCAGATTCTGTTCAAGAAAACATGTATATGGAAAGAGGCCCCAAGTTTCCTTTCTACTTTCTACATCCTTTCCCTGACCAGGATAGCTTTTTTTTTCCATCTCTGTCACATTGCCCACCTCCGTCCATACCTCACAACAAAGTCAGACGAATCCCATGTCTTTGTCAGTTCCCATCTGGACTATTCCAATGCCCTCCTTGCTGATCTCTCCAGCTCCACCATATACAAAATTCAATGAATTCAAAACTCCGCCGCCTGGATACGCACCCGCACGAAACTCCGTACCTCCATCACACCAGTCCTTGCCAGGCTCCACCAGCTCCCAATCACCGAACGGATTGATTTCAAAATCCTCTCACTCATCTTCAAATCACTTCTTGCTTACTTAGGTACCTCCCTACCTACCCGATCTGCTTACCCACCACCCGCTGCCCCCACTCAGCTGGTTTCCTCGTTCCCCTCCTTTCCACCATCGGTGCCCGTGCCTTCAGTCACTACGCCCCAACTCTGGATCTCTCTCCCTCAATCCCTGCTCTGCCCCCCCCCTCCCTCCCTACTTTAAAATCCTGCCTAAAGACCTTTTTGATTGTGCTTACAGTCACCTCCCTCTTCCCTTGACTCAATATCAAACTCTGCCACTATCAAGCATTCTGGGAAGCTACCCTGCGTGAAGTGAAGGGTGTTTTTTAATAAAGAATCCTGTTTGATATTGATGATAAGATTCCACCGTATTCATGTTTGGGTTGTCTGTCTGAAAAATGTGTCATTAATATTTCTTGATCTTGTTGAGGTCAAGAATCACATCTAATTACAATCCCAATTAAACAGCTAATGGATCATTAAATGACTGTAAGGTCCCCTGTGAACCTTAAAAGGAGCTTCTCGGTCTAGATAATCTAATGCTAGCCTGGCTCAGTTGGGAGAACACCAAGCCCTGGGTCAGAAGTTTGTGAGCTCAAATCCCACATTTGGACTATAATAATAATAATATAATAATAATCCATGCATTTGATATAGCGCCTTATCGCATCTTCAAGATGTCTCAAAGTGCTTCACAGAATATACTGTAAAGTGAATTGACTGTATATTTTGTGGGCAAAACGCAGCAGCCAATTGCGCACAGAAGTATCCCAGAAACATTCATGGATTGAAGTGACCAATTTATTAGGTTTTTTTAAGGAATTCTTACCCCCAGAAAAGCGATCCGCCAATCGTTTAACAACCGGTTCCTATTTACTGCTAGGTAAACAGAGTGTGTGGGGTAAGGAAATTTGCCCAACATTTCGCCTTGCTGGGAATCGAACCCAGGTCTCTCACTTGCGAGGCGAGTGCTCTAACCACTGAACTTAGGATCTTTAACATCCATCTCAAAAACAACCTTATCGCCAATTCCAGGGATAGTTTAGGCTAAAGTCAGTGCTAAAGAAGTGCCATATTGTCAGAGATGTCATCCTTCACATGAGGCCCCCGGTTTGTTTTTGAGATGGATGTTATAGATCTTATGGCACTTTTCAAAAAGTGAAGGAAGTTTTGCCCAATTTCCTGGCCAACAATCCTTAAGAATAAATTAGTCATTCACACTATGCCTGTTGTGGAGACCTGCTGTACACAACATGGCACACAATAATTATTCTAAAGTATTTATTAACTTTTATTTTTTTGACTGCACAGACACTACCCTTCACAATAAAAAATTGTGAAGCATTTTGAGATGTCTCAATTTTTAAGGTGTTGTAACACACAAGTTCCTTCCTCGAGTTCTCACCCAAAATGAATCTTTTCTAACATTTTATGTTTTAATCTCAGAATTCCAGTATCCACAGCAATTCTTCATGGTTTCAAGTTTACAGTGGAGGTTTCTTTGCAACAGTGTCTTAAGGGGATTATTTTATTAGGAAAACCACTCTCAATGCAATCAGCTTCTGGAGCAGAGCTCCTATGGGTCAGCGTGACCTACTTCTGGATAACGAAAAAATCTGCACTCAAGATTCTTACTGAAGAATCCTGTTTGGAATTGCCGACAAATTCCACTGTATTCATGTTTGGTTTGTCTATTTGAAAAATGTGTGCTTACAGCAGTCATCTAATATTTCTCTTGATTGTACTGCAGAGCGTGAAAACAGAACGTATGGTTTTGTTTAGCCCCATTAAGATTAATATAATACAAATTTATATTTATATAGTGCCTTTCGTCAGCATGATGTCCCAAAGCACCTAACAGTACTAGCTAGTCACCCGAGCTGTGACTGGGACCCAAGGGGAGCATGAGGGGAAAGGTGACCGAAACCTGATGCTTGCTTCGCAAAGGAATCAGTGGGATCAGTAGGTTTGAGAAAGTCACAGAGATAGGGTGGGGCACAAATGTTGAGGGATTAAAGATTGAGACTGAGGATCTTGAACTATCCACCGGGGATGGGGAGCTAGAGGAGATGTTTGAGGTTGTGGGTGATAGGCCCATGGAGCCTGTTGCAATGAACAACAGGAATTTGTAACAAGTGTTAAGGAATTTTATCTTTGGAATTTCATCCTCAGAAGGCTGTGTCAGAGTCCCTCTGCTTCCTGTGACGTGACTCCCAATATCAAAGTCCCCATTTTTGTGTTTCGGATTTCTTATTTGGCATTCCAAGTAAGAAATACTGCAATTTAAACTCCATTGTTGCCAATTTCTTAATGTGTTCCTTTAAATAGCATAGGAATGGAAAAAATATGCAGAACGATGAGAAGTCTCATTTTTTAAAGCAAATAAGGGATTATTTTGTTCCATGTGCTCTAGCCAATGCATTCACTGATGTGGGTTAAATGCTACTTTTTACTCAATACATATTGCAAATTTCTCATTGAGCATCTACTAATAGCCTTTTCAACGTATGCATAACAAATTAAATATACAAAAATCATGCTTCTAAAATTTCATCTATAATTTCACAGTGCAAAATCACAAAACCAATCAAATGTCAAACAGAGTTTAGCTCTGATGCATAAAACAAATAACTCCCATAATAATAATCCTTGCATTTGATACAGCGCCTTATCACATCTTCAAGACGTGTTAAAGCACATCACAGAATATACTGTAAAGTGAATGGACTGTGTATTTTGTGGGCGAAACGCAGCAGCCAATTGCGCACAGCAGTGTCCCACAAACAATCGTTGATTGAGTGACCAAATTGTTATTATATAAAGATATTTGATGCCAAATGCATAATGCTACTTCCATAAGGGGCAATGTAACTTTGACGAGTTCTCTCATTACTGCAAATGCTCAATTATACTTTTAAGCCCATAGCTTTACTTTGAGGTTGCATTCAAGGCCCTAAGGTTTGACTGCACTGGATTAGTGCAGCTGCTTCAGGCAAAGGCTATGGCCCAAGAGAATAGTAAGTTTTGATGCAGAATAAACAGCCTTGTAAAAGATTTAATGTGTACTGCACAAGGGGATTTAACGTGACGTGATTATATCACAATGAGACTCACTGCATCACACTGGATATATGGCAAGTACTTTACATCTCTGGAGCATTTAAACCCTGACCTCCACGGTGTTCAGAACAGGCCCATTTAGTTCCGATATTAACGTAATCTTTTTACTTGTTTTAGGGATCCCTTCATTCACAAACTAAAAAGTGGTCTTAATTTACAAAATTCAAAAGACACATTGAATAGGAAGTATGCAGGTGTGCCCCCTTGTTCTCAATGACAAAATGACGAAAGTGGGTTGCACATTCGAGTACTGGAGTGCAGTTTTCGACCTTCAGTTAGCCTTCTCGCAGTTACTGGCTAAATAAAATATTTAAGAGTAAAGACACTATTCTGCTAGCTGGGAGTCAAAGACATGCGTCAGAGGTCAAATTCATAGCCTGGCTTCACAGACATCAGCAGAACAGTGCAACGATGGTGGGGGGAGGAATCCACCTCTGATACAACTAGGATGATCCCTATTCAGATATTTCTAGATCCAATCCACATGTTAGAACCCAATCTTTTGTGGTCCCTACTAGCTTTTAAACCAAGCAACAAGTTAAATATTAACAAATCGTAAAATACTGCAGATGCTGAAAATCTGAAAACAAAAGCAGAAGTAAAATATATATAAGATGGATCCAGTGTTGAGCAGTGAGTTCCCTTTGTGATATAATCCCCTACCAGTGCACTTGTTATTTTATACTAAGAAATCTGAATTAGCTCTCAGTAAACTCAATGATTACATGAATCAGTGTGGACATCATTGCACACCAACTGCTTGAGCGTGCTGGCTGTCAGCACTGACCCCCACACTCAGCAATAAGAAAAGTTAAATGGAATAAATGTCCCATGAAACTCATAACTTTCATTGCTAAAAGCAGAGTAAGTGTAAGTGATATTAGTGACAACTGTAAACCCATCTCAACATTCAGAAGACACATTACAAATAGTTTTAAGTTTTACCCTTGACTGAATTTCCTAATGAGATCAACTGCTCTATAATAAATTTCAATCTAAGCTCTGGTTTACTGGTTCTACATAGTTTGATACCTGTGATCATTGGCATTGACAAAATACAGAGGCAAGCTAAATCAGTATCATAAATTAGTCCCAAGTCTATCAATGATGCTGGAGAACTCTCACAATTGTATAGACTTGCTAGTGAATCTCCAATACAGTGCTGGAGGAGTGGTGGGGTCCTTTTGATGAAATGCTAAGGTTCCATCTGCCTGTTTGGTGGACATTAAAGATCAGATGATACTGCTCGAAAAGATAAGGCAGTTTCTTCCAGTGTCCTGGCCAATAATCCCCCAAATGAAATTGGTAATTCACTTCATGGCTGTTTGTTGGAAATTGCTGTGCACAAATTTTTCGTCTAAACGTGCACAGGGAATAAAATTCTGTGAAGCGCTTTGAGATGTGCTCCCAATTTGAAAAGAATAAAGTCAAATGCAAGGATTATTCAAATTTAAGAAGACAGACCTACCCTTTAATCCCAATACGTGACACGCTGAGAATAATTGACCTTTGAAGCACAGTCACAGTGATGGCTCAATAACCTAACCATTCGAATGAAGGGTCACGCCCAAAACATTAAGCCATATTTTTGTTTTTGATACTGATTCATGTGCTATTCATTTTCAGCATTTCATTTTATATCATACAATGTTACAGCACAGAATGTTTGTTGCCCATCACTAACTTCTCAGGCAACCAAAGACGGGCAATAAATTGGTCCTGACAACATCACCTAGCTACTGAGGCAGACTAGGAAAAAGCTTGAAGCATGTAGAAAATCAAGCCAGTTGGGACAGCCTGTCAAATTTGTATAAGTGGTGTCCCTATAAACAGTGTAAGTATAATAAGATAAACTGCCTTATACTGTACTGTTTCAAATCCAAGCAGAGTGCATTGCAGATAAATATTATAAGGCAATATAAATCATAAAAGTCTGTTTTCGTTTTTGTTCTTTGTCATTGACACACGTTTTCTGGTTTAGTTGTTGTACCCCCACATAATCTAATTCTTTTGTAATGGAGAGATCGTTCAGGGGTGGATCATTTTGGAGAATAGTACATATATAATAAATAATAGGCAGTCATTTGTCCCTCCTCCCCATAC
The DNA here is from genome assembly GCF_018977255.1 of Callorhinchus milii. Taxonomy (NCBI): domain Eukaryota; kingdom Metazoa; phylum Chordata; class Chondrichthyes; order Chimaeriformes; family Callorhinchidae; genus Callorhinchus; species Callorhinchus milii. The sequence continues at coordinate 30,281,049 of NW_024704744.1, read as the reverse complement.
AAGAATAGTTATGAGTTCACAGCATGATATACAGAGGTGATAATAGTTTATGTGCAAGGGATCAGATGTGGAATTTTAGCATTCTGTTACTATTCAGAGCCCAAACTATTCTCAGTAAATTAATAGTGGGGTTGTCAGGATTTAACTGTAATCAGAATATAAATTACACTCTTATTAAGTGCACACATTATAATTGGCCTTTCTAAATAAATCCTCTTAAATATTGGGCTTGAATGCAGTACAGTACCAATGTTAAATAAAATGGGTGTAATTTAGGGAGTAAACCAATGCTAAAATGTGTGCAAAATTCTGAAGCCTTTTTGAGAAAAAACAAATCCCATAAAAAATATGAACCAGACTATATTAATAATAATCATATTTAACATAGTGCCTTTCATGTCAACAGGACTTCTCAAAGCGATTTATAGAATCTTACTGTAAAGCATAGTGACTGTGTATTTTATGGGTGAACAATATTAACTGCTTGGTAATGGCTAGCCATTAGATTACTCATTGTTTCTGTACTTTTGAACAGTCTTAAATCAATGTTATTTACAGCTTTCATCCCTAAATATGGATACAAGTTTGCATACAAGGCCCGGATAAATAGTTTGAAAAGCAATTACAATTGTGAACAGCTTCTTTGAGTTCAATTTCTCAGTTGAACTTCATACAAGTTGATTAATCTGTCTACAAATATTAAACATATGCGGACCTAATTCTAACTTATCTGTTCCTGTGCTTAAACTCAGGGGAAGAAGTTATCATCCCATGAAAGCTCTCAAGCCTCTCACCTACAGCTTTGGTTGAAGGTGTTCTCACACACAGCAGCTGGTATTGACAGCAAGACAATAGTCATTGCAACCTTCATTTAGTAGCTGTTTTTTTAAATAGTGTAAGTTGTGGAGACCTTGACCTTGAAGGGGGATGACTGAAATGGAAGCTGAGAAAATTCTTTAAAACACCATTTTCCAGAGCATCAGCAAAAAGTATAAATTCCAACAGAGTCTAGATTTTTTCTATTTAAGTAGCATAGTGTATCATAGCATATGTGTAAATACAGCATTAATTGTGAAGCTGATTTCTGTACACTTTTTAGAAACTTTTTATTTACCAAAATTGGCTCAAAGTTAAGACGAAATTCAGCAATTTATCAAATTTTGATTGCCACGAAATACAGTAAATGTAGAACCAGGTGAACTTCACCCAAATCCAGTATTCACTTTTGTTGCATGTTGGTCAAGTGTACCTTAGTATGATTTCTTTTCACAATGATATACAACAAAAATATCCTTGTATTTGATATAGTGCCTTATCACATCTTTGAGATGTCTCAAAGCGCTTCACGGAATATACTGTAAAGTGAATTGACTGTATATTTTGTGGGCGGAACACAGCAGCCAATTGTGCACAGCAGTGTCCCACAAACAGTCGTGGATTGAAAATGACCAAGTTATTGTTGTTTTTTTTGTTTTTTGGAGGGATTATTATTAGGCGTGTGGAGTAAGGAAACTTGCCCAAGGTTTCGCCCTCTGCCTGGAATTGAACCCAAGTGTCTCACTTGCAGGGCGAGTGCTCTAACCACTGAGTTACAGGACTCCACGGTTGAAAGAGATTTTTTCTTCAGTTGAAAGAGATTTTTTCTTCAGTTGAAAGAGATTTTAAATGAGGTCATTGCCTAAAGGCTCAAGCATTAATAGAAGTAAAGACAGAAACTGAAAATGTTTCTGAATCTTGAAGTCTTCCACCTCACATTTGTTAGCGTGATGTTCGGAGATGGGCATGAATTAGTGTCCAAATAGACACAAGAAAAATTATCAATCAAGTTGACTGTTTCTCTTTGGTAGATTGAAATATTAGAATACTTATGTTTGTGTGAGTACTTTATAATGTAATGGTATCTTACTTGTAACAATAATGGACACTTAACTTTCAAAGAAACAATCTGCAGCATTGAAAGTAATGAAATAGTTGTATCTCTTAATTAATGATGTAATGATAGTTTTTAAGTGAAACAGGAGTAAGTGCTGCTGTAAACTAGAGATCTTGTTTCTTTTTTCACACTGTTAAGCAATTTGATGACATGATAAGGTGCTACAACATGCACAAGGATTGTTATTATTATTTATCTCAGATGGGTGTCTGAAACCCATCACCATACTCAAGGTTATCCAAACCGGACTAAGATTTCAATATATGTATGCCACACACATATATCATTTTTAGCATCAACTTGAGTAGACAAATTTAATTTTATATCTTAGTTTAGTGTCTCATCCAAAGGATGGCACCTCCAACAATGCAGCACACCCCCAGCACTGCACTAGAGTGCCATCTTAGGCTGTGAGTTTAAAGCCCCGATGTGGGTTCAAACCGATAAACCTATGACTCAGGTGTGAGCGTGCTAGTACCTGAGCCAGGCTGACACCTAAATAGTTTAATTGGTGCTGAATTATTAAGCAGCCGATGCTTGTACTGGTGAATATCAGTGACTGTAATTCTTTGTGAGGAGCATGGAGAAATGCTGCTGATATGTGACGCTTGTAAATGGATCTGACACGGATCTCTGAGTACAGCTGACTTAAAACAATTTATGGGGAACATTAACTTGCAAGGTATTAGTTAAATTTCCACACCAATCACTTGAGCAATGTATAAAGGTGACCGAGCCTTGAACTATGAGCAAGGTGCTCATCTACTGCTGAATGCCTCTGCACAGTTAACAGAATGCTGTGGGCGGAACTAATGAACACAGTATTTCAAAATGGTATCGCCAATCATCCCTGGTGCACTGTACAAACTGTGACTGTGGCAGTTTATAGTTGAAAAGCTGGCTTCAGTTTCAGAAGATGGTTCAACAATCTTTCACCATATAATAATTCATGTTTTTTAAAACATTTGCTTTCAATCTTATTTGGAATTTCTGGTCTCCTCTGCTGACTTTCATTTGAAACCTCCATCAGCACCAACACTGAGGGGCTTAATCTCAGCATGTTTGTGGTGTAAGTACTTGAGGAATATAAATGAATATAAAATATAAAATGCACAGGGGAAGTGCAAGAAAATGGGATTAAAGTAGATAGCTCTAATGGGGAGTTAACATTAGCACAGGCAGAATTGACCAAATAACCTTTTGTACTTAAATTCATACAATTCTATGGTAAAACTCATTCATTCATCCATTTTATTATTATTATCTGTCATTATATTACTGTTGAGCAAGATTTGGTTGCAGGCAGAATTTTGTCAGTAAAAAATAACAGCACTGGTGATTTTATCTATATGTGAGGAAAGGCGAATGCAAGAGATTTACAGTAAAAATAGTTGAATATTTCATGAGAACCACAGTTGTTTCCATTAAATTATATAAAAAATATGTTTTCGTTTATAGAGACTTTTGTTTATGAGTTAGTAAACTAATTATATCTTCATCAACTATTTTTAATTTGTTCCCATAAAATTCTGGCTGTGTGACATGTTTGTGAATCAAACTACTGTCTCAGGCATGAAGTTCGATCCTGCCTCATCTGTCTCACATCAGTCTGCATTTTTTTATATTTATTTCTTCCCTGTTCCACTGCTCCTCTCCCGAAGGAGCTTATTTTATCCTTCTACTGTGCAACTGTCCTATGCATAAGTATTCTACCAACTTCAAGTTGTTTTCATTGAAATCTGAGAGTTACAGTTAATGTTGGCAAGATGTTCAACCACAGGGAGCATCAACATTAACAACAATTTACACTTATAATATGCAGTCTCTTGCATATTTGGAGAACATCTCAAAGAGCTTTTCAAAATTGAGCGGAAGTTCAAGCTGGGAGGCAGATGACTGGGTGGAGCAGGGTGGGGTGGGGAGATGGTGTTAGTGTTCAGAGGGATTTGGGTGTCCTTGTACACCAGTCACAAAAAGTTAGCATGTAGTTGCAGCAAGCAACTAGGAAGGCTAATGCATGTTGGTGTTTATTGCAAAAGGGTTAGAGTACAAGAGTAGAGAAGTCTTACTGCAATTGTATAAGGCCCTGGTGAGACCACACCTAGAGTATTGTGTGCAGTTTTGGTCTCCTTATTTAAGAAAGGACATACTCGTCTTAAAGGGGGTGCAGCGTAGATTCACTAGGTTGGTTCCTGGGATGAGGGAGTTGACCTATGAGGATAGGTTGACTAAAACTAAGCTTATATTCTCTGGAATATAAAAGAATTAGGGGTGATCTTATAGAAACATATAAGATTATTTTGGGGCTTGACAGAGTAAACAGTGTGAGACTGTTTCTCCTGGTAGGAGAATCTAGAACACAGTTTTAAGATTAAGATTAATTAATTAATCTTAATTAAGATTAAGGGACAGCCTTTTCGAACAGAGTTGAGGAAACACTTCTTCACTCAGAGGATAGTGAATTTATGGAATTCTCAACCCCAGAAGGCTTTGGATGCTCAGTCCTTGAACATATTCAAGACTGAGATTGATAGATTTCTAAAGGGTAAAGGGATTAAGGGATATGGGTATAGGCGGGCAGATGGAGTTAGGTTAGAAGATCAGCTATGATCTTATTGAATCACGGGGCAGACTCGAGGGGCCGAATGGCCTGCTCCTAACTCTTATGTTTCTAGTCCATTATGGGAGAACCAGAAGAGAATTTCATTTGGAAGAATGTGCTGGATAAAGACCGTTATCTAAGAACCCAGTCCCATTAACCACTATAATTTGAGTGGTGATTTACAGTCTAGTCCATCTCCTGTTATTTGCCTGTGGGTGGATGTGTGCTGCAATTTTTTATTTTACTCTTAACATTTTACCTAGAAAAACTAGTCACTGCACTTGATAATAATTACCGTAAGCATTTTGAGACATTCTGACCTGAATGGCGCAATAAAATTACAAGTTCCTTCTTTCTAGACACAGTGCAACAACTGTAACAACAACAGCCATTTGCACTTATATTTCACCTTTCACATAGGATAACATCTAAAAATATTTAACCGAGATGAAGTGGAAAGCTGAGCAAGGCGGAAAATAAAAGGATTGGGTAGGAGGCAGTTGACTAAAGGCACAGTCAAAGAGAAAGGTATTTAACGCAATGAAAGAAAGTGTAAGGCAAAAGGATGTGGAACAACAACAACAATATTACATTTGTATAGTCCTTTCACGTCGGGGGTACGTTCCAAGGCACTGGACAGGCAGAGTTTCGGACCTGAGCTGGAGTTCGGGATTGGGGAGAGTGGAGGGCAGGGGGGAGAAGCAGGGTGATCGAAAGCACGGTCGAAGAGGAGGATCTTGAGATGGTTCTTGAAGGGGCAAGGGAGGGGGTGAGGTGGAGGCAATGCAGGATGGAGTTCCAAAGGGTGGGGGCAGAATGGCAGAAGTCCCACCCGCCAATGGTGGGGCAAGCGAGGCAGGGGACGTTAAGCAGGCGGGATCCCGCTGAGCAGAGGGAACGAGCAGGATGCTAGGGGGTTAGGAGGTCACAGAGGTGGGGGGAGCAAGGCCATGGAGGGCTTTGAAGGTGAGGACCAGGATCTTGCTGCATCCTCTGAGTGATGGGAAGCCAGTGGAGTTGGGTAAGGATGGGGGAGATAGGATCACGGAGCCTGGTGCGGGAGAGGACACAGGCTGAAAGAGAGTGCAGAACAAATATGGATATCTCACAACCCTGACAGCAGAGCATAGAGCTGATATTTTCACTTTTTCCCAGCTGGAGAATAATGTTTCATTATTGATTTCACTGGTACAATATTTAATCCTGTGAGAAGTGTTGCTTTGGTTTGACAACCAGCCGTTTTAAAGACTTGCTCAGAGCCAGGAGTGCCTGTGGCTATTTTGTGGGAAGATTATTGTTTGAGGAGCAGGATCCACATTTAATATTTTCTCAGTGTTGGCATGGCTTGTTGTTTGGGAGATTGGTGGTTGGGAGGAGGATTATTGCACGTGGAGTGCCAGCTGTTATTTACTTTACTCTGTTGTGTCTTGCCATACATAGATGCATCAATTGGTAAGATCAATTCCCATTACCAGTGATAGTATCCTTGTGCTGAACATCCAGCTCAGGTCTGAGAATACAAATGCAGTACAAATGCAGGCAGTCAAAATAGATTTGTTCTCAATAATACTCAATTAAAAGTCTTTGGGTGGTCAGATGGATCACTGCCAAAGGAAGTCCAATACAGATAATTACAAACTGTAATACGATAATAATAATAATAATAATAATAATAATATTAATTGCATTTGGTTGTAGAATCAGGAGGACATCCCAAAGGATTTACTGTGAAGTGGAATGACTGTGTATTTGTAAAAGGCAGCTTCCTGATTGAGCACAGCAATAATAATAATTCTTGCATTTGACATAGCGCCTTATCATGTCTTTGAGATGTCTCAAAGCAAATCACAGAATATATTGTAAAGTGAATCAACAGTATATTTTGTAGGTGAAATGTGGCAGCCAATTGCGCACAGCAGTATCCCACAAACTGTCGTGGATTGAATAACCAATTTATTATTATTATTTTTTGGAAGGAATTATTACGCCCGGAAAAGCGATCCGCCAATCAAATAACAACCGGGTTCCTACTTACTGGTAGGTAAACAGAGGTGTGTGGAGTAAGGAAATTTGCCCAACATTTTGCCCTACCGGGAATTGAACCCAGGTCTCTTGCTTGCTTTAACCACTGTGCCACAAACATCTATGAAACGCATGACCAATTTGAGGGATTGTTGGCCAGGACACCTAGAGAAACTCCCTTCTCTTTTCAAGAAGTGCCAACAGATCTTTGACGTCCACCTAAAGAAAATCAGGCCCTCGGTTTAACATTGACTTGAACAAAACAACCTTCTTACTCAGGGGTAAGAGTGTCATATACATTTTTCCTATTCTGAATGCTCACTGCCAGAATCTGTAAAGTTGGATGATACGTCCTTCGGATGAGACATTAAAGCAAAGTCCAGTCTGCCTGTTCAGATGAATATTAAATATCCCACGGCACTATTCAAAAGAGAAGGGAGTTACTCCCAACGTCCTGGCCAACAAATCTCCCAAAATAAAATGAATCACTCTCTCCATGGTTGAATGTGAGACATTGAGTGGAGTCCTGCAGCTCAGTGGTTAGAGAACTCGCCTCACAAGCGAGAGACTTCAATTCCCGGCAGGAAGAAACCTTGGGTAAGTTCCCTTGCTCCACATGCCTGAAAATAATCCTTCAAGAAAAAAAACAATAATAAATTGGTCACTTCAATCCACAACTGTTTGTGGGACACTGCTGTGCGCAATTGGCTGCCACGTTTTGTCCACAAATACATACAGTCAATTCACTTTATTACAGTCTATTCTGTGAAGCGCTTTGAGATGTCTAGAAGACGTGAAAAGCTCTATATCAACTGCAAAGATTATTATTATTATTGCTATACAAAAACTGGCTGCTGCATTTCGCCCACAAAACACAGTCAATCCATTTTAGAATATATTCTGTGAAGCGCGTCATGCCTCGATGACGTGATAAGGTGCTATAACAAATGCAAGGATTATTATTACTATTAATTTACTGAATTTTACAGAATCACTCCTATAATTCCATCCTCACTTGTTTTGAATAACTTCTATCAACTTAAAGTTAAGTACCCTTGAGATGCAATCTAATATTTGATTAGCTTTGTTGGCAGCAGCTTCACATTGACTAGAACCATAAGTGAATAATAATAATAATCCTTACATTTGATATAGCGCCTTATCGCAACTTCTAGATGCCTCAAAGCGCTTTACAGAATTTATTGTAAAGTCAATTGACTGTATATTTGTAGGCAAAATGCAGCAGCCAATTGCGCACAGCAGTATCCCGCAAACAGTCATGGACTGAGTTACCAAATTATTATTATTATTTTTTTGAGCGATTCACCAATTGACTAACAACCAGGTTCCTACTTATTCCTAGGTAAACATAGGCGTGTGGAGTAAGGAAACTAACATATGATTCACTATAAAATGTAAAATGTATATTTTGCAGACAAATACCAACAACAATGAACAAAGGATGTATAGAAATAGCACTTAACAAGTAGCTAAATGCAGTTACAAAATGCAATTGCAAAATGCACTGCATTGTCTGGGCCCTTTTACAAGTTTCTTTCACAAAAATGAGCTGTTTGCTACTTTCTGCTATCTCTTTTCTTTAAATGTAATGCATCATACTCTTTAAAAAAATATTTGAAGTGGCAAGAAAGCTGCATTTTAATGATAAGCTTTGAAGACATATTGCTAAAAATGTTTTTTGTGGATTAAAGAGCAGAATTGAAACACACCTACACCAATTCAATTTTTTGTTTAAGAATTTTGTTTGAAATAATTTTAAGGAAAATGTGCCGTGCATTATAATAAAAATACTAATAATCCTTGTATTTGATATAGCGCATTATCACGTCTTTGAGATGTCTCAAAGCGCTTCACAGAATATACTGTAATGTGAATTGACTGTAAATTTTCTGGGCGAAACACAGCAGCCAATTGTGCACAGCAGTGTCCCACAAACAGTCGTAGATTGAGTGACCATATATATATATATAATTTTTAAGTGATTATTACACTCAGAAAAGCAATCTGCCAATTGTCTAACACTGAGTTCCTACTTACTGCTATGTAAACAGAGGTGTGTGGAGTAAGGAAACTTGCCCAATGTTTCGCCCTGCCGGGATTCAAACCCAGGTCCTTTCGCTTGTGAGGCAAGTGCTCTAAACAATAAGCTACAGGACACCACAATTGGGGACTTCTGTGCGTTTCGGAAAATATTTTGCAATTTCTTTTGTTAAAATTCACTCTTTTTACATAATACTCTGCTCTGTTAATTAACAGCAGGGTTCATAATCGTATGCAGCTGAGCAGCAGATAAGGGCAAGAAATATGTCAACATAGATCACATCATCACAAGGTTTGGATAAAGTAGACCCTTTGCTGCATTTGATCTAATCCTCCCAAAATAACCTACATCAGCGCTTCGAGATATTATCTTGTATGAGGGTCCCTATACAAATGTGAGTTGTTATAGTACAACAGGAATTTTCATTTATATAGCGCCTTTCATGTTGGGAGCATGTCCCAAGATGCTGGCTATGCACCCAAGCTAGCGGTGTGGGGTGAGGGGTGATGTGGGGAAAGATGGTAAAAAAGCACGGTAAAAGAGGAAGGTCTTGAGGCAAACCTTGGAGGGGAGGGAAGAAGCAAGTCAAAGAGACTCTGAGCAAATACCCTGAAAGCTAGACTGCTGATGTTGGGGAGGGATGTGAAGCAGTCTGGTGCAGTCTGGGAGCGGTCAGGTTGGTGAGGTGGTGGCTGGATTGGTGGTATTGTATCACAGTCCTGTTACAATTCTAGTGCTGCACTGCAGCACCGACCCAGACAATCAGTTCAATTCCCATTTTAGGACTTGAATCCACATTCTACCGACTAAACCAAACTAACACAAGAGGGAGCTTAATATTTTGGGTGAGACTCATCAGACCTGAAGAGTCATACCTATACCACTAAGGTATTGTAATGCACTTGGGTTAAATGATGTAATACAAGGCTAAACAGGGCAAGCCTGTAGATAATAAATAATAATAATACCTGCATTTAATATTGCGCCTTTCATGTTAGGAGAGAATCTCAAAGCACTTCATAGGATTTACTGCAAAGTGTAGTGACTGTGCAAGATGAAAGCCCTACAGGCATTTGAAGGTGAGGACAAAGATCTTCCAGTTGATCATCTGGGGCATGGGAAACTAGTGAAGCTGGTGAGGATAGAGGTGGTGAAATCATAAAGCCTGGTACGCAAAAGGATACAGGCTGCAGAATTTTGGATGATCTGGAACTTGTGGTGGATGGACCCGAGCAGGCCAGTGAGCAAGCCATTTGAGGAAGTCAATTCTGGAGATGACAAAAGCAGGGATGAGAGTTTTGGTTGGTTGGAGATGAGGCAGCAGTGGGGGCAGGTGGTGTTGCTGAGGTGGAGGAAAACAGACTTGGTCTGTGCTCAGATGAAAGCTTTGAAGGAGGATTGAAGATCAAACAAAATGCCCAAGATTGGGTACTATTCAATCTGTTTCGCCCACAGAGAATTCGCTTTACAACATATTCTGTGAAACGCTTTGAGACATCGTAATTACATGATAAGGTGCTATATCAAATGCAAGGATTATTATTATTATTACTAGTTCCATGAGCTATAATGAGCAACTGAGGAGGTTGTTGTGCCTCACATCACTGTCTGCTTTAAAAAAGCAGATTGGAAGCATTATGAAGAGTTAATAATATCCTCTGATTGCTGTCCAGATCTGTTGTCTTTCATTAAGAAAAAATCATTACAGAAATAATGACAACTGTTGACATGGGAAGCACAGCCAAAATTCTGGAGCTAGCAGCAGGAGGGAGCAAAGTCAAACTTACATACAGCTGATCTGACAAGCTCACTGAAGCCTCCCGAATTAATGACTGTGCTCTAATAATATTAATTCAGCTGAACCAGTTTTGTGTTATGAAATCTAATTTGTGATATTTATAAACTGGATTTGTTGTGCAAATTGCCACTTTCAATCTTCGAATATGAGAAACGCTTTGATTTGTCTCATTGGCAAAACATCTGATTCCAAATTCCTCAAACGATGCACAGAATGAGTCTGCTTTACTCAAAATAATTCACCTCAATTATATTGACAGAGGAAATAGAGAAGGACATTATTTGGGGAGGACAAGTCTGCAGGGCTATGGGAAGAGAGCAGGGGAGTGGGGTTAATTTGGATAACTCTTTTCAAAGTGCTGCCCACAGACACAATAGGCCAAATGGCCTCCTTCTGTGCTGTATAATCCTACAATTCTATGATTCTATTGTGTGATAGTAATAATAATAATCCTTTCCTATTGTTATGTTGTTTCCTTCAGGTTATGTTTATGGAACTATAATTCTTTACACTGAGTTTCAAAACAGCAAACGAGGAGATCAATTTTTTAGAATTTCTTAACAGATTTCTTAATTAAGAAGTGGATTTCTTCCGTAAATTTTCAATATTTATAGTAATGCTTTCCACATCCTAATAATCTCCTGTACACAAAACTACTTCTAACCTTCCCTCTTATTGTGTGATAGTAATCCTCAAACTATACTCTCTTGTTATTGCCTACCACTCTATAGCCGTCCTTCAGATAAGACATTAAACCAAGGTCTCATCTGCCTGTTCAGGTGGATGTTGAAGATCCCATGGCGCTATTCAAAAAGAGAAAGGAGTTTCTCCCAGTGTTCTACCTAACAATACCCCCAAATATAATTTGTCACTCACTTCATAGCTGCTTGTGGGACATTGCTGTGCACACCTGGCTGCAGTGTTTGTCCACAAAATACACAGCAAATTCACTTCACTTCAATCCTGTGAAGTTCTTTGAGGTATCTCAATAACATGATAAGGCACTATATCAAATGCAAGAATTATTATTATTATCTTTTTCTCTGTCCCATCTGATCAGTCTTCTCAGTAAAAACAGCCCTAAAATTTCAAGTGTCTCCACATAACTATAGCCTTTCCATCCTTGGTGTTATTCTAGTGAATTACCACTGTATCATCACTGCAAGACTCCCCACTGCTCTCTGGCTATAGACGTAGAAAGTAGTAATTGCAGCAAAACAAAACCCAGCTGGTGGACATCTTCATATTTAAATGTAAGTGCAGTGGTGTCACTGAGGGAGAAAGCAATATTTGAGCAGCAGCAATATTTCAACCAGCAAAACATGCAATAAAATATCACCTTGACAGTAAAATGTGTCTGCAAACCCTGGACTATCCAGTGTCTTGGACATCCACCCAACATGCAAGGTGCTATATAAATGTAGATTTGTTGATGTATCACAAATCTTCTAGTAACTGTTGGCTGTTGTGTGAGTATATTAAATTAGAATAGAATAAAAATGGATCAACAAGTTGCTCTTTTTTAACCACATTTCATACTGTACTGAATTTACCCACATTATTTAATCTCCTGAGGCAAACAGTAAGACTGCCAGAAAAACAAGGCTATGTAAGATTCCACACTGATCCCCAATGGAGGCCAGAGAAACTTCATGGTGCCAACATTACAAGTGGCATCACTCAACCCTAAGTAGTGGTTTCCCCCACTGACTTATAATGATAATAATAATCCTTAATTTAATATATAGTGCCTTATCACATCGACAAGACATCTCAAAGTGCTTCAGAGGATATACTGTAAAGTGGAGTGACTATATTTTGTAGGCAGAACACAGCAACCAGTTTGCGCACAGCAGTGTCCCACAGCATGGTCTCACAGCATGGTACTATAGTCCCAGCAGCACAGTAAACACTGTGTTGTGTAGGGCATTTGATTTTACTGTTTGTACTTATTCTTGTAACCTTCAATTCAGTTCTCAAAGAGCTATGTTAAAAGAGTTGATCAGCACAGTATTAAGGGATCTTATGGAGCTATATAAGATTCTTATTGGGATAGAGGGAAAGTACACTTCGAACAATAACTTACGGTGGAGAGGGCTGCATAGAGGTATGTTTCGCAAAGTCGGACCAATCCACAGGAATCCGAGGTGGTTTTAGTTGATGAGCCTGCCTGACTGATCACTGAAACTTGAAAGTACAGACAGGTGTGGCAAAGCCTCTGCTGGGTAGATGATTTGAAGTGTGCTTTGTGACTACTATTTCTTATAACTAAGAGCCTTGTGCCCCAAATCCTTCGGTTCTTTAAACTTTCTCTGAGGCATTAATTTGCTTTCAAAAGGAGTGCAGCCAGGCAAAATTGCACGCAGTATTCCACATTTATAAGACGTTGGTTAGACCACAATGAAAATATTGTGTACAGTTTTGGGATCACATTATGGAGAGGAAGAGAGCTTTGGAGAGCAGAGCACAGAGAGGAGAGGAGAGGGAGTTTGATAACATAGAGAGCAGTGAGGGCAGAAAACACAGCACAATGTCACACCTTGCGATTTCAAACCAGGACTTTAGTATTTCTTATTTTTGATTTTTGTTTGTCTGTTACTAAATTTATCCATAAATCCACTAACCACAGTTGTTTTTTGCTTTAAGTTTGTTTGTAATAGTTTGTTTGTAATAATATTCCCATTGCCCCAGGCTCTCTCACCCTCCTGCCCTGTTCTCCTTAGCCCCCACCAATGCTAGTGGGCTGACAATACTCCTGTTCTTTGTCTTGGGGTGTGCATTTTGGCAGGTGCCCCTGACCCAAGCTGCCCCCCCTCCCTCTAAATTCCCCTTTTTGTGTTCCTCATCTTCCATTACTCCCGCTTGGTACTCCTCCCGTACCACCCTCCCTGCCTCCTCTGCTATCCCATCATCCCACAACCTCCCTCTTTCCACCCTGGAATCCTCTGCCAGGCTGATCGTGACACAAGCCGCTGGTTGTCCAACAGCAGCCACCCTGGTCATTCACCTCATGGCTGTTTGTGAGACATTGTTGTGTGCAAACTGGCTGCTGAATTCACCTACAAATACAATGTCTACACTTTATACTGACACCTGTGACACACTTTGACGATGTGATGAGGTGCCATATCAAATGCAAGGATGATAATAATAATAAATTATTATTAATAAAAACAGTTACAACATTTTAAATTGTGTGAAGACCTTCCAGTTATTTTCCAGTAATAACACACTACTTAAAATGAATTATTACTGTTTTTTTTGTTAACGATAAGAATCAGCATAGGTAAGAAGAAGCTTGATTCATGTATGAGGGAGAAAGGAATGGAGGGGAATGGAGGGGTGTTAGGCTGTGGAGCATAAACTGTAGCATGGACTAGTTAGGCTGAATGGCCTGCTTCCATGCCATTGCATTTTGTTTAATACTATAGGTGCAGAGGAGAGGAGATGAGTGGGAAAAAATTGAAGAAAAAAACATTTTACTTTAACTACTTTTGTTCAACATTATTACTTCAGTTAATTATGTTCATCAAAAGCTTTCACAATAAGTCATAAAGCAGAGGTTGTAAAGCTGTTGCCAACATCCCTGTTCACAGCTGTCTTGCTATCAGCCTTATGTGCCATCTGTTTCTTGCTATTAAGTCAATTTATGTAGTACCCAATTTGTTATTCTCTCATTTGTATTGAGAGCTTCCACTGCAGTCACAAGTCCCTTGCTGGACACCTAAGCAAATAACATCTGCTAGTCAAACTCAAACTATCCATTTGCTTCATTCTCGAATTACTTTACCAATTACAAAGAATTTGTTTGGTCAAACAGCTTTCCTTAACCTTATACTGGCTTCAAATTATTGCTTTTTCTCTTACCAAATGTGTTCAAGTTGATCCCTTTATGATAGACTCCAATATTTTTCTTGATGCAGATGTGCCATGTGACAAGCCCTATAATTTCCAGGATCGTATTTCTGATTTTTTTTCAAAGAAAAATAAGAACAATGTGGTATTTTGAATCTTCAGATGTTACTGTCATCATATTTAATGAAATGTGGAAAATTTCACTTCTCCTCTCATTTCCTTGTGTATTTTTGATAGTTTCCATCTGCTTTTTCTGCTTTGTGAATATTTTTCAAAGGGAGATGAACTGCTTAATTTACTCTTCCTATCTCTCTTCTCTTAAAGACAGCAGCTGATGCTGGGGACAATTTTACATGTGCTTAACCATATCTTACTCAAGTGTGAGTTTAGACAGCCAGGAATTGGATTATTACGACATCTCCCCCAATTGACATTCCCCATTTAGAAGATCCCTATTCTCATTCCACTTGTATTTAGGGTTAATAAAATCCCTTATAATTATCAACTTCCATTTCCCTGCTGCACTTTGTTATTTGTTGAAATAAATTCTGTGTCAATTCCTTCCTTTTGTTCCTCTATGCAGCAGTTCCCATCAATGAGTTATCACATGGAGAATCAGCAATGCTGACAGGCTGAGACTACCTGGTCAACAACAACAACAACAACAAGATTCCATTTATTGAGCGCCTTTCACGTCGGGAGGACGTCCCAATGCGCTGTACAGTTGGGTCAGGACCCGAGCAGGGGGGAAATGGTCAGGGTGAGGGGAGGGAAGGGAGGGAGCGAGGAAGGGGTAGAGATTTGAGAGGGGAGCTGAAGGCACGGTCAAAGAGAAAGGTCTTGAGACCGGCCTTGAAGGAGGAAAGGGAGGAAGCAAGGCAAAGGCACTGGGGGATAGAGTTCCAGGGTCAAGTGATAACTCATTCAGTTTTAGTCCTTGAAGAGCACTTTAGAGGTTCATCTGCTCCATAAAGTGACCAAGTCCATTTTGGGGGTGGGGAGGGAGGTCTGAGTCTCATCAGGCTGAAAAATAAAACTACCTTTATTGTTGGGTACAGTCAGTCAGAGGCTAGTTTCAGATACTCAATATGCAGGGTTTTTAAAACAAAAAAATATATATAAGATGTTATAATTATCAATGGTTAGAATTATTAATAGTAATTATTATTACGTTTGATATATTGCACCTTTCATGTTAGGCGTGTGTCTCAAAACACTTTACAGGATTTTACTGTAAAGCATAGTAAACTGTATATTCTGTAGGCAAACAGGCAGCCAATTTACACATAGCAAAAAAAATACAACCGCCTACAAACAGTTATGAAATGAATGACCAATTTTATTTGGGGGATTGTTGGTCAGGTCACTGGGAGAAACTCCCATTTATTTCTTTTCCAATATAATAATAATAATCCTTGCATCTGATATACGCCTTATCATGTCTTCGAGATATCTCAAATATGTCCAACTGAACAGGCAGAAAGGACATTGGATTAACATTTCATCCAAAGGATGGTATATCACTTGACAATGCAACCTCCACCGCCCCCCTCCCCTCCCCCAGCAGCACAAGACACTGTGGACTGACTAAAGACTGTAGATTTTTAACAAGCCAATGGAACTGTCACAAACTTGAAACATTTACCAATAGTATCAGGAAAATAGCTTCATATTTCACTGTGATATTGAGGCACTTTAAATACTGGTGTTAAATCAATACTAACATTCGCAACACCTGCTTTTCTGGACAAAATTCAGAGCTACGTTTTTATTGCTGTAAGTAACTTTTTCAAGGATGCTTCGGTCACACAGCTAAAGGGTATCAACAGCTTTGTAGAGTGTCAAAAAAGTGTAATATTTGATATGTAGCAGTCTGCAATGTGACTCAGGAGCCGTGTTAAGAACTGGAGCATGGCAAATGTTATCTTTAAAAAAAAGGAACCTAGAAATTCTAGATTAATCTCTTGGCATGACATCCATAATGAGCGAAATCTTTAAGAAAATCATTCAGGATGTTAGGATTGTTTCAATTATCAAATGGCACCTCCCTTTCCTTTCACTACAATGGTTAGATTCAGAGACGCCAGTGGTCACTGTTGCACTACAGCACAATGTGACATTTGAAAGCAAGAATACTGGCTCAACACTTGTTTTGATCAGTAAAACTGACATTCAAATGCTGCACTCCCTGCTGGTATCTCAACTACTGACTGGCCTCAAGCCCAATGGGTAGGTTGAAGTTAATTGGAGGGGGGTGAGGGGGTTGAGGGAGGTGAGGGAGGGAAAGGTAGGGGAGTGTGTCAAACCTGTAGCCAGTCGCCTGGTTTGATCATTGTTGCTTGGCCTCGATCACATTTACTGATGATTCTACACAAGTTACAATCTTCACATTGACAGATAACAGCTCACTGCTCACTGCACTCATTTGAGAATGTAATTCGACGAGCAGATGAGGGCTATTCCACAGTAATGTGTCAATTGAATTTTCATAAGGTATTTGATGTGCGACTTTTCAGGATGGTGACAGCTTCCAGAACTAATTAGCTAACTGGAAATGAGCTGAATGGTTTGGTCACAGAAGCTGATGGCGATAACAGAAGTCCAAACTCATAGTGAGGTTCTTTAAAAGGACTCCGAGCCAATTAGGTGTCAGGTGTCAGCCTGGCTCACTTGGCAGCATTTTTGCCTGTGTCAGAAGGTTGTGGGTTCAAGTCCCATATTCAGACTTTGAGTAAATAGTCTCTAGGCTGACACTCCAGTACAGACAGGGCTTGGAGAGAGCTGATTATCAGATCAGATGTTAAAGATCCTATGGCATTATTCGAAATTAAAAGGGAGTTTCTCCCAGTGTCCTAATCACTACACTTTACAGTAAATCCTGTGAAGCACTTTAAGACATTTTGTTGATGTGATAAGGCACTATAATAAATGCTCTAATAAATGCACGGATTATTAATTATCATGCAGGTACTTCTTCTAGTAACCTGATGTTTGTCACCCCAAATGCAAGAAAATAACTTTGGGTTACGAGAAGGAGTCTCCATTTATGACCCAGAGCTTTTATTAAAGAATCCTGTTCAGAAATGTCACATGTTAGGCCCCAATAAGTGGAAATAGCCCTCTCTAGGACAGTGATGAGTGAAATTTTGCCCAAGCTCATCTGCTCTTGATTTTTGTTTTGGTCAGCCAGATATCTGACACATGAAAACCCATCATAATACTAAGAGCATCCGACTTGCATTGCTGAGAGATCCACAGTGTGGCCAGAGGACAACATAAGTTAAATAAAGAGCAAAAAAGCTCTGCACCAATTAAGCAGAGGGATATTCAACTAAGTAATCATGAGGCAATCTACATTGCAACAGTAAACATCAAATGTTAAATCATCAAGAACTTTCCATTTTCAGAGGTGGAGAAAGAAAAGCATTTGGTGTGATTAATAATAATAGTAATCTTTGCATTTTGATACAGAGTCTTTCATGTTCGGATGACATCTCAAAGGGCATCTCAATGACTGTATATTTTGAGGCAATGTTACTTTTTATTAATAATTTTCCGAAGGTTTCCAGTGAAACTGTTTTCTAATAACAGTTTGAATCTCAAAAATATTTTACTATATTTTACTATAAGTCAAAAGAAGTTACTCTGAATTTGTAGAGATCACTGTGAAGCTGGCTACAGTTGGGCTTGCAAACTCCCACATCATACTTATAATAATCCTTGTATTTGATATAGAGCCTTATCACATTGTCAGGACATCTCAAAGCGCTTTTTATAATACTCATAGTTTCTCTGCAATCTCTAGGATTAACTTGCTTCTCCTATATCAACACTGGAATTAATAATAATCCTTACATTTTGTACAGCATCCTTTCACATCAAGCAGACGTCCCAAAGTGCTTCAAAGGATATTCTGTAAAGTGGTGTGACAGTATGTTTTGGGTGTAAATGAATTGATTAATGTTTGAACAAAAAGACACATAATATCCCTTGCAAACATCAGTCTAAGCCCACCTAAACTGTAATGTTTGATGATAATTCAATACTACATTTCCAATAATATCCACCATGTCTTCACAGATGTTAACTAATGATGGCAAAAAAAAGGAAAACCCTCACACACCCAATGTGTAAACTGCTAACAGCAGTGCACTGCATGAAGAGCTCAGTAATAGACTGACTCCATATGCTATGTCTCTCTAATCACAAGCGAATTAGCATTTGATGCTGTGTGTTGAAAATTTAGAAATTTTGCTAAAATATTTTAATTCTGTACATCATTTTGGCAGAGGGCAATTTAATCCACAAGCAATTCGTCCATGTGGGTGGATAAGAGCTAGCTGTTACCATTCTCAAATCTGCAGATTATCACATTCATAAGAAAAATCAAATTAGTAATTCTGAGACATAATTCCAAGAGGTATTAAATTGCTCATATAGGATTTATGTAGGATTGTGTGTAGGCATTCTTTCTGTATGAGTTGACTAATCGATTATTAGTGAGCTATGCATTTTTGCTGCGATGAGGCGCATTTATTAAGGCAAAGAATATATGAAATAGAATAAAACCTGGATGGAAAGCTATCCACCCAGGTTTATAGTTAAAAAATATCAAATCCAATATTGCACATAATGTTGTGGTTGCTAAGGTAACAAAGGGCAGAGATCAAAACTGCAAGAATTTAAAAATGTAACAGCATAAGTATACGGTCAAAGTAATCCTAGAGCTCAATTGCAATTAATTTGTTCTCAATTCATACCGTCCTAAATACATTTTAAAAGGTTTTTTCTTAATATATATTACTGAGAAATGATTTAACTCATTTGATATGGGCAGGATAACATAAGAATGGTACTGCCCTATGGGATTGTCTTTGATTTATTATAACATTACCAAGTAGTAACGTATGAAGGGCTTGAGATGGACATAATACACCTCTCATGCTTTCTCAGCTCAGCTCAACATCCTAGTTCCAAAATGGTTAGTGTCCTGGAACAGGCTTGATAGTCCGAGTGGCCTCCTTTGATAAAAAAAATTTCTGTGGACAAAAATTTGCAATACTTTCAAAACCCTTTCCTTGTATAATGTAACACAAGGGGTGGCAAATGTTATTTTTATACTCTATGGATCATTCTCTGGTATGTTATTTTGCAATATTACATACAAAGTTCATATAACTGACAGTGTTAGAGGTTTGGTGCCAGTGATCAAATCATGTAGTTGAGCAGAAATGCACGATTTTAAGACACTGATACTGTGATTTGTGTCACTCTATGCTACATATATTGCTTGAATATGTTTTAAACAGATTAATCCATGGTAATTGTGCAAATGTGAAGAAGACTAGTTACTCATGATTTTATTGCTTTGATTTTATCTTCTTTTGTCGTGGATTAAAATACATATTCTGGCAGTCAGTTTTGAATTTCCTCTATTGAGGGTCCAGCAGACTGTTGAACAGGATCAAAAACGTATAAGAGAATTACATTGCTCAACTGTGTCATGCATGATGTCCATAGATAGGTAGACAAAATTTGATTCGATTTACATTTGATCATTATAGTAAGCCTTCAAATGACCAATGTTCTTAGTCGTTTATTCAAATATGTTCATGTACAAATGCCTTTGCAAGATTTTTCCATGTTCTCAGTGAAAAGGAAGTTTCCACAGATTTACTGTTTGGGGCCTATTTTGGCAAGTGGCCCAACATGGAAACAAAATTGATGGTGAATTTAAAGTCCAAGATCTTTAGATATAAAGTTGAATCTGTATTTTAATACTTTGGGGTATGTTTTCGAGAATACTTCTTTCAAGCAGGCAATTGAGCTGCTGGTAATTATTTGGCTCTCGTATCTTCCTATCTTTGTAACCTTCTCCTACCTCACTCTTCTACTCATCATCTCTGCTCAGCTAACTCGGGCCTGCAGTGGAGTCCCCTCCCCTATGCCACCACCAGTGTCTAAGGCTTCAGCTATTACACCCCTAACTTCTGGAATCCTCTCCCTCCCTTCCTGTATCTATCCATCTCACACACTCTCTATCTGTCTTTAGATCTTAACTAAAAACTTACCTCTTGAACCACAATTACAGTCACCTACTCCTTCCCCAATCCTCCCCTTTCTTCCTCGCTTAGCATCCAACTCTGTCCTTATGAATCATTCCAAGACCTTATTCTAAATGAAGGGCACTATATGAATGTATGTGATTGTTGCTGTTGATAGGTGGAAACAACTGTGAATTATTGAATAACACAAAGGCAAGAAATTAACAGGACTCACACAGCAATATTTGCACCTACAGTTTATAGGTCTATATGGCTTAGCTCAAGTACATTATCTTGCAGTTTATTGAAAAGACAAGGGGAAAGAAGTGCAGGAAAGGGACTTTGAGGACAGTGTTGTTTTTTAAATTTATATAAAATCCTGGACAGACCACATTTGGAGTGCTGTATGCAGTTCTGGTCACCATGCTGGAAGAAGATTGTGGCAATGTGCAGTGCAGATTTATTATGATGTTAGCCTGCCTGAGATCACCTAACACAGATCATGATTCAAACCTGAAACCTCCTAGGATATATAGCACTGCATTGGAGCAGTTCCTTTGCCCACTGCCATTGGGAAAGCTGAAGAAAGAACTTGTACAAACATATTAAAATACAACCACTATTTGAAATATTCAACAATCCACAACAACAACAACCAATTGGAGGAGATGAAGTGGAGGCATTGGATCAAGTAGGAGAGTGAGGTCCAATGGAAGTGAATGAGGGAGAAGAGGCGAACAAGGATGGAGTGATCAACAGTGTCAAAAGCAGCAGTGGGGTTCAGGAAAACAAGGAGACAGAATATTGTTAACATCTATGAAGCTGGTATGAAAACTATACAGTTGAAGGCAACTATTCTGTGAGATATGAAACACCTCAAAGGGCATATTCCACTCTGTACTCTCCACGTAGCACATTCAAATACGTGGGTTATTCCTCTTTGCCTTCAAAACCCTTATCAAGACCTAATTTTTTAACCACACTTCCAGTTATCTATTTTTATACTACCCACCCCCCCACCCCTACCACCACACACACATACACACAAGCTGTAAACAATTTGAAACATTTTCCTGAGGTGAAATATGTTACATAAATGTAAATTGTAATCACCTTCTTGAAATTATATTGGAGTTATATATAAGCACACTGGGAAGAAATCCTTCAATATATCCAACAGAGGAGAGCAGCGCTTAGCTCACATCAGCAAATGTGCTAACATGACTGCAAGGAGCAATGTAACCCCCAAAGACCTCATGGTGTGACTTAGATATTTTGGGAAAAAGCATTTCATTAAATAGAATAATACAATGAAACAAAAGTAAAATCTTGCAATGGCAACATTTTATTATTTTGTTAAAAGAGGTGATTGTTTCTGAGTAACTGGAGGAGGAAAGAAAAACAATATGTTAAAGATCAATTGTTATCAATAAGCAGATTCACTTCTGCATATTTTTCACACTGATTCATAGACCGGTCACAGGCTCTTCAATTCAAAACAGATGTGGAAATGCTGCAAAGCCCTTGGTTATATCTGCTTTGCAGGAAGGATTGTGATCTGAGACTTGTGGTTTCTTGCAGCTGAACCGGGTAAAAGCTTTCAAATCTTGAAGTTAAAGGAATCAATCAGTGTGCAGAGAGAAATTAGATGCTTTGTAACTAACTGCAGGCACCGGTTTCCGTTAATCTGTCAAACAGCACATTCCTTTTAGTTGCACTATCGCTTGAATAGGATCGAAAGAAAATAGTAAAAGATAAGTTAAAATCAAGCTAGATGTTAAAATAAACCCTTCTGCTTCCTCCTCAACCCCCAAACAAGCACTAAATATTTCACCTGACCTTGAAAATTTAATTCTGTTCGTCTTGTAGCAGAAGGAACGTATTCTGCTTATATAACCCCAACGCCAGACTTTAGCTCACCCTGTCATCTGGCACTGTTTTTCCCCCTCAAAACAGCCATTATCACCCCCACCTTGAAGAAACCTTCCCTTGACTCATCACAGCTATCCAGCTAATGGCCCATCTCAAACCTCCCTTTCCTATCCAAGGACCTTGAGAGAGCCGTTGCCTCCCAGCTTCGCTCTTTCCTCTCCTCCCACTCTCGCCATGAGCCCCTCCAATCTGGTTTCCATGCTGCTCACAGCACAGAAACTGCTCTGATCAAGGTCACAAATGACACCCTGACCATGTGTGACTAGGGTTCCCTCTGCCTCCTCGTCCTCCTCAACCTCTCCGCTGCCTTTGACACCGTGGACCATTCAATCCTCCTCCACCATCTCTCCTCCCACCTCATCTTTCAAGGTTCTGTCCTTGATTGTTCAGGTCCTATTTTTCACACCGCCCACTTCGTTGCAGCAAATGGCTTCTCCTCCAGCCCCCGCACCGTCTCGTGCGGTGTTCCTCAAGGCTCTGTCCTCGGTCCTCTCCTCTTCACCCTTTACATTCTCCCCCTTGGTGACATCATCCGCAGACATGGGGTAAATTTCCAAACGTATGCGGATGACACCCAATTCTATCTCTCTGCCTCCGCCCTGAACTCCAGGACTACTGGCGTCCTAACTGACTGCCTGTCCGACATCAAATCTTGGACGAGGGACAACTTTCTCCAACTCAACGTCAGCAAGACCGAGGGCCTCCTGATTGACTCGCTGGCTGACAGCGCCACCACACCTCGGGCGCTGGCAGCATCAGCATCCCCGGCTGCACACTCAACCTCACTAAACCAGTCAGGAACCTGGGTGTCTTGTTTGACCCTGAACTGTCCTTTCTCCCCCACATCCGCGCCATGACCAGCACTGCCAACCACCACCTCCGCAACATTGCCAGACTCCACCACTGCCTCACCGCTCAGGCTGCCGAAACCCTTATCCATGCATTCGTCGCATCAAGATTCAATTATGGAAACTCCTTCCCCATCGTCCTTCCCAACTCTTCCCTTCACAAGCTGCAGATCATCCAAAACTCTGCAGCTCGTGTACTCTCATACACCAGGCTCCGTGACCCCATCACTCCGACCCTTGCCTGACTTCACTGGTTCCCCATCCCCCAGGGAATCAAGTTCAAGATCTTCATCCTCAATTTCAAGGACATCTATGGCCTTGCCCCCTCCTATCTCACTGACCTGCTGACTCCCTACCAACCTGTCCACTCCCTCCGTTCAGCAGGCTCCGGTCTGCTCCATTTCTCCCGCCCGACCCGCCCTACCATCAGTGGCCGGGCTTTCAGCCTCTCTGCCCTCACACTCTGGAACTCCATCCCACAGTCCCTTCGCCTCGCTTCCTCCCTTGCCTCCTTCAAGGCCGGTCTCAAGACCCTTTTCTTAGATCGTGCTCTAACTACTGAGATACAGGACTCCTATATCACTCACTGGTCTTCCCTCATTACATTGTCAGTTCTTGTTTTTCTTCTCATACCATGGGTACTAATAACCTAAAATGTGGCTTTATATATTTTTTTCCAATTTTCTCTCCTCCGGTTGGTGTTAATTTCTTATAGTTTCACAGGCATCATCACACTCCAGGATATCCAGGTGGTTATTCTACATGTTGAAGTTAGATGTTTTGTCAGTGATATAGCTGACTATGGAGGCAATACAGCCAAACCTGATCCTGATCTCTTCTAATATGCTTGGAGTCACTGTCCAGCAGGGATAATTTAATAATTATCTAACAGGAGTGGGAATGTTGGCTAATTCTTCGTCTCTATACTCTAGGGATTGTGAAGTCAGTGGTAGCAATCCTACTTGCCATTTGGCTGAAATCATCTAACTCAGCATTGACCAAGATTGAAACTGGGGACTTCCCGATCTTAGCGCCCAAGTTTCATATTGGGTCGTGAATTCACAAATGCAGGTATTGCGGGAGCTAACCTCACTTTTAATATTATTATCTCTGCATTACTCACTTTCCACGCTCTTGCTATTTAAAAAAAATCCTATTTCAATGTTCTATCCAACAATATTGAGCCTCTCTAGCACTTGTACCATTTTGCCTCAATACTGCACTGCTTTATTTGAATAATTTCTCGTCATTCTCTGGGTTTCACTCTTTGCATTGTTCTTACTTACCACCTCCTCACCCAGTGCTGTGTATTTGTTAAAGGTTTCTGCTGCATTGCCCTCTAAGGATCTACTTGTTGCCTCAGGGAGCCTTCAGTTCTGTCTTGTTTCTATGACAACAACCAATTGGCAAACCGCCAGAACAGTGCATTTAACTGAAAAAATATTACAAATAGAGGATTCACAGCAGAAAGTAATGGTTTACAAAAGGAAAGATATATCAGTGAGATGAAGTTTATACAGATTGTGCTCTGTATTTTTTGGTAACTAGCTCGGTATCAGCCTTACATCCCCTCATTCTTTACATTCTAGGCTTGGTTGCTTTATTGCATATAGTATAAGTGTCTGGATTACACTGCAAGAATGAAGCCAGATTTTTTTCAGCAGTAGAAGGATGTGGAGTAGGAAGCCGTATTTGCATTTCTCATCAGATTAGTCAGGGGTTAATAAAATAATCCTTATATTTGATATTGTGATATATATTTGATATAATGTATATATAATCCTTATATTTGGTATGTTCCATTGCCCACAAATATACAGTCAATTCACTTTACAGTATATTGTATGAGCTTTGAGATGTCTAGAAGACGTGAAAAGCACTATATCAAATGCAAGGATTATTATTTATTATTATTAGTGCTTTTCACATCAGGAGGATGACTTAAAGTGGTTGACAGGATATGCTACAATGTATAGTGACTGTATTTTTGAGGCAAACATGGCAGCCAATTGGTGCGCAGCAATGTCCCATAGATAGCCAGGAATTTAAAAACACAATTTTAGTTGGGGGATTATTGGCTAGGACACTGGGAGAAATTCCCTTCTATTTTTGAAGAGTGCTATGGGATCCTTAATGTCCACCTGAACAGCCTGACGGGGACTCAGTTTATTATCTCATCCGAAGGATGGCAACTCTGATAATACAGCGCACCCACAGCGCTGCACTGGAGTGACAGCCTAGACTGTGAGCTCAAAGTCCCCAAGTGGGGCTTGAACCTACACCCTTCTGACTCACAGGCAAGATTGCTAACAACTGAACGAGCTTGATAAAAAAAAACTAATGTATATTGGAAGTATGCAGTAAACATATTTGCAGAGCTCAGATAAGTGGTGATAGATTTTTAATGTTCTTAAAAACTGAAATGTTTATATCATTAAAAGGCAGCCCCACAAAATTATTGATAGTTCAAAGATTTGAACTGTTGTGTTTACACTGCAAAGGATACTAATTGAAATGCTGCTGAAATCACTTGCTCAATGTAGGAGTTAAATTCATGAGTTTATAACTTTTTGATATGATAAATATCACTGATGCTATTTGTCACAAATGCTTGCAATATTTTAGTGTTCAACACTGAACAAGCACTGGGAGCAGCAAACCCCTCCTTATAGATGCTTTCTCTTTCTGGCACTCTTTCAGATCAATCATTGCTAATTTGTTTTGAAATTATTATTAATATTACATATTTTGCTTGTTAACCAGCCAGCTGGGTTTGTTAACAAAAAAACTAACAGTGCTGAAGTAAAATCCACTTTTCACGATCTTCAGGAAACAGCCATTTTGTAGATAGATATTTGTATTGTTGGTAATTACAATTTGACACAAAGGCCCTTTGGTAAAAGGTGCAGGTCAGAAAGATGGAGCAGATCGATGCTTGTTACACCCAATAGAGCTAAAAGGCTTCAGGGAAATCTGTCACACACTTTGAAAAATGCAGAAACTGTTAGAACAACGTGGGAATTGATGGGGGAGATTTACAGTACATTTTGTTCTATGTGCACAAATTAGAAACTTCTGTTGCAGTCACACAAATCTCTGAAGTTCATTTTATCATTTACACATTTGCACATCTGTCTACTTTAAGTCACTGCAAAACTAAAACGGATCTGACCCATTTTGATCTATTGCTGTGTGAAAACAATATAATTTGAAAAGGCAAATGTTCATGTTTGTTTTATTTTCTCTGCAATTTTCTCCCCTCCATTCCTTGTGTGCCATTTTGCAGCTTTTATTTCATAGGATCAATGTTTATTGTATTTGCTGAATAAAGAGTCTGTCTGTCTTTATAACTCTGCATCTCTACACATGCATTTAAACTTACCAGGATTCCCAGTGTGGAGGTCCATTATTGATCATCACGCCCTAGATCTGCCGTGCCATCTGCCTGGCATTGATTTGTTTCTCTACCTACTCCCAAATCAGCTGCCTGTTGTGGCCAACAGCTGGAATCTTGTCAAAGACAAAGATGCTTTGACCCCTCAGTTGAACCACATTGAGTAACAGCCAAAGCATTGTTGGAAAAACATGCCACTGTGTATAGCAGTTTGTGAACTCCTCGTAGATGAAGTTGCCCACACATGGCCTTTAAACAGTATTTAAATATAGTAATATTTGAGCCTATCAACCTTTTCATCTTTCATCCCAATGGGATGTTTAAAAGTGTGATTTCACCCTTAACCTTTTTGGTTCTAAGAAATATAATCCACATTTGCTGAAACGTGCACGGCTATGCTCCTTCATCCTATGTTTTCATTCATCTTAAATCATTCACTTTTCATTTAAGAAAGAGCATATTCTGCTCTTATTTCACTGTTACTTTATAGATTATCAACATGATTTTAAGTTGGTGTTTAAGGTGATTTATGTTCAAAAGAGGAAGCAGCTGCAGGAAGGGAGGACTTCAATCTACACTAACCTGCTGTTCAGAATCCTGAAGCTTCACAGTCTGTTTGCCAAGGCCACCCATATGATGATCTGGAGGAAGCAATTGATGTTGAGTAAGTCTGCTACATGGCATTGAAGTTGGACTAGAGTACCTCAAGGGCCCCAAGCTGGCATTTTGCCCACA
Organism: Callorhinchus milii; assembly: GCF_018977255.1. Classification (NCBI taxonomy): domain Eukaryota; kingdom Metazoa; phylum Chordata; class Chondrichthyes; order Chimaeriformes; family Callorhinchidae; genus Callorhinchus; species Callorhinchus milii. The sequence continues at coordinate 30,253,824 of NW_024704744.1, read as the reverse complement.
AAATATACAATCAATTCACTTTACAGTATATTCTGTGAAGGGCTTTAAGATGTCTCGAAGACATGATAAGGCGCTATATCAAATGCAAGGATTATTATTATTATGTCACAAGCTGACCTGTAAAGATCCTCACACTACACTGAAGGCAGAAGTCCATTGAATAGCCGATGAGAATATTCTGATGTTTGGGATGACTGTTGGAAGGCTTCATATGGAGCCTAGGTTTGTGAACACGCGTTTATATATCCATGGTTTGAAATCAATCCTGATTGGTAGTAGCAACAGCTGAAGCTCCACACATCCAACTTTTGGAATCATTGCTCAATGGTAAAGTTGTGTGTCATATAATACAACTTACATTTATGCAGCGCCTTTTATATTGGGCGGCCATCTCCAAGCACTTCACAATGCTGATGGTGCACCTGAGCTTGGGGGGTTGCAGAAGGGGGTTTGGAGGATCCTTGGAAAAAGCCCTAGCAGATGAAGTGGGAAGCTTGCCAGACAGGATTTCCAATGGCAAGCTCTGCGTTTTTTGCTGCTAATTCCAACAATGGACACTCTGGGGACCCCAACACTTTGCAGTTACGAAGTGCTTTCTGGAATAAGGCAAGCAGGATCCATCTGTCTGAGGAGAGGGTACATGTTCTATTCCAGACAAATGGGAGATTTCCATTCTTTGCATATGTTTCCTGCAGTTCTGTGCAATTAAAAGTCAATTGATACCATCTTTTCTTCATTCGATTCAGTTCTGCATTAAAATTTCTCCACCAAAATCAAAACATTTTGAGGGATAATAATAATCCTTGCATTTGATATAGTGCTTTTCACGTCTTCTCGACATCTCAAAGTGCTTCACAGAATAGACTGTAAAGTGAATTGACTGCATATTTGTGGGTGAAACGCGGCAGCCAATTGCGCACAGCAATGTCCCACAAACAGTCGTGGATAGAAAATGACCAATTTATTATTGTTATATTTTGGAGGGATTATTATAAGGCGTGTGGAGTAAGGAAACTTGCCCAAGGTTTCGCCCTGCCTGGAACAACCAAGGTGTCTCGCTTGCAAGGCAAGTGCTCTAACCACTGAGCTACAGGACTCCACGAGGGATGTTACTTCGGTGAATGCTGTGAATTGAAGAATGTTCCGAGGTATAGACCACATTCTGTGAAATGCTTTGAGATATTTCGAAGTGACAAGGCGCTCGATGGCACATACACATACTTAATTATTTGTTTCCAGCTACTGTTTTCTGATTGCTTACTTACTGTGGTGTGCACAGGGTTACTGACTGGGAAGTTCTGACTTATTCCTATATTTGTATTCAGAAATGACCCAGATTCAACGCTTGATTTATTGCTGCATAATCTTTAATATTTTCATATTCCAGTTTTTGATTTTGATTTTTAAAAACATTTTCGATGGTTGATACCAACTCTTAGGGTTTTGCTTTTCGTTTTTTGAGAAATTTGGAAAATGTGGCAAATACCAATTTTTACCAGTTAAAATCAGAAACTAACAAGCCTATTTATTTACAATGGACGGGGAAAAAATAATTTAAAAAATTTTACCTGAAGACTGATGTCTTTGCAATCATATAAGCAGTTTAATCGCTGAAAAGCACAGGCCTATGAGGTTATGTGTCTGCCTTCAATAAAAATGATTGAGTAAAGTGCACTCGCACACCATTTCTGCACTATAACCAATTAAGATATTCCTTTTTAAATAAATTCCCTTCACTTGCACCTTTGTGAGATCTTTCCTCTTGATTTCATTGCTGCCACGGTGCTGTGGATCATTTTTTCCCACTCTCCGACAAGCCAGCAAGTTATTACAGTATTGCTGAGTCAGCAGGGAGAAGAGACCACTGAGGCTTATTTTGTTCTTTGACTTCCCTTCCTTCATTGGATGAAATGTCTTAACTCAGCTCAGTACCTTCAAAGTAGACTATGCTGAGCTCAGCAACTCCATATAACTGAATTACTGGGGTAAATCAGTTTTCCACATAACACATACTGTACACAAAAACAAGCTGTCAGAAACTAGCATCCTATTTAAAACTGATTTTCTGGTTGTTTCCAAAAATATTGCTTGAGCTAACCTTTAAGTGGTATTAATGCTGAGGCCGTGTGAGATTATAGCCCCCCTGGTGCTCTTCAATCAGATCATTTAAAATGACTCGTCTGACCTTTGATCTACTTCTTAAGATCAATTCATTCATAATGATTATTCATTTCGTAAGATCAGAAAGTTAGCTCCCACTTTTCAAAAGATCTTCTCTGTTTCCTGCCCACTGCCTCCTTTCTTGAGGCTGATGTTGGGATATGGTTCCAGACGCAGAGGCAGATTTCTGACATCAGGCACCTTATTGACTGATGCGTGAGTCTGGAGAGTGTGTTGACAGACTATTTGATGAAGAGGACCATCTTAGCAGAACTCAATCTTACCTTTACTTGATGTTCATACACAAGCTTACTTTTTGGCATATTATTTGACCTCTAAACCTGATCCTATTCTGATCCATATCTACACACCTAGACCTTCCAGCAGGAGGTTCACAGGATAGTGATCTGAAGCATGATTCATGGCTAAGTTTTTGCTTCCTGTCCCACAGGACAATTAAAGCACCCCTATCACCAGCTCAGCAAAGATTAGTTACATCAGCTGGAAATGATCCTGAAATTTCTTCGTAGGCCATTATTTTAGCCTTTGAGCAGTTCAAATGAAACTCTTGCTCTTCTCTCAACACCGCAAAAACATGTAATGACTGTTTAGGATCTTTCTGGCTCGTAAATTTCTATACTAATTTTGATCTAATTTCTGTATTCTAAAAATATTTTGAGGTTGCATTACCCTTTATCTGCGAATAGATATCACCAGCACCCATTGAAACTGCTCCCCACAAAGTCATAATAATTAAGACTGAAAGAAATTCATGATTTTTTGGTCCAAAAGTTGCAGCCACAGTTTGTTAAAGTTTTGTTTTTGATGTGGTCATTTCAAGTTCAACTCTCTACACCGAGTACGTGTTTCCATTGGAGATCAGGTCAGAAATGAAGATGTATGACAGTGGTATCTTTATAAAAAGGTTACATGATATTCAGGGAGAATGGAACACAAGATCTGTGCCTCTGGATATGGAAATAAAGCATAAGGAACCGCTGGATGTACTGTTCCAATTGGTCTCTTATGTTTCGGTAGTACAGCCTCAAGATCCTTATTACTTTTCTTGTCAAAGTCACTAATGACATTCTGCACATTTGTGATCAGGGCTCCTTCCTTGTCCTCCTCAACCTCTCTGCCGCCGTCGACACTGTCGACCCTCCATCCTCATACACTGCCTCTCCTCCTTACTTAATCTTCATGGACCTGCCCTTGCCTGGTTTGATTCCTATCTCTCTCACCGTCTCCACTTTGTTGCCTCTAACGGTTTCTTTTCCAGCCTCCACAGTGTCACATCTGGCATCTGTGGGCTCTGTACTTGGCCCTCTCCTCTTTATTATCTACATTCTCACCCTTGGTGTCATCATCCGCAGACATGGGGTCAACTTCCATGAATATGCGGATGACACCCAACTCTATCTTTCTGCCTCCACCCTCAACTCCAGGACCACTGCTGTCCTGACAGACTGTCGGTCGGACATCAAGTCCTGGATGAGGGCAAACTTCCTACAGTTGAATGTGAACAAGACTGAGGCCTTCCTGATTGGCTCGCGCCAGCGCCTCAGCACCTCAGGCTCTGGCAGCATCAACCTCCATGGTTGCACACTACAAACTCACCAGCCAGTCAGGAACTTCGGTGTCTTGTTCGATCCTCAACTGTCTTTTCTCCTCCACATCCAAGCCATGACCCGCTCTGCCTTCCCTCACCTCTGTAACATCGCCCAACTCCGCCACTACCTCACCCCTCAGGCCGCTGAAACTCTTGTTCATGCCTTCATCACCTCCAGGCTCGACTATGCAAACGTCCTGCTTGTCGGCCTTCCCAACTCCTCCCTCCACAGGCTGCAGATAATCCAGAACTCTGCAGCCCGTGTCCTCTCCCGCACCAAACTCCGTGACCCCCCCACCCCCATTCTCGCCCGACTCCATTGGCTCCCTATCCATCAGAGGATCCAGTTCAAAATCCTGGTCCTCCCCTACAAAGCCTTCATTGTTCTCACCCCACCCTATCTCTGTGACTTCCTAACCCCTTACCAATCCGCCTGCTCCCTCCACTCAGCCGGCTCTGGCCTGCTCCACGTCCCCTGACCCACACGCCGCACCATTGGCGGGAGAGCCTTCAGCCACTCTGCCCCCAACCTCTGTAACTCCATCCCCCAATCACTCCGCCTCACCCCCTCCTTAGCCTCCTTCAATTCCCACCTCAAAACCCTCATCTTCGACCATGCCATTGGTCATCCTCCTTCCCCTCCTCTCCCTTCTCTCCCTGACCCCAGCTCGGCTCTGAAATGCTGTACACTGTCCAGCGCCTTGGGACGTCCTCCCGACGTGAAAGGCGCTATACAAATGTAATCTTGTTGTTGTTGTCATCTCTCATCTAAAGGCTACTTCCTCCTTGCCTTGTTGGTGTCAGCCTGGTTCAGTTGGTAGCACTCTTGACTCTGAGTCAGAATGTTGTGGATTCAAGCTACATGTCAGGACTTCAGATTCAACATGCTGTAGGCTGAGGTACCGTTCTTCGGATGAGATGCTAATTGACATTTCTTTGTCTGTTCAGGTGGACACTAATCATTCCATTGCCCTAATTGGCAAAAATATTTAAATGCTCCAGGAATTACCAATGGCACCATGGCTATGAAAATGGTATTTGCTCTGGGCAAAGTACAACAGACCTGCTCTGATAGTGGAGGTGGGCAAGGAGAGGTATAAGGAGGAAAGAGAATCAGATGGTTAAGAAATCAGCATGCAGGATTCTGAAGGACCCTTCACATCACAAAGTCTGTAAGTTAAAAAACAATACTCAGAACTCCCAGTCTCTCAAATTAGCTCTAATGCCTCTCTATTGACAATGATTTTCCTGAAAGCGTGAGAAAGTAGTGATGGAAGCGAAACAGGAGTGCCTCTGTCTTGCCAACCTTCAACTGGAGAAAGTTAGCTCTCATCCAGGACTTCACGTCCGACAGGCAATTCGTCAGGACACCAGTAGTCCTGGAATCGAGGGTTGAGGCTGAGAGATAGAGTTGGTGTCATCTGCAAACATTTGAAAGTTAACCCCATGCCTGCGGAGGACACCACCGAGCGGGAGCATATCAATATTAAAGAGGAGAGGATCGAGGATACAGCCCTAAGGAATTCTGCTTATGACAGTGTGGGGGTGGGAGGAGAAGCTGTTGGCAGACACAAAGTGGAGACATATGGAAAGGTAAGGGTGAAACCAAGTAAGGATGGAAACGTGAAGGTAGAGATAAGAGGAAAGGCGGTGGAAAAGAACGGAATGGTCGACAGTGTCGAAGGCAGTAGGGAGGTCAAGAGGTCAAAGGGCAGATACAGCTCAGGTCACAGATAAGTAGAATTTCATATGTGACTTTGACTAGGGCAGTCCCTGCACTGTGAGCAGCATGGAAACTGGATTAGAAGGATTCATGCAGGGATTGTTGGGAGAGGAAAGAGCGAAACTGGGAAGCAATGACTCATACGTGTGAATAACAGCGTACTTTGAACCTGCAGGGTAATGGAAGTGTCCCCATCCCCCCCCACACACACACACTCACACACCCTGTAGTGCATAATTAGAATGCTAATTGAGGTTCCTCTATATATTTTGTTTTGGTTAGCTTAGTGGCACATGCAGGAACCCATTACTGTGCTTAAGGGTATCCAAATCAGACTGATAATTCCATGCATTCCACCTGCACATGGAAATTCCCATTTTTAGAATGGAATGTGCACTCTCTCCCTGAAAGAATGCACCCTGCTTCCCTAATTCTGGAGGATATTAGACAAGTTGGCAGCCCACAGTGTGCGTTGGGGTACTGCTGGAGTTTGATCAGCTAAAAAGAGGCAGGAGACAGGGGCTAGATGGAGAAACAGGCAGAGGCTGTGTTTTGTGGAGGTGAATTATGTGGGAGACAAGTTCACTATGCCCTAAACAACTGGAAATCCCAGCCTCAATCCCTCCACCGTGTCCCCTAGCTTTAGCCTTTCTTTAGATCGCACCTCTTCAACTATGCCTGTACAGTCACCTCCCTTTTCTCCCTTGCTCGGAGTCAAACCTTTCCGTGCTGTTCAGCGCTGATAGACACTACCTGTGGGAAAGGTGAAATGCAAGTTGTTGTTTCATTATTGTTGTTGTTGAATTACTTGTATGAAATATTACAGTTATTCAGAACCTGGGTAATCCAGGTTCCAACCACATGTATATTTGCTACCCCACAAGAAACATTACCACCAACATTAAATTTACACAATTATTCCTGTACAAAGAATATCCAATATGTTATAATTTTACAGCAATTAAGATTATCAAGAAGGATCTGGTGCTATGTACTTATTAATAGTAGTTTATAAAATCTCCAAATTCTCAAAAGGTTAAGGATTTTCCATTGGCATTCCTCCAAGTTGGTTTTGTATGGTTCCATTGTGTAACTTAACTTTAAAGTTAACTGGAAATGAGTGTAACTCCAGAATGAGGTTGTTTTCCATCCAGCTCTATCTTTAGTGCATCAAAGTGACTGATTACTAACATGGATTAGTTCAGTCATGTTGTTTTAGTCTGGTAGCCAATTTCATTTAAACCATAGTTAGGGTATTTATGTAACTGCAGCAAATAAGCAGAAAACAATAACTTCAAAACTCCAAAGTATATTAAAACTATTTCAGAATACAACAACAGCAAAACTACATCTTTCACGTCGGGAGAACGTTCTGTTGTTTATAGTAGCACAAAGAATACAGTCAGTTTGTCAAACTCCACGTCGTCAACTGGGCTCACATTCCAGGCTGGCATTCCAGTGCAGTAGAGGGAGTACGCTGTATTATCATAGTGCCATTCTTCAGATATGCCAATCCGAAACCCACCTATTCAGCTTGATATTAAAGATCATAAAACCCTATTTGAAAAGGAAAATGACTTTCTCCCAGGATCCTGACTAATAACCCAAAACATTGGCTGCAGTTTTTGCCTGCAAATACAAGTCAGTGAATTAACCTTAGAGTTTGTTATAGCATTGTAGCTGTCATATTAAATGCAATTGTTTTATTATGTTATAATAAATGAAGATGAATTTTAAGTCCTTGATGATACAAGCATCAGGTACAATGCAACTCAGCCAAGGTTAGTCAGACTACTTAATGATTCCAATTGTTATGTTAAGAATTATTATACAATGTGTTACTGGTTCTCACTATACACCAGGTTGGATCAGAGAGATTCATCTGAGATGGGTGTTTGATGTCTTGAGAATATTGCTTCAACTCAAACAGATGAGATGGACCATTGCTTAATATGCAACATTTCCATCTCTAACATGATGCACTAAATTACATTGAATAGGTTAATTAGGAAAGTTCTTTGAAGTCAAGGGAAGCAGAAATGAGTTGATTTAAAAGCCAGTTTGAAGTGAATGTGCCGTGTTATATCTTTGGGCATATCAAGGAAAAACAATCACATAAAGAAAATAGCTCTTCGCTTCTGCTACAGACTAAGTGAACTCCTTTATTCGTCTTTAACATTGGTGTCTTAACAAAAGAAAATCTAATCAATTCATCCTAATGGGGGAAGAAAGATTTTGAAAAGACTGAGAGATATGAAAGCAGAAAGGTATAGCACAGACACAAGCCATTCAGCCCCGTTAGAATATACCTGTGTTTATATTTCCACATGCGTCCCCATTACTACTAACCTCCTCTCTTATATCTTTACTTCCTTTTCCCTCATGCATGCTTCAGATTTGGGAAGGTATGTTGAAAGTTAACTTATAAAGTTGTGTTCAATAGAGTACCTATTTTACTAACTGTGTTTTCTGATATAAATAGCTCTGAATAAAACTCGTATTTGTTTTACTATTCAATTTGCCGGGCTTTACAGAAATATCAGTCTTATGAGAGAAGTGTTACTGTGTGGAGAGTGTGTCCATCTCTGATAGCATAAAGCTTGTTGATTGCTTGGGTAACAACCGATCTTTGTGGTCAAAGCAAAGGAATAGCAGTGGTTGAGATCTGAATTTGTGGCTTTTTGACATCAGGGACCAGCTCCGTTTCTTCCAAAAATGGGTAAACCATTTGTAAATGAATCGGTGAAATCACTGAACCTAAAGAGCTTATGAGGGAATCAGTGTCAGTTGATAGCATTCTTGCCTCTGAGTCAAAAGTTTGTGGGTTCAAACCCCATGTTAGGACTTTGGACTCACATTCCAGGCTGACAACGCAGTACAAAGCATTGCATTGTTGGATGTGCCATCCTTCGGATGAGATGTTCAACTGAGATCCCATCTCTCTGTTTAGGTGGATGTTAAAGATCCCATGGCAACAACAACAACTTGCATTTATATAGCGTCATTCGCGCGAGCGCTTCAAATGATGCTATTTGAAAAGAAAAGGAATTTTTCTGGTGTTCGGGTCAACAGCACCCCGGATTACAAAAATGGTCATTCACTTTATGGCTGTTTGTGGAACATTGCTGTGTGCAAATTGGCAGCTGAGTTTGATATAAAATACAGTCTCTGCACTTTACAGTAAATCCTGCGAAGATTGTTGAGATATAAACAATAATAATAATAATCCTTGCATTTGATACAGTGTAGCACCTTTCACATCAGGAGGACGTTCCGAAGCACTTCATAGGATGTACTGTAAAGTGCAGTGACTGTGTGNTTTTTGGGGTGAAAGCAGCAGCCATAGTGTGCACAGTAATGTCCCACAAACAGGTGAATGACCAATTTTATTTGGGGGATTCTTGGCAAGCATACCGAGAGAAATTCCTTTTTCTTTAATGTTCAACTGAAGGCAGATAAGGTTTAACATGTCACCTGAAGGATGGCACCTCCAACAATGCAGTGTCCTCCTCAGCATTGTACTGCACTGTAATGTCATCTCAGAATCTGATAGAAGTATTCTTTAAAAAAGGGTTAAATTGTATCTTCAGGCACTCCAAACATTATTTACCGGACTTCAGTTTCCAAAATAGTTGCACTAAATATGCACCTCAAAGCATTTGCAGAATGCTGCAAAGTATGTAGGATTTTTATTTAAGTACATCAAATAGCATTCTGGAATAAACAGCACCAAGTACCCTGAACATATTTTGGAAAGGAACAGAAATATGTGTTTATTCAGAAAAGAGAAGGTGGGGCAAGAAATGATTCTAAAGACAGATATGTTCTCCTGTTCTCCCAGCGTGAAAGGTGCTATATAAATGTCAATTTGTGCTATATTGTATTGATTTGTATTGTATTGCTGTGCACTATCTGTAGCCTTATAGTTGAGTAGCTTTATTTCCCCCTTATTCTCTCAATAAATGAAACCCCTGCATTCTCATTGTGTGTGTCTGTGTGTGGTGGTGGGGAGTTAGGGTGGTACCTTTTAATCCAAAGGACTGCAGCTTCATTAATGCAGCGTTCCAGCACTGGAGTGTCAGACCAGATTGTGAGTTCAAAGAGTGTTGTCCCTGATATTCTAACTCTGAGACGAGTGTGCTGCCAACAGAGCCAGGCTGACACTGCGTCAGAAATCTCTAGAATTGCTGTAAATTCATTAGGATTTTTAAAAAATATTTTTTTCTAAACTAATTTCTCCCTCCTCCTCTCCTGAAGGGGTTTGATTTATTTTTCCTTCTGCTCAAGTATAGTTCTGCAGACATCAGTCCTCCCTTGAACAATTCACTCAAAGGTCTACTGTTCAACTGGAAGCCTTAACCATGAATGTCTGTGTTAGACAATGAAATTTCACAGCCATATGTGATCATGTCCTCACCCGATGACCATGTGTGCACCTTCCAACAAGAAATATAGCAATTAGGACAGAATTGGCTGAATTTTCCCTCACTAACTTAAGGTCCCCGAGTGCTAATGTAGTGCTACAAATGATACACTGACTAAGATAGCAATAATCCTTTCATTTGTTTGCGACTGTAATATCCAAACATTTCAAAGCATTTTACAGGCAATTACTTTAGTAAAGTTCTACAAACAGCCATGAAGTGCATAACTGATTAATCTGGAGAATTGTTGGCCGCGATCTCCTTCTACTGTCAAGGATCTTTAACATCCACCTAACCAGGCAGGTGTTTTACCTTCTCATCCAAAAGACTCTACCTCTGACGGTTCAGCTGCGCTAGAAGAGACTGATACAACCTGCCACTTTTAGGACTGCACTGGTTAATGCCATTTCCTATTAGGCCATTAGGTGATGTCTTCTGTGCCCTGCTTAATTTGCACTGTGGAATAGATAAGATTATTCTTCCTTCAGTGCTGGCGTCAGATTTATCTGGTTATGTAATTGACATAATTAATATTTCAGACTACACTCCTATCTACTCAACTCCCTCAGTGGTAGGTCAGAGATAACACACCTGTGAATGATGGGGCCGATACAAGATACAGACTTTATTAAAAGCATAACTGATGAGGCAGATGCATGCTTCTCTGCAAATGATAATGCAAGGTTGCCATGGTGCCCCTCTGGGAGGCTGAAAAAGGCAAAAGTCAAGGTCATAACATGCTCTTAGTATATGCCAACATGTCAGACAACTAGGATGCAGACTGCATTGTGAAGACTAAACAACTGGAGTGCAGATATATTTGTGTGTGAGATATACTTTTATACACAATTAAAGCTAAAAAATACTAGCGTGAAAATAATTATCACCATGTATATTCCACCTTGTTTTCTAAGTGCTGTTCCTAATTTTTATCCTGATTGAAGTTGGTCCATCTCAGGTCAGCCCTGATTCCCTGAGTGATGTTTCTTGACCACAGTGAAAAGGGTCACCTCAAAAATAAGTGTCAGAAGAGACTTTATGAAAAAAGATATATTTTTTCAGATAGAATTCCTTCTTATAAGATATAGACATTGATGTCTTGCATTGATGTCTTACTGTTAATTGCTCCGAGACACTACCCCTCGTGAAGGGTGCTATATAAATACAAGTTGTTGCAATTTCAACAATATGAAATAATAAACGAATGCATATTATTGGTACAATCACAGCATTAAGAATTATTTTTGGTCGGCTGGATGTCTGAAACATGTGGAAATCCATCACCATGCTTAAGTATCCAAACCAAACTGAGAATTCCATGCATCCTACATGCACATGGAAATCCCAGAGATAGATTGATGGAATGGAATGCACACTCTCCCCATGGAGGGACACATCCTGCTTACCTAATTCCGGAAAGTATTAGACTTAGGTTGGCAAGAGCCAAGGATTGGAGACCCCAGAGTGTGCATTGGGGCACTGCTGGAGTCTAGTTATACTCACATAACTTGCCAATGATAGCACTGTCTGGCAAGCTTTCCCACTGCTTGTCTAGCTAGGACCACCCTACACCTTAAGGCTTTGGCTTGCAGGATTAACAGGAGCTGAGTGGGATGACTCCCTGTCCCCAGTGACTGGTCTGCCCTTCTAAATCCTGCCAATGAGCCAGGCTGACTGTGCTGTTATCAGTAGTGCCCTGCAGTACTACTGTCTGGCTAGAAACCGGACTATTGAGACCGCCACAGAGGGCTATAGCTTGATTCTGACATTCCGTTAATGATTCTGGAGTACTAAGTCATCTAAACAGCAGCACTCCTTTAAAAGTATTAGAGGGCACCAACAACATGTATATCAAATTCTGGGAATATTATTATTCTTGTTACTATTATTATAAGCTTACTCAAAGGAAAGCCTCTGTATTTTATTTCAGATGCAAAAATCACATAAACAACTGACAGTCTCAGATCTATTGGGCAATCCTGTCAATCATTGGAATTCAAGACCAACGATTGACAGGGCTCCTCGATAGATCTGACCCTTTCTAATTTTAGCTGGTTGACTTTTGGCAATTTTAGCTGGTTAGACTTTTCCCAATAATAATTCATATCCATAACGCTTGAAACATAATAAAGCATGCTATGGGTTGTGGGTATGAATTATTATTGGGAAAAGTATAATAATAATGCATAATGTTTATGGAGGCTAAACATAACCCTAAAATCCTTTTTTCCACCACCCACTACCTCCGCCGTGCCCTCCCTCAGGCCTCCCCAATCTTCACATCCAATGCCAAGTGCGAGGAGACCATGGACTTCTTCTCATCTAAAATACACAACATCCGCCAGGCAGCCTCATCCACTTGCCTCTTGTCACCCACCACTACGCCCTCTCTGTCCCCCTCACCCTTCCCATTATCTGCTCCAACAACAACTCCCATCCTACATTCCTTCCTCCCCATCTCTGTCTCCTCCCTCTCACCCACCATCACCCCATGAAACCCACCACCTGCTGCCTCGACGCCCTCCCCACCAACTTGCTGGTCACCCAGCTCCCCCTCCTCTGCCCACTACTGGCTGACGTCATCAACCAGTCCCTCTCCTCCGGATCAGTCCCTGCCCCCCTCAAAACTGCTGTCATCACCCCCCCTCCTCAAAAAATCTTCCTTAGATCCCTCGAACCCCAGCCACTACCGCCTTATTTCTAACCTGCCCTTCTTCGCAAAAGTCCTAGAATGCGTTGTTGCCAATCAACTTCGCGCCCACCTCTCCTCCCATTCCCTCTTCGAACCCCTCCAGTCAGGTTTCCACCCTGCCCACAGTACAGAGACTGCGCTTATGAAAATTCACAAATGGCATCCTCTCTATCTGTGACCAGGGCTCCCTCTGCCTCCTTGCCCTCCTGGACCTCTCCGCCGGGTTCGACACAGTCAATCACCCCATCCTGAATGTTGACAAAACGGAAGCCATAGTCTTTGGCTCTCGTCAACATCTAAAATCTCACGGTTCTCATCTCCTCCACCTTCCCGACCTCCCACTAAAACTCTCCGAACCGGTACACAACCTAGGCGTCAGGTTCACCCCCAATTATCCGGTCCCTCACCAGCACCACTTTCTTCCACCTCTGACACATTGCCTGTCTCTGCCAATACCTCTCTCCGAAAGCTACTGAAACCCTATTCCATGCCTTTATCACCTCTTGGTTGGACTATTCTAATGCCCTCCTCGCCGGCCTCCCCTCCACTCCATCCATAAAATCCAGATTATTCAAAACTCTGCCACCCGCATTCTCAGCCGCACCAGACTCCGCTCACTGATTACCCCAGTCCTTGCCAGACTGCACTGGCTGCCTGTCCCAGAGAGGATTGACTTCAAGATCCTCACCGTTGTCTTCAAATACCTCCACTAATCTGCAGCTCCTACCTCTCTGACCTCCTCACTCCTCAAAACAGTGCCCGTTGCCTTTGTTCCTCCGGGTCTGGCCTCTTCCTCCACTCCACCTTCAGTGGCCGTGCCTTCAGCCACTATGCCCCGAAGCTCTGGAACTCCCTTCCTCATTCCCTTCACCTCTCCCCCTGTCTTCCTGTTTTCAGGTCTCTGCTGAAGACCTTTTTTTCGACCGCGCCTTTGGTTACCTTCCTCCCCATCCCCCTGGCTCGGCTTCAGGATCCATTACTATGAAGCGCTCTGAGACGTCGTCCGGCGTGAAGCGAGCTATGTAAATCCAAGTTTTTGTTGTTGTTGGAAAAGTCTCTCCGTCCCAACATGCCCCATTCTGATGAAGGGTCGTGGACCTGAAACGTTGACTTACTTTCCTTTCTCCATAGATGCTGCCTGACCTGCTGAGTGTTCCCAGCAACTTCTGTTTTTGTCTCAGATTTCCATCATCTGCAGTATTTTGTGTTTTGTTTAGCATATGAATTAACTTAATGTTTAATTGTTTGAAACATTTAATTCCTCTAGGTCTGGCGTCCTCTTCGTGCCCCGAATCCTCCGCTCCACCCTCGGCGGCCGTGCCTTCAGCCACTATGCCCCGAGGCTCTGGAACTGCCTTCCTCACTCCCTTTGTCTCGCTCCCTCCCTTCCCATTTTCAGGTCTCTGCTGAAGACCTTTCGTTTCGACCGTGCCTTTGGTCACCTTCCCCCCCCTCCACCTGGCTCGGCCCCGGGATCCGTTACTGTGAAGCGTTCTGAGACGCTGTCCGGCGTGAAGGGCGCTATATAAATCCAAGTTATTGTTGTTTTAGAATTTGTTCCTTGCAACATGCATTTATGGATGCATTGTTTTCATTTATAGATTTGCTTTTATTGCCTGTAGCTTATGCGCCTTGCTTCAGCTTATTTATGGGCTTGCTCAGTGGCAAATTAGATGGGCAAATTGGGTGTAGTAACAAGCAATCTCTCTTATAATACTGTTGAACATCTACAAACTGACAGTGATATTAATTGTTAGTCTGATTCCGCGCATTGTATTTTTTCAGGGGGAGGGATATTCCTGATGCTTACATTGGGAAATACTAAAATATTCACAAGACATTCAATGCAAGAATAAATTGCAATATATTGCAAGTTGAAGTGCAATAAATCGTTGCTTACTCCAATGTCTTTCCTAAATTAATTCAATTGGTTTATAAAATCACCTCTGTTTGAACCCAAGCAATTTTGGAAGATATTAAAAAATTCCAAGCATTATGGCTATGAATTATTATTGTGAAAAGTATAATAATAATAATTAGTAATCCTTGTTTTTGATATGTCCAATGTTGAATGATACCTCCAATGTCAGAACTTTCCTAAAAAATAGTACTTCACAAGTAATTGCTGTCAGATGTGGTGGCCAACCCAACAGTCAATTTGCACACAGCAATGTCCCATAAACAGTTGTCATGTGAATGACCAATTTAATCTGGAAGATTGTTTGCCAGGACGTCGGGAGAAACTTTCTTCTCTTTTCAAATAATATTATGGAATCTTTAGTCAGGCAGACAAAACCCTAATTTAACATCTCATCTAAAGAATGGCACCTCCAACAATGCAATGTTTCCCCAATATGACACTGAAGTACACTGAAGTGTCATTCTTGATTGTAAACTCAAATTGAACCACAACCTTCTGATCCATAAGGAGAGTGATATCAACTGAGCCAAGCTAATCAAGACATGAGTTTTTCAACAGTTTCAATCCACTTCCCAGCAAGTGTGAATTCACAGCACAAAAGTACCCATAATTTGGAATTAATTGGCAATTTCACTCAGTTAAGGCACATATAACCTATAACTGAACTGGCAATGCTCAATTGGTACATAAAGTGTGAAATGTTTCATTTGTCAGTCATTTCATCCAATTGCAATCCCCAAATAAAATAAGCAAAACGTTATAGCAAAAAGATCATGTTATATCATCATAACATCAAATACAAGGAATTCTCCTGGTCATTTTGCTTTGAATATTTGAATCTTTCAGCGTCCACGTTTTGCTTTCTCCCCTATTTTAATGCTGTGTCTTCCCTCTAAATGTTGGATTTGTTGCCTCTGGGATAAGAGAGGATAAGGTCATTACTATATTTCTATGCTTAAGAATATTCATATCAAACTACCGAGAGATCCATGTACTTTTGACAATTTGGGTTTGTCTGAAAAGAAGTGCACATTCTCCTCAGATTGCCGCACCTGGCTCATCTAATCCCAGAAAATAATACGCGCAACTTGTTGAGAGCCAAGGCTTGGGGGCTCCTGAGTATGCATTGAGTATGCATACTACTGAGTTTTGACCAGTTAAACTACACAGTTTGCCATTACGGAAATGTTTCATGTTACAATATTGAAGAATACCAGAAATCGAACAACCTGTTCTCTCTTGACAGCTTGTTCAGCAAATTTCTTGGGTGTGCATCCCATAAGAATTGTCATATTCTACCAGGCAGGGTTAACACTGTGTATGTCACTGCAGCAGAGTATTTTGCAAAAGAAGAATTTGTAGTTTTATTTTAGACTTATTTCCAATCTAATCTTTGAGGTTATGGACTGTGAATGTTATAAATGCCTTGGCAATTTCTATCACAACCAACACACTGTACTCATTAATTTCAGTGAATCTAATCAATCTGACAAGGTTTGTGGAGCCTGCAGCTTCCCAAATTAGCATGGGGCAGATTAAATATCACAGGCCTCTTAATAATATTCAGAACACATTATTACAATATATTAAACATTTAGACCACCTGCAGTCTTCAACAGTATTACAGATCACAAGTCTGTTAACTAATTTCTCATGATCTTAGCTTTAAATCCATTTTCGTAAAATTTAAGTTTGTCCAAATTTTTGCAAGATTCTTATATTCGGCCTAAATTTTAAATGTATTTTTTCACCGTTCTTCAAACCAAAATCTTAAGTTATAATAATCCTTGCATTTGGTATAAATCCTTATTATGTCATTGAGATGTCGCCAAGTGTTTCACAGAATGTAATGTATATAAAGTGGGTTTATATCCACTTTAATGTGGATTTTTGGGTGAAACGGTAGCCATTTGCGCACAGCAATGTCCCACAAATAGCCATGGAGTGAGTGACCAATTTTATTTGGGGGATTTGTTGGTTGGACACCAGGAGAAACTCCCTTCTCTTTTCAAATGGTGCCATCGGAGTTAAGACTGAATTTACAAATTTTGCAAAATTTTGGATGATCTTAAGTTGTAAAAGGCTTAAGGCAAACATTTTACATTGATATTTGCAATTGCTATTGAAATAAATACTTTCAATGGAAACATGTCTCATCTTTGCTCCATAATGTGGTATTCATTTTTAACATTGGGATTCCTACTTCCCAAATTATTAGGAACTAAATTGTGCCTTTTTCCTCTCCGCCCCTATCATGCCAACATTCAGCATTGTCGAGATCTGTTTTTTGATAAGAATTTATTATGTCCAATTATTTATTCTAATTTTATCCCACTGGCCTAATCCCTCCCTACCAAGGTGGCACATGCACACACACAACCAGAAGCAGGAGCCGTAACTCTGGCTGGTTCTCCCTAACCCTGGGAAGGCTGGGGTCAATTAAGATTCTCCATGTAGTCCAGACGAAGACATAAGCACGGGACAGAGGTTAGAGCCAGTAAGCCTGTGAACGGCAGCTCTGTCCACCACTGAAGCTGCTCCTCATTCACTATTGAGTTCTTATTGGAAACAATCTTAGATTAACAATTAGGTAATTTAACTACTGTAATCAGTGAATGTGTCAAGTTGGCTAACTGTTTGCACTCAATTTAAGAATAATGAGACTGAGAATTGGATATAAGATTTCATTGTTTGGCTAAATCAAACTGGAATCACTTACACTCAGAAGTGGTAAATGTGACAAAGCACAATCTCATATATGCCTTACCATTGTTCATTGGTAACAAAACAAATCCTATTAATGGTGCATGCTTCACTGGATATATAGAAGTAGAATTAAAATTCCAAAGACTCCTGCAAATACAGATTAGTTGACACTGTTGGCTATCTGTGGACTCTGAATAGACAACACAAGTCCAAAGTTCCACCATACCTTAGCCTGTAAATCTGATTCATCTTAAAATTCAAGATATTGTACAATTTTGAAAATTCTCTATTATATTTGGAAGATATTTTTCTATAGTTATTAATAAGAACCAGCTTCCAATTTATGACTGGATTTCAGAGTTATCCACAATATGTGCTCAATCTTACATTTTAAGATTGATAGATTAAGACTAGATGGAATTTGAGCTTCAGGTCTGGTGCAATGATATAAAAGCTGAAGGTTATAAAGTTTACAGATTTGGTAGTATGATAATTTATCTCCCACAAAATAATGAACAAGGGTAATTTGACTTATTTGTTCTGGTCAGTGATTGATTACTATCACCGCAGTTGTCTCCAGTGCTGTGCTGAACAGAACATGTGACTGACAGTATTCTTCAGCATCTATTAAACAAGAAGATTCTGTGATGCTCGTTCACTTGTCAGCATCAGAAATTCATTTTTATTACAATAGATGAACTGGTCTGTAGTTGATTTGTGCTTGGGTCATTTGAAAAATAGTCCAATTGATAAGTGGATTAGTATGAATAATTTTGCAGCTGTGCTTAGAAGAAATAATTAGAGATTCAGACAAATAATATGTGCTTTCTAATATGATTTTGGTGGTTTATAGAGTAAAACAAAAACAAGATGAAGTAGAATTGCTCTGGGTAACATATTGTAAGGAATTAGTCATGGTGTGACCAGCTGTGATAAACATTATATTTGTAAAGACTATATAACACATTCAATGAGAACATCAGAAATATGCTCAGCTTCATGAAAGGAAATAGAAATATTTAATTTCTGTCCATTCAACAACAATAACTTGCATTTATATATCACCCTTCACGTAGGATAATGTCTCACAGTGCTATTCAATTCTCTGCTTGTGTCTCAGATTCAAAACAGTTGTCCTTATTATAACTAACAAAAGACTTCACAATTCGCAAAGTATTTAAAATTATATTTGGATTCTGCAGCAGTAAGATCACTTTCCATTTCCATTACTGAAGAGCTGCCTCTTCAAGAGGGGAGGGGAGAAAATTAGAGAAGATGAAAAGTCAGTAGTTATATGAAACGTGGTTAAATGTTATACTAGCTGTACCCGTTGCAGCTACGCTTGCAAACAAAGGATCCAATATGGAATGTAGATTTCAGTGATACCACTCACAAAACATTTAACATGCCATAAACACTGTGTGTGCAAGTTAAGAAAAACTGCCATACATGTGCGATGAGCTTGTTTAGGTCATAGCTCACGAAAGATAGAAGATCCTATCAATGGGTCATAGCTCATGAACAATAGAAGATCTTATGAATGCTACACTAACCGAGGGGGCTGATGAGTTATGACCTAAACAAGCTCATCACACATGTATGGCATGTCTCCGGCACCTCCCTGCCTCTCTGACCTCCTCACTCCCCAATCTCTCCCGGCATTTCTACTCGACTGGCACCGGCTTCCTGCTCATCCCTCGCACCCTCCACCCCTCCATTGGAGGTTGCGCTTTCAGCTACTATGCCCTGAAACTCTGGAACACTCTCCCTCAATCCCTCCACCTTGCCCCTTCTCTCCCCTTTTATAAGCCCTGCCTGAAAACCTTCCTCTTCGACCGTGCTTACGGCCATCTCCACTCGCCACCTCAGCTTGGAGTCAGGCTCCACCACTGTTAAGCACTCTGAGATGTTACCCTGCGTGGAGGGCATTATATAAGTGTAAGTTGTTGTTGTTTACTGTGTGATCCAGCAGGTCCTTGAGTTATTGCAATGTAGCTGTGCTGTTTTTTGTTCTTCAGTTTCATTTAATGGACCTTCTTTCTTTTGTTTGGCAATTTTATTTGTACTTGAAAGGCTTAATGCTTGCTTAGACATCTTTATCTTGTTCCCGCCGCTTGCTTTGTTTGAATGCGTGAGTGCGTACGTACGTACATGCTCTGTGTCACTCGATGCCACAGCACCACTGGAGTCAGGTGTAACTGCAGTGCAAAATGCAAAACTACCATACATGTGTGATGAGTCCCGTAGCTCAGTGGTTAGAGCACTCGCTTTACAAGCGAGAGATCTGAGTTCAATTCCAGGCAGGGCGAAACCTTGGGCAAGTTTCCTTACTCCACACACCTAATAATAATCCCTCCAAAAAAATAAAACAATAATAAATTAGTCATTTTCAACCCATGCCTGTTTGTGGGACATTGCTGCCAATTGGCTGCCACTTTCGCCCACAAATATACAGTCAATTCACTTTAAGTATATTCTGTGAAGCGCTTTGGGACATCTAGAAGACGTGAAAAGCACTATATCAAATGCAAGGATTATTAATTAATAATCCTTGCATTTGACTTTTCACGTCGGGAGGACGTCCCAAAGCGCTTCACAGAACACACTGTAAAGTGAATTGACTGTATATTTGTGGGCGAACGCGGCAGCCAATTGCGCACAGCAATGTCCCACAAACAGTCGTAGATTGAAAATAACCAATTTATTATTGTTTTTGGTTTTGGAGGGATTATTATTAGGCATGTGGAGTAAGGAAACTTGCCCAAAGTTTCGCCCTGCCTGGAATTGAACTCAGATCTCTCGCTTGTAAAGTGAGTGCTCTAACCACTGAGCTACAGGACTCATCACACATGTTTGGTAGTTTTGCATTTTGCAAAACGTATGAGCTTGTTTAGGTCATAACTCATCAGCAATAGGAGATTCTCAAAAAACAATATGCCCATGACACTCCAACATGCAAGGCCTTTCCGATGAGGTATAAATCATGTATCTACATCAATCGGTTATTGAGATCTTGGCTGACACACGAAGAGACATTGTCGTTTCATTAGTATAGATAGAAGAAGAAGAAGAAGAAGAAGAAGAAGAAGAAGAAGAAGAAGAAGAAGAAGAAGAAGAAGAAGAAGAAGAAGAAGAAGAAGAAGAAGAAGAAGAAGAAGAAGAAGAAGAAGAAGAAGAAGAAGAAGAAGAAGAAGAAGAAGAAGAAGAAGAAGAAGAAGAAGAAGAAGAAGAAGAAGAAGAAGAAGAAGAAGAAGAAGAAGAAGAAGAAGAAGAAGAAGAAGAAGAAGAAGAAGAAGAAGAAGAAGAAGAAGAAGAAGAAGAAGAAGAAGAAGAAGAAGAAGAAGAAGAAGAAGAAGAAGAAGAAGAAGAAGAAGAAGAAGAAGAAGAAGAAGAAGAAGAAGAAGAAGAAGAAGAAGAAAGATATAACACACTTGAATTCCTGAAGCTCAGATATAGGGCAAGTAGGAGTTGAGGCTAAAGTCATCACATTGTTTATCAGCATTAACAAAGCATAAACTCTCCTATTGCCCTGTGTAGTTAAGAAAAGCACCTTGAGGCCACTTATCTATGGATTGACGGCTATTTAACTTAGGAATTGTTTGTTGTTGTTGCCTATGATGATCATACAATTGTAGAAAGTTGACAGCACAGAATAGAGAGGACTTGATCTCCTCTTATGGCTGGTACTAGCAACCCTACTGTTGCCACGTTGGCTCAGTTGGTAACACTCTTGCTTCTGGGTCAAACGGATGTAGATCCAAGCTACATGTTGTAACTCATACAGTCTAAGATGACACCAGTGCAGTGCCCGTGGTGTGCTGGAGGTGCTATCCTTCGGATGAGATGTTAAACCGATGTCTGCTTGTTCAAGTCGATGTTAAAAAATCCCATGGCACTATTTGAAAAGAGAAAGGAGTTTCTCCCAGTGTCCTACTCAATAATCCCCAATAAAATTGATCATTCACTTCATGGCTGTTTGTGGGAGATTGTTGTGTGCAACTTGACTTTACCGTAAATAATCCTTGCATTTGCTATAACGCCTTATCACATCTTCTAGATGTCTCAAAGCGCTTCACAAAATATACTGGAAAGTGAATTGACTGTATGCTTTGTGGGCGAAAATCCTATGAAGCACTCTGGGACAGCTTCCTGACATGAAAGGCACTACAGGAAATGTAAATGATTATTATTATTATCTGCTCTATTCCAATTCCTTTATCCTTTATTATTTCTCTGTCAAGTATTTAGCCAAAGGTACCTTGATTTTAGGTTTTTGTTCAGGAAAAAAAAGACAAAGGGAGTTGTCAGCCAAAAGGCATGATCTGAAAGTCTAAAGCCATGGATGTTGTTTCCCCTAACTTCTCAATGACACAGGGGTTGGGTGAGGGTGCAGGGAGAGGAGTCAACCTTCAGCCCTTGTCATGTGACAATTATCACAAAAATGTGTAATTCTCCCCAACATTATGCTAAATTCTCCGGGAGACTTTGGAATCGTTTTGCTCTTGCGCTTGATCATGACTTTGGTTCAAAAGCTTCTATTTGTTTTTGGTCAGCCGGCTTTCAGATACATATAGAAACCTATCACCATGCTTGAGTATCCAAACCAAACTGAGAGTTCCATGTATGCCACCTATGCATGGAAATTCCCATTTATTGGAATAGAATGTGCACTCTCTCCCTAATTCCAGACAGCTTCCATTTTGAACAGCAAGACTGAATATTAGTGAGAACTGAAGCAGAGCAAAAAAAGTGCAGGAAGGCTACATGTATCTTATTTAAATCATGCAGGAGAATTATTGGGAATACAAAACAATAAAACTGTCAGTTGCTCTGTTCCACATGAGAAACTAGACCAACATAAATAGCAAGATCATGGCCTACAGTACAGACATGAGTTCCATTTCATGTTTATTTTTATTGCTACTGCACATGGTCGATGTGATTGCAGCAGACTCAGGCAAGGGTTCTGAGTAGGAAGATGGATTTTATTGGATGTCCCTGTCAGGTTGCTAAATGCTTGTGTATGGTGGCTGGATACAGGACAACTGAAGTCAACTGTTCCAACACAGTCCAGGTACGTTAACCTGAGAATGCACAATATGGAATTATTGTTTTTATTTTATATATGGTCATTCTACATGGACTAGGAAGTGGATTGAAACCTGCTAAACTCATTTCAGACAATAGACCTTCATCCCATCAAGGCCAGGCTGGAATCTAGTCCCAGAGTGAAAGATTGGATCTAACTTAATGTCTCGTCCAAACCCATTTATTGTTGAAATGTTTAGGGTCTGCAGTGAATTTCTGTGCTTGCCTTCATAAAAATCTCTAGGATGCAGATCATATGATGGGCATGGCTGTTAAGCTAAAAGCAGCCAAAGTAAATGTGACTAAACCCAAAGAGACTCGGTGAATAATATCAACATCACTGGGAAAGAGTGATAGCCTGCAACTACGTGGTCAGGTGGAGAAACTGAGGATTCCAATCATTGAGCTGAATCCAATAGGAATTGAACAGGGAATGAAACAAAAATGAAGTGTCTAGCCAACCAGACTGAAATAGTTCAATGTGATCATCCGCAATCAGTTAAGTAGGCTTTGAGTTATTAAAAAATAAACATTTTAATCTACCCATAGGCTTTTGCCAAGCTCACTGTGGCAAATCATCTGAATCATATCATCTACACTTAAATTATTCTTTAGACATTCAACGATTTTATTTCACATTTTGCGATATATCAAAAAATGATACCCTTGGTATTCAATTCCCAGAATTTAATTGTAATTGAATTTTATTGGTTTAAAAAAGGAATTTTGATGTTCGGCTTGCAATTTTAAAAAAGCTCACTTTTCATCACAAAGTATGTGGCAGCCATTCTGCTTTGAAGAAGAAGGGGCAGAATTATCCTGGACTATTCTTGCCACGATGAATAATTTTTGGGGCGGTGTCTGACACATGCAGAAATCCATCACCTTTCTTAAGACCATCCAAACTTTGCTGGCAAGATTTTTTGTCTAGCTAGGACCACCCTACTAGTCAGGGCTTTGGCTTGCAGGGTTAGCATGAGCTGAGTGGGGAGAGTGCCCACAGTGATTGCCCTCTAAGTCCTAGTGATGAGCAGAGTATTTGGACTGTCATCAGCAGTTCCCTGGAGGATTGCAGAATGCCCGGTTTAGGAACTGGACTACCAAGACCATCAGAACATTGAGTCGGTTCAGAGTAGTGCAGTGGGAATCTTCAATATCTGCCTCAGCAGACAGACAAGATCTCGGATTAACATGCTGACTGTAGGTCGAGATGATTATATCATTACCTCATGCTTCGATGAACAAAAGAGAATATGTTTACCAAAGAGTTCTACATAAAGGCAGTACCTTTTAAAGGTACAAATAATGTTGAGACAACAATAAAAAGTCACATATTAAAAAATACATTACCAGGCTCAGAATGTATTTCCTTTCAAACATAACGTAGACACCATATAATAATGTTAAACAGGACTGGTGAATAGTGTAATAATAATGGAATAAAATATAATAATGATATAATAATAATAATCCTTACATTTGATATAGTGCCTTATCACACCACCACTACCAACAACAACAACTTGCATTTATATAGCGCCCTTCATGCAGTGTTGCGTCCTGGAGCACTTGATGGGAGTCTGACCCAGAGCCAGGGGAAGAGGGAGAGGTTTGTTGACTGTAAGCACGATCAAAAGGAATGACTTTAGCTGGGATTTGAATGTGAGGAGGGAGGGATGCGACAAGGTGAAGAGAGTGAGGGAGAGTTCCAGAGTTTTGGGGCGTAGTGGATCACATGTCAAGACCTTGAATGAGTGACCAATTTTATTTGGGGGATTGTTGGCCAGAACATGGGGAGAAACCCACTTCTCTTTTCAAATAGTATTCTTGTTCATTCTTCTTTCATTCCCTGTTCAATTGCTATTGGATTCAGCTCAATGATTGGAATCCTCAGTTTCCCCATCTGACCGCACAGTACTGCCTTTAACGCCCACCTGTACAGGCAGGCAGGATCTTAGTTTAATGTCTTATCTGAAGGATGGCACCTTGCACCTTGCACGTCAGTGCAACCCCCCCCAGCATTACATTGGAGTGTCATCTTAGACTATGTGATTCCAAGTCCCGGCGTGGGGTTTGAAACTACAACCTTCTGATCCAGAGGCGAGAGTGTTACTATTGAGCCAGGCTGATATACATATTTCAAATAATATCTTGCGTTATCATTTTGTTTCATTTTTCAAAAAATAAACAGTTGAGTAAATAAACTCAATTGCATGTGATAAGACTCTGACACGCAACTGACTTATTTTAACAACTCAGGGACTGAAAAACGATAATACCATTAACAATAACTGACCTTCATTCTAGCACTGAGTCAAAGCCATCTGATAGAAGGCACTGATTTTGATCGGTTGCCTAGTGTCGCTGAAGTACTGCCAAAGCCACCTTGACAAAAGGCAGTTCTGCAAGCTAAATATGATCATAAATCTCCTCATGTTAAGTGTGGGAACCAACAAGATGCACTAAAACAAACTAAACAAACTGAGATCAATTTACAAGAAAGTTCTCTGATAAAGATTAGAAAGGAATGCTTTTTTGAACCGTGTAATAGCAAGCAATTTTGCATAATTTTTTCTTAAAAAGGCAGGCTGGAATTATTCTGTCCACAAAAGTATTTCCACCCATTTAGCACTAACAATGCTTATCATCATTTGGCGATAACTATGCTTTTTGCATAATTACTGCAAACTTGCATTTTCCACAGATCATTGAGCACAGCTGTAATGCCTTCCTGCACAGTGACTAAGAGACCAATTAAAACAGTTATTAAGGATGAACTGTCTGAAATAAATGAATCACAATTGCCTGCATTACCCACCACATGTTTGCTAAAAGTGATAATTCAAGGGTTGAGAACTGCTTTCACTGAGACCCCTTATAGTATGAGCCAGCAATGTCGTATGTGATGGAGTGTTTTGTTGTGCTGGCAGCTGGCTCACAGCAGCAGACAGAGAACAGAAGAAGGAAAATCTGGAAGGTAATGGATTATGCTTTCAAATGAACTTTCCAGCAAAGAACTTTCCATTGATACAACAACATGGCTGTGTTTGCGGACACATACCACCGATTGCATACAGATGTTCAGTTTGCTTCTTAGATTGTTACTGTACAACGTTAACAAAGAAATTAATTCCAACACTGACCTTTTGTTGCACCGAATACTATGGTGTGCATGTCTGATTATACAGATCTCACAGTTCAATATGTCAAACTGACTTAGCAGTAAATAATGGCTACCCAATATAGCCATGTCCTTAAGGCTGTGCAGCATATTATGGTTGGTATCTCCTTCACACAATCCACTCCTATACAGAATAGGAACAATAAAGTACTAAAAGGGACAAACCATTCGAGTGCATCTCCTGGCAGCTAGACAAAACATTACATTGGCAGAGGTTTGAGGCCAGGTGTATGGCATTAGCCCCCACCCAATACGAAATAAGCAGGGACAAACAAGGAAAGGTTGTTATAGAGGAAAGGGAGGGAGGTTCAAAGTTAAGTCTGAGGAAGAAATACTATTGCTGAGGAAATTCAAGCCTGAGCTAGAGGAATGAAGCTGTGTATCCTGGTCCTCACCTTCAAAGCCCTCCATGGTTTGTGCCCCCCTACCTCTGCGATCTCCTAAACCCCCTACCAGCCTGCTCGCTCCTTCCGCTCAGTGGGCTCCAGTCCACTTGATATCCCCCGCCTCCCTTGCCGCACCATTAGCGGGCGGGCCTTCAATCACTCTGGCCCCACCCTCTGGAACTCCATCCTACAGTCCCTCCACCTCACCCACTCCCTTGCCTCCTTCGAGACCCATCTCAAGACCCTCCTCT
Source organism: Callorhinchus milii (assembly GCF_018977255.1). Taxonomy (NCBI): domain Eukaryota; kingdom Metazoa; phylum Chordata; class Chondrichthyes; order Chimaeriformes; family Callorhinchidae; genus Callorhinchus; species Callorhinchus milii. The sequence continues at coordinate 30,227,683 of NW_024704744.1, read as the reverse complement.
TCGACCCTGGCTTCGATCAGCCTCCATTGCCCCCTACCCTCCCCAGCCCCCAGCTTGGGTCCGAAACACTGATTGTCTCGCGCCTTGGGACGTCCTCGCGACATGAAAGGCACTATACAAATGTAATTTGGTTGTTGTGTATAACATAGTGTTGGTATGAGCCTGGGTGACTCAAATCAATACGAAATAATGTCAACGGTATTCCTTTCGAATGAAAGTGAGTTACATTTCACAACAAAGATGACAATCGATATTACTATGAAAAGAGCGAGATTTTAACAGCAATGGAAAGTAAGAATGAGGTTGGAAATGTTAAATACAATTTGCTCCTGTTGTGCACCAGTTAATGGTTTTGACATTTATTGAAAGGAAATTATTAAAATTGAGCATCATTGTAAAAACAGTGTTTTTTTTATCAATCAATCTACATTACAGGTTCCTTTTCGTCTGAACTGTAATTTTGCATCATGTTAATTTAGCAATGAATTCAGACAGTAGACAATTGGTCCCTCTAATTTTCCATAAGATTAGAAGGTAATGCCATATTTATGTTCTCCACCAGTTCTAACTTAATTTAGATTTAGCCAACCTTCTGCAAAGGTACCAACCTCGAGTTCAAGATTGATGTTATTAATAATACAGTAATAACACTACTTGGAAACCATTATCAGACACTTGGTATCTTGAGGGCTGGCAGTGACAATTACACCAGAACAAATTATGTTATTAGTAGCACTATCAGTCACACTACTTTCCTCATCATTTTTGTGTTTTGGTAATGCTTTGTTTATGCCAGATGCTCATTTGAAACAGCTGTACCAATTTTAGAATAATATATTGAATCCAGGATTCAATTTATAATCATACCTGGCAGGATATAACATGGCAGAACTTGAATGTGAAAACATCTTTACTCATGTCAGTATTCTGTCACATATCAAAACCTGCATGACATTATCACCCTGCCCCAGAATGATAAGTTTTGCTGTTTCAGAAAGATATATGCTTCTTCTGAAAACCTTCTTGTATTCCTATATAATTTTTGCTATTAAGATATTGAACCCTTTTGAGGTACATTCATTAATGAAGTAATCCCTGCTCAAGCTCACATACATTATTTAGTCTCATGTCTGGTTTCCAAAGTTCAGTTGCACTGGAGCACATCTGGTAAAACTGCACAAATGGTTTAAACAGTATATCTCTTCGTACTTTTCCAGTTCAAGTGAAGTCAGTGAAAATCGATCCACGCTATGTTTTAAATCGTTCCTATAAACTTCCTAAGAGATTTTAATGTGACAAAATTTTTATGTTCAAAGCTGCACAAGCTATTCTTTTCATCAACTTTAAAAAACAGCACCTGGTAAAGGATAGTTGGCATCAGGCTGACTGCCTTGTTTAAATGAAATCACGATAATTTTCATGAAATTGTCCTATTACTCTCTGGTGATGGCTTGTCAATACTTATCTCTCCATCATTCCTACATAGGTCACAATGTTAACAAATACCTATTACAGACATTCATGAGATAATCATTATCTATTTCCAAAGCCTTTTAAAATCCTTTGGTTTATGCAACCAGTTACTTTATATTACATGGTACTGTGTTTATATTGAATGCTTTTAACTTTTTTAAAAATAAAGTGTAGGACTGTCACAATTACCTCATTTCAGCTTGGCTCAGTTGGTAGAACTATAACCTCTGGTCAGATAAGTTCCACATTGGAACTTGAACTCAGTCTCACCCGAAACTCCAGGGCATGCTTAGTTGTTAACCATTTGTTTGGTTGAGGCCCTGTCTGCCTATTCGTATGACTCCCGGATGCTATTTGAAAAGAAAAGAGAATTTCTCTATATGTCCTCGGCAACATTCATCCAGAGTAATTGGTCAGTCATTACATGGCTCCTTACTGGTCAAAACACCAAACTGATGGGCAAGACATAACAGCGGTATGAGCCAAAGCATGTCTATGCTGAATAAAGTATAAGGAGTTGTCCAAGATGTTAAGTTATTCAGATTAACTGTGTGTCTTGTGATCATAATTTACTTGGGAGAAATTCCAGCCAGACATTTATGAAGTACATGATGGAATTTGGGGAGTAAATAATGCAACCCTTCTAAAATATTAATAAAAATTCCATAGGCCTTTTTTGTGTTTAAAAAACACATATTACAATATGAACCTTAATTTCCCTCATTAATGGATGAGATAGTGACCAGAAATAATTTACTATGTGAATTATGTTGTTTTCGACTGCTTTAAGACATCCTCTGAGGTGAAACCAAGATGGGTGATGGAGGCCTGAATACTGGATTCATTTTTAAAAATATGAAGATTAACACAATAATGGAGAGGACAGTAGGGTGGGTGTTCTGGAGGGATGAGATCCAATGGACCGAAGGACCTTCTTCACCCAGACCAAACTTGTGAAAGGCACACTGTAAGTGTAAATTGTATTGTATTTACACTTACGCTGTATGTGTAAATACAATAAGTGTAAAGTGTAAAGCTCTCCATGGCTTTGCTCCTCTGTGACCTCCTAACCCCCTACCAACCTGTCCGCTCCCTCCACTCAGCGAGCTCCAGCCTGCTTCGCATCCCCTGCGTTGCCTGTTGCACCATTGCAGGCGGGCCTTCAGTCTCTCTGCCCCCACCCATTGGAACTCTATCCCACAGTCCCTCTACCTCGCTCCCTCCATTGCCTCCTTCATGACCTGTCTCAAGACCCTCCTCTTCGGCCATATCTTCAGTCACCCTCCTACCCCTACCCTCCCCACCCTCCACCCTCCTGATCCCAACTACCAGCTCAGGTGCAGATCCCTGACTGTCCAGCGCCTTGAGACGTCCTCCTGATGTGAAAGATGCTATACAAAATTGTAATTTGTTGTTGTTATTATATGATTAACTATTAGACCTGCAGTGGGATGTAACACGATTTATTTTATCTGGAGCTAAGCAAATACATCTGAAAGATAAAGCGAGCTCCTCATGTCAATACACTAAGTGTCACTACAGAAATTTGCTCAGGTTATTTTTCTTTAATAGTATTGTCAGAAAAATGAACCTTCCTGGGATTAAAAGGTCTGTGGTGCCAGGACTTCATTTATTAATAGGCAGTCAATGCACTTCACAGAATATTCTGTGAAGCACTTTGAGATGCCCTAACCGACGAGATAAGGTACTATATCAAATGCAAGGATTATTATTAACAAAAATATAGACAGATTTGTACAGTCCTGTAGCTCAGTGGTTAGAGCACTCGCTTTGCAAGTGAGAGACCTGAGTTCAATCCCAGGCAGAGGGCGAAACCTTGGGCAAGTTTCCTTACTCCACACACCTAATAATAATCCCTCCAAAAACCAAAAACAATAATTAAATTGGTCATTTTCAATCTACGACTGTTTGTGGGACATTGCTGTGCGCAATTGGCTGCCGCGTTCGGCCACAAATATACAGTCAATTCACTTTACAGTGTGTTCTGTGAAGCGCTTTGGGACGTCCTCCCGACGTGAAAAGTGCTATATCAAATGCAAGGATTATTATTATTATTATTATTATTATTATTATTACAGGGTAAAATACTTAACTCAACCTTTTTGTAGTGCATTATGCTGGGTGAAAGGGTTTCAGGAATTATGTGAAAAAAATATTTAATACTAGCACCCAAATCCCTAACTGTCCAGTGCCTTGGGGCGTCCTCCTGACGTGAAAGGTGCTATACACATGTAATTTGTTGTTGTTGGTTGTCCATTGTATCCCATATTTCTGTACAGTCCAGTTGTACCTAGTTTGTTCCATACAGTTACAGAAACCTGAAAGTCTTGTTTGACCCTGAACTGTTCTTTCTCCCCCATATCCATACCATGACCCGCTCTACCTTCCGCCACCTCCGCAACATTGCCTGACTCCACCACTGCCTCACCCCGCTCAGGCCGCCAAAACCTTCATACACCCCTTACAGTATTCAATGCAATAAAAATTCATAGAAAAAAAATAAAAATACATAGAAATACATCGCGATTTTAGATAAAGAGATGGTCTCAAAGAAATCAAGTGTAGAGTAACGTCTCCAGGCAGACACACTGCACAGCAAACTCGATATTTAGATTACAACCCCCCCCAAAAAAGTAATCATTTTAAAATGCTCTGTCCATTGAGAGGTGAATCATGAACAACCCACATGATAATAGGGGGTGTTTGATTTCATTATAACCTTGGCACAAATCCAAAGTGAGAAGCAGGGATGTGTCATGACCACAAAGGCGAGAAGGAGTTATAGGAAGCATCTTGTTAACTCATCTCCAATCTGGGCTCTGACCCCATATTGTTGTGGATCTAAGTCTGGCATTGTCTGCTGTATCTCAAATATGATTGATTGTTAAGAGGCAATAAGAGATCTGTACATTACAGTATTGAAGTTTTCTCTGGTCCATTTATTGCATCTCCATTGCTAGCAAATGTTAAATGAGAGACACAACAGTGTGCAGGCATTTCTCCATTAATTGAGAATAAATCATCATTTGATAACTAACCACCGATCAAGTTAAATGTTTCAAATACATTTCAAATATCCACCCACATCGGAATGCAATAAACCCTTATGTTTCATTGGCAGTGTGTTTTTTCTCTGACCATTCTGCTACAAATCAGCGGGAGATGAGGCCACTTACTGTAAAATGATGTTGACTGTTTAATAGATTTAAAACACACATTACATCCCTGCAATAAAACGCTTTAAACAGCTGGATGTCTGCTGTAAAAGTCATTTCGAAACCCGGGAAGAGATTGTTTAAGAAATAAGTAGTGGCTGGGAAGAAAAGTACGTTGGATAACTCATAGGAAGAGCTGAAGGTTTTGTGGATTAAGAGAAGAAAGTCTGTGCCTGTGTATGATCGCTGTTGCTCATGCCCTACTTTACACATTGTACAGTAAATCACACAGAACATACCTCGGGACAGGTAACTATTAGCAGCCCAGTCATCTCAATTGACACCCCGAGAAGTGAATGTACAAAAGTCATCTCTGTAATAACGAGTCCGGGAAAAGCTTGCAGCCTTTCCCATTCCCCTGGGACCTGTCTCACCTCCCCTCTCTGCAACTCCTTGCATAACATGCACTAAACAGCCGCCATGTATCCAATAACAAACACCTTGCTGTTACTAGTCGTGTGACTCTCCTGCCGCAGTGAATTGGCTGAGTTGATGGGAGATTAAGATGTTATGAGAAAGGTGACACTCGCGGTGAGCTTCTGTACTTTAGGTCAGGTCAGGCCAGGGTTTCCTTGTGTGAAACAGGGAGCAGAGGCTCCCAGGGCTGCATGAGCAGATGACTGTTGGTCATTTGTTGGGTAAAACTGAGAAGCATTTCATGATGAATGACTGAGGTTCCTGATGACTGGGGGAAGCTTAGAAAGGGAAATCAGGGAGCAGAGGGCAGGGCAACTTCTGCTATCAAAACTACTTAAAATCTCCATTGCCACTCTGTGAGACTGGACTATATCCTGCATGCACTGAATGGAGGTCTAAGCATTTGACATTGTTGCCCTTGTGTGATTTTCTTTAGGGTGAAACATTAAGATCAAAGGCGAGAGAGAGGGAGAGAGAGAGCAACAAGATTGCATTTGTATAGCGCCTTTCACGTCGGGAGGACGTCCCAAGGCGCTGGACAAAGTACAGCATTTCAGACCCGAGCTGGGGTTGGGGGGGTAAGGTAGGGGAGGGGAAGGTGGGTGGCCAATGGCATGGTCGAAGAGGATGGTCTTGAGGCGGGACTTGAAGGAGGCTAAGGAGGGGACGAGTGGCTGAAGGCTCTCCTGCCAATGGTGGGGCGGGTGGGTCGGGGGACAGGGAGCAGGCCAGAGCCGGCTGAGTGGAGGGAACAGTCGGGTTGGTAAGGGGGTAAGGACGTTGCAAAGGTAGGGTGGGGCGAGGCCATGGAGGGTTTTGTATGTGAGGACCAGGATCTTGAACTGGATCCTCTGATGGATAGGGAGCCAGTGGAGTCGGGCGAGAATGGGGGAGATGGGGTCACGGAGTTTGGTGCGGAGAGGACACGGGCTGCAGAGTTCTGGATTATCTGCAGCCTGTGGAGGGAGGAGAGGGGAAGGCTGACAAGCAGGGGGTTTGCATAGTCGAGCCTGGAGGTGACGAAGGCATGAACAAGAGTTTCAGCGGCCTGAGGGGTGAGGTAGTGGCGGAGTCGGGTGATGTTATGGAGGTGAGGGAAGGCAGAGCGGGTCATGGCTTGGATGTGGCGGAGAAAAGACAGTTGAGGATCGAACAAGACACCGAGGTTCCTGACTGGCTGGTGAGTTTGTAGTGTGCAACCATGGAGGTTGATGCTGCCAGAGCCTGAGGTGCTGAGGCGCTGGCGCGACCCAATCAGGAGGGCCTCAGTCTTGTTCACATTCAACTGTAGGAAGTTTGCCCTCATCCAGGACTTGATGTCCGACAGACAGTCTGTCAGGACAGCAGTGGTCCTGGAGTTGAGGGTGGAGGCAGAGAGATAGAGTCGGGTGTCATCCGCGTACATGTGGAAGTTGACCCCATGTCTGCGGATGATGACACCAAGGGGGAGCATGTAGATACTAAAGGGGAGAGGGCCAAGGACAGAGCCCTGGGGTGGGGGGGGGGATAATAGCCAGAGAATCTCAGAGTGGTCAGTGAGGCTGGGAGGTACACACAGAGAGGGATGAGGGATAACCTTCAGGGTGAGAGGAAGGCTGCAAGTCCCTGTCCTGGACCCAGTGTGCGTCATATTCCTTGTAAGAAATGGGAAATCATCACGTGATGGCAAAGGCTCCCTGTTTGCTCTCCTCCCAGATGAGCGAGCTCCCAGCCCAGCCCAGCTCAGCCCAGCCCAGCCCAGCTCCCAGCTCAGCCCAGCTCCCAGCTCAGCCCAGCTCCCAGCCCACCAGCTCAGCCCAGCTCAGCTCCCAGCTCAGCCCAGCTCCCAGCTCAGCCCAGCCCAGCCCAGCTCCCAGCTCAGCCCAGCTCCCAGCTCAGCCCAGCTCCCAGCCCAGCTCAGCCCAGCTCAGCTCCCAGCTCAGCCCAGCCCAGCTCCCAGCCCAGCTCACCCAGCTCCCAGCTCAGCCCAGCTCCCCAGCCCCTGCCCAGCCCAGCCCAGCTCCCAGCTCAGCCCAGCTCCCAGCCCAGCCCCAGCTCCCAGCTCCCCCAGCTCCAGCCCAGCTCCCAGCCCAGCTCAGCCCAGCTCCCAGCTCAGCCCAGCCCAGCCCAGCTCCCAGCCCAGCTCCCAGCTCCAGCTCAGCCCAGCTCCCAGCTCAGCTCCCAGCTCAGCCCAGCTCCCAGCCCAGCTCCCAGCCCAGCCCAGCCCAGCTCAGCCCAGCTCCCAGCCCAGCCCAGCCCAGCTCCCAGCTCAGCCCAGCTCCCAGCTCAGCCCAGCCCAGCCCAGCTCCCAGCCCAGCTCCCAGCTCAGCCCAGCCCAGCTCCCAGCCCAGCTCCCAGCCCAGCCCAGCTCCCAGCCCAGCCCAGCTCCCAGCCCAGCCCAGCCCAGCTCCCAGCCCAGCACAGCTCAGCTCCCAGCCCAGCTCCCAGCCCAGCCCAGCTCAGCCCAGCCCAGCCCAGCACCTCACAGCCCAGCCCAGCACCTCACAGCCCAGCCCAGCTCAGCTCCCAGCCCAGCCCAGCTCAGCCCAGCCCAGCTCAGCTCAGCCCAGCTCCCAGCCCAGCTTCAGCTTAGCTCAGCTCAGCGCTCAGTCCTGGTTGGAGCACTCACCGTGTGAGTGAGTGTGTGTGTTGTGTGTGTGTCTGACCACAGGATCCACAAGGAGACAGACCCAGAGTGAAGCAGTGAGCCCTGTGCAGTGAGACCAGGTAAGCTCCACCTCACCACATTTATCCCTCACGAAGTAGCTTCCACCAGCAAACGGGACACTTTGCTGACTTACCTGCCTTCACTTGGTGTGTGTGTGTGTGTGTGTTTTTTGCAAACAACTTGCTGGACGCGATTTGCAAAAAAAGTCAAGGTTTATTTCTCTCTCTCTCTCTCTCTCTCTCACACACACACACACACTCTCTCTCTCTCTCTCTCTGTTTCTCTCTCTTTCTTTCTCTTTCTCCAAAAAATAATTGAAAAAAAAGAAGCCCAGTAGTGCTGACATGATATCGAGTGAACTTTTATTTGCAGATCTTTTATTTGCAGATCTTTTATTTGCAGATCTTTTATTTGCGTGTTCTTTTATTTGCAGATCTTTTATTTGCGTGTTCTTTTATTTGCAGATCGGTAGTGCTGGGCAGAGAAACGCTGGGAAGCGACAGACTGTGTTCCCACCATCAGAAGCATAAATTCCGACAATTCATTGTATTCCCCTCCGGCTGTGGAGGGTGCAATCCCTCAGCTGCCAGTTCCTGGTTTGGGGGAGAAAAGCAGATCCCCCCCCCCCCCCCCTCCTCTCCCCCCACCACTCTCCCCCCTTCTCTCCCCCCCACTACTCTCCCCCCTTCTCTCCCCCCTCTCCACCTCCTGTCCCCTTCTCTCTCCCCCCTCCTCTCCTCCCTTCTCTCTCCCCCCTCCTCTCCTCCCTTCTCTCTCCCCCTCCTCTCCCCCTTCTCTCTCCCCCCTCCTTTCCCCCTTCTCTCTCCCCCCTCCTCTCCCCCTTCTCTCTCCCCCTCCTCTCCCCCTTCTCTCTCCCCCCTCCTTCCTCCCTTCTCTCTCCCCCCCTCTCCTCCCTTCTCTCTCCCCCTCCTCTCCCCCTTCTCTCTCCCCCTCCTCTCCTCCCTTCTCTCTCCCCCTCCTCTCCCCCTTCTCTCTCCCCCCCCTCTCCTCCCTTCTCTCTCCCCCCCCTTTCCCCCTTCTCTCTCCCCCCTCCTCTCCCCCCTTCTCTCTCCCCCCTCCTTTCCCCCTTCTCTCTCCCCCCCCTCTCCCCCCTCCTCTCCCCCCTCCTTTCCCCTTCTCTCTCCCCCTCCTCTCCCCCTCTTTTCCCCCTTCTCTCTCCCCTTCTCTCTCCCCCTTCGCTCTCTCCCCCTCCTTTCCCCCTCCTTTCCCCCTTCTCTCTCCCCCCCTTCCCTTCTCTCCCCCCCCTTTCCCCTTCTCTCTCCCCCCTCCTCTCCCCCCTTCTCTCCCCCCTCCTTTCCCCCTTCTCTCTCCCCCTCCTCTCCCCCCTCCTTTCCCCTTCTCTCTCCCCCCTCCTCTCCCCCCTCCTTTCCCCCTTCTCTCTCCCCCTCCTCTCCCCCTCCTTTCCCCTTCTCTCTCCCCCTCCTTTCCCCCTCCTCTCCTCCCTTCTCTCCTCCCCTTCTCTCCCCCCCTCTCCACCTCCTGTCCCCTTCTCTCTCCCCCCTCCTCTCCCCCTTCTCCCCCCTTCTCTCTCCCCCCTCCTCTCCCCCTCCCCCCCCCCCCCCCCTCAGGCTGGAGACCCCCCCGGTAGCAAACTGACTATGGGCCAAATTAAAGTGAGCGAAGGTGATCATCACCGCGTCCAGAAACACCAACTTCTGTGCAGCTGAAGGCACCGCCGCTCGTGGCGGAGAAATGTCACACGGACTCCCCCGAAAGAAAGTTTTCTTTTGATGTGTAGATGTAGATATATATATAATATATCTTTATATATATAAAACAAATGAGGGAGACGGTTTGCTGATTGCCGGGTCTTGCGGTCGGGCTGTGATCACACGGTCCATCCAGGTTCAGAGTGTTCCTCCAGAAACCCACTACACCCTGTGCTGCGGGGACTGGACCCGGAGCAGCGCCTCCCGTTCATCCAGGTCAGAATATCGTGTTCAGAGGATATGAATATCCCCTCTCTCTCCCCCCCACCCCTCCCCAAACCCTTCTCCCCCCCTCCCAACCCTTCTCCCCCCTCCCCAACCCTTCTCCCCCCTCCCCAACCCTTCTTTCCTCTCCCCAAACCCTTCTCCCCCCTCCCCAAACCCTTCTCCCCTCTCACCAAACCCTTCTCCCCTCTCCCCAACCCTTCTTTCCTCTCCCCAAACCCTTCTCCCCTCTCCCCAAACCCTTCTCCCCCCTCCCCAACCCTTCTTTCCTCTCCCCAAACCCTTCTCCCCTCTCACCAAACCCTTCTCCCCTCTCCCCAACCCTTCTCCCCCCTCCCCAAACCCTTCTCCCCTCTCCCCAACCCTTCTTTCCTCTCCCCAAACCCTTCTCCCCTCTCCCCAAACCCTTCTCCCCTCTCCCCAAACCCTTCTCCCCTCTCCCCAAACCCTTCTCCCCCCTCCCCAAACCCTTCTCCCCTCTCCCCAACCCTTCTTTCCTCTCCCCAAACCCTTCTCTCCTCTCCCCAAACCCTTCTCCCCTCTCCCCAAACCCTTCTCCCTCTCCCCAAACCCTTCTCCCCTCTCCCCAAACCCTTCTCCCCTCTCCCCAAACCCTTCTCCCCTCTCCCCAAACCCTTCTCCCCCCTCCCCAAACCCTTCTTTCCTGTCCCCAAACCCTTCTCCCCTCTCCCCAAACCCCTCTTTCGTCTCCCCAAACTCCACTCCCCAAACCCCTCTCCCCTCTCTCCAAACCCCTCTTTCCTCTCCCCAAACCCCTCTCCCTGTACTTGCAGAAATCCGAAGTCGCATTTAGTTTGTACAATTGTTTCCCCACTTGTGGTTGATTCCAAATATTGACTGTAACTGAAGGCAATATGACACTGACTTTGGCTGTAGCGGTATTTTGCTGGACTGTGTGAAATGATTTCTAATGTCTGAAATGCGGGTTCTCTGGGTCTTGGGTTTCAGTGATCTGGAAAGGGTTGCTGGGTCTTAGTACATTTTGCGCTTGTAAATGACAGTACATGGGCAATCAGATGGGAAAGGCAGGATCCACAAGGAATTTCTGGAGTGTTATAGCCAGATCTGTTCAGTCCATGGAAATTCCCCGCATTTCAATCCCCTTAATGCCTTTAGCAGTCAGAGCGAGCCGACCTTTCGGTGAAAACGCCTTGACCCAGCTCAGGCTCTCACTAACCCCACTGTGCGCCACCACACAATTCAATCAGATTAAAAGAATCGATGGACTTTCACTGCACAGTCTTATGTTTATTTTGGGGACCCTGCAGCTCACCAGGCATTAACATGGAAAGCACGGAGAATAAAATACATGGTCACAGCGAAAGAATCGAATTACAGTGTGGATCTGGACACCATCCCGCTTCTGATGTTTGCATCAAATCTGTGATCCTGCAGAAACTTGTATATCATCTACTCTATTTGGTTCATTGTTCTAAAATGTCATCTCACTTTTCCATCACTGATCTTTTAATGTTCAGTCAGATTCACGGATTTATAAAGAAACATGAAGCAGGAAAGGTTTACTTTAATTATTGATAAATTGAGTAAAATAGTGGAATAAAATCAAATAAGTGAAAACGATGAGACATACATTGACAGCCAGAGAGGGGGAGAGAGACAAGGGCCCAATCATATTTACTTTTATAATTAGTTCATTAAAAAAATATAAGGTTGTAAACAATTCAGAATGATTGCCCATTTGGAAGGCAAAAGACAGTGAAATTGGTTGAATGAAACTCTACGTCTTAAACTGAGGGCCATTACTAGAAACGCGCATGCATAATTAATGGTACCTCTTCTATACTTTCTCCCCATTTTCCTTCATCTCAATTTAGCTCCATATAGTGACTGTTTATCATCTGGTGTGCTAACCCACCAGGAGGCACACTTGAGTGATGCAGGAGTTACCCTTACAGGTTGTTGTGTCTCCCACAAATATCCAATGAGATTGGCAGTGTTTCCTCCAGACAAAGCATGAGTTGCATCGATGCAGAAGAGGGCCTGGAACATGGACTCCTAGTCATGATGAGTCACACACAGTAATATTTTTGCGTCTGAGACATTGTAAATGATTGTGCACAAACGTACATGCATTATTATCCAATATATTAACTGTAAGAATAATTGGACAATAACCTATGCAAACACACAACTATCATATCAAGAATTTTGGTTTATGTACATATATATCTTTAAATCCCGTCCAACAGCTTGTATATGTTTAAAAATGCATTTTCCGAGTGCATCGCAAGAGATTGTAGTTTATCATGTAGTCTGAGTCTTCTATTGGCAGAGTCAGAACATCTGTTTATTCTTTTCTCAAAATAAGATTGTACTAATTGAGTTTAACTTTGATCTGATCTATAGTTAGATACTTTGGTGAGTTAAATTTATATTTTTGCAGTTGTAGTTTGGTGTAACAATATTATTTGTCTCTCCCTTTTTGCAAGAAATTCCAAACAGTTTTGTTTCTCAGGTCGTTCATATTTACTTTTCAAGTCCAGAATCAAGTCGCTGTTTTGAGCAGATTGCCAGACTGGCTTTTCAAAAGATAACCCATTGCTTAATAACTTAACTTTATCGCAATGTGATCAACTTTGTGATCATAATGTGTTCAATGTGTTGATAATTTCACTCTGAATTAAACAATCATTTATCGCTCTGTGTGATTTTGTAGTAGAAGAATCCTAATATTTGCATTACCAGAGTGTGAGATAAAACAGTGCAAACTTGGTGGATATAGCATTTTGTTTCTACTAATAATGTTATTTGACATCTTGCTGCTGAATTGTCATTAATTATGTCTGACCACATCAAACCTTAAGAAAGGTTTACATGGCCTAAAGAAACCTTTAGGTGAGATTGTTGAGTTAGTATCGATATGTAAAGAATGTAAAGTAGTATGTTTTGGGAAGAGGGACAAAGAAAAATAATCTATTCTAGATAGTAACATTGTTAGCAAAGCAGAGAAGCAGAGATCTCAGAGTACAGATGCATAAGTCTTTAAAGGTAAGAGTGTAAGCAGTTAAGAGTATTAAAAAATGAATGGAATCCTAGGTTGTATATAGGGTGAATCAGAAATCATTACTCATAGAGTTTTTAATTAGTAATTATGTTTTTTTAAGACAACATTCGTAGGGTGTGTGCTATTATTACAGGAGATGTCTTTCATCTCATTCGTGAAAGTTTTTGTCACTGAGTTGATATATGGAGCCGTGGAGTCCCGGAGCATAGTGGTTAGCATGCTCGCCTCGCCTCGAGATTCAATTCCTGGCAGGGCGAAACCTTGGGCAAGTTTCCTTACTCCACATGCCTCTGTTTACCTAGAAGCAAGTAGGCACCCAGTTTCTAGTCAATTGAACATCTCATATAGACCTATAATAATAATATTCCTTGCATTTAATATAGCGCTTTATCGTGTCCGAGACATGTTTGGTGCCACTTCACATACTATACTGTAAAGTGATTTGACTGTATATTTTGTGGCAAATCGCGGCATCCAATTACGCACAGTAGTGTTCTACAAACAATCGTGGATTGAGTGACCAACTTATTTATTATTTTTAATAATATGAGTAAAAACTCATATTATGATATTCATATCATAAGAACTGTGATATGAATAAGAACTTTTGATTTTTATGTTGAGGCATAGGAGAGCAAGGAGATAAAGTAAATATGTACAGGTTGTAGTTGAAGTATTGGATCTGGTATTTCACATCACGTAATAGAAAGAACATGACTGTCTCCGGCTGTTTATGAGATATTGCTGTACGCAAATTTGCTGTTGCATTTGCTTGCAAATACACAGCCACCACAGTTCAAAATAAAATCCAGTGAAGCACTTTGAGATGACTCGATGATGAATCAAGGAGCGAAATCAAATGCAAGTATCATAATAATAATAATGATGCTTGCATTTGATATAACACCTTATCACATCTTCAAGACATCTCAAAATGGTTCACAGAATGTACTATAAAGTGAATTGAGTGTAAATTGTGTGGGCGAAACGCAGCCAATTGCCCTCAGCAGTGCACCAGCAATAGAGGAAGCACAGTGAAGATTTGCTAGGACAACATAAATATAAGAGGTTTATAGTTATGTGGAGAGAACTAAGAAGCCTTTTTTGCTGGAATAGAAAAGATTATGGGGAAAATCTAATGGAGCTTTTCAAAATTATGAATAGTTTCGATTGTGTAAATAGAGAAAGTTCAAAAGATTTTGACTGATAAGACCGTGAGCTTTTGCGCTGACTGTGATTAACTTCAGTGCCTCTCAACTCAACCATCCTTCAAACCCTACTTCCAAGCTGTCACTCCTTCTGTTTTCCCTCACCTCCACAACATCATCCACCTCCACCACTACTCTAGACAATGTGTAGGTTGCTGACATCTCCATCCACCTCTTCATCACTCAAGATTTAACTATTTGAATACCCTCTTCTCTCCCTACAACTCCTCCCCACACAGGCCGCAGGTCATCAGGATCTCTGCAGTCCCTGTCCTCTCCTGTACCAAGCCCTGTAAGCCTATCACTCCAATCCTCCCTTGGCTCCACTGGCTCTAGATCTCCCAGTGGTTCAAACTCAATAATCAAATACCTCAATAGCTTGCCTCGACTTCCTCTGACTTTCTGCCCATGCCCATCCACTCAGAAAACACTGACCTGCTTCATGTTCCCATCTACTGCACCCTGTCATCAGTGGGTGAGCTTTCATCCTTTCTGCTCCGCTCTTTGAAACTCCATCCCTACATGTTTCTGTCTTGCTGCTTCCCTCCCCAACTGCAAAACCCACTTAAGCCTAACAGTTTAACTTCCTTTCAGCCACCTCTCCACACCTCATCAACTTCTCCCTCTCTGCCTCTCCCAGTTAGTTATGTGAAGTACTTTTAGATGTCCTCCAGACATGATATGCACTATATAAATTGTTATTTAATCAATAACGAGGGTATAAATTGAAGATTATGACTAGAGGTAAAGGAGGGTTTTTATTTATACGGAGGGTTCTTAGAATGCAAACTGTTTTGCAACAAATGGCATTGAAGCTGAATCTGAAAAAACATTTTAAAGGGAATTGGATAAAGCCATGAATACAATATATTAAGGGGTAATGGAAGGAGCAGTGTATGGGATTGGAATAGATAACATGGGTAAAGTAGCTTAGATCAGACAAATTGCTTCCTTTTGTGCTGTAAGTGTACAATTATGTTATGCAATTGTTTACATAATGGTTGAGGTTATGTTAATTTCCATACATTTCATTCAGTACCCAATGAATACTATACGACTTATTTCACTGTGACCTTGATTCAACATTATGTCAATTGATGGTTAATATATTTCAGATATTTTGCTCACTTGTCTAGGATGTAAATAAACAAGATCTTAGGCTGAGTTCTAACCCGGACTACCACTCTGCTCGCAAACATTTCTAGGTATTTAGATAATTATTATATATCAACAGTGATATATTTTAGTCCTTCACCCCATAATATCCACTTTTTAATTTTTTTAAGATCTTGGTTAGGAGGAACTTGTTTACACAGAAGCTGGTGTGAATAACAAACTCTTTGCCAGGAGCTGTGGTTAAAGCAGAGTTGAAAAGAAACTCAATGCATACATAATAATAATCCTTATATTTGATATAGCCCATTATAACTTCTTCAAATATCTCAAAGCGCTTCATAGAATATACTGTAAAGTAAATTGACTATATATTTTGTGGGCGAAACACGGGATCCAATTGCACACAGCTGTATCCCGCAAACAGTCGTGGATTGAGTGACCAAATTATTATTATTTTTTTGAAGGGATTATTACCCCCAGAAAAGCGATCTGCCAATCGATTAACACCCAGGTTCCCACTTACTGCTCAGTAAAATTAGTACTTTTACTGCTATGGTACTGGTGTAAGGAAACTTGCCAAACATTTTGCCTCACATGGGAATCAAATCCAGGTCCTCTCGCTTGTGAGGAGAGTACTTTAACCAATACGCTACAGGACTCCCATGTAGTATAAGAGAGAAGGGAATGGAGTGGTGTGGAGGAGGATGAAGTGAGGGTATTAGGATTGGTGGCTAGTTGGATTGAATGGCCTTTTGGCGCCATAGACTCTACATAATTCTATAAGTAATTCTCACGGCAGTGTTTTCTATGCATGTCGGCCATCCAAGGCCAGGCCCACCACCCTCTTTGCATGCTTGTCCAATTTTTGTTATGTAACAGAATAACAGCATTGTTTTCATGAAAAATGTTAAAAAGAGTTTCATTTTTTAAAAAAAACACTGCTTAAATTGCACCAGCATCAGACTAGTGTTCTCGACTTCAAGATCCTCACCCTTGTATTCAAATCCCTCCACTCCTCTGCACCCCCCTACCTCTCTGACCTCCTTCTCCTCAAAACAGTACCCGTTGCCTTTGTTCCTCTGGGTCTGGCCTCCTCCTTGTCCCCCAAGTCCTCCTCTCCACCCTCGGCGGCCGTACTTTCAGCCACTATGCCCCGAGGCTCTGGAATGTCCTTCCTCACTCCCTTGGCCTCGCCCCCTTCCTACTTTCAGGTCCCTGGTGAAGACCTTTCTTTTCGACTGCACCTTTGGTCACCTTCCCACCCCTGGCTTGGCCCTGGGATCCGTTACTGTGAAGCGCTCTGAGACGCCGTCCGGCGTGGAGAGCACTACATAAATCCAAGTTGTTGTTGTTGTTCTTTAATCCTGCTTGTGAGGGTTTACAAGTACTGAGCCTTCAGACACTTCCTCCCACCACATACACACCACCCCTTCTATCTCCCTCCCAGCTTGGGCTCCTATTCAGACTTTTGAGAAATTCTCCCTACATGAAAGATGTTATATAAGTGGAAATTGTTTTTGTTCTGGTGGGGATGTTATTTTTGGTGGACCAAGCAATCAGATGCATGCTGCAGTTTCCCCGTAAGCAAGAAAATGGAGCATCAGATGGCTGTAAAATGGTGTGTAATTGAGCACCCGGGAACACCAGTGGAACCTTCATTGGTGACCTGGACTTACATAGATCACTGGCAGTAGAAAATCTCTCTCCTGGTGCTTGTTTTAAAGGCATTGGGATGACATTCTAGAAAGCAGTTGTTGCTGACTTCAACTTTCTTGGAAAAAGATGGCAGACAACCAAATTATGTTTTCAAACTCTCCCAGCTGCTCAATTTTTTTTGCGCAAAATAAATCTAGTGACAAACTCTCTTCCATCAGTTGCACACAGGAAGCACAGGTACAGTCAGCTGGCACTCACATCAGTAGCAGCTCTGTGCCATCACAATAACCTGCATTAATGACAGTGAGCAACATAACTAAGAGTAGGGACCTCACAGCATCAGGGATCCCTGGCAATGCTGCAAGTCAAGGAGGATATTGTTTTTTCCATCAGTTTGATTGACCTCTCTTCTGCCCTTCACTGGCATTAATATATTTCAAAGCACTGCTAATGATACACCAGCCTGCCTGGCTCATTGGTAAGTCTAGTGGGTGGGGGGATGAGGGTTATGCAGGACAAGAATTCTTCCCACTCAACTCCTTTTAATCCAGTAAGCCAAAGCCCTAACCAATGGTACAAGTTGGACAAGCAACAGGAAGCTTGCATTTAATGACAAACTATAAGATTTCAGCTGGGTAAATCTTAGGTACTCTGGGGTCCCAATCCTTGGCTCTTGCCAATTTGCGCCTAATACTCTAAGTACATTTGGCCCCCTTGATTATCTTACTCATGTGTAAAGAGGCCTGCATGCAGTCCATGGGGCACAAGTTGGCCATCTCTATTCTAAGGAATTAAGTAAACAGGATGGGTCCCTCCAGGGAGAAAGTGCGCATTCCATTCCAACCACTGGAATTTTGATGTATTTGGTTTGGATACTCTTAGGCATGGTGATGGAATTCCACATGTGTCAAACACCTCGTTGACCAAAAAAACAAATGGCATGGGTAGTCCAAAATTTAGCAACAGACTATCTCTGTATGTCTTTGTGGATGAGGTAGCACAATTCAGTCACAGTCTCCCTGCTGAATCTCAGGCTCTTCATACACTGTTCAGTTATGCACAGGTTATGCACTCTATTGTTGAGATACTGGATGGGCTGGTGCAGCTGTTATCTCCTGCGTGCTCCAAGACTGCCATATCCTCCTCATCATCATACAATGTGATGGAATGCTAATGTCTCCTGCCACCCACCATCTCAGGCAGAATGCTCCTCTGTGTTATTCAATTCTATCACCCCTTGTGGTGATTTTCAGAATCAACCCCATTATCACAAACATCAGGTATGCTGGGGAATCAAATAATCACTTTTCGAAGTGCTTTCCAAATTGTGCAATTCTGTGTCATACTGGCCTAGTTGGTAGTCAGATTTTCCTGTGCCTTCACCCACACAAAACACAGTCATTGCACTTTGCAGTATATCCTGTGAAATGCTTTGAGATGTCCTCTCAATGTGAAAGGCGCTAAACCAAATGTAAGTTTTATTATTATTATTTACGCTGTAAGAATTGCTTCTAAAAGCCTCTAACAAAACCGAAACAAATTAATTTGAGCTCTTGCTTATTTCTGGTAATGGGTAGGAATGCTGGGAAGAGCATCAATTTAGATGTTGGCTCAATGTCTTGGCATTATACCTGTGTTTACATGTCTATGTTTTCACTGAAGTTAGCAACCACAGGAGCGTCAGAACAGGCCCTAGTTTTATGGATGTGACCCAAGGTGAATTTCAGTGCAATGTATCTTCTGTTCAAGTGCCTGACCTTCACCTTCAGCACACAACATGATAACATGGCTTACATTGATAATTCACCAAATCTTATACTTGTATTTCAATCCATGGCACAGGATATTGGAACTCCAATGTACTGTGCTACCATGATGCTGATGTAAATAAATATGTTTAATTATTGTCTTGCTGGTTAAAGGCAATATCATGAAGGGCAGAGTTGAAGAGATTTATTAATTCAATGTGCAATTGTTAGTAAATATGTAACAATGTTAATTGCTAATACAATTAACTGTTGTTTCTAACGTTTTAGCATTGCTTAATGTACCCTGAAGTAAAACATTTCTCTGAGCTGCTATTTATGGTTATCACGAGGATGATTCATGAATGTATGTTGTCAAAACCACAGTTGTATTGTTCTGAAATTGTATTCTCTTATTACTTTTATTGAAGGAGGAAGACACTATTATGATAGCAACAGGGGGTGTAATAACAGGGCTGGCAGCCCTTAAGAGACAAGATTCTGCCAGATCCCAGCACCATCTGCCTCCTCCTCCATCTGTTCCACAGAAAAGGAGACCCAAACGTAAACCCAAAGCTGATGTGGTTATAGTGAGAGGCAAAATCAGACTCTACTCTCCTTCTGGATTTTTCCTTTTTCTTGGAATTTTTATCCTGATGGTCGGGATTGCAATGGCAGTTCTTGGTTATTGGCCGCAAAAGGCAGTTAAGAAACATGCTATGTTTCCCAAAGCTGGAATTTCTACCAACGACTCTGGTATAGTTACAAATCACGAAGGAGTAATAGCAGAATTCTTTGTACAGCATCTAAACTCTGAAAAAATGAAAATGCTTGGCCCTTTCACCATGGGGATAGGGATCTTTATATTTATTTGCGCTAATGCAATATTACATGAAAACAGGGACAAAGAAACAAAAGTGATACAGATGCGAGACATTTATTCCACTGTCATTGACATCCACAGCCAAAGAATTAAAGAACAGAGACATATGAATGGGGTTTGGACTGGTCACCCTGTTGAGTCTGATATCAAATATTATGAAAATCATTGTGCTGCTAAATTAGCGGCTAATGTATTGTTGTCATTTGCGGGTCCGCCTAATGATGGCACTTTTTCACGGAATTGGAACTCCAATGAAGAAGATGAAGGACCATTTAAAGAAGACTCCACTCTCTTATCCCCAGTGTCCCACATGCCACCAGGGTCCATCTGTGGACTACAGCCAGGAATTCCAAGGGGAAAAGAAGAAAAAAATAGCAACCTTAAAAAATGTGACACAAAGTCGATTGTTTCATCGTCCATCAGTGCTTTCACACTCCCTGTTATTAAACTCAACAACTGTGTCATTGATGAGCCTGATCTTGATAATATCACAGAGGATAGTGATCCCAGCAAAGGTCGATCTCGACAGCCATCTATGGCCTCCTTAGTAGTTCCATCAATTGACATTAATGACTCCTATAAACCACGTAGCCCACGATTGCTGAGAAGCAACAGCACCACAACAGATGGGTATCCACCTAACATGTCCCTTGATGCACCCATTGGAATATATCTATCACCAAGTAACTCCAAGAAAGAATTTGGATCAAACTCTTCTCTTCACATGTTGTCTTGTCATTCAAAATCATTGGACTTGGAGGGAGGTCCCTTGACACTCACAGTTCAAGCAGAGCAAAGAAAGCACCCAAGTTGGCCGAGACTCGACCGAAGTAACAGTAAGGGTTATGTTAAACTGGAAAATAAAGAGGATCCTATGGACAGGTTACTTGTACCACATACCACAGTAAAACGTGATTTTACCAATAAAGAGAAATTACTTATGATCTCAAGATCTCACAATAATCTAAGTTTTGAAAGTAATGAATTTCTAGATAACAAGTTAAGGCGTGGTGCATCAGAAACAAGGTTTTGAAGGTGTTTTGCTTTTTACCATGTGTTTGTATTTTAAGGCATTTACATTTTAAAAATATGTATTTATAAATAGTGAGAAAGTGCATGTCTATTTTAAAGAGATGTTATTTTCAGTACAAATTAAGCTTGAACATTGTGCATTGTAATTTGAACTGGCATCTTTGCATTAATGGGAATTTTCGTGATGGTTTGCGGTTACAGCAGACATTTTTTCAAGCTGTGTTTGTCAGTCCTGTATTAACCAAATGCTCAGGTATTACCAAGAGCTGAGATTGAGTTTCGATCTCAGTCCCAGGAGAGATGGCAGCATCAGAATGCGAATTCCATTTAATTTCTGCCTACATTCATTGTTGGATAGACAGAACTTATTGAAATAAATTGTAAACGATATAAAAACTACAAGAACGTATTAATATTTTAATATGTGTACGAAAATGTGTTAATGAGTAAACTGGGAGCTAGTGTTACTGGTACAAAGCTTAAGTCTGTATATTGTATAACAATTAGCCAGATATTTTACTATGGGGCTTTTATCAACTCCACATTTATGTTCTTAATATACAATATACAATTTGCTATTTTTGGAACAAAATAAAATGTACATATACTATGAACTTTAATAACTATGTTTCTATTTAATTATCAGCAACTAATGAAAAGTTATATGGTCAGAGTTAAATAAATTGAGCCTGAACACATTGGATAGGTGAACATAGATTGGCATGTGCATTGTGTTAATTAATGCAAGGAATGCATTATGAAAGTACTCAAATTTTACACTATTGTTTCTAAAGATCTTTTCAACCAATATTTCACTTACCAACTAATCTGGGAGACTGGGAAGCCTGGTAGAGTAAGAGTAAAAAAAATCTATTACACTATTAATAGTGCTTAAACACATCTTCAATTTTTTTATTTGTTGAAAACTTTCTGCTCCACTTTCCTGTGTTATAATCACTATTGTGTGTTCTGTTAGTTGGATCCTCTCTCGAATTAAATAATAAACTTGACATTGAACTTTAGTGATCACAGTGAATTGCTGACATTTGAGAATACAATCTCTTAATTTTTTTATGACCAATGCTCCAACTAATAAACAACTATTATTTAATTTTAATGCATAAAGATGTGGCATTCGTAGCCTTTTTATTTGGCTTACAATGGACTCACTGACTCTCCTATAGATACACTTTAATTTATTTAAAATACATATTCGTACTAAACGCTTGCAAATTTAATGTTGCTGTATGCCCTTTCTGAATAGAATAATTCATTTATACAACTATCAATTCAGAAAAGAGACAAAATAATGATTTTGCGATTTTTTAAAAAAAAGGTTATTTTCTTGCACCTCATTTTAGTTCACATTATTTTTAACTTTATTTCTTTAGTTTCTTTGCCAGGAGAGTTTGTATTCATCAGTTCTAGGGAATGGTTGCTTCTTAGATAATTGTGGGTTAATGTAAATCATTTACATAACTAAATAAATTAAATGGCTTGACGTTCACACCTGATCCTATCTTCACCCTACATGTGAACACTACGGATGAAGTGTTCAAGTGGCTGACTTCAGGAGAGCAGACATGGGACCTAAAATTGAAGGAGAGTAATGGCCTGTTTATATTTCACATCTGGTCTAGGTGATTGAACTATAATGATCTTCTCATCTCACAAACTTCAATAACATCACCGTTCAATATTTATAAATTACAGTCCTATGGGGCCATTTTGAAAGTCCAAGTACTGTATAATGTATTTAATTTTGACTACAGAATTAAGAAACAGTAATAATTTAAATCATTGTGCAGGAACAACTTCCTGTTATTAAAAAAATCTTATTTCCTTGCACTAACAGTAAAATCACATCGAATTCGGAAATCTAATGTGTGGGATCTGAGAATCATTGTTTATTTCTTCAATTACAGTAATAATAATAATCCTTGCATTTGATATAGTGCCTTATTCTTCGAGATGTCTCAAAGTGCTTCACAGAATATACTGTAAAGTGAATTGACCGTATATTTTGTGGGCGAAACACTGCAGCCAATTATGCACAGCAGTGCCCCACAAACAATCGTGGACTGAGTGACCAAATTTTTTTTGAGAGGGATTATTACCCCTGGAAAAGTAATCCGCCAATTTACTAACAACAGGATTCCTACTTACTGTTAGATAAACAGAGGTGTGTGGAGTAAGGAAACTTGCCCAAAGTTTCACCCTGACGGGAATCAAGTCCAGATCCTCTAGCTTGCAAGGTGAGTGCTCTAACCACTGAGCTACATGACTCTACATGAAGATTCATTCAAGTTGCATGATTGGGTAGGGATTAAGGAACAGAGCAATTTACAGTCCGTCAAGATGCTCGTGTAGTCAAACAAATATGTAAAACTTGTGTGTCAAACCGTTCAATTGTTTTGACTCCAAATAACTATCTAATTCTACCTAATTCCCTCATGAATTTGCTGGCATAACTATCCAGCATGTTATTACTAGATGATTGTTCCAATTATTCTGAGTCATATATATATATATACAATATATATGTATAGACTATATATATATAGATATATATGTATATACCATAGATAAAATGTTCTTTTCATCAATCCCAAATCCTTAGGAAGAGGTGTCAGCCTACTTCGTTTGATACTCTACTAGGTCAGAATGTTGTGGCCTCAGACCCCACGTCAAGATTTTGAGCTTATAGTTTAGGCTGATGTTCCAGGACATTGCTTAGGGGAACATTGAATTCATGGAAATAGCATATTTCAGATGAGATGTTAAACAGATGTTAAAAGTCCTGACTGCCTGTTCAGGTGGACGTTATAGATGATACTGTTCAAAAAGGGAAGGGAGTACCTCCTGGAGTTCTGGCCAACAATCTTCCAGATATAATTGGTCATTCATTTTGTGGCTGTCTGTGGGTCATTGCTGTGGGAAATTGGCTGCCATGTTTGCTTACAAATACAGCCACTACACTTCACAGGAAATCTGGGAAGTGGTTTGTGACATTTTGATGTGGTAGACGCGATATGAAAATGTTGTTATTGTTGGAATAAACTAGCGAGGGTGAGAAGTGTAAACTTTATATATAAAACCTATTAAAAACAAATGCTGGACTGGTGTAGAATTAAATTTCCTATTACTCACTGTAATATTTTTCCTTTGTTGTTCAAGAAAGTAAACTTCCAAGTCATGTCTGCATTACTCATCTGCAAATTCTGGCAGAGAAAAAGTATGCTAGGCCCCTCAGTTAACCTTCCTCTGTAGAACTGAGTTTTGATTCAATATCTCTGTTTAAACAAAGCTCCATCACAAATCATTCTACTGGAATGTGACTGCGATCATCTTTACTAAGAAATCACTTGTCAGTGAATTACAGGATAAACTCCACTGGAATATGTTAAGCTGGAACCAAGAGCTGTAGAATTTACAGGACTGGAAACAATTTAGTTCATCATGCCTGTGCTTGCTCTGGGAAAGAGCTATCCAATCAGTCCCCTTCCCCTGTCTTTTTCCCATATGATTTCATATTTCTTTTTTTCAGATATTTATTTAATTTGCTCTTAAATGCATGATTGGATTCTGCCTCAACCATTGTTCCAGGTGAGCAATACATGCACCACTATCCCACTGTGTAAATAAAATTATGTTCGTCTCTTCCTTTGTCTTCAATATCTATATGCTCCCTATGCATGACATCATCCGCAGACATGGGGTCAACTTCCACAAGGTATGCGGATGACACCCAACTCTACCTCTCTGCCTCCACCCTTGACTCCAGGACCACTGCTGTCCTGACTGAATGTCTGTCAGACATCAAGTCCTGGATGAGAGCTAACTTTCTTCAGTTGAACGTCAACAAGATCGAGGTTCTCCTGATTGGCTCCCGTCAGAGCCTCCTCACCTCAGGCACTGACAATATCACCATCCATGGTTGCACACTCCACCTCACTGAGCCAGTCTGGAACTTTGGGTTCTTGTTTGACCCTCAACTATCTATTCTACCCCATATCTGCGCCATGACCTGCTCTACCTCCCCCCACCTCCGCAATATTGCCCGGCTCCGCCACAGTCTCACACCGCAGGCCACCGAAACCCTCATACACGCTTTCATTATATCGAGGTTCAACTATGCAAATTCATTGCTTGTCGGCCTCCCCAACTCCTCCCTCCACAAGCTCCAGATCATCCAGAACTCTGCAGTCTGTGTCCTCTCCCGTACCAGGCTCCACGATCCTATCACCCCATCCTTGCTCAACTCCACTGGCTTCCCATCACACAGAGGATACAGTTCAAGATTTTGGCCCTCACCTTCAAAGCCCTCCATGGCCTTGCTCCCCCCTACCTCTGCCACCTCCTAACTCCCTACCATCCTGCTCGCTCCCTCCGCTCAGCGGGCTCCGGCCTGCTTCACGTCCCCCGCCTTGCTCGTCCCACTATTGGCAGGCGGGCTTTCCGCAAATTTGCCCCCACCCTCTGGAACTCCATCCCACAGTCCCTCCGCCTCGTCCCCTCCCTTACCACCTTCAAGACCCATCTCAAGACCCTCATCTTCGACCCAGCTTTCGATCCCCCTTCTACCCCCCTGCCCTCCACCCTCTCCGACCCCGACCCCAGCTCTGTCTGTCCAGCGCCTTGGAACATCCTCCCAAAGTAAAAGGTGCTTTACAAATAATTTTGTTGTAGTCCATTCTGTAATTACTTTAAATCTATGCCCTTTGGTGCCAACTCACTAACCAGTGGAAATAATTTATCTCTGTTACTTAGTCAAAACACTTACAGAATTTTAAGAACCTCTTTCAGGTTGCTTCTCAACCTTCTCTGTTCTTGGAAAAAAACATTTTCTTCAATCTACCCTCAGAAGTAAAACCTCTCATCCCAGGAATCAGTTAGTAGCACTGTTGTCTCTGAGTCAGAAGGTTATGGGTTTAACTCTCAAATGGGGATATGGAGCTCATAATTGTGGCTGGCATAATATTATAGTGCAGTGCTAATTCTGCATTCACCTAATGCCACTGAAACCCTCATCCATGTCTTTGTCACCTTGGTTTCTCAAACACACTTCTTGCTGGTCTCCCAGTTCCACTATCTACAAAGTACAACTAACACAAAACCTTGACGTCCATGTCCTCACATGTATCAAACTCTGCGCATCCTTCACCCTAATTCTCACTGGCTCCAATGACTCCCTGTCTCTGAACGATCAACTTCAGATCCTCACCCTGATATACAAATTCCCTCACACCCTAGAACCTCCCTACCTCTCTGACATGCTCCTATTCTACTCCTCTACCTGTCACCTTTGCTCAGCTTACACAGCCTGAGTGTCCTCCAACCCTTCTGTGCCACTATTGGTGGCCATGCCTACAACCAGTATATCCCTAAGATCTGGAACTCCCTGGCTCAATCCTTCCACTTTAACCCTCCTTATCTTTAAATCGCATCTGGAGACCTACCTCAATGACCGTGCCTGTGGATAACTCTCCCCCCTCTCTTTTCCAACCCAGCTGCAGTACTCTGAGATACTACCCTGCGTGAAGGGTAATTTTTAAATGCTAGTTGTTGTTTATTTTGAGGGGAGCATTATATTGTCAGAGGTACCACCTGTCAGTTAGGTTGTTAAACCAAGATCCCATCTGCCTGTTTAGGTGGACATTAATGATCCTTAGGCACAATTTGAAAATAGGAGGGCATTTCTCCCAGTGTCTTGGCCAACAATTACCCAAATAAATAAAATTGGTCATTAGTTTCATGGCTGTTTGTGGGACATTGCTGTACACAAATGGGTTGTCCCATGAGCCTGCAAATACAGTCACTAGATTCGACAGTAAATCTTGTGAAGCATTTGAGATGTCCTTTTGATGTAAAAGACATGATACAAATTGCAAGGATTATTTCAGCAATCGTCCCCGAAATGTGCAATGTTAATTCTGTTGTTGTTTAGCAGGTTAAGAAATTAAACAACCTCCATTGAAATGAAAGGAGAACCAGTCTCAGAATGAGACTTTAGTTCTGAATTGTTTTTTATTGATGTCTCACATTCTTATCATACTGTATTGTCTGCCTTATCAATGGAGATTTTAATTGGGGAGAATAATATGGAAATGTTGAAGGTGGGTGTAAATCTGAGTAAAGGCAGATATTTTGTGTAAATACGCAGTTTAGGTACATAAATATATTACAGTAATTGGTCCATTTAAAAGGAAAACTATAATGAGAGAAAACTGATGACTTGGTTTAATTGGCTTAATTAAATTGGAGACACTATAGGATCATTTTAATATAATTGATTTCTGCTAATCCAAACCATGTCTGCAGTCAAATCACCATCCCATGGACTACTTGCGTGGAAAATGGAAATCATTCATTGGTATAAACAAGAGGGTCTGACCTTTCAAAATTTTGCTGTATTGATTTTTTTTATTTCAAATTTATCTTAAAGAGAGAGAGAGAGCTGGGTTAGTCGTCATCTGTGAATAAAGATGCACAGGACTGGCTGGAAGTTAGCTATGCAATCCAGTCTTAATATCTAAGGCACCTGACTAAGCAGTGTAAATTTACAAATAATAATAATAATAATCCTTGCATTTGATATAGCACTTTTCACGTCTTGTAGACTAATTTTACATTGATGCTAAATTGTCATTCTCACTCAGATAGCTTGCTGGTTCAGCAACCACTTATCACACTGATAAATTAAAGGAATGCTCTTTTGAGATTAAGATTGAAGACACCACTGTCACCACAAAGAATTGTTTGGAAAATATTGAGGAGGAAAAAGAACTGGAAGAAATGTAAGTCATTTGCATCTCATACAAAAATGCCACATAATTAAATGTTCTAACAAAAACATTTACATAAACACTTCATACAATTGTAAATAAATAAAGCCAGATTTACCAAACAATAGAGGGAATATGTGTAACAGAGTTCCAGTAAGTACTACTTATCGGTAGTTTCCAATAAGCATAACATCCTTTCCGGATGCTTCAAGACTGGATAAAATCCCAAAAGAATTGGATATGTATCTGGTTGAGAACTGTGTATAAATATATAATATAATATTATATCATGAAGCTCCCCCAAGCAAGAAAGAGACAGACACACGTGGACACTCTCACTGTAACATAGGTTCAATCTTGGAGTGGGACTACCCAGAACAGCAACAAAACAACCACAAAGGATCCAGGTACCTTGGTTGGTGGCTGCCTCTATTCTTACAAACCCGTGGGCTCGCAATCTTCACCCACACCATTAACCAACCTCGGACCAGCCATGTGGCGCAGGCCCTGGCATACAAAATGGGGGTGTCATCACCTCCTTAAGAAGGCACAGGCTCTGCTCCTTGAACCAAGTGCCTGCTACAACATAAAGCTGTAGGAGCGGGATCAAGAAGGATATAAGATACAAACAGAGTGAGGTTAATAATTATTCCATCAAACACACTCACTTCTCTAAGGCTGGAAAGAGACTGAGGATAGGGAGGGATGATGAGCTGTAGGTGGGGGGTAGATGTAGAGATGGAAGAACATTACTGAGGTTTTGCTTGGTTAACTTTTGGGTTTCTGTGCAATCTGCTCCCACAGGAGTCGATTTGGCAGGTTTTGCAAGGACTTTGGAGCATGTGAATTTGCATGTCTCATTTCCATGAAGATGATGTCTATTTAAGGCACATTATTTAGGGCAGGATAGGGGGAGCTTTGTTCTACCGACACCTGTGCTTGAAATTGGGATTTTAACAATGGGCACAGCATAACATTTCTATTCACCGGCACTCAATCCCCTCAAGCATAAAGTCTAGTCATGAACGTTAACTGATAAGGGAAAGGATCAACAAAAGGTTAGTTTTGAAAAGTCCATCTAAGAGAAAAGAAATATCTTTGAAAAATTGACATGATAACAATATTTAAAAGGAAACTAGGTAAATATTTATGGAAAACAATATTGAAGGAGAGAAGGAAAGAACAGGGAAATGGGCTTAGAGCAGGTAGCTTGACTTGGGGGCTGGAGTCAGCACCAACATAAAAAGTCATATAAACTGTTTTTATGTGTACTGTTTCAATAAGAAGCAGAAGCAGTCTATTTGTTCCTTCATAGGCTCTATTTCTGTGAATAAAACTCAAGGAAAAAATTAACAACAACAACACGTTTCATTTATAGAGCGCCTTTCACATCAGGAAGATGTCCCAAGGCGCTGAAAAGTAAAGGGTTTGCACCCAAGCTGGGGGTTAGATTCAAGAAGGGTGGAAGGCAAAGTGGGGTTAGGGTGGAAAAATGACCGAAGGTACAGCCCAAAATCAGGAACAAAAATGAATGCATTAGAATACCGTTGGAATTCAACAGGCTATAACTGCCCACTATTTGTTCTGCTAGGACCACTCTACTATTTAAGGACTTGTTTTTCAGGATTATTCAGAGTGGAAAAAATCTTTTATTAATGTAAAACAATGGGATGCTTGCCAGTTGAAATCGCATTGAAGAGCCATTCAGGCTGGAAATTACCAGCAGTGATCTGCAATGCCATGGTTTTGCCTGGTTCAGCTACTGGATAATTGAGTCCACCAGAGAATTAACTCAGCTCCCATCCCCTATTGACAGGTATGCCACCATGGAGTCAGCACGCTACCTACCTCCCCTGTTTCCACTCGCAAGTTGGTCAGTATATTAAGATCGTGGAATTAAAAATTCTTATTATTTAACTTATTAATTATTTTACATACTTCTGAAGTACACATTTGGGACAAGACAGCAGCTGTAAATTTAATATTTAATCTTCACAATTTGGGAAATTGCAAGATGGTGAAATTGGAATCTCTGGAGACTCAGACGATCTGAAGAGTAGAAAAGCAAATCTCTGCACTTGCAATCGTTCTCATCAAAATACCATAAAAAATAAATAAAATTTAATTAGTAACTAAAACAAATTAATACGAGTGTTATAGGTAATATGCTAAGAAGGGTAGTGAATTAGGGATTTAATTCCCAGCTCATCATCAGTTTTGTAATTCATTAATTTTAGGTCTACCTTGCTTATGGAAATAAAACTTGTAGTTCTTTGTCCATCATGTTTGCATTTCTCTTATTAGGAGGATTGTAATACAACTATACTGGTTGTGGTATTGCACACTGCCAAGTGCACAGGGAATTTAACACACGATGAAAGAGCAGTAAGTTGATTCCTGTTTGAAATGAATGACAATGCATCAATTTTTGGGGCGTCAACTGGGTGTTTGCGGAAACTCATCACCATGCTTAAGAGTATCCAAACCAAGCTGAGACTTCCACGCATTCCATCTCCAAATGGAAATCCCAGAGATGGATTGTTGGAATGGAATGTGCATTCTCTCCCTGGAGGGACTTTTTTTCCAAGTTAATTTGTTTTTAACTTGAAATTTTACATATGATGCAGCTTTCTTAAAGACTAAATAAACTGTCTCATAGGGAGTACAACCATCCAATTTATTTGACACACCTTTCCCTTTCTTGTAGTATAGCAGTTACACAGAAACAATTTCAAGGTGGAATAAACCATTTGTCCATCTAGTCTACCCATTATATTTTCCATAAGATTCCTTTGTTGTGTGTTATCTCCAGATAAAAGAGCCTAAATCCTTTGGTTAATGGGAATTTGTCTAATTTGTGAAATCCTTTATAGTTTTTTGTGCCGACACCTATGCTGATTGGCAAGCAAACTTCTGCTAAAAAAATGAAGCTAACCTCTCCTTCGTATGGCAAATAAAACCTGGCTGCCTTGTTGACACTCGGATTCAATGATTGGCAGCATCCCAACATAAGACATCCTCCTGATGTGAAAGGTGCGATATTTCACTCACAAAATATACAGACAATTCACTTTACAGTATATTTTGTGAAGTGCTTTGAGACGTCTCTAAGACATGATAAGGCGCTCTATCAAATGCAAGTATTATTGTTATTAAATGTAAATGGTATTGTTCCCTGACTTGCTCGGGTCCCGACCCAACTGTCCAGTGCCTTGGGACGTCCTCCCGACGTGAAAGGCGCTCTATAAATGAAATCTTGTTGTTGTTGTTCTGTATCCAGTATATTTAGCCCTCCTCTAGAATACTGACATGACAGTCCTTGCATATACTGTTCTTTTAACAGCAGACAATCTCATCATTAGTGATAAAACTAAACTGCTTCCTGTCAACAGGCAAGTGGGAATTCATTAGTGTATCATTTTAAAAAAATAAATCTAATTAATGGCCAAGTAAGAATAGGGACGTTTCAGATTAGGCACCAGTGTGTGAGGGAGGAATTAGTAGTACTGACAAACAGCTGTCTTTGAGTCCCTCAAGGACACAAGATGACAGAGCTACATTTCCGTCAGTAGCCGATGGTCTTACTTAGCGTCTTTGTTTTCCACAATTGTACAAAAGATTATTTCATTCACTTCATACACTGTATTTGAATATTCATATGTCAGACAAGTAGCAAACACATTAATAAGATAAGCAATAATATGTCAACTGTTTCATGCATTTTCTGCGGTGCCTTGTTAGTGTGATGAGGCTCAAATCTCTCTCTGCTGTGAGTCATTTATACACTGGGGAATTTTACCCTATAATAATAATAATCCTTGCATTTTGATATAGCACTTTTCACGTCTTCTAGACGTCCCAAAGCGCTTCACAGAATATACTGTAAAGTGAATTGACTGCATATTTATGGGGGAACGCGGCAGCCAATTGCGCACAGCAATGTCCCACAAACAGTCATGGATTGAAAATGACCAATTTGTTATTGTTTTGTTTTTTGGAGGGATTATTATTAGGCGGGTGGAGTAAGGAAACTTCCCCAAGGTTTCGCCCTGCCTGGAATTGAACCCAGGTCTCTCACTTGCAAAGTGAGTACTCTAACCACTGAGCTACAGGACTCCTCACCACTGAGCTACAGGACTCCTCCTGTGATACCCTGCTATCAGAGCTGAGGATAAAAGGCTATATATGTAAACCAACAGTTATTTATAAAGATATTTTCCAACGTGTTTTGCTCTCTTGAGCATTTTGGATTACTTTGGGTCAGAGGGATGAAAATGTGCTATCTTTTGCCTTTTTGTCTCAGGTTAGGTGCAGTCCAGTACCCGTTACCTTTGTTCCTCCGGGCCTGGCCTCCTCCTCATCCCCCGAGTCCTCTGCTCCACCCTTGGCGGCCGTGCCTTCAGCCACTATGCCCCGAGGCTCTGGAACTGCCTTCCTCACTCCCTTCATCTCGCTCCTTCCCTTCCCATTTTCAGGTCTCTGCTGAAGACCTTTCTTTTCGACCGTGCCTTTGGTCACCATCCCCCCCTCCCCCTGGCTCGGTCCCGGGATCCGTTACTGTAAAGTGCTCTGAGACACTGTCCGGCGTGGAGGGCGCTATATAAATCCAAGTTATTGTTGTTGTATGGGGAATGGATGCATGGCAACACCAGGCAGAGCTCACGTAACACTGGCCCAAATATATGGACGTTTTTTTTTAAAAAAATCTGTTTTTGATATAACAAAGCCATCTATGATTGAACATTGGTTGCAAGTCCGCCTTGTCACTTTTCCCATCACAGATTGTGCATTTTCAAAGCACTTGGACGGAAGGAGAATGTAATAATTTTGGACTCCAGTGATGTTGTCATTGTCAACTCCCATGAACTTGTTGTGACTCAATCTGTGACTGTCCCTAACAACAGATTGATCTTCTTTTTTTCTTGTCAGTCTCAATAATTACTTTGTGAGCAAAAAGGTTTGAGTGATTTTCGAAAATAAAATAACATACAATATTCAATCCATTAATCAATCCAGCATTCGTCTACTAAGGCTTTGTGGGCTGGTGAATCTGTTATCACAACGGATACAGGTTCTTTCCATTTGTCTTAAACACTTGGATGACACAGAACATTTTCTTTGTTATATCAATCTGTCAGTTTGGCTTGGTAGGTTTCACTCGCAATTCTAAGTTGTGGGTTTAAACCTGCATGACAGAACTTAAGCATAGTCTAGGGAGACAATTCAGTGTAATACTTGTAATACTGGGAGAAAACTGCATTGCTGTCCTTTGGGTAAGAAATTAACCCGAGATCCCATCTGACTCCTTCAAGCGGACATTAAGATTCCATAATGTTATTCCAAAAAAGGAATTTCTCCTCGTGTCCAGGCCAACAATCCTCCAAATGAATTTGTCATTCACCTCATTGCTGTTTGCAGGAAATTGCTAGCATGAATGTCTGTCACATTTGCCTACAAAAACAGACATTGCACTTGACAGTAATTACTTTGGAAGTCTTCTGACCCATGTGGGAGCAGTGGTTAAATCAATATTAGTTTTCAAAGCGAACTAACTAAATAATAATAATCCTCACATTTGATATAGCACCTTATCAAGTCATTAAGATGTCTCAAAGCACTTCACAGGATATACTGTAAAGTGGGGAGTGTGTATTTTGCGGGCCAAAACTTTGGAAAATTCATAATTCTGTCTCAATTTAGAAGATTTTTTTTAACACCAATCAATCTAACTCCCAAATTAACAACAACAACAAATGGCATTTATATTAGTGCTTTTCATGTTGGAATGACATCCTAAGGCTTTGGACAGTCAAAGATTTGCACCTGAGCTGGGGTTGGAATCAAGAGGGTTGGAGGGCAAGAGGGATGAGGGTGGAAGGATGACTAAAGGCACGGTCAAAGACGAACGTCTTGAGACAGGCTTGAAGAAGACAAGAGGAAGGGCAAGGGGGAGGATTCTGGTGTGGAGTTCCAGAGCGTGGGGTCAGAAAGGCTGAAAGGGGGCCGGCAGAGCAGTGGACATGGATTAGGCCAGAGCCCGCTGAGCGGAGGGAGTGGGAAGTTTGGTAAAAAAAATGAAAAATCAAAATTCCACACAATCTTAAAATTTTAAGAAAATGTTCTTAAGGCTGAGAATGTGAGAAATTTCAGAGGCAGAGGCCCTGCTATGAATTTGTGTTTGGCTAAAGACAGAATGAAAAATTAACAGGCAAAAAAATCTTCAGACAATAGACTATGGGGAATAGTAGTTTTGCATTAAACAGCAAGCAGCAGATTAATGAATAAAAAATAACATGCTGCCTGGCTGGCACTTAATTTATGGTAAACGTCAGCAGATTTTAAGAATAGATTAAAAACTTTAATAAAGTTAACTAGGAAAAAAGCATATCCAAAAGGCAGTCTTCTTCAAACAGACTTAAAATTCATGTCAACTATAAAAGCAAAGCCTGTTAAAACTGTAAATACTGTAAAAATAGATTGGGTTAAATGATCCATGATGTAAAACTCTGTAACTGAGTACCACTGTGAAAATCTCTTGGAGTTATCTGAAGGACTCGGCTATCAACATTGCACTTAATGAGTTCTTTGTCCCTTATTTCCAATGTCGAGCCTTCTTAATAATTCACAATATGCTCATTATGCTAAAAATCATGCTGTCAAAACAAGATGCTTGCAGTTGTATTTTTTTTATCAGAATATGTGAGAACTGCTGCTGTTTTGCCTTGAATTTCTAAACACTGATAAAATTCAGCCTTTGGATGTAAATTAAATGCAATAAAGAATCCTTTTTTTTAGTATTTTGCAGTTGTTATTTCTCTCTGATTATCAGGTTCCAATGCAGTTGTATAGATTTTGTGACCATTGCTATTATAAAGTTATTACAAAGTTCACTACAATATACATGTAGCAAGCATATTAAAATTTTATATATAACTAGGCAGCATGTCTATCCTCAGTAAAAAAAACATACCTGGTGATTTGATTCAAAATGCATTAATTATCAGTTTCATATCAACCAAATTTGTTGCAGAATTTTAAAACAATCTAAATAAATGTTATGAACTTCCAGAATTGTACAAGCTAGAAAGGAACCAGCCATAACTAATCTTTATAACTTGCAGCTCAATGTCCTGGACTAAAGTTACCCTTGCTGCTCTCTTCTCTGCAAATTGAAAGACTTGTTTATGGGTATAGTAAGTCACGCCAGGGTGAAAACATTTACAGAACAGTGTTCACCAAATGGAATTATACAACTCAATCCTTTTTGGACTCATTGAAATAAACTGCATTGCAGACATAGACAGTATTTTATGAGTATGTTTATGCAGGAGGATCGTGGATTAAAATCTTAATTTTCTAAGATAACGTTATGCAAGTCTTCAAATGAGTGAACATAAATTTGTGCTCAGATAGTGATAAACGCAAACTGTGGGAGGCATGGACAGTCAAGAGAGAAATTAAGAGGATGAGTCAATTCACACCTTCTAGACAAGTGGTGGCCAACCCATAGCCTGTGGGCTGTAAGGGTTAATTAAATTTGTGACCCTGTGGTGAGCAAGGACCAACACACATTCTTCAATGAATTGGTATTTATTAATACAAATTAGTAAAGCAATGCATATCAAAGTTATATGTTTCATCAAATCAAATGAATGCTTATGACAGGTTAGTAAAGTTCAGTGGTTGATCGGATCAATATAGTGGTTTTGATTTCGGAATGGGCAAGTTAACATGCATTGATCCATGTTGAATGCAGTATATCTCTCTTTCTTTGAGATTGGTTGTGACTAGCTGCTCCATTCTCTCTTCTCTGATCTACCCCCAAAAATCTCTGATACTTTATACCTTTTTGGTCACATACGCCAGTCTGTTCAATGTGCTGTTAGAAATACCAGCTGCATACCAAGGACAAACTTTACAAAGATTCAAATAGCTTGTTTCAAAACAAGTCTTTCTCTCACGATGATTTTGAAGAAAACATGTTTCCACAGTCCTTAGCTTTCAAGCAGCTGCAGCTTTCCTGAAGTAAAACAAATCCTTGAGACTTCGCTATTTTTCTTTAGTCAACCCTTTGGTTGACAAAAGAGCAAGCAATCCAAAATACTGGGATTGCTTATAGGCTGGAAGTGGCTGGCGGGGCCCTCAAGTAGTGGCTCACTGAACATTTGCACTAATCCAGGTGAGTCTGTTTTAAATCAATGTTTTGTTTCTAGTAGCTACTTAGTGGTGATGATCACCGTGTGGCCATCAATCAAGAAAATATTCAATCAAGAAAATGTATTTGGTTGGCTGAGCAAAAAGGTTGGCCACCACTGATCTGGATGCTGCCACAAGACTGCCATTGATGAAGGTGAGAAGGTTGGTAGTTGTCTGATCTCTTCAAAATTAAATGAATAATCAGGTTGAAAATGCAACATTTGTGACAAATGTGACTCTATGTTTGCTACTGAAGTTGGATGATTAGCTACCAAAAAATCAGAATCAATGAAAAATCTTAAAAGCTGGCAATGGCTATTCTATGCCCGGTGTTGTGACTTTGGGGCACTTTCTTGATTCAGTAATGATCTTCTGCTGTCTTCATGCTGGATATTTACAGCTATTTAATCATTTCAGAGCAAGTGTGATAAAACAAACTTTTAAACCATTCAGTTGTCTGTTTGCTTAAAATGGCACTCAGTAGTACCACAAACACCATCATTTAGTTAAAAGTGGTTCAGCCATGACTAATGGTCTCTTAAGGGGAAAAGATTGCTCCACACTTTTCCACAGTGTGAATGTTGATAACAATCTTGTTTGTCTTCTACGGTGTTGTCTTCTTTTCTGCTTCTTTCACAGAATTGTTACAAGAATCTGCAAGATTAGAGGATGAGTCAGAAAAAAAATCAAAAAACTTTACAACTTGAAAGAAATGGAAGACAAAATACCAAAGTTATTTTTGCTTATGTGTCTAACTTATTCAGCGTAAATCTTCTACTTATATCAATGAATATTCATTTCCTATTATAATCCAGCTCAGGCTGTTACTGGAACAGCTCTTGTTTCACTGTATAACATGCCTCTTGATTATCCTGAGTTATAATAAGCTCCCACGACATGCATGCCAACTTAATTATCTCTCCTTAATGTCTGTCATGAAATTTTGGTCAGCCAGCTGTCTGACATTTGTAGAAACCTATCACCAGGCTTAAGAGCATCCAAACCAGACTCAGATTTACACATTTATATGCCACCTACCCATGGAAATGTACCAGTATTTGGAATGGAACGTACGCTCTCTCCCTTCAAGAATGCACCCTGCCTAGCTAATTGTGAGGAGTATTAGGTGCAGGTTGGCCAGGACTCTGGGACAAGCTCCCTTCTCTTTTCAACTAATGCCATGGGATCTTTAATGCTCACTTGAAAAAGCACAAAGGGAACCTCTGTTTAATGTCTCATCTGAAGGACAGCACCTCCAACAATGTAGCAGCCTCCCCACCACTGCATTGGAGTGTCAGCCTCGACTGTGAGCTGAAAGTCCCGACTTGGAGCTTGAACTCACAACCTTCTGACTCAGAGGTGAGAATACTATCAATTGAGGCAGGCTGACACCTAATAAAGAGTATGCGACAGCCAAATCTATCTGACCAGAATTCATTGTGCTCCATTGCCTAGGACTACACTGATTCATTCTTGTGTAAATTGAAATAAATTGCATCGACTCAGCAAACATGATTTTACCTGTATTGCTGATGTGTCACAATTTGACCAAAAATGTCTGGATCTGTGAAACATTCAATGCATAAATAAAGCTTCTATGAATTATTTAAAATCGATGTTTAATGTTCCAATACACTATTCATAAGTGTGTGTGTATTTTTCAGGGTGTGCAGGCATTTTTGTGTGCGTTTGCAAGTGAGAGGACCTGTGTTTGATTCCCAGGTAGGGCGAAACCTTAGGCAAATTTCCTTACTTCACTAGCCTCTGTTAGTTTACCTTGCAGTAAGTAGGAACCCGACTGTTAGTCAATTGGCACACCACTTTTCTGGAGATAATAATCCCTTAAAATAAAAGTGGTCATTCAACCCATGATTATTTGGGGGACACTTGGCTACTGCGTTTCGAAAAACAAAATATACAGACAGTTCACTTTAAAGTATATTCGGTGAAGCGCTTTGAGATGTCTTGAAGCTGTCATAAGTTGCTATATCAAATGCAACGATTATTATTAATAATATTTAACCATTGTGTAGTTCTGTTCAATACAAATCTATATCCATTACAAAATGTGAACTGGTATAGTTTCGTTGAACATGACATGTACTGAACTGTGCAAGACAAAATATGCAGAAAGTTGGATGTGCTTCAGTGGAACCCATTGGGATCAAAGCAAGCGTCAGACTTCAGTAACAGGATACCTAAAAGAAATGTACAGAGATTGAATCATTCCAAGATCTAAGCATTCTACAATTTCAAAGAATATGATGCAGCTTTAGTAAAATATACACAATATTTGTGCAAAGATGTGATAATATCAAATGCAAGGATTATTATTATTATATCTGTAAAATCGGTAAAACATGGAAGTACATCTGCAGAGTGTTCCCAATTTCTACAGAGTTTGCAATAACAGAGAGCATGGGGGGAGAGGGAAGGAGAAGAAAAGAGAGCCTTTGTTGGGTTGCTGTTGTCTCCTACTAACTGCTCAACAAAATTGATGGAGAACTGTCTTCTAGCTGATAAATCTGTCTAACTCCAGGAGACCAGGGAGAGGAGTGAGGAATACTTAATTAATTGGGAATCAAGTGCTCACAGATGGTTCCTCACAAGCTATCATCTTGCTGCATAGTGCAGTGAGCAAATTTCTTCATACTTTAGTTGCTGTTCAATATAATGTTGCTCTGTGCGGCATCGATATTTTCAATTTTAATCATTCTCAAGGCTTTCGCAGGAACTACACAAAACTGCCTGCTTTAGAATTCTTTTAGAGTGATCTACAAAGTGAATACACTGTTGAAACTGACATGAGTTGAAATATTCTGAAGGCTAACTTTTGCTTTGATCCCAGTGGTTTTCTCTGAAGCAGATCCAACTTGATTTAAGCAGTGTAACTAGGCAGTATATATTTTGTCCTTTTTACAGTTTGGCTTTGCCTGGAATTTCACGGTGACTAAAACTGAAAGGCAAATCTTTTCGCACTTATGGGCAGGTTCAGACTGTATGACCATCACAATGGGCACTGTACTGAAAATCTCAGGAACCATTATCACAGTGGACCTCATAAAATAGGCACTAATTAACTAGACAGGATATGCTGCTGTGACATGAGCTATTATTACTGGTGTAATACTGCAAATAAATATACTCACATTTACCAGATCACAGGAGAGATCCATCTGCAACAAATGATTACTGATAAACTATGGAATGCCAACAGTAGCCTTTGATTGTAATAACTGGTTGATAATGACAGAACAGATTGAAGTCCATTTTCTATCATAAGTTTGCTAAAATGTTCGTTTTGAAATAAATCATGGGTCGCAGGTGAATATTATACCAAGACAACTATGAACGAGTATAAATGTTTGCAAGCACCATGTGTCCAGTTCTCTCCAACCACTTGATGACTTCTATCTCTTTTGCTAAACAAAAGGTATTTCCATTTTCTTCATTATGATTTGAGCCGAGTGCACCGAACAGAGGAACAAAAGATGTCTGTGGCACTGTCGTTGTGCAATCCCATACATTTACTAATTTGTTGCAACATTGCACTGTTTTTTAAAATGGCATATAGATAGACAGTTTAAATATTAAAATGAACAGATTAGAACGTGAATGGCCATGCATGTAACACACACTCTGAGATCTCCATGCTTTGGCTATTGCTAACCTGTGCCTAATACTTTCCAGAATCAGGTAAGCAGGATGTGTCCCTCCAGGGAGAGAGTGCGCATTCCATTCCAACAATCTGTCTCTGGGATTTCCATGTGAAGGTAGGATGCATGGAATTCTCAGTTTGGTTTGGATACTGTTAAGCATGGTGATGGGTTTCCACGTGTGTTCTTAACTCCAAATCCATTAATGAGACAGACATGTTGATCAGTAATCAAAAACGTCTTGGATTAAAGCGGATTTACCTGCTAGGTCTCCTCAAACTGTCCAAAGATAACCTAACCCACAGCTCCCCTCCCACAAGTATGTTTATCTTTAGGCATCATATTCACAAGATCAGCATTGTAGGGCAAGAGGTTCCCTGGAGGAAATGCTGTTTACATCACAGGAACATTAGCAGCTGACGTGCAGTGCTGACACAGTACAGTATTTTTTTTTAAAAAAGGCCAGTGACCTATTAATCCCTCATCATTCTGAAGAGCAATGGTGATAGATAATGGCTGCAACAAGTGTCATGTTGAAGGGGCCACTGGGTCCATTCAATACGCTCAATGTGGTGAATTCATTGATGTGGACCCCATTTTACATGTGTCATTTAATTTTATACCATCTGAGGAAATTAATTGCAGCTGTAATTTCAAATCATGTCAGTTATTTTTACATGCCCAATGACAAATTCGCTAAACATAGCATTCAGAGCATAATAGCCCACAGGTCATATGAACAAAATTCTCTACATTGAATGAATAGATCACAATAATCTAATGATGTGATTTACAATATTGCACTTTTTGGTTTGTGTTAAAAAAATGTTTATTGCAACACTTTATCATGAAGCCTTTTAAGTACTATTTGTTGTTGTTGCACTCTTTATCAGAATAAAAAAATGTACACTTCAATGAAATTTTGTAAATGACTCAAATTTTAAAAATTTCTAAGCATTGACATCTTATCTGAAATATCTCAATGTAATAACCAGAAAGTTGCCTCAAATGCAATATTATTTTTAATAATCTAAAATAAAGAGTTGTCATTAATCAACTTACTGCTACTTAATCAAAAAATTGTTGACATTATAGTGGATGTAACATCACACTCTGCTTGACTAAGGTGGAGTCCTGTAGCTCAGTGGTTAGAGCACTCGCTTTGCAAGTGAGAGACCTGAGTTCAATTCCAGGCAGGGCCAAACCTTGGGCAAGTTTCGTTACTCCACACGCGTAATAATAATCCCTCCAAAACCAAAAGCAATAATAAAAAAAATTGGTCATTTTCAATCTACGACTGTTTGTGGGACATTGCTGTGCGTAATTGGCTGCCGCGTTCGCCCACAAATATACAGTCAATTCACTTTACAGTGTATTCTGTGAAGCGCTTTGGGATATCCTCCTGACGTGAAAAGCGCTATATCAAATGCAAGGATTATTATTATTATTATTATTATTAAGGTACAAAATAGTATCAAGAAGAAGTCATAGATGACAACAATTCAAAATTATTTAGTTCAGTGAAACACAATACAATTTACAAATTTAAAGCATCTTTCCCATCGGGAGGGTATCT
Source organism: Callorhinchus milii (assembly GCF_018977255.1). Taxonomy (NCBI): domain Eukaryota; kingdom Metazoa; phylum Chordata; class Chondrichthyes; order Chimaeriformes; family Callorhinchidae; genus Callorhinchus; species Callorhinchus milii. The sequence goes on along the minus strand of NW_024704744.1, from coordinate 30,187,056 downwards.
CAAAGTGCTTCAGAGTGCTGGATGGGCACCTGAGATCAGGCAGTGGGGAGTAGAAAGATGATCGAAAGCAAAATCAAAGAGGTACATTTTGAAATATGCCTTGAAAAAGAGGATTCAGAGCTGGGGATATGAAACAGATGAGCCTTCTGAGTGAAGGAAGCAGCTCAGTCAGTAGGATTGAAGGTCTAAAAGGTAGGGTGGGGCATGACTGAGGAAAGATTTAAAGGTGAGAATGAGGATGCTGAACTTGATTGGCTGAGTGATGGGGAGCCAATGGAGCTGAGTGATAATATGGGTGATAGGCTTGTGGAGCAAAGTGCTTGAGAGGACATTGGCTACAGAGTTCTGGATAGTCTGCATCCCATGTTGTGAAGAGCTGAGGAGTCCAGCAAGCAGAAAATTGGTGTAGTCAAGCCAAATTGAGAGGACTTGGGTTTGATTCCCATGTGGTGCAAATCCTTAGACAAGTTTCCTTACTCCACACGTTTCTCTATTTACCAAGCGGTAAGTAGGAATCCAGTTGTTAATCGATTGGCAGATCGCTTTCCGGGGATAATAATTCCTCCAAAAAAAAATTGGCACTCAATCCAGGACTGTTCGTGGGACACTGCTGTGTGCAATTGGCTGATGAATCTTGCTCTCAAGTATATAGTCAATCCACATTACAGTATAGTCTGTGAAGCGCTTTGAGAAGCCTCAATGAGGTGATAAGGTTCTCTATCAAATGCAAGGATTTTATTATTATTAAATTATTTGCAAGACACTTAATCCTAAACACATTCAGTGCTATCTATTAATCTATTCAAGAAAGGAAATTTAGGCATGCACAGTGATTTTTTAAAGGCCAATTAAACCCCCAAAATGCATTAAATGCTCGATTGGGTAACTCTGGAATTGATCCCAGTGAGTTCAAAGTGCTTAGCTCAATTTACTTCACAGTATCAGCCTGGCTCAGTTGGTAGCAGGAGGGATCACACTAACACCCTCAAAAGTATAATAATAATAATCCTTGCATTTGATATAGCGCTTTTCACGTTGGGAGGACGTCCCAAAGCGCTTCACAGAACACACTGTAAAGTGAATTGACTGTATATTTGTGGGCGAACGCGGCAGCCAATTGCGCACAGCAATGTCCCACAAACAGTCGTAGATTGAAAATGACCAATTTAATTATTGTTTTTGTTTTTTTGGAGGGATTATTATTAGGCGTGTGGAGTAAGGAAACTTGCCCAAGGTTTGGCCCTGCCTGGAATTGAACTCAGGTCTCTCACTTGCAAAGCGAGTGCTCTAACCAGCAGAAAAGAATAGCAGAATAGTATAGCAGAAAAGAAGGTGGACTTCAACCTAAAGTAAAGAATAATGCAGTTCAGTATTAAAAGTAACATTTCAACTTGGATCCTGAGTCTCAGGATTCTGTTAAGTGTCAAATATGTTTTTCTTTACTGAACAATCTTCACATTATAGTAAAAACAGTGGAAAGCATTGTGCATAATATTTACATAAAAGAGCATTCTAAAAGGTTGTAAAATCTGACATTGCACATTGATAAAGTCTTCTATAAATATTCCAGATATTTTCTATTGTGTCTATCTGGCATTTGCAGCTTTATTTTGCCATTCTTGGTGCAAGTTTATTACTGCATAATAAATTCCACAGCATTCTTGATATCTATATACTCTTAAAGACGAAATGTCTGTCTGTGTGTCTACCAAGAACGCAACAACTGATTGATGTAGAGACATGAATTAGACCTTATTGGAAAGGTCTTGCATGGGGGAGTGTCATGAGCATATTTGTTTTCTAGGATCTCCTATTGTTGATGAGCTATGTTAAAAAATGTTTATGCCCCCCAAAAGGTATGCATAGTATTCTGCATCAAAGTAGTGACAGAGGCCACACACTCTTGTAGAGAGATGCAATTATCTATACTAATAAAGACGAAATGTCTGTCTGTCTAATCCTTGCATTTTTGATATAGCGCTTTTCACGTCTAACTGATTGATGTAGAGACACCACCAGGAGTCCTCCCACAGGAGTCCTCCCACTGAGTCCTCCCAACAAGAGTCCTCTCACAGGAGTCATCCCAAAAGGATATGTGTTCAAATAAGTGAACAAAGGATGCTAACTAGTTCAATATCACATTTTCTTAATCTTAAGGGATAAAGATGCCTAAGAAGCGAAGACCAAGGCTTTCAAAGACAATTAAAAATGCCAGACGAAAGAGAGAAGGCCGATTAAATGAAACTGATTGCAAGCGTAGCAACGGGCACAGCTAGTTATTGATAAAATGCAAAGAAAAACTGAAAGACTTATAAGCCAAATGAACTCTTATTACTTTCAGATGCAAGATTTTTTCCCTATATTCATGTAATGCTATGTCATTAATTCACACAATCCTAACTAAATTTAGACTTTGATTAATAACTACAAACACTGAAATAAATCACAGACAAATAAAGAATCTGCCCATATACTCTGCACATGATGAGTTAGCTTTGCTTGCAATGTCAAAGAAAAATACTTTCCATTGCCATAAAATAATCCAGCAGCAAAATAGTCTATTCTTTGTGTAAGCAGTCATATATTTCACCATTTCTCTAAGACAGTACATATCTGCTGACTGTTAATGAGACAGGAGAAATAAAATCTCACTGCGATCTTGTGCAATATGTCTAATGCCAGTGCTGAATAACTTAGCAACAAGATTTGAGTTTTGAACTTATCACCACCTAGATCAATACATAGGCTGATCTTTGGAATCTACTGCTGTTTATTAATGGAAACAAACACTGCATTACCATGACAGCAACAATCACCCTGGAAACTGAGGCCTGCTCTTTGGGATGATATGGGTTATCTCATCAACTGACAGTGTTGAAATGATATCCAACTCCTCTATCGGTTTTTTGACTGTCAAAGAGAATGCTCTGCAGAGGAAATTAATAGGATTATAATAGATTATGGTTGATTAATTTTACCCAAGTATAGTCTTTGATGTATTGTTTGTCCATATTACAACAAGAACAATAACTTGCATTTATATGGCGCACTTTATACGAGTAGCATCTTGGAGCGCTTAACAACAGTGTGGCTTGAAGCCTAGCTGGAAAGAGAGGGGAGGCAAGTGAAAGCATGGTCAAAGAGGAAAGTCTTCGGGTGCTATTTGAAGGATGGGCAAAGAGGGTGCAAAATGGAGGAATTGAGGAAAAGAGATTAGGGGCTGAGTGGCTAAAAGCACAGCCACCGATGGTGGAGTAGAAGGAATGAGGGGCATGCAGAAGACCCGAGCCAGCTGAGCGAAGCCCGTGGGTAGGGGAGTCGGGTGTGAGCAGATCGGAGGAGTGGAGCTGGCAGACCAGTGAGGAGTGCATTGGAAAAAGCAAAGCGGGAAGTGCCGAAAGTATAAACAAAGGTTTCAGTAGCATTTAAAGAACGATATTGGCAAAGATGGGCAATGTGGCGGATATGGAGGAAGGCAGTCCTAGTCAGCAACTGAATATAGGGCAGAAAGGATAACTGGGGATTGAATCTGATGCCAAGGTTGCATTCATGTTCGGTGAGTCTGAGGAATAAGGCAGGGAAGATTAAGGAGAGTTAAGAAGAGGTTTTATTGGAAGAGTAACATATGTTATAAAATATCTATTTTTCATCAATGCAAATGCATTTTTTACAGCATTTCTCGGAACGCCGTGTTATTTTGAATAAGTACACAAGATATTTTCCATTAAAGAATTCAATTTCCGTGTAATTCAAGGCCGCTTTGGATAGAAGAAAACAACCCCTGAACAGAGGTAAGAAACAGTGTCGTTATGTAGGGCACAGAACTTTTATTTGTATCAAATTCCTGCCAGAGAAAGGAGGCTGCTGGAGAAACATGTTAAATATTAATGCATTCCACAGTGGCTTCTACTGCTTTCATATGTAAATGTGACACTACCTTCTGGAATACTTGAACTCCATTAACATGTGCTAAATTTTTAGAAATTAATGCCGGGCTTTTGCATTGAGTGTGATAAGAATCCAGGTGCATGAGCAAGAGCTCTAATTGAAATGATTTTCAACATTGCTAAAGTGTAATTGATACCTTAAAAATGGTAGTAATTATTTTTTCTTAAAAAGCAAAACATAACGTCAATGCTAATAAACTTCCTTGAAAATCTATTTTCCTATTAAGAGGGCTCAATTCAAGAGGATTCTCAGATAGATTTCTGCTTAAAGTGTTAGCCATATTCTAACTAAGTCAACAAAAATCCTTTTTTTAAGAGTTTGGTATAGAATTAAGTTTTCGTTAGTAAAATAAGAACCATTTGAAGAAGCAGCACCACAGGATTAGGATCTGTTTCAAGGAGATCATTGATCCCAAATAGTCCTTTGTCACATCAATCTTAGCATCTAAGGACCCTGAATCTTTTTAATTTCTAGCAACTTATTTTGTTTGCTTTTTTAAATGTTTCATATTTTATAACTTTTAGAGTTTTTTTAGGACAGCGAGATACGTGTCACATGCAGAGATTTGCCTGGCTCAAGAACTGGACTACAAAGACCCCAACAGACTGCCCTGCCACACTGTTGAAAGTAACTGAACCTCACTGTGTACCACTTTAATATGATAGACTATATGAGGTCTATTTCTGTAGCGGCTCAGTATATTGACTTGGGACCAGAAAGTTCTGAGATTGAATCCTGGTGGATCCTTTCAGCCTTTTACCCTTTTGAGATTGATAAAATAAATATTCTTATTTATATCTAATTTAACTTATATCTTTCATGGGGTGGGGAGTTACATGGAGTCCATCTAAATATGCTGTCACTATCCCTCTACAGAGACATGATAATGAAGTGTTGCAGCACAATTCGAGAAAAGTTGAAATATATGACTTAATTTATTCAGTGCTTAACAGTGACTAAAGTCACTTTGAATCATTTCTCCAACATAATTTAGCAGGTGACACAATTAATACATTCAACTCCTCCTTTTCAACACATAGAATTAAATATAAAACTTGCTTACTTGACAGGCTATTTAGGAAATGATCCTGATAAGCTCTAAGTTTTGGATTACTTCTTCCTTCAGATGAGACTTTAAACAATATAGGAGACCATTCAGCTCAGTATGTTCATGCTGGTGCTCTACTCTAACCTCATTGCTCCTCCTCTTTCCCCATTGTATTTGTGCTGGTGCTCACTCTTCCGAACAGAACTCTTTAATCCCATTGCCTGCTCTTTTCTCTTTCTTCTAACAATGAAGAAGATTTAAGGAACTTCAGAGGGTCATAGACAGATTAGTTGATTGGGCAAAGAAATGGCAAATGAAAAATGCAGACAAACGTGAGGTTATACATTTTCACAGGTAGAATAAGGACAATAGGTATATGTTGCTTATACTTTACCAACTGATTTGTGAGTGGGAAACAAGAGGGCATCAATTTAAGATAGTTAGTGAATGAGCAAATGGAGAGGTTAGGAGAAATATTTTCAGGCACAAATTAGTTAGGATATGGAATGCCCTAATGGGAGCGGTGGTTGAGGCAGAATCTATATTGGCCTTCAAGAGGGAACTAGACAAATACCTTAAAAAGAGTCAACTGCAGAGGTATAGGGAAAGGGCAGGTAAATGGGACAGAAAGGATTGCTCTTGAGGGAGCTAGCACAGACACAATGGACCGAACGTATTTCTTCTGTGCATTGATTTCTATAGTTACCTATCACTTTTTTGTATCTTGACTCACAACAACAACAAAAAAAAACAAAATTACATTTATAGAGTCTTTCACGTCAGGAGGACGTCTCAAAATGCTGTGGTAGATATTCACAGGTAAGAGTGTTACCAGCTGAGCTAGATGCTAACAGAATAGAGGTATCTAGCAACACACCCTTAGCAATCCAGATACAGATTATCCACTTATTTATGTTAAACCAAGTCCCAGTCTGTCTGTTCAGGTAGATGTTAAAGATCCCATGGCACCGTTGGAAAAGAGCAACAATAATTTGCATTTATGCAGCACCCTTCATGCTGGATAGCGCATCAGAGCACCTTGGAGCAGGGAGTTTTTCCCAGCATCCTAGCCAACAACCTCTCAAATAAAATTGGTCACTCAATTCATTGATGTTTGTGGGATATTGCTGTATAGAAATTAGCTAGCCTGTTTGCCTACAAAATATACAGACACTACACTTTACAGAATATCCTATGAAGTGCTTTGTGGCATCCTCCCGATGTGAAATGTAAGGTTAATCTTTTTTTTAAGTGGCAAATGAGATGCAATGAAGAATATACTAAAGTGTTGCTAAGACAGAAAAGATAAATAATGACATTTTAGTTTAAACACAGGCAGTGAGATTTATGATTTTTCAGGATTTCCTTTTAGAAATTATGAAATGAATGTGATCATTTACAAAGCTGAGTTAGAAAATTTCATCCAATATGCGTCACTATATTGTCACGCACATATTTCTCCCCTTTCACTCAGTCACAGACACTGTGCAGCTGGAAAAAAACACATAATAAAATCTGATGCCCTTTAAATTAGTAGGAATCAAAGACTGATGCCTTCTATAGACCAGGTTAGATTCTAAACAGATTCCCTTCTCTTGTACCTCACCCCTTCCCACTAGATTAAACTCCAGAAAAATGGAATTTGGGCTTCCAAGGATTACTTCCTGATAACAAAACAGTCACAGAAATCCCCCCCCCACCCCCAGCCCAGATTGGTTTAGATCAGCTCAGATCGCCTTGATCCTGGTAAACATTCATTGATCTATAGAGGTTAACTTCACTGGCCTCCACATTATATTTTATTCCATTTCAGTTGCATTCAGAGACAGGTCATCTTTAATTCTGATCTTAAAGATCTGATTTATTATTAATTTCAGGGAGCCAATGCAAACCCTTTTGAACTCACTGGTTTCTAATCTAATATCATGCTGGCTGCAAGGTGTTTTGCAGGCAGAAGAGTGGGAGGATATCTTAGCTGAAAAGTACCAGGATTTGAAACTTGTTGTTTTCCATGCCATTACAAAAGTTTTTCTTTTGCAATGATTAACAAAACTAACGTTTCCGCAGCATAAAATGCGTAATGCTCCTTTGGCGAAAAGTCTTATTTAGAAAAAATTAAATCCCATTTTTTTCTAAAACACAACATCGAATTTTAAGGAAGTACAAGATTGGTGCGGTAAGGCTTTATGTCCTATTTGTAACTTAAGCTTTGTAACAGATGATTTTAGTTATTCACTTCATGGCTGTTAGTCGGACATTGTTGTGTTCAGATACAAAATACGTAGTCCCTACACTTACAGCACTGAAGTGCTTTGAGATGTCCTCCTGATGTGAAAGGCATATCAAACACACTATGACTACAAGAAACCCATGTTTCCACTCAAGGGTTGTTCAAAAAATTTCAGCCTCAATATTTATGCAGAATGTGAAATTAACAAACAACTTGGTCTCACACAACTACAGAAAGAAAAATAAATCATGTTTTCAGAAATAAGTAGTCTCAGCACCACTAGCACCATGATATTTCTGCTATGCTGAAAAATATGACATTATTTCCATAGTGGTATGATATAAATCTGGTTTCCCAAGAGAAAGGAATGCATGCAGTTAATCACTTTTTTTAATTTGGAATAATAGATACATAAACACTTAATTTAAATGAAACAACTCTTTCCTTCAGTTTCCTTTCACAAAGTTACTTTGCAGAATTAGAAGTTATGATTCATGAACCAAGCACAAAGCAATAGGAATCTTGGTTAGAAATTGTCTGTGTTTCTAGTAGCAACAGTCGCTCAGCTTGAGACTACCTTTTCCAGAAAAACAAAATGAAATCTGAACATCAATTTCCTACATTTGTGAAACACTGGTTAACAAGCAGCTGACGTATGCATTGGAAGCATGAGCTCTTGTAGTGGCACTCTGTGGGTTCTCGCTGATTTTGAAATGATCTAGTTTTTTTTTAATCACAGTAACCAGGTGGTATATTTTGAGTGACAGCAGGAGAGTGACAGAGCTGATGAGCTCTTTTATAGGTGTCTTAAAGAACATTCTCTAATTAAAGAGAACAAGAATCACTGGGAAGCAAGAGTTCAATATTCAAGCCATGACATGTCAGGTCCCACTGATAATATGAAAGCTGACAATCTGCTTACGTTCCAGTCCTACAATTATTCTTCTATTCCAATCCTGCCCTAAACAAAATGGTTTTCTTTCAGCCTGTAATGAGATAGGCTCATTTATACACAATGCTCTCACACATTTCATCCTGATTTGCACTGTTTGCCAAGAAACTCACAGATACCTGCTATCACCAAATGAGGGTTCAAACCTGCATTTGTTTACTGGCACTCCATTCCACATATAGGGAAAGTTCCATGCTTAGATGATATGCAAATATAGAGCCTCTCTGTCTGCTTTGGAAACTCGTAAGCTTTGCTTCTGTATGTGTCAGATACCCGGCTGATCACGGTGACGGGTTTCCGTGTGTGTCTGTGTGGGTGTCAGATCTGGCTGATCCCTGCAAAAATCAATTCTACACAAGAATATCCTGATTTGAAGATGGAGATCAGCTGGGTAAAATACTTAAAATAATTGATAATGACTGGACCAAGAGCTGAGTTCCTATATTATGTAGTTGATATGAACATGTGATACAGTATTGGACATCTATTCTTGAACTGTTCACCAAATGGTTGCATGGAATCATTGATGCACAGAGGTCGTGGTGAATACAAATGTGAATGTTGCAGTCACCGCACGTCTGGGAGTGCAATGCTAAGTATTGCTCCAAAGAACTATGAATGCTGATTTCAGCAACAGCAATAACATCAGGAGTGTACATCTTCACATTAGTCTATAGCTATGCATTAGAGGGTGGTGTGACTGTGGAATTTACTGCCCCAAAGGCTACAGATGTAGAATCAATCATCATGTCTAAAAGAGAGATCAATAGGTACTTGGTAAATAAAGGTATTAAAGTCAGAAATTGAATTAAATGATCTGCCATGATTTAATGAAATGGTGGAATTGGATACATAGTTCCAATAGCTCTCTCTTGTTCGTTTATTGCTCGGTGGATGCCAAGTGGGGAAATTAAAGAGTTAAACAATTTGCCCAAAAGCACAGTTAAAGAGGTAAGTTTTTAGGAAAATATTAAAGGCAGGGGCAGGCTAAGTGGTTTTGAGAGTTCGGAAGAACCGAAGCATGACCTATAGCTCGGCCACAAGTAATTGAGTGAAGTGAGTGGGGAGCAATGAAAAAGTACCAGTGCAATGTAGGGCTGGAAGATATTGACAATGGTGGGGTGAGTGAGACATTGGAAAGATTTGGAAGATCATGGCATGGATTTTAAATTTAATCCAATAAGATAACAGAGCTCGATGAGGGGATGGGTAATGGTTGTGCAGAGCCTTGTGCACAAGATAATTGATGAAATTTTGAAATTGATGAAATTATGAAAACTAATGAAATGGATTGAAGAGATCCACTGTCTTGACCAGTATTTTTTTATCAAACACTCACATTTTACAGTATTTAGTAACAATTGCGTGAAGCATTTTATTTGAGAGAGATTGTGATATAACTGAGTGATGCCAGGATGATTCTAAGAGCAGGGTGATTTTACGATTGACTGAGATCTGAGACTGTGCGACACAAGCGATCAATGTGACAGTTGTTACCTTTACCCAGTCACTCACACTGCGTTTCAGCCACTTCATCTCTCTTAAATCAGTCAACAGACCAAGAATTTCGAGGCTTGGAGGGGTGACCTTTAGCTGAACATGCTCATCAATCACTTAGAAATGGTAATCTCTTCTGATAACCCAAGGATTATTGAATGCTGCAATTGGAATTCTGTCAGCAATCACATCCCATCATAGGGAGTTTGGTAATCAGTATCAGCTGAGCAGAGAGGGACAGCAGAAAGAGTAGAGTAGAAGGATACCGGAAAGATAAGGAGGTGGTAAATAGTAGATGGATTTGGTGATACACTACCAGTGGAGAAGGTGAGGACTGTGAGCGGTGAATGAACAGAGTTTGTTTGTTGCGGGTGAGGATATGGGCAGCAGAGATTTGAATGAATTTCAGTTTATGAATAATGAATAGAAGTTGAGGAGACCAGTGAGTAGTGGATTGGAAAAGTGACATGTCACAAAAACAACAAAATGATATTTGTATAGTGCCTTTCATGCCAGGAGGACATCCCAAGGCACAGGACAATCAATGTTTCGTACCCGAGCTGGGGCTAGGGTAGGGTGGAGGGCAGGTGGGGGAAGGAGGTTGATCGAAGGCATGCTTGAAGAGGAGGGTCTTGAGACAGATCTTGAAGGAGGCAAGGGAGTGGGCAAGGCGGAGGGACTACAGGATGGAGTTCCAGAGCGTGGGGGCAGAGTGGCTGAAGGCCCGCCTGCCAATAGTGGGGCGGGTGAGGCGGGGGATGTGAAGCAGGCCAGAGCTCGCTGAGCAGAGGGAGCAGGCAAGTTGGAAGGGGGTTAGGAGATCTCAGAGGTAAGGGAAGCAAGGCCATGGAGGGCTTTGAAGGTGAGGACCAGGATCTTGAACTGTATCCTCTGTGTGCTGGGAAGTCAGTGGAGTTGGGCAAGGATGGGGTGATAGGGTCGTGGAGCCTGGTGCGGGAGAGAACACAGGTTGCAGAGTTCTGGATGATCTGCAGCCTATGGAGGGAGGAGTTGGGGAGGCTGACAAGCAGGGAGTTTATATAGTCAAGCCTGAATGTTATGAATGCGTGTATGAGGGTCTTGGCGGCCTACGTTGTGAGACAGTGGCAGAGCTTGGCAATGTTGTGGAGGTGGGGGAAGGCTGTGTGAATCATGGTACGGATGTGGGTTAGAAAGGATAGTTGAGGGTCAAACAAGACTCCAAGATTTCGGACTGGCTCAGTCAGGTGGAGTGTGCATCCTTGGGTGGTGATGCTGTCAGTGTCTGAGATGTGGAGGCACTGACAAGAGCCAATCAGGAGGGCCTTGGTCTTGTTGATGTTCAACTGTAGAAAGGTAGCTCTCATAAAGTTGATGAAGGTGTGAATAAGAGTTTTGATGGCATTAGGTATGTGATAGGGGCAGAGGCAGGCATTGTGGTAGAGGTGAAGGCAGGCAATCTTGTTGAGGGTTCAGATTTCAGAGAGAAAGGAAGGCTGGGGATTGAATCAGACACCAAGGCTGTGCGCAGGCTGAGGAGGTCAGAGCCACAAGAGAGGAGATGTTGGGGGGAGTGGAGGAGGCTGGATTCCATCTTCTTCATGTTAAGTTGGAGGTAGTTTGAGCTCATCTAGACCTTGATATCTTACAGGCAAGTAGACAGAACATTAATGGATCTGAAGTGAAGAAAAGAAGTGGAATGGTAGATTTCACCATTTGGCGTGGTACTAGACTGGATTCTAGGTTCAATCTTTGATCTGAAATGAACTAACTGACCTTGGGCAGGACATTGCTAAGGGACATTTGGTTTCACTAGCCCTGGTTTAAGAAGAGGAAAAAATCATCCAGGGTTTGCCCTCATGATTGTTATCTAGTCAGCATGCTATAAAGTACATATGCGAATGTTGGTGAGAATGGGTTTTTGTTCCAGGCTTGGTTTCTATGCCAAGTTGAGACACTGGCTTCTATTAATTACTTAGATGTCAGCCAGGCTCTGTTGTTAGTGCTCTCACCTCTGAGTCAAAAGGTTGTGGGTTCAAACCCCACATTAGGACTTTGACTCACAATTGTGGAGTCCTGTATCTTAGTGATTAGAACATTCGTTATGGGCAAGGCGAAACGTTGGACAAGTTTCCTTACTCCACACGCCTCCATTTACCTAGCAGTATGTAGGGATCCAGTTGTTAGTAGCTTGGCAGATCGCTTTTCCAAGGATAATAATCCCTTAAAAATACAATAATAATAATTTGGTCACTGAATCCAAGACTTGTTTGTTGGACACTGCTGAGCACCATATACTTTACAGTATGTTATGTGAAACACTTTGAGACGTCTCAAAGATGTCATTAGGCACTATATCAAATGCAAGGATTATTATTATTATTATTATTATCTACACTGACACTTTAATGCAGTACTTGGGGAGTGGAAAGTGTGTGAATTCAAAATGATTACAAGTCACACAATCAACCCAGACCTGACCCATTGCCTCCTTGTGTAATAATAATAACAATAATAATCCTTACATTTGGCAAAGCGCTTTCATGTTGGGAGGATATCTCAAAACACTTTAGATAATATACTGTAAACTGGAATGACTATTTTGTTAGCAAAACCAAATGTGTTCAAGCTCTTGTCTCTTCGTAACCACAGACTTCCAATGAAATGGCTCCAGTTAGATGGAGAATCCTCCCAAGCCATTATCTGCACACATCAAAGTGAACTAAACATATACCATTACAAACAACTTCCATGTGTTAGCCGTTGTTTACTGAAGTTAGATTAAAATCTAGTTAGTGATTTTCTTCAGCTACAAAATGTCCCAGTTAATTCTAGCCCTGGTTCTCTTAACCTAGGTAATAATAATAATAATCCTTGCATTTGATATAGTGCATTATAGACGTCTCAAAGCACTTCACAGAATATTCTGTAAAGTGGATTGACTATGTAATTTGTGGGCAAAACGCGGCAGCCAATTGTGCACAGCAGTGTCTCCCAAACAACAACAACAACAACAACAAGATTCCATTTATAGAGCGCCTTTCACGTCAGGAGGACGTCCCAAGGCGCTGCACAGTTGGGTCATGACCCGAGCAGGGGGGAAATGGTCAGGGTGAGGGGAGGGAAGGGAGGGAGAGAGGAGGGGGGAAATGGTCAGGGTGAGGGGAGGGAAGGGAGGGAGCGAGGAGGAGGAAGAGAGTCGAGAGGGGAGCTGAAGGCACGGTCAAAGAGAAAGGTTTTGAGACCGGCCTTGAAGGAGGAAAGGGAGGAAGCAAGGCGAAGGCACTGGGGGATGGAGTTCCAGAGCCTCGGGGCTGAGAGGCTGAAGGCCCGACCACCGATAGTAGGGCGGTTGGGGCGGGGGACGTGGAGCAGACCGGAGCCAGAGGAATGGAGGGTACGGGCAGGTAGGTTGGGGGATAGTAGGTTGGAGAGGTAGGAGGGAGCAAGGCCGTGAATGGCCTTGTAGGTGAGGATGAGGATCTTGAAATCAATCCTCTGGGGGATGGGGAGCCAGTGGAGGCGAGCGAGGGTGGGAGTGATGTGGTCCCGAAGCCTGGTGCGGGACAGTACACGAGCTGCAGAGTTCTGAATGACCTGCAGCTTGTGGAGGGAGGTGCCGGGAAGGCCGGCGAGGAGAGAGTTCCCATAGTCCAGCCTTGAGGTGACAAAGGCGTGAACCAGGGTTTCAGCAGCGTGAGGGGTGAGGTAGTGCCGTAATCTGGCGATATTCCGGAGGTGATGGAAGGCGGTGCCAGTTGTGGTGCGGATGTGAGGGAGAAAGGACAGCTCAGGGTCGAACAAAACGCCAAGGTTCCTGACTGGCTTTGAGAGGTGGAGAGTGCAGCCTTGGATGCTGATGGTGTCAGCGCCTGAGGTGCGGAGGCGCTGACGTGAGCCAATCAGGAGGGCCTCGGTTTTTCGCACGTTGAGCTGAAGAAAGTTGTCTCTCGTCCAGGACTCGATGTCGGACAGGCAGACTGTCAGGACATCGGTGGTCGTGGAGTTAAGAGTAGAGGAGGAAAGGTAGAGTTGGGTGTCATCCGCATACATGTGGAAGTTAACAGTTGTCAAGTGGCCAATTTTTTTTAATGGAATTATTAGCCCCAGAAGAAAAGCGATCTACCAATTGACTGACAACTGGTTTCCCACTTACTGCTAGGTAAACAGATGTGTGTGGAGCAAGGAAACCTGCCTAGGGTTTTGCCCTGCCGGGAATTGAGCCCAGGTCCTCGGGGGTGGGGGGAGAAAAGGAGGGATTGCATCTCCCAGCTTTTATCAGCTTGTGTGTCTCACATTGTCAACCAACCCACACCAAATGGACAGTGGAGGGGGTGAGGGGGAGGGAGTCACTGGTAGCAGAAATCTACATGGGTAAACAAATTTGCGGGATCGTTAGGCACCGTTGTTGAATTCAGACCCATGCAGAACACTGAGCAGTTTTGAACTGTAATGGCTGTCAGATCAGCCAAATATAAATACTTTGATCTTTGTCTCCACAAGGTCTAATTATCAGAAGTACTCCAGGGGCTAAAGGAGAAGGGTTTATGTTTGGTAGAGAGATAATGGGGTGAATTTACTCTGTTTATATAGCATTTTAAATAGAGGGAATAGAATTTGGTAAATTGGTTAATACAGCCTTAATTTTGAAGCTGTCTATCTATAAATACTTTTTGGAACTACATAAAACCAAAGTTAAGATTGAATTCAATAATTTGCTAAATTCTGGATGCTCTAAAATGCTACCTACATAGATTAAATAGATTAAATCTAGATCCAGATGGCATTTTTCTCACAAAGTAATCTTGGACAGACCAAGATGAGGTATTGGTGGACAAAATGTCCTGGCCAACGATTGTCCAGATTAAAGAAAAATGATCATTTGCTTCATGGCTATTTGTAGGACGTTGCTGTATGCAAATTGATGGCTGTGTTCACCTACAGTCCCTACATTTTATATCAAAAAACTCTGTGGAACATTTTAGATGCTTCAGCGTGATATAGAACTATACCAAATTCAAAGAGTATTGTTATTAATAATAATAATAAAGTTTCACTGGATGCTGCCTGGTGTCAGCAGCAGAGCAATGGAGCTTGAATAGCAAACATTGAATCCAAAACACTGACTGTCCAGCACCTTGGGACATCCTCCCAACATGAAAAGTGCTATACAAGTGTAATTTTGTTGTTGTTGTTGAATCCTGGATGGTATTGGAGAGTAGGTTTAGGGAATTAGTGTAAAATATTCATAGCACTGCTGGAACTTGTATTTATTCCTTCAGTTAAGAGAATTAATATTCATGGTATTAGCATAAAATTTGATATTAAATGAGGATTACATATTGGTAGTGGTGTAGAACGTTTGACAATATTAGCCAATATTACATAATTTATTATCTTGTCCTCTCTATTGTAACTTTCTTGTAGCTGTTTTTAACTTTAAAATTCTTTTTAGCTTTCTGATTTTTCTTCCTTTCCGTTGATTTGAAAAATTTCAGTTATTGGCTTAAACTACCTTGACAGGGTAGTTTTACGTATGATAATAATAATATCCTTACACTTCATTCAACATCTTTCACATCAGGAGAATGTCTAAAGGCACTTCAATGGTTTTAATGTCAAGTAAAATGAATGATTGTATAGGCAAACACCTACAATTTTGCACACAAAACACCATGAAGTAAATGACCAATTTTATTTGAGGAGTTGTTGGCCAGGGGAACAGGGGAAAATTCATTTTCTTTTCAAATAGTGCCATGGGATCTTTTAATGTCCACCTGAACAGGTAGAGGGAACCTCCGTTTAACATTTCATCTGAAGGGCACCACCCCTGACAATGCAGCACACCTCTAGGACTGCGCTGAAATGTCATCCTGGACTATATGTGTCAAAGTCCTAACATGGGGTTTGAACCCACAACCTTCGGACTCAGAAGTGAGAATCAACCAACTGAGCCAGCCTGACATAATAATAATAATAATAATATAAAGAAAAGAAAATTGATGATTTACAAGGTTGCTATATAGTTGTGATCCTAGCTCATCTCTTATGTGATTTTCACCCCTGAATTTCAAGCTCCCCGAGACACTAACTACAAGTTGTTGTTGAAATAAAATGTTGGGTCTGTGAACCTGAAAGCACACCTAAATGCAGCAACGCTTGGATATATAAACCATCCCCTGTTCAATTTATAATCACATTTTTAGGTTCTTGTAACTTGGTAATACATAAAATACCACTTTGTCAAGCTTCTTTTAATTTTAAAAATAAGGATCCATGCCCCCCCTATTAATCGTCTTTTTCCCCTGGGTATAGGTCTAGCTTTTTTAGCTTCCCTTCTGTCTCACCTGTCCCTCAACTGTCTTTTCTTCCCCACATCCAAGCCATGACCCGCTCTGCCTTCTCTCACCTCCGTAACATTACCCGACTCTGCCACTACCTCACCCCTCAGGCCGCTGAAACTCTTGTTCATGCCTTCATCACCTCCAGGCTCGACTATGCAAACCCCCTGCTTGTCGGCCTTCCCCACTCCTCCCTCCACAGGCTGCAGATAATCCAGAACTCTGCAGCCCGTGTCCTCTCCACACCAAACTCTGTGATCCCATCTACCGCATTCTCGCCCGACTCCATTGGCTCCCTATCCTTCAGAGGATCCACTTCAAGATCCTGGTCCTCACCTACAAAGCCCTCCATGGCCTCGCCCCACCCTACCTCTGCGACCTCCTAACCCCCTACCAACCCGCCCACTCCCTCCGCTCAGCCGGCTCCGGCCTGCTCCATGCCCCCTGACCCACCCGCCCCACCATTGGCGGGAGAGCCTTCAGCCACTCTGCCCCCAACCTCTGGAATTCCATCCCCCAGTCACTCCGCCTCGCCCCCTCCTTAGCCTCCTTCAGGTTCTGCCTCAAGACCCCCCTTTCCCTCCCTTCACCCTCCCTGACCCCAGCTCGGGTCTGAAATGCTATACAGTATCCAGCACCTTGGGACATTCTCCCGACGTGAATGGCGCTATACAAATGTAATCTTGGTGGTCGTGTTGTTCTCTTTAGAGTTCAGCATCTAAAGTCAGGCATTATCTTTGTTCCTATTCTTTAAATCCTGCTCACAACTTCTTCCTATCATTTCAGAAGTACAATATGTTTTACTGAACACAATCTTCTACATCCATTCTCCCTGAATATTTGAAGAGTGTCAGTCACGTTATTTCTATTCTATGAAACATGGCTCACATGGCTCAATACTTCATTTGCCTTTGCAGCTGCTGCTCTGCAATATAACATTCATTTTTGAAATTATCTCTGGGATTTTCATGCCAATATGTATTACTTTCCTCAGAATTAAATGTCATTTCCTATACACATTCATAAGCCTGATTGGAAAGTATATAATGCAGTTCTCATTGAATGTTATCTAGATTTCCTCCTACCATCCAGCTTTTAATGTTATCAAGATTTCCTCCTTACAAAAACAGAAGTGCCTGGGAATACTCAGCGGGTCAGGTAGCATCTACGGAGAAAGGAAAGTGAGTCAATGTTTCAGGTCCACGACCCTTTGTCAGAACTGGGGCATGTTGGGAGTGAGAGGCTTTTAAGGCCTAACAGAAAGGTGGTGTCCTTTTTGTTTTCCGCAAGCACAACTCTGAGCTTCCGGTTTCTTGCCATTTCAATTCTCTCTCCCACTCGCACTCTGACCTCTCCATCCACGGTCTCCTACGCTGCTCCAATGAGCCACAGCGCAAGCTCGAGGAACAGCACCTCATTTATCTGCTAGGGTCCTTACAGCCCTCTGGTCTCAATATTAATTTCAACAATTTCAAACCATAACAGCTCACCATCCCCCTTCCCCTCTTCTGTGATCATTACCATATCATTTTGGTCCCAGACACATCTTTTCTCTCCCTGGTCTGCCTTGTTTTGCAGTATTAACACCTCTATTCCCCTGCTTTGTTGCAATCGCCCCTTTGTTTTGCATCAACACCTCTTTAACCCATCATCCTCTGTGCTTTACCCCATTTTCTCCTTTGTCTTCCTTGCCCTGCCTCCCCCTCTCTCTTCACCCTTAAAAGCTTCTCCCTCCCAATATGCCCCAGTTCTGACGAAGGGCCGTGGACCTGAAACGTTGACTCACTTTCCTTTCTCCATAGATGCTGCCTGACCTGCTGAGTGTTCCCAGTGACTTCTGTTTTTGTTTTCAGATTTCCAGCATCTGCAGTATTTTGCGTTTTGTTTCCTCCTAACATCCTGCTTTCCTAAACAATTTAAGAGTAATAATAATCCTTGGATTTGGTATGGTGTCTTTCACATTAGGAAGAGGTCCCAAAATTTTTCACAGGGTATATTGTAAAGGGCAATGACTATGTCATTGTGGAGTCCTGTGGAGTCCTGTAGCTCAGTGGTTAGAGCACTCGCTTTGCAAGCGAGAGACCTGAGTTCAATTCCAGGCAGGGCGAAACCTTGGGCAAGTTTCCTTACTCCACACGCCTAATAATAATCCCTCCAAAACCAAAAACAATAATAAATTGGTCATTTTCAATCCACGACTGTTTGTGGGACATTGCTGTGCGCAATTGGCTGCCGCGTTCTCCCACAAATATACAGTCAATTCACTTTACAGTATATTCTGTGAAGCGCTTTGGGACGTCCTCCCGACGTGAAAAGCGCTATATCAAATGCAAGGATTATTATTATTATTATTATTATTATGTCTTTTGTGGGCTTGTAGTCCAGGACACCAGGGGATACCCCCTTCTCTTTTCGAATAGTGCCATGGGATCTTTGACATCCACCTGAACAGGCAGATAGGACCTCGGGTTAACGTCTCATCTGAAAGACAATGCAACAATGCAACACCCCACCAGCACTGCACTGGAGTGTCAGTCTGGAGTATATGAGTTCCAAGTTCTCACTTGGTACTTGAACACACAACCTTCTGACTCGGAGGTGAGAGTGCTACCAGTTGAGCCATGCTGACCCACAACCTAAGACAATGAGTATAAAAAGATGTAATTTGTTTCAAATGTAACATGGGCTCATAAAGAGCAAGAGGACACAATTATATTCTTCCTAATTAAAAAAGAACTGGATTTGGGATATCCATTCCTCTGATGCTATGCCAGCGATTCCTCTGAGGTCAAAGAGGTCTGGGAAAAAGTTTACTTGCACAGTACTATTTATTATGTGAGTTGCTTGCTACAATGGATACTGGAGTGGTGCCAGAGGACTGGAAGGTTGCAAATGTTACTGCCCTGTACAAAAAGGGGCGGAAGGATAAACCTGATCATTCCAGGCCAATCAGCCTAACATCATTAGTAAAGAAATTTCTGGAGACTATAGTCCGGGACAATATAAATTCTCAATTAGAAAAATATGGTTTAATAAAGGACTGTCAACACAGATTTGTTAAAGGCAGATCATGCCTGACAAACCTAATAGAATTTTTTGATGAAGTGACTGAGAGGGTGGATGAAGCTAGTGCAGTAGACGTAGTTTATCTAGATTTTCAAAAGACATTTGACAAAGTTCCACATAAGAGGCTTATAAACAAAATAGAAGCCCACGGTATTAAAGGGACTGTGGCAACATGGATCCAGAACTGGCTAGGAGACAGAAAGCAGAGAATGGTAGTAAACAGTTGCTTTTCTGACTGGAGGGAGGTGTGTAGTGGTGTCCCTCAGGGGTCGATATTGGAATCACTGCTCTTTCTGATCTATATTAATGATCTGGACCTGGATATAGGGAGCACAACTTCCAAAATTGCAGACGGTACTAAGCTAGGAAAAGTAGTTCATAATGAGGAGGATAGCACCAGACTCCAAGAGGACTTAGACAGACTGGTAAAATGAGAATGAGCGGAAACGTGGCAGATGAGATTTAATGTGGAGAAATGCAAAGTGTTGCATTTTGGTAGGAAGAATGAGGAGAGGTAGTATAAGCAGATGGTGCAATCTTAAAGGGGGTGAAGGAATAGAGACCTAGGGGTTCACATAAGCAAATCTCTGAAGGTGGCAGGACAGGTAGATAAAGCTTTTAAAAAAGCAAACGGGATACTAGGTTTTATAAATAGGGACATAGAATTCAAAAGTCAGAAGGTTATGTTGAATATTTATAAAATGTTGGTTAGGCCTCAGTTGGAGTACTGCATTCAGTTCTGGGCACCGCACTTTAGGAAAGAGGTTAGAGCATTGGAGAGGGTGCAAAGGAGGTTTACCAGGATGGTACCAGGAACAAAGGACCTTAGTTATGAGGGGAGGTTAGCGAAACTAGGATTATTCTCCCAAGAGCAGGGAAGAAGAAGGGAGGATTTAATAGAGGTTTTCAAGATCATGAGAAGATTTGATAGGTTAAACCGGGAAAAACTGTTTCCACCGGCATGTGGGTCAGTAACCCGAGGACACTGATTTAAGATAGTTGTTAAAAGAAACAGAGGGAAGGTAAAGAATTTTGTTTTCACCCAGCAAGTTGTTTGGATCTGGAATGCATTACCTGAAAGGATAGTGGAAGCTGATTCAATAACAACTTTTAAGAGAGAAGTAGATGGGTATTTGGGGAGGGCAGGATTGCAGGGCTATGGAGAGAAAGCGGGCCAGTGGGATTGAGTTGGATTGCTCTTTTAGGAGCCGGCGCAGAGGCGATGGGCCGAATGGCCTCTTTCTGTGCTATATGATTCTATGATTTTATGAACGGTGGATTTCTTAACTTTACTGCATACCATCTCTTGAATGACTGAAAGTGCAAAATAGTAAAAGGATATCATACAAAAAAATCTTTACATACTAGATACAGATCCTGAACTACCCACAGGCAAGTTGGTAAACTACACAAAACTGAGTCTCACTTTCCAGGTTTTCTTGATATGATGATCAAAACATCATGAAGAGCTAATAAAAACATTTTTACAACATCTTTAGCATCTGTATTTGTCAGCTCAACTAATAAAATATGAAATTTATAAAAATTTCATACAAGACACAATAGTACTTTTACTTTTGAAATGTCTATTTCTTATGTCTCTTTCCTTCTTGGAACTTTGAACTCAGTTTAGGCTGACACCCCAATACAGTGTTGGGGGTGTGGAGCAATGTCGGAGGTGCCTTCCTTCGAATGATGTGTTAGACTGAGGTCCCATGTGCCCGTTCAGGTGGACGTTAAAGATGTTATGGCACTAAAAGTGAACAGAGTTTCTCCTAGTTTCCTGAACATCAATCCCAAGATAAAATTGGTCCTTCACTTCATGACTGTTTGTGAACATTGCTGTGTGCAAACTGGCGGCTCCATTCGCCCACCAATATGCAGTTACCAGACTTCTCAGTGAAATCTTGTGAAGCTCCTTGAGATGTCTCAACAATGTGATAAGGCACTTTATCAAACTGAAGTATTATTATTACAGTTCTTGCCTAAACATAAAATGCTACAGCTAATTATTGATCATTTATCATTTTGGTTAAATATGATTCTTTTTATGAAGAACAATTTCAGGAATTAAACTGGCATAGATGATCGGTGAGTTCTTCTCAACATATAAATCAATTCAAGCGAAGCACATTTATCAGCTCAAGCCTTCAAACAAGATAAATATCGCTTACAGATGTTGATAATTCAAGACATACATTTCCTCAGAATTAATATAAAGTGCTGTGGTAATTCATAATTGACCAGAAAAAGGAATGTCAAACCTCTCACTGCTCAATTAAAGTAAAATTGACTGGTTCTATATTGCTGTAGTTCTCATGGTACAGCCAGATTCTTCTTCACTTTTGCCATCTTGCGGTGGATTTATCCAAAGCAGCAAAGAAGTGTTTACGCAGATTACTGAATCTGTAACCAGCGTTTACTTGTAGGATCCTTTATAAAATGTGAGTCTGACCTGAGCATGTGTGGTCTTTTCTCATAATCCTCTTTAAAATGATTATAAGGCAAAGCATAGGATCTTATAAAATGCTGCATCAAGGATGAGATAAATGGATGTTGGCTCGGTTTAATTGGTAACTCATTTATCTATAAATCAGTAGGTTGTGGGTTCAAACCCAACATTAGGGCTTTTAACTCACAGACCAGGCTGACACCTCAATGCCGTAATAGGGGAATGCTGCATTGTCGAAGGTGCCATCCTTTGGCTGAAACATTAAGATGAGGTCCGATTAGGTCCTATCTGTCTGTTCAGATGGACGTTAAAGATCCCATTTGGACCAATTGAAAAGATAAAGGTGTTTCTCACGGTATCCTGGCCAACAATCCCAGATAAAATTGGTCATTCCCTTCATGGCTATTTGTGGCAAGTTACCGTACTTAAATCGGCCTCCTTATTTGCCGAAAAAATGCACAGTCACTAACCTTCACAGAAAAATCCTGTGAAACACTTTGAGATGTCTTGAAAACATAATGAGGTACTAAATCAAATGCAAGGATTATTATTATATGTCACATCTACTGAATTAATAAAGAAACTTCAATGGTCGTAAAGAATATTTCTGCTGTGCGTTGAATCAGCTGATCTGAGCCGGGGAAAACAAATGGAGAGCTATCTCAGCTTCACTACTTCTGGGCTGAGGAAGGGAAGAATCAGCCAAAGTTTCTGTTTCGTTATGGGACGTCCTCCCAAAGGTGTTATACAAATGTAATGTTGTTATGCGTAAACCCTGATGGAAGTGCCTGAGGGTGAAGTAAACATTACATGAGTCACCTCCTGGGTGTTTATAAATCTGGAAAGAATTTTTGCTTCTGTTTCTCAAATGCTAACTTGTCATTATTTTTTATCCAGTGATTGTAATTGATATCTTTTTTCCTAGCTGCAAAGAAAGAGCGATAATGTCCAGTGATACATTATAGAAATAAGCTAACAGGAAGATAGAGAAAGGTCACTCGTGAGGGCCCAGATGCTGCTATATTCATTTAAAGAGGGCAATTTGTCAGAGAATTCCTGGAGAAAAGATTACTGGTTCATAATTTCATGGACTTCTCTTCTGTCATCATAAATATATATGACCAATTAAATGTATCGCCTTAGACATCCTGATTGTAATCTTAATTAATTCTTAGTTTATTAGTATTCTTACCTTGTTGTGTGGTAAAGCACATAACAGAACTAAAGTACATGACTTGAAGAATGGGCATGAGAAGTTCAGAAAAGGTTTAGCACCTCATCATGTTGTCAAGACATCTCAAAGTGTTTCACAGGATTTTACTGTGAAGGTTAGTGACTGTGCATTTTTTCACCCACAAACAAGTCACTGCACTTTAGAGCATATCCTTGGAAATGCTTTGGGACATCCTCCTAATCTAAGGATTATAGTTATTATTATAAATTGAATATCAAATCTACAATGTTCACATTGGAATTGGGATACAGCTCAATAACCAAATATTAAAAAAATAAAAAAAATACTTAAAATGATTCGATAAGGAAGAGTGGGAACTTTTCCTGTCCAAGAGGTCAATATTAAACCTCGTACTACTCCATCTCTTTTCAATGATCCTGGTGATATTAATATTTTTGAAGCACAATTTTAAATTCCCATTGCTCCCAATTTACAGATCTCTGCCATTTATCTCAATTATTCAGCAAGGTTTTTTTGTTCATTAACTTATTCAACATTTATTTAACATTGCTATGGGCAGGGAGAGATATATTACAGCAAAAATGCAAGGCATTGTCATTATTTTAGGAGGAAAAGAATGTAATGGAACATGGGATAGCCTAGATCAAATCAAAGATAAAAGCTGAAATCAAAATATAAAAATTGAGTGGATGAAGAATGGGAAACAGAGAGAGAAAACAGGAGACAATATTAATAATAATAATCCTTGCATTCGAAGTAGAGCTTTTCACGTCTTCTAGACTTCTCAAAGCGCTTCACAGAATATACTGTAAAGTCAATTACTGTATATTTGTGGGCGAAACACAGTAGCCAATTGTGCACAGCAGTGTCCCACAAACAGTCGTGGATTGAGTAACCAAATTATTATTGTTTTTTTTTGAAGGATTATTATCCCTGGAAAAGCGATCCGCCAATTGACTAACAAGTGGGTTCCTACTTATTACTAGGTTAAACAGAGGCATGTGGTATAAGGAAACTTGCCCAACATTTCGTCCTGCCAGGAATAGAACCAAGGTCTCTCGCTTGCAAGGTGAGTGGTTAAGAGTATTGAGTATTGTGGTAGCTAAATGGGACTCACAATTTGAAATTAAAATTGTTGTCTTTGGAACACCAAAAGCTGGTAAAACCAGACCTGTGCATTGGTATCTAGCCTATTCATTGGATCTTTTACTTTTCTTGGTTGAAAAAAGGTCTAAAAACAGCATGGCAGCTGAAATAATAAACCAAGATCACTTTCTGGCCACTTTTCACACTTTGCTGGATTTCAGAATACAAACTTAGCCATATTCAAGCCCTGCACACTAAATGGCAAAATGAATTGAATGCATAATGCAAATTCAAATCCAATATTGCAAATCTCCAGTGGATTATTCATGCAACAGGAACTATAAAAAAGTACCAATCATTATCAAAATAGTAGTGTCCCATTGAATTTATATTCATGACTTTCCAAAGTAATACACCAATGTCCTGCAGATAGAACTTGCAGCTTGTTATAGCTTTCATTTTATATATACAATCTACAATGTAGATGACAGGGAGAGCAGAACTAAATGACTTAAAATCTGTTCCCTTTCAATTAAAATTGTGGCTACATTATTTGTTTTCATTTCACTGGGTTCATATTAGAGTAATAAAGCTGCTCCTGGCTTCTGAATATGTGAATATGAGTCTTTATTTTAGCACTACATTGCGTGAGCTGAAAAAATTGCAAAACCATCTGTCCTAGGGAGGCAGGAATTTTTTGGACTCATTGGCAACGTAAAGATTCACAAGATGCTGAATAACATAGTGAAAGTGCTAATAAGGAAATGTTGGCCAAAGCTTTCAAAGAGTTACTACCACCCGAGACATGTACCAAATGCACTGAAAAGTGAGTGGCTGCTTTAATATGAGGTGGTTGTAAAACAGTCCAGGACCTAAAGGAAAATGGAAATAAATCTATGGCCTGAAATTCAATCAAGTCAGCCTGTAAGACCATTTTGTCATGAGATTAAAATTGTACAAAATTTTAAAAAATTGTTGAAATCAGTATCAATCTGAGAGCTAATTTTTCAAAGTTCCTAAAAAATGTCTTCCAAGTTAAGCCTGAATTTAACAACTTTCCACAATTCTTCACAATTATAAATTAACAACTTGCATTTACATTGCGCTCTTCATGTAGGGAAGCATGTCTGAGCATTTAAAGGCAAAGCAACTGTAAAGACTGAGTGAAATTTCAAGCTTCAGAATCACAAGTAAAATACAAGGAAACCTCATCATTACATGGTGGGCTGGCTCCAATGTCTCACTGACCACATTCCAGGAAATGTCTTGGTCATCAGGTCACTGCTGATATCCCTTCTTGCATATTATGTGCATGCTGCGCTGCACTGGAATTGCCACTGACATGCGTAAAGTCACATCAGAGGCATTTCCTGCGTAGAGCATCCAATGCATAGACAATGATGTTAAAGGCCTAAATGACCTAGAAGTTCACCATATTGTACTTCCCAGTGAGTATATGTCCACTTTAGCTGGAACCGAGGCAGTGCTCTGTAGAAAGACAGTGCTCTGTTTCCTAAAATGAGGTTTGCCTGTAAATGCAAACTCAAATTCTAAAAAACAAAAGTAAATGACGCAAATATTTTGAAACAAGTCAGTGGGGTGGCACAGCATGTGGTAATGAGAAAAGAACAGAAGCCGAATGAAAGGTTAAAAATAACAAAACACAATTAAAGTTAAATATGGTCTGATGAAGCAAGAGCGTAAACAAAATGCACAAGAATCTAGCGGAACACATATCGGGTTAAAAAAAAGTTGGACGCAGTACAATTTTATAAATAAATAGCTAGCCTGTGCCATGAAACAGTGCCAACAATGCTTTATAGTTCTCGAGAGTCCTGGCTCTAAATAGGCTTCAGTTCTATGTTTGAACTCCTAATTGAAGCCAAACAAATATGGTAATTCAATCATAAGACATCTTAGACATTCTGTTGGAGAGAACAATATTAATACTTGCCTTCATTGCTGCCATGTTGTTTTTCTATTGCAAACCTAGAATGCCTATACCCTGTTCTGCCCCACTTTCAGCTTTCAACCACTTTGCCCCCTGGAACTCTTTTCCAAAATCCCTCCACCTCACCCCTCCCAGTCTGCTTTCAAAACCTTCTAAAGATTTTTCTCTTTGACCAGCTCCCCTCTCACTTTCCTAATGCTCTCCCATCTTAGGCTCTGACTCAGGCTTTGTGAACGGCTTTGAGACATTCTCTATGGGAAGGATGCTATATAAGTGCATATTACTGTTGTTGCTGTTGTAGTGTAAGCCACTGCCAAGATTCAAAGCATCAGAGAAAATAAACGTAAGTCACGAAGAAGTGGTTAGTGGCCAACATACTTGGTGTTTAAAAGCATGTAGATTAATGAAGAAGGGATGTTCTTAAGGTCTGGTAAAAAAATAAATATGCACTGAAAGAAGTTTTGGTGAAATTATTGGCAAAGCAGTGAATAGGGTGATAATAGACAAACATTCCTGCAGAGATAGAATAAAATGAGAGAAAACACAGAACCTTGGGGAACCTGAGTTCAAGGATATAGAAAAGAGGATGAATCACCAACTGGTGTACAGAATAGTTTGGGATGAAAAGAAATGGGCATGAAAAGAATTTTTGGTCAAAGTTCATAAAATGCTAACTTTGAGAATGCATAGCCTTCTCAAAGGCTAGATTTTTTGGGGTCAACCAATTGTTTGACATTGCCAGAAAACCATCATCATGCTTAAGAGACTGAGAATTCCTCATATGAATGTCACCTATAAATGAAAATTTCCCTATGTCTGGAAAGGAATTCACTCCAACTCAGGACTCATTTTTTGCAGAACCTTCAAAACGTTCATGCAGTCTCTGACCACTTTCCTCTACCTCCATCGAAACAAATCAAAATGCTTGCCTCTTTTCCTGTGGCTTTTATCTCCCCCCACCCTTTCCTCTTAGATCCTACCCTCAGCTCCAATGACCAGACAGAATTGTCAAGCGTTTTGGGACACGCTCCAGACACTATATGAATATAAATTGTATTGTATCTCCTTTCCAGCTTGGATCTCCATTCTCACTCTGTTTATAAAGTGCTTTAACAAGTTCTCTCTATCTGAATGGTGCACATCACTTTTGTAAAAATTAAAAAAACTGAAAATGTTTTAGAACGAGAGTAGATCAGCCAGTTACCAATTGTTGAATGTGAACAATAATTTGGGCTCATATGGTATTACAATTGGGTCAGTTTTATATTTTTGTGTTTGGGTTGTGATAGCTTTCTATCTGTTTTTCTATATTTTTCTTGGTCCTTCACTGCTTGTTGAATATAAAACATATTGTACTTGTGAAAAGAGTCCAGCGTACTTTTCCACTAGAGCAAAGGATTTTAACAGGGGATATGGTAAGTTTGGAAAATTGGGGACGAGGGGTATAGTCTGAGGAATGTTGTCAGAAGAATTATAGGAGGGATTAGAAGGAATTTCGGCATTAGGAGGGTTATGCCATGATCTGCTCTGCCTTTCCCCATCTCTGCAACATTCCCGACTCCGTGACTCCCGAGCCGCAAAAACCCTCATAAATGCCTTCATTACAACCAGGTTCGACTATGCCAATGCCCTGCTTGTCAGCCTTCCCAACTCTTCCCTCCACAAACTGCAGATCATCCAGAACTCTGCAGCTCGTGTCCTCTTCAGCACCAGGCTCTGTGACCCCATCACATGCACCCTCGTCCAGCTCCACTGGCTCCCCAACCCTCAGAGCATCAAATTCAAAATCCTCATCCTCACCTTCAAGACCCTCCATGGCCTTGCTGCCTCCTATCTCTCCGATCCTCTAATCCCTTTTCAACGTGCCCTCTCCCTCCACTCAGCAGACTCTGGCCTGCTCCATATTCCCTTCCCAGCCCGCCCCACCATCGGTGGTCGGGCCTTCAGCCTCTCTAACCGCCCCCCCCTCTGGAACTCCATTCCACATTCCCTTTGTCTTGCTCCCTCCCTTGTCTCCTTCAAGGCATGCCTCAAGACCCTCCTCTTCGGCCACCATCCTACCCCCACCCTCCCCGC
This sequence comes from Callorhinchus milii, assembly GCF_018977255.1. Lineage (NCBI taxonomy): Eukaryota > Metazoa > Chordata > Chondrichthyes > Chimaeriformes > Callorhinchidae > Callorhinchus > Callorhinchus milii. The sequence goes on along the minus strand of NW_024704744.1, from coordinate 30,159,235 downwards.
CTTCCATCCTCCCTGATCCCAAACGCTCCCCCACCTCACCCCGAACCCCTCAGGTCCTGATCCCTGACTGTTCAGCGTCTTGGGACATCCGGACATGAAAGGCGCTTTACAAATGCAATTTGGTATTGTATCGAGTTGTGGAATTAATTACCACAAGTGATTATTGAGGTTGGTTCAACAGAATAACTCAAAAGGGAACTGAATAAACGAGCAATGAAAATAATAAGGAATGTAGGAAAAGAGCTAGAATATGGGGTTAATAAAAAGAGTGATGTAAAAAAAGCATTGGCACAGACACAGTGAGTTGACTAAGCCTTTTTCTCTAGCTGAAAATGTATATTTTTCTTTTTCTATATATAATAAGATGAATACGTTCTTGAGTTAAAGCTCTGCACATATGGCAAATGTAAATATATCAGTTTTGCATCTTTCTAATTGGGTTTAGAAGAAAATGAGCCTGCAGGCACAGAGATTAGATCAATGCAGAGAGAAATGTCTTTACCACAATGTGAAAGCCAGCCGCTCAGTCATTAATCACTGTCATACAAAGTGTAAACAAAGGGAGCAAACAATTCAAAGGGGAAGGTTTGCCATGCTGTACGAACAAGATTGAGATATTTTAAATGAGGTCAAGTCTGCAAAACTACCTGTAGCAACTGATTGAAACCATCAAATGAGGGTGGTTGTCATGGCTTTGTATTTGGCAGGAGAAAAGAAAAATCAGAAAAATCTCACCAGCTGGTTTGGAAACTGCATTGTGTCCTACATTGTCACTATTTAAGTGGGTCGTTTACCCAGAGTGGAGGAGGCACTTTCTGAACAATGTCATTATGAACGACAATGTTAGATTACAGTACCTATCAGAATTCTAGTTATGGAGAGACATTCAATGTACAAGCAATTGGAAAATAATCCCTGTACCTTTAACCGTGTAAGGGCTTTATTGTTGCTCTCAGTTCTGCGCTGAAAATAAGGCCACATATAAACAAAGATACATTTTATCCTCTAATGCCATGAACCTTAAGAATGTTCACGAAAACGTTGCCAAATGTGCTCCAATGATAACATCTGTATGCCAATGTAATTTTTACAGAAAGGTGATATTTAGCAATGAGTGAAACTACCTGCAAAATAGCGAATTTGTTTTTATTGTTCATTGCTCTAGGTTTTCATGTGTTAGAGCATTAAATTATGCTTGAAGCTGATGGGACACAATCAAGTGAATGAAAGCATTCTAAATCATATTAGGGCTGTGTCTCCACAGGGAAGACTCCTATATCTCATTGTACAATGTAATATTGTGTTCCAGATATTAAACTGGATTAGTACCAAATGGATACATACAAGAATCTTCACCATGGGTATTGTCATTTTCAGAGGGTGTGGAATTGACTTTCTTCTTAATAATTCTCACATAACAAATCTACAGCAGTAACACATCTCACAGAACATTACCAGGTTGAAAAATGTGGAATGGCTCTGCTTATGTAACATTTCAGAGGATCTAGGATTTATCAATTCAATGTTTGAATTCAGTCCTAACTTTGAAGTTAGTTATCTGTAGTTTTTAAAATCATTTTCTATAAAATTCTTTATGAAGAGAGTAAATCTAGATCTAGATGATGTTTCTCCCCAGTGATGTGCNTTTTTTTTATGGTTCTGGATATCTGACATGTGCAGAAATCCAATGCATGCTTAACAGCATCCAAACCAGACTGAGAGTTCCACATACATATGTCACCCAGACATGAAATTTTTCCTATCTGGAATAGAATGTGTACTCTCTCCCTGAAGGAATGGAACCATCTTACCTATGGAGACCCGTAGCGTAGTGGAAGCGAGAGGAGCAAGAGGAGCGAGAATATAGAAGAATTAGAGGGGATCATATAGAAACCTATAAGATCATCAAAGGACATGATAGAGTAGACAGTGGGAGATTGTTTCCCCTGGTTGGAGAAACTAAAACCAGTTGTCACAACCTTAAAATTAGAGGCCAGCCCTTTCGCACTGAGTTGAGGAAGAACTTCTTCGCTCAAAGGGTCGTGAATGTATGGAACTCGCTACCCCAAAGGGCTGTTGTCGTTCAGTCCTTGAGCATATTCAAGACTGAGATAGATAGATTTCTTATTGCAAAAGGGATTAAGGGATATGGGGATAAGGCAGGGTTATGGTATTAGCTGGAGTTAGATTAGAAGATCAGTCATGATTGAATGGTGGGGCAGGCTCGAAGGGCCGAATGGCCTACTCCTGCTCCTACATGTTATGTTATGTTATGTTATGTTATGTTATGTTATGTTATGTTATGTTATGTTATGAGAGGACCCAGGTTCGATCCCCTGCGGGGCGAAACCTTAGTCAAATTTCCTTACTCCATTTGCCTCTGTTTACCTCGCAGTAAGTAGGTACACAGTTGTTAGGTGGATTGCATTTTGGGGGTAATAAACGCTTCAAAAAAAATGTGGTCACTCAATTCACAACTGTTTGTGGGGACACTGCTCAGTGCTTTTTGGCTTTTTGGGACAGTGTCCCAGTAACCAGCAGGCCACTATCCTTAAACTGGAAATCTGATGTCCAGTGTGGCCAGTGTGTCCAGTACAGGGGCAATGATTTTGAACACTGATGGTTGGGTTCCCCAATATTATTATTATCATTATTATTATCATTATCACTAGCACATCCGTGAACCAGTAACTAATTAACACATTGACTGAGCACCATTTTTGAGCAAAGAGTTAATTAACACCATTGGTACATATTATATATTGCAATTTTCACTCCATAATGTTTATCGATTAAATTACTCAGTGATCTGTGATTTGAATTTCGTTCATGATTTAATGCATAAATTTGGATTGGCTTTGTCCCAACCAAGATATAAGTAAACTCCTGGTGAAACTGCCATGAACCGTAGAGACGAATAATATCATTTTAATCTTCCACTGCTCTGGGCTGATTGTGTTTCTTTTGAGTGTTACACAATGTTACCTTGTCCATATTTATGAAACAAATTCTTTGGGGATTCAATGACTACTGATGTTTAAATAAAGGGAAGTACTAGACATTAATCTTTTCTCCTAGAAGCTCCAGTTTGAATCAAATTCTGGGTAGCATTCCATTATTTTTTTTGTCAGTCAGGTGTCTGACTTATGCAGAAACCAATCACTATGCTTAATATATAATAATCTTTACATTTGGTATAGTGCCTTTCATGTCTGAAAGATGTCCCAAAGTGCTTCACAGCATATACTGTCAAGTGCAGTGACTGTGTGTGTTTTGTTTCGAACGCTGCAGCCAATTTCTGCACATCAATGTCCCACACCAGCCATGAAGTGACTAATTTATTTGGGGGATTGTTGGCCAGAACACCAGGACAAACTCCATTCTCTTTTTGAATAGTACCATGGCATCTTTGATATTCACCTGAACAGGCAGACAGTGTATCAGTTTAATATCTCAAGTCCCAACATGTGACTTGAATCCACAATCTTCTGACTCAAAGGCGAGAGTGCTACCAACTGAACCCAGCTAATGCATCCAGACCAGTCTGTGAGTTCTATATATGTACACATGGAAGTTTCCCTGTACCATTACACTGGTATTGAAATGCACATTCTCTCCCCAAAGGAAAGGCCCCTCTTACCCAATTTTGGAAACTTATCAGCAAATGGTTTGCAAGAGCCCAGCCTTGGGCAGCCCAGATTATGTTGGGATGCTGCTGGAGTTTAATTAGCAGAATTAGACTACACTCTTAGGGCTTTGGCTTATAGGGTTAACAGGATCTGAGCAGGAAAAATCCCAGCCCCCCTATCTGCTCCTCCAAGTCCCAAAGATGAACCAGGCTGGCTCATCCATATCAGCAATGCCTAGAGTACTGCAAACCCACCTAATTCAGGAAGCAAACTACCGAGACTTATCTGCTCAAGCAAAGCACTGAGACATGTACATTTGCACAGTGAGTAATAACAATAAATAAGGCCTGCATTTGATATACCACCTTTAATGTAAAAACACCTCAAAACACTTCACAGGTAATATTTGTCAACTGTAGTGACTGTATTTGGAGTCAAACATGGCAGCTATACGCCCTCAGCAATTTCCCACAAACAGCATGAAGTGAATGATCAATTTTATCTGGAGGTCAGCATTTTGGGAGAAAATCCCTTGTCTGTTTTGAATAGTGCCATGGAACTTTTATTGTCCATCTGAACAGGCATACCAGACCATGTTAAACACCTCATCCACAGAATGATAACTCTGAGAATTCAGTGTTCTTCCTGTACTGCTCTGCAGTGTCAGCCTAGAACATTGGCTTCCAGTAATTGAACAGTTTAGCCCAATTGTCTATGCCTACCCCTTAGCACCTTGCAAAAGGGTACAATTAGTGGCGTCTCTGTTCCATTAGCTGTGCTGTTCGTGCTGCCAACATGGCATCAGCTATAGTTATAGAACAATCAATGCTCAGTGTTTAGTGGTGTGAAAGCTCCTCTGGCAGTTTATGTCATAGACAGAGCCATTTTATTGTTTTTGTTACAAAAGCAGTAGCTTTGATGCTGAATCAGTAACCCATAACACTGACAGCAATGCCTAATCTGCATCATAGTTGCATTCAATTGGAAGAAGTTGTGTAAATCCTGAAAAAGAGAATTTAAAGAGAATATCAATCTGGGAATGAGACACTTGCAATGTAAAATAATTCCTCTCTCCCCTACCCTAAGAAAGACAAATTTAAATAAACTCAAGAGATTGGCCTCCATCTGTGCTGAAATTTTATGATTCTAAGTGCAATTTTGCTGAGCAACAATTGCCAGAGAGTCAAATAGTTTTGGAAACAGTTCTACTCTGGAAAATAGAAGCTAAATTCCTTCTGGTTTGACATGATGCACCTACAATTATGAACAGTATATATGCTCTCTGACTCAATGTTGATATGCAGCAAATACAGCAGTTTTTACACCAATAATACATGCAAAACAACAACAACAACAACAAGATTCCATTTATAGAGCGCCTTTCACGTCAGGAGGACGTCCCAAGGCGCTGCACAGTTGGGTCATGACCCGAGCAGGGGGGAAATGGTCAGGGTGAGGGGAGGGAAGGGAGGGAGAGAGGAGGGGGAAATGGTCAGGGTGAGGGGAGGGAAGGGAGGGAGCGAGGAGGAGGAAGAGAGTCGAGAGGGGAGCTGAAGGCACGGTCAAAGAGAAAGGTTTTGAGACCGGCCTTGAAGGAGGAAAGGGAGGAAGCAAGGCGAAGGCACTGGGGGATGGAGTTCCAGAGCCTGGGGGCTGAGAGGTTGAAGGCCCGACCACCGATAGTAGGGCGGTTGGGGCGGGGGACGTGGAGCAGACCGGAGCCAGAGGAACGGAGGGTACGGGCAGGTAGGTAGGGGGATAGTAGGTTGGAGAGGTAGGAGGGAGCAAGGCCGTGAATGGCCTTGTAGGTGAGGATGAGGATCTTGAAGTCAATCCTCTGGGGGATGGGGAGCCAGTGGAGGCGAGCGAGGGTGGGAGTGATGTGGTCGCGAAGCCTGGTGCGGGACAGTACACGAGCTGCAGAGTTCTGAATGACCTGCAGCTTGTGGAGGGAGGTGGCGGGAAGGCCGGCGAGGAGAGAGTTCCCATAGTCCAGCCTTGAGGTGACAAAGGCGTGGACCAGGGTTTCAGCAGCGTGAGGGGTGAGGTAATGCCGTAGTCTGGCGATGTTCCGAAGGTGATGGAAGGCGGTGCCAGTTGTGGTGCGGATGTGAGGGAGAAAGGACAGCTCAGGGTCGAACAAAACGCCGAGGTTCCTGACTGGCTTTGAGAGGTGGAGAGTGCAGCCTTGGATGAACAAATGGGTAAAACTTATATTGAGTATTATGGGCATCAACTTTGCCGATGTCAGGCCGATGCCGATTTCCTATTCTAATAATAATGATAATCTTTGCACTTGATGTAGCGGATCTCATAACATGAAATGTCTCAAAGCTTTTCAGGATTTTGCTGTAAATTGTAACATCTGTGTATTGGGTGGGCAAATACAGCAGATAATTTGCGCACACCAATGTTCCACAAAAAAAAATTGAATCACCAATTGTATCTGGGTGGGGGTGGATGGGTTATTAATTATTAATGACATCCATTACACATGTGTAATAAACAAAATACCAAATACTATCAACATATGTGGAACTCATTTCACCCACAAAATACACAGTCAATTCACTTTACGGTATATTCTGTGAAGGGTTTTATGACGTCTCAACGAAGTGATAAAGCTCTATATCAAATACAAAAATTATTATTATTAACTTTGAATCTGGTTTAGATAATCATAAGCATGGTGATGGGTTTCCAAATGTTTCAGTCCACAAAAAAAAAAGAAAAATAAAGAAGGAAATGCTAATTAACTTTTGGGGGAAAAATGAACAGTGTAAAGAGGCTTACAATGCAATTTAATGAGGATGTTAGACAAGCTTTCTCTAAAGTGCAGTGGCCAGAAGGAAATCAGTAGTAATGAGGAACAAGTGACAGCCACTAATAAGGATAACAAGTATATCCATTCAATGACATCATGCAGAGGTTTTTTTTAACTATTTCCTGCAATTCCTGGAAGTGCTGTTGCCAGGCAACTGGATGTTTTCAAAGTAACCAAAGAGTGTTAAGGCAATACTTAAAATCTAATAAATGAGACTTTATTACAATTGCCATCATGGATTTCAAATATCATGTTGGTATAAATTTTGAATTGCTCCTTAATCCATACCTTACTTAATCCTCACAGGGAATGTATTAAGCATTATGTGTAAATTGTCCCTTAATTTATTCCTTTGAGACAGCTAAGAATCAAAGTTACCCAGTTTGCCTTCCCCACCTTAGCCCAACCCCAATGGATAGTCACTAGTTGGTCATCCAGCAATTGCAGTTTTGAGCTCTTACTAAAACATGAACATGATAAATTTGCATAAATATTGGAATAAAATGTATTACTTCTAGTGAAAAGAAGATAAACCATTTTACCATGAAGATATAATTAGACATGAAAATATTGTGCAGTATCTCAGAGCACTTAACAGTGATAGAGTTTGACACTGAGCTAAGGAGAGAAGGGAGCTGCTGTTGGTTATGGTCGAAGAGGAAGGTCTTCATGTGTGATGTGAAGACAGGCAAGGAAGGAGCACAGAGGAATACAAAAATAAATCTGTTGCATTTTAATGGAGCAATAAATCTCAGTAACATATTTGAAGAATGTGGTATTCTGGAATGAGAACAAATTTGTATCATATAGGAAGCTTAGATAATAATTTCCAATTCCGTCAGAGCTGAACAGTACTGGGTTCTTCTCAAGCATACCAAAAACTGTGAAAAAATAGCTGTATGCAGTTTGCTGGGGGGAAGGGAGCAAGTTGATAAACATTTTCAGCAGAGACTGCTGTGGTTGGGAATGTAGCATTCAACTCCACACTGCTGAACTCTAGCACTATGTTGCTGAAAACCAAAGATTCTCTGCTCACCTCCAACCTCCCCTTAATTACTATACCAATAAGCTCCATGTCAACAACAACAGCAAAGACTTGCACTTATATAGTGCTCTCCACACAGGGTAGCGTCTCAGAGCACTTGTCCTGCCAAGGCAATGCATTGAATAAAGAATACTTGGATAACTCCCGAACAATCTAAGGAATTTGTAAGTCCTTGATAGACAGTTCAAATTGCGTCACGTGGAATATATTTCCCGTTTCTGGTAGGAAATTTCAGCCACATGTTTATGCCAAGGTTTTTAAGGAATAACTGGCTTCAGAAATATATTTTGCCATCAAAGATTGAGGGCTCAAAAACACTCAATAATTCTGAATGTAGTAAAACAGCTCTTAGATGGAACATATCAGGTTATTCTCTCCACAGATAAAATGTCAGGAGTGCATTGTTCCATCCAACATGTATATTTTTCTGTCCCTGGGACACTACGTTTGTTTTGAAATTGTGATTTTCTATTCGTTGTTCCAGACCCAACATTTCCAAACATATTGGTTGAGAGCCTGGACATATTCTATGTTCTTTTTATATTTTCATAAATTTCATCCAACAACAGTTATTTGCTTAGACTGTATTCAACCGGTTGTTGATTAAAATTATAACTCATCACAGATGCCAAAATATAGATGTCAAATTTGTCTTGACATAGCTTGAGTCATCTAATAATAATAATAATAATCCTTGCATTTGATATAACGCCATATTACATCTTCGAGATGTCTCAAAGCGCTTCACAGAATATATTGTAAAATGAATTGATTGTTTATTTTGTGGGTGAAACGCAGCAGCCAATTGCACACAGTAGTGTCCCACAAACAGTCGTGGATTGAATTTATTCTTTTTTTTAAGGCATTATTATCCCCGGAAAAGCGATCTGCCAATCGACTAACAACTGGGTTCCTACTTACTGCTAGATAAACAGAGGCATGTGAAGTAAGGAAACTTGTCCAACATTTCACAGTGCTGGGAATAGAACCCAGGTCTCTCGCTTGCGAGACGAGTGCTCTAGCTACCGGACTCCAAAAGAGTAGTTAAATTCAATGTAATTTGCATAATATCATTATATTAATTCCATCCATCTCAAGATATGAACAAACATGGCCTCTTCATTGTTATTCAGTTGCAGGCAAAATAACTTAGTGGAAGACTTTGTGCTACTCCTGATTGTCCAGCGCCCTGGGACATCTTTCTGAAGTGAAGGGCGCTATACAAGTGTAATTTGTTGTTGTTGCCTTAATATAACTTACTGTGAACATTAAACTAAAATGCTGCAATTTTCTTGATCTGAACTCATAAATGTCAATGTGCCTTAATGCCCACACTTTGGGATGCCAACCCCAAAAAGCTGCTCATTTTTTTCAGATTATTTGCCCACACTCCCAAAAGTACTCAATGCCCTAGTTTCTCACTGTGTATGTGGGAGTTTTTCAAAGCATGAATGATGTGTGTTTCGACTTGCATGCAAAATTATTGTTCAGTGAACAATGTTCAACAGTCTTTGTGGGAGTAGTATGTGCTCTATGTGGAGCAATTGTCTTCAAATTGCTCTCACTGGCAGTGATTGGAGTTTTTAGAGCAGTAACAACACTCTCTATAGAAGTGAATTAGTCATTACATTCCCTCCTGCCATCAGCACATCGACCTCCAAGAAAGCATACCCAGAGATCAAATATATTGATGTGCATGTTCTGTACAAAGGCTAATATTTATTATTTGATTAAAACAAAGTCCATTTTATTTAACCAATTCTTAAGAAAATATTTGAAAAGAATTATTTTCCTTGCGATTCTTTTGAAGTGACTGCCACATAACAAACATTTGTATTTGATATTGCCACTGGTCTAAGAGGGTGAGCAGAAAAACAGTATAGCATAATTCTAATAGATCTTTTGTAATATAGCAGTTCCTGCTTTATATAAACCTTTCCTTTTATTTTAGAATGAGCAGAAGGAACAATTTATTCAGAGCAATATAATTTTTGTTTCCCAATACATGCACACAATAACATTAACAATATTGTTGATCCTTCAACCTATTGAGACTTGCAGCTTTTACTTTGCTCCCAGGCCCAGCTATGGTGTGGACTGTAGTTTTAATAGTATTAGTTACCCTGGTCTTCTGTTTGGCGTAGTCATGTCCATGTATTACCTATAATCTGGGTCAAGCAATGATCCAGATCACTCTTTTAGAATAGTAGTAATCCTAACTGACCATAGCAATGCTAGGAATATGGTAGTGGCAATGATCTAGGGATGTCCTCTCATGTTACTTCATAAGCTAACTGAAATTGTCCTTTCTTTCAATGAATCCTCAACATGAGAGGTCTCTAAAATAATATTTTTTGTATTACAATCTGTCCTTTCCTAAATCAAAACTCCTGTGTGCAGCTTCTCTTTAAGTGAGCGCTCACCCAGCATATACCGACATTCAGAAATACTCCTGAGTTTACTTCAAGCTTCGATATTATTCTGTGTCCCCACACTAATGGGTTCCCCAGGTGGTGCAGCCTTTCAAGTGCCAATTGGCAGAATATCAATCAAGTTATGATTATTTTCACCTATTCATATGATGACTGCACTACAACATTACATTTCTGCTGGAACCAGTCGCTCTGTTGATATAAAAAGAGACACCTGGTGACCAGAATTTGATCAAACTCAGCCCATTGAAGATAGAGTAAAGTGACAAGAACTAAACGGCCCTGATTCAAACCTTCTGCCTTGCCCCCTCTTTACCTATCTTTGAATCCCACATTAAGACTTCCCTCTGCAACCGCATCCTCCCTTCTCCCTCACTCATCGCCCAACCTTGCCATTGTACAGAGCTCTGAGGCGCTATTGTGGAGTCCTGTAGCTCAGTGGTTAGAGCACTCGTTTTGCAAGTGAGAGACTTGAGTTCAATTCCAGGCAGGGCGAAACCTTGGGCAAGTTTCCTTACTCCACACGCCTAATAATAATCCCTCCAAAAAAACAAAACAATAATAAATTGGTCATTTTCAATCCATGACTGTTTGTGGGACATTGCTGTGCGCAATTGGCTGCCGCGTTCGCCCACAAATATACAGTCAATTCACTTTACAGTGTGTTCTGTGAAGCGCTTTGGGACGTCCTCCCGACGTGAAAAGCGCTATATCAAATGCAAGGATTATTATTATTATTATTATTATTATTTCATAATTAATAATAATAATCCTTGCATTTGACATAGTGCCTTTCATAATGGGAGGATGTTTGAAAACGCTTCACAGGATTTAGCATCATTCCGACATGAAGGGCACTATACAAGTGTAATTGTTGTTGTTGTTGAAAGGAATGTAGTGACTCTGCATTTTAGTTATCTTGGGTGTCAGCCCGGCTCAGTTGAGTTGAGTCCAAACGTTGAGGGGTCAAACCCCACATTAGGACTTTGAGCTCACATAAGTCTAGGGTGACACTCCAATACAGTGCTGGGGGCGTGCTACATTGTTGTATGTACATTCACCTAAAATATACACTAATCCTTACAGTAAATCTTATGAGGGACTTTGAGACATACTCCTGACATTAAAGGTGCTATTGTAAATGAAAGCATCATCATTTATTTTGTACGCAAAATATTTTGCAGGCTATTTGTGGAGTCCTGTAGCTCAGTGGTTGAGCACTCGCTTTGCAAGCTAGAGACCTGAGTTCAATTCCAGGCAGGGCGAAACCTTGGGCAAGTTTCCTTACTCCACACGCCTAATAATAATCCCTCCAAAACCAAAACAATAATAAATTGGTCATTTTCAATCCACGACTGTTTGTGGGACATTGCTGTGCGCAATTGGCTGCCGCGTTCGCCCACAAATATACAGTCAATTCACTTTACAGTGTGTTCTGTGAAGCGCTTTGGGACGTCCTCCCGACGTGAAAAGCGCTATATCAAATGCAAGGATTATTATTATTATTATTATTATTATTTGCGCACAGCAATGTCTACAACAGTGAATGACCAATTTTATTTGCTGGATTGTTGGCCAGGACACCAGGAGAAACTTTTCAACTGGTGACATGGGATCTATAATATCCATCTCAGCAAGCAGATGGGACCTTGGTTTAATGGTTCATCCGATGGACATGGATCAAAGCAAAACATCCCATACAAGCTCTGTTATACCAAACTTAATTTCAGTGAAAATGGTTCAAAAACAATGATTCGCTTACTTACTGGGATTCAATATAATAAAACTTCAAAAACTCAATATTTTCTACCAGAATTTCTGTTCCCGCACAGGCAAACCCAAACAAATGTCCTCTTGTCACAGTTAACACAATCTCACTACATGAAGCCTTCAGCGCTTCACTGCCGTCTTTAAATATTTTTATTTTGTTCTTCCGTGATATTTAGTTGATTTACGATTAGAATAATTCAGACATCAAATTTAAACAAGACTTCATAACGGTAAAGGATTTTCAAACCTGCCGGCAATGCATGCCTGTGCACCACTCCTATTGGCAATAATCTTGTTGTACCATCTGTTAAGACTGTTAGACTCAATTGTGAAGTGTATTTAGTTGAGATTTAACTCAATTCCTTAATTCCTTGAATTAATTCCTTGCATTGGAGATTCTCACCATTTAGCCAGTTTAGTGTGATGCTAACCCAGCTAATCAATTAGAGCTCAGTACATCTCTTGTTCTTTCAACCCTTTCTTTTAAAAAAAACTTTGGGAGAACAAAATAAACTCATTAAACATAAATGTTGTGTGCTACAGTAATTTGCATCAACATTAGGCATCCCATCACATTGTGTATTTATACTATGATGAGCGTTGCCAGTTTTCTATGTTTTAAAAAAAATTCCAAAAATACTTTTTGACTACAAGAATGTCTTGTATAGTTATATACTTGCATGGATGTCAATTCCTGCACTATGCGCAGGTAGCAGATCCTGACCAACAATCCCCCAAATAAAATGTGTCATTCACTCCATGGCTTTTTTGTGGGACATCCCTGCATGCAAATTGGCTGTCATGTTCAAAATGCACAATGACTACACTTCACAAACATTGTGAAGTGCTTTGAGATATTCTTAGTGGTATAGGCACAATATCAAATGCAAGGATTATTATTATTATTTTCACCCTATAACAGAAACTTCAGCCCTAACAAAAGGCATTCACTCCATCATATCTGAATCATATTAGCTCTCCAACAACTCCTCCAATCCAATATCCCTGATCTTTTCCAATATCCTTTTTTATATCTCTATAAATAATACATAATAATCCTTGCACTTAATATAGCATATTTCACACCAGGAGCTGTCTCAAAGTATGTCCCAGGATTCAATGTAAAGTTAAGTAACTGTATATTTTGTAGATGAATGCAGCAGCCTACTTGTGCATCACAATGTCCCACAAACAGTCAAAAAGCAAATGATCAATTTTATTTGAAGGAATGTTGGCTGGGAAAAACTGCCTTTTTTTTAATAGTACACCAGGATCATTACTATACCTTTTAACAAATAGATGGGACCTCAGTTTATTGTCTCATCTGAAGTGCAGCACCTCTGATAGTGCAGCAATCCTGAGTGCTACCTTAGAATCTTATCCTTTAATTGTCGAATTAGATTTTGAATGTCATAATTTACTTGACTTACATTGCTGCTTGTAATAACACAAACCATGTCTTAATAGCTAATACAAAAATGCTTCTAAATTCCATTTCTACTAACAAATTTGAGATCACAAAATTATATTTTGTATAATTATACACTCAATCCACTTTACAGTATATTCTTTAAAGTGCTTTGAGACGTCTAGAGTACATGAATAAGTGCTATATTAAATGCAAGGATTATTATTATTATTATTATTATATTATGTGCTTAGGCACTTCTGAATGGTTTCTCTTACTAAGGTCTATCCATCCAACATTTACACATTCAATTATGTAAATGTTTTAACACAATTTCATTTCCGTCTCTAAAAACTGCCTATTGATTTATAAATTGGTTGAAGTGGATGAAAATATAGACCAATGACGTCCCTGAATTGGGGACTAGTAGAAAAGATGTAAGTTATACTGGAGATGTGTAGCATTTCAGCAACAACAAATATGGCTCTGCTTCCTGACAGCCATTTTGTACAATTCTCATTAACCAACATTAATTACTATATGAGAGCTCTGGGGAATTTACAGACCTAGAGTCGTTTGCTCTAAACAAAATTCAGTACTTCTGAGAGGGAAGATATTGAAACTGCAAACGTGGTTGCTGTTAAATTACCTCTTGTGAATTTGTTAATTAATTTGAAGCTCTGCCATCTGGTCTTTCCACAAAGCTGTTAAGAAGCAGCAGGACTAATCTGCTGGATTCCCTTTCTTTGTTATGCATTGTCTGCATATGGAGCCTTGTTCTCAGCAAGCTTCCTTCCAGCCAGCCCAGAATAATAGTTATCTACATATCAGCCCCCTGTCAACAATTAAAATCCAAATCTATAATCATTGATTCATCAAGAGCATGTTTTTAAAAAGTAAGTGTCAAATCTAGTGGAAACCACTACAAGTTACGTATCTATGGAAAAATGAACCTCAAATAAAAAGTGCACAGGAAGCATTAAGCTTGGAAGTTGCTCGGTGGGTAGCTAGCATGTCTATTTTTCTCAGGAGACCAGTGTCTCAAGCATAAGTGCTACTTGTATTTTTAACCACCAGTTGATAATGTCATTGCTGAAGTTTCAGCTATTCTATAGCAGAGATCTGCTATTAGGATGGCACAGCAAATCATGTATTCTAAGAATGAATGCCAAATTGAATCCGTGCACCAAAGTGATCTAAATTGATTTATTTCTGGTCTTACGAAACAAACCAAGTAAGAACAATCTGTTCCAATTCTCAAATCATGTGATCCTCTTTTACAACACACGTGCACATTTTGGATACTTTCCCTCTTCCTGGTCCAGGTAACTAATGGCTGGTTGGTGGCTGTAGTTGTCACATAACCAAAGCTGCTTATATAGAACTAGCCATACCTGTTGTGGCTTCGCTTTCAACCAAAGGATCCAATATGGAATGTAGACACACAGACAGACACACAGAGAGACATTTCATCTTTATCTATACTCCTCTGGGAGGACTCCTGTGGGAGGACTCAATGGGAGAACTCGGCACTTTAAAAGTATAATGTTGTTGTTGTTGCCCCGGCTTATCTTCGTCTATGTTCTTTATTTTGTTTCTGCCGCTTGGCTATGTGCTCTGTGACGCAGGATGCCACAGCACCACAGTCAGCCGGCGTGGCCACCAGATGTAACTGCAGTGTGTGCGTACATACGTAGGTGCTCTATGACGCATGATGCCACAGTGCCACTTTGACTCGCCGTCCACCAGGTGTAACTGCAGCGAAAAACACAAAACTGAAAATAACTCATGAACGATAGGGGATACCCGAATACAAATATGCCCAAGTCACTCCTAGGTGCAAGACTTTTCCAATGAGGTATAAATCATGTCTCTACCTCAATCGGTTATTGAGATCCTTCTTGAAACACAGACAGGCATTGTCGTTTTATAATAATAATAATAATAATAATAATAATCCTTGCATTTGATATAGCGCTTTTCACGTCGGGAGGACGTCCCAAAGCGCTTCACAGAACAGTTTTATTAGTATAGAAGATTAATATAGACAGAAAATTACATAGGCTGTACAGCATGGAAACAGGCCATTCAGTCAATGCTGGTGTTTATAACCTGCTTAAGCCTTTACCTCTCCTAATGCCCTATCCCACACCCCTACATTCTCTTATTTTAAAATGTCTTTAACTTTTGGAGGTGCCTTGATTCCCTGACAGTGAAATTGATTTCCAGTAGTTATCCATTTCCCAGTCATTTACACCCAATTCATGATTTTAAATAGGATTGAGAATGAAAACCTGGAACAATATTTTCAAATCTACAAAAATAGCATAAGAATAGGACACAGGTTTAGGGTTGCAAAGGTCAATTTCAGGACAGAAACCTGGAAGAATGTCCTTAAACAGAGAGTAATTCTCAATTGGAATGGGTTACTAGGAAGGGTCACTGAGCCTAGCGGTGGGAGGATGATAGGATGAATATTCTGGAAGGATGAGATCAAATAGGCTGAGGGGTCTTCTTCATCTGAATCTTTCTTATAAAGTAATGCTGCATCCCTTTCAGCAGAATAAACTGGGTGTGTGAGGGACAGCACTATACTTCTCTGGTAGCTTGGTGGAATAAGGCCTGGGCTTTGAGTTCTGTAAAGGACCAAATTGAGGAAATTCTCAAACTGATATCCCAATAATCCCAAATTCTCATGCCTCACATTATTATAATCAAAGAGCAGCTTCAGTCTCCCAACAGCTTCCAGTTAACACACAGAACAGGTCTCCATGGCGAATCCTTAACATCAAGTCATTCTTATCGCTTGTGCCACATTCTCATCATCGGGGATTTCACAATGACATGACTACAGCCATGACTGAAATTACAAATAAGAGCATCTTTTGTTTTGTGCAACAGTTGATAATGAATTCCAAATAATGTTTAGTATGTTTTTGATTTGCCTCAGGGCCCAGTGATTAATATTTATGCGGGCTCTCTGACACACAAGAGAAGTGCTGCAGAACATTGTGATTATGATCAGTAAAGGTCAGATTGAGCTTCAAAGTGATATAATTTGTGATTTACAGCTGGCAATGAATGAGAGATTCAATTTATTGGGATCACAAGATCCCACAAGACTGATAGGAAGCATGAATATAAGGAGCAAATACTCAGCCTGTATAAATCACAGTCACAGGATTTTGTCCAAGTTTCAGCACCTCACTAGGAAGAATGTCAAGACCATAGAGAGAGTGCAAAAGGACATTTACAAGGATGATACCAAGGAGGAGAATTTACTTCTGAGGAAAGGTTGGATAAACTCGGGCTGTTTCACTGGAGTAAAGGAGGTTGAAAGAAGAGACTTGATAGAGGGTTTTTTAAATTATGTGGGGCATTGATAACATGAACAGGAAGGATATTTTCCATTGGTCAATGAGTCAGTAACTGGAGATCATTGAGTAAGAATAATTTACCAAAAGAACAAAGGGAGATGTTATGAGAATTATTTTACACACGGAGAGCTATTAGGATATGGGATTAGATAATAGTTATTAGATATTAGATACATATCTGAAAAAGGGTACGGGGAAAGACAGGGGAGTGGAACTAAGTGGAGAGCCATTTCAGAGAGCCACCACAGACACACTGGGTTGAACAGCCTTCTATCAAAGAATCAAATGATCTTCTTCTGTCCTGGAAAATTCTATGTTGTATAACTGACAAAAATTAAAGGCAATTCACATTGTATTACCCAAACCACTTTCTCTTGTTCTATTCCCTATTAACCCTCCTCTAATCCATTCACAATCTTGCCCCACCCTACTTCTGCAACCTTCTACAACCATACCCAGCTGGCCACTCCCTTCACATGGGAAAGCATCTCAGAATGCTTATATATTTGACTATGTCTATATATCTATCAGTCTGTCCAGGGCTATTCATAGGTCCATCCCAGGCCTTCTTCCATTGCCCTGCCTAAATTAATTGGCTAAGTTTCAGCTCTGATTTCCGTCATATATTCACCACCATGCTTTCATATTGGAGAGAGAGGTCAGACATTACCTACTGAGCACAGAGTGTGTTTTCCTGGCAGTGCTGCAACCTTTGTTTCTGCTAAGACTTTTGCGTAAGAGATTAATGGGTGACTCTTGTGTAAATCTCAGCACTGGTGTGTTGTTTTCTCTTAGTATTGAAATTGGTGTCATGAGCAATGAAACGTTTCATATACGAATTGTGAATCCTCAGTTGTATTATTTACTTGTCATTTTGACAGGAAATAAATCTAATTATTGGGAGAAAGATAAGAATATCTGTAAACAGCAAGCTACTTCTTTCACTAGTGAATCCGAGAGCCAGCATGAATATTTATCTCCCTAACTCAAAACAAATAAAATAGTTAAATGTCTTTTCAAATTCATCAACTACAGTACAGAGAGCAGAAAGCTGCCCGTGAAAAACAATTCCTTGTACAGTCATTTGTAAATACAGAGCAGCAAATTGTTGTGAAATTACTACTTTAAACAACAGGTCCTGTGTGTATATGATGTTGTCAGCAGACTAATCATGGATTTATTGTATTATAAATGTACACGATAAAGCAAACAATCTACCAGACTGAATGGACACATAAGTGATTTTTTTGAGATTGTGTGTTAGTGAATCTCCGTGCCGCCTACTGTAGAATGTTTATTCAATGCACCCATTATTAATTATTAATGCAATTTATTTTTCATGCTTCGGTTGTTGTTCTATGAAAAAGATTTTTTTTAAAAATACAAAGGGGTGGGATGTAACCAATAATTGTTGCACGCTCGTTCTGGTGCCCATTGCCTAAGTGGAATTGTGTGAATCAGTAGGTTCCATGGCAAGCATATCTTGCAGTGGTATGTCAGTGTAGAGTTTGGAAGGAGCAAAGATGAGTGTAGCTGAAATTGGTAATAGTATACAGCAATAACATCAACAACAAATTGCATTTATATAGCGCTCTTCATGTTGGGAGGACGTCCAAAGGTGTGATCAAATGCAAGGATTATTGTAGGATTATTATGTAATAACCCAAAAAAGACTAATGCCACAACTACTTGCATTTACAACAACTGCAGTCAATCGATAGGAGATAAACCATATAATTGTAAATTGGTAATAATAATAATAATCCTTGCATTTGATATAGCGCTTTTCACGTCGGGAGACGTCCCAAAGCGCTTCACAGAACACACTGTAAAGTGAATTGACTGTATATTTGTGGGCGAACGCGGCAGCCAATTGCGCACAGCAATGTCCCACAAACAGTCGTAGATTGAAAATGACCAATTTATTATTGTTTTGGGTTTTGGAGGGATTATTATTAGGCGTGTGGAGTAAGGAAACTTGCCCAAGGTTTCGCCCTGCCTGGAATTGAACTCAGGTCTCTCACTTGCAAAGCGAGTGCTCTAATCACTGAGCTACAGGACTCCACGATAATAGTATAATTGATAATAGTATCAAACCACTTCGCAGGATTTATTGTATGGTATAGTGACTGTGATTCTTAGATGGTGTGATCTTTAAAATGTTGTAGCTGAATGCCTAGCAGGAGCAAAATTGCTTGGAGGCTCTGAGCCCAGCCTCTACAATGTTAATTTTTTTGGCCGAAGAGAGCACGGAATAAAAGGCAATAGATGGAAAAATACTATGTTTCTTAACAGACTCAACAGCAAATTTGTTAAACATTCTTCATCTATCCAGTCCTAGCAACTAAGGAGTTAACTCCTTGAATCACCCAATACAAAATTACATGATTGTACCTTTTCTTCATAGAAGGAATTCAAGTTATAGAAATTAGATTTTTATAGGCTAGGAAGCAGTTAGTTTAAAAATACACAGCGAAACTATTACACAGAATGGTTTTAATAAGTGGTCTTCATAATCCAAATGAGGACTTACTTTTGTATTAAATTGTTGAATTTGTGTTAAGGTTGAAACTCTATGCTTAAAAGTCATAAGAAAAGGACATAGCCAGACCTATCTCTGATCAGATTTGTTCCTCTGTCAATTTAGCTTCCATCAGTAACATAGCCAGCGGCATCTTTAAAAGTATTCACAAAACACACTCTACTACCTGAACTGAACCACAGTTTCTCGTCATTGTGCTGGAGAGTTCACTGCTACAAATATACACATACACAATATATAACCACGTTTCATTAACATATGGTTGAGAGGAGATTCAGCTGCAGAATATCTGCACTGAAATATTCTGGCTTTTTTTATCTATAATACTGTGAACCTCTCAAGAGCATAATATTTACAGCAAAGAAGTGCAATGCAATACCGTGGTTTGAGCAATTTCCTTTGTTTCATCTTCCCATGTGGAGGATGCTGCAGTCTTCTTCATATAATACTATTAAGTGGGATCTACAATTGCCTTCAGAAATTCAGCCATCTAGATTTTATGATTCCTTAATCCTCACTACAACAGGAGCAGAGTACTATCTGACCATTAATTTTCCTAGTTCAGGTAGTTTCACTCTGAGTATATAACCCCAAATACAATGCATTTTCTTCTCAATTTGTTTATGTAATATCAGACTTGAGTATTTATTTTCTATGTTTTATTTTTAATTTACCAGGTCTCAGTCTGTAACATCTTTAATATAATATAAAGATAATAAACATGTATGTACTACCTCAGAGTGCAGGTACTTTCCTTTGATTTCGGAAGCATCTTTTTGGCTAAAAGTGCAAGTAGGAAGGCATGCAGAAAGAAATTCTCAGATCCACCCACTTCCCATGCCCTACAGGATTCTTTCCAGCTGTTTGCAAATCCTCCACCCACACCACTGGTCGGTACAGCAGGGGACACGTGTTGGCAAAGATGCTGTACACTGTTCCCAGAAGAATCCAGCTTTTAGGCCTTGCAGGTAGTTCATCAGAGGAGAATATGGTGAGCCATACTTAACAATAGAATCATGGTGTTTCATCCCTTAGTCAGTTATTAGGCGTTGATAATTCACTTCCCTCACAGTGCAGCAACATAGAGCTGCCAAGAATGAGATGAACTAAGTACTAAGACATTCCACTCAGAGGTTTCCTTAAGATGCTGCAGTGTGGTGATAAAGAATGGTTTCCCACTCAGAGCACTCAATATGAGTTTTTTTTTAAAAACTTGTAACATTTCAACTTACAGGGAAACAGTCAGATAGTTCACATCTCTTTTATGCAAAGAAATCAGTTTTACTTAATGTGTTTATACTACTGTGAGTCAAGCCACTAGAACTGTTGACCATTTGACTGAGATTCCAGCAGACAACTAGGGAATTAAACCATTGTATGTATTGCGCTGACGGCGAATGAATTTCTACTGAAACCATCTCCTCATGATAAGAACTCTATCTTGGCTTGCTCTGGCTCAACCCCAAAATTGTAGGATTAACCATGAGACATGCGGTATAATTGCAAAATTATAAAATATATACTGTATAACAATCATTGTATTTGATATCACACTTAATCAGGTTGTTGAGACATCTCAAAACGTCTCACAGCATATACTAGATAATGGATTATATAGTAATCTGGGATGCTATCCTGTGTGAGTGGCACTATATAAATGCAAGTTGTTGGATTGATTGTATATTTTGTGGACGAAACATAGCAGCCAGTTTGTGCACAACAATGTTCCACAAATACTCATGGAGTGCATGATCAATTTTTATTTGGGGGATTTGCTGGCCAAGAAAATATGACTTGAACCTGCAACCTTCTGACTCAGAGGTAAGAGCGCTATCACTTCTCTAGGCTGAAACACGGGCTCCGACTGACTGACAGAATTAAAGGTAACCATTGCTTATAATTGACATTATAAAGGAAAGCATTGCTTATGATGTATTTAACTGTTGAGCAAAAGGGATTACAGTATTTCCTGCAATGTGCTATAACTGATTTTACTAAGGAGCAACATAGAGCATGTGGCAAAATGTCTCAGATAGGATTACTACTGCATCTTAGTTGAGTCGATTGTTCAAAAGCATTAGAAGTTATTTTGCTGCATGTGCTATATGTACCCACATTCACTAGTGTGGGTTAAGTGCTATTCTCCTCTGTTTGCTGACATTTGCAAATTTGTTCCTGTGCCATTCTAAATGGGTGTAATGCAATTTTAAATCATAATTGACATGACATTAAAGGTGTTGAAATGGAATTATTTTTGTAAAATTACATCCAATTTATTCAAAATGCGCGGGGATAAAATGATTGAGCAGAGAATAGTACTTAGTCCACATCACCAAATGCATTATATAGAGTCTACATAGCAGATTAAATGAGCTTGTAGTATTTGAATTGTTTTTACATTTAAAAAAAAGTAAAGCAGTAATTACAGCAGACCATAAGGAAATCATTTTAAATACTTAATTTAAATTCTTCAACCGAGACTTCATAATGGTCTCAATCTCTGTATTTACTCTGTAGCTACGTGTCCACATTTCTATGCTTGCCTTACATAATCAGTAAATAATGAACAGTATTTTAGAACAAGCTGAAACAAAGTCTAAATTTCTGCATAAATACTGAAATGCACAATCTGTGTTTTGTTTAACAAAAGAAAACATATCTATTCTTCCCCAAAAATGATGTGAGCAAAGCATAAATGCATGGGTAATAGGAGAAGCTAAAGTTTTATCTGCAAAAATAAATGGGCCCATAATTATTATCAAGGTTTGTGTAGGAGTATTTCACTCTTTCAATGTACCCAGGACAAGAAGGTCAAAGCTGACGTGGCTAATAAATGCCACCTGAATGCTAGTTTAATGACAAGTGAAAGAGCTCCAGTCTACAGGTTAGATGATTTAATTGCATATCAGTATGCAACCGTCTCATTAACCTACATCATGCTTCCTGTTTTAAACTGGGAAGTAGTGCACAGGTATTGGAAATTGCTGCCAGTATTAAAAATGCAGAACCATCTTCATCTTTAAAATGTACTTTGACAGCAATAGCAGCAGCTATTAAAAGTTTAAGAGATTAATGGCTTTTTTGTACAGACTACTATCAAAACCTGTTACTGTTTTACAAGTGCTAAGGGAGACTGTCAGGCAGGTTTCTTCAGCAGATACTGCAACAGGAAAGTGGAATTTTCTCTTGAGATGAACAGAAGTAGGATTTGACCAAAGTTTTGCTGAAGTTTCTCAAACTTTCTGAGAGTGGAGTTTCCATTTGTCCATTTGTTAAGCAAGTTTCCTTACTCCACACTCCTCTGTTTATGCAGTACAACAACAACATCAAGAACAATAAGATTACATTTGTATAGCGTCTTTCATATTGGGAAGACGTCCCAAGGCGCTGGACGGTGTACAGCATTTCAGACCCGAGCTGGGGTCAGGGGGAGAGAAGGGAGGGGAGGGGAAGGGGGGTGACCAATGACATGGTTGAAGAAGAGGGTTTTGAGTTGGGACTTGAAGGAGGCTAAGGTGGTGGCAAGGCGGAGTGATTGGGGGATGGAATTCCAGAGATTGGGGGCAGAGTGGCCGAAGACTCTCCCACCAAAGGTGGGGCGAGTGGGTCGGGGGATGTGGAGCAGGCCAGAGCCGGCTGAGTGGAGGTTGGTAGGGGGTTAGGAGGTCGCAGAGTTAGGGTGGGGTGAGGCCATGGTGGGCTTTGTAGATGAGGACCAGGATCTTGAACTGGATCCTCTGAAGGATAGGGAGCCAATGGAGTCAGGCGAGAATGCGGGAGATGGGGTCACAGAGTTTGGTGCGGGAGAGGACATGGACTGCAGAGTTCTGGATTATCTGCAGCCTGTGGAGGGAGGAGTGGGGAAGGCCGACAAGCAGGGGGTTTGCATAGTCGAGCCTTGAGGTGATGAAGGCATGAACAAGAGTTTCAGTGGCCTGAGGGGTGAGGTAGTGGCGGAGTCGGGCAATGTTAAGGAGGTGAGGGAAGGCAGAGCAGATCATGGCTTGGATGTGGGGAAGAAAAGAACCCGGGTAGTAAGTAAGAACCCGGTTGTTAGTCGATTGGCAGATTGCTTTCTGGGTAATAATCCCTTTTAAAACAAGAATATTAATTTGGTCAATTAATAGACAACTGCTTGTGGGACAATTGGCTGCCATATTTCGCCCATAAAATATACAGTCAATTCACTTTAAAGTAGATTCTGCAAAGCTTTACAGTATATTCTTTGAGACGTCTCAAGGATTATTTTTATGTGCTCTGGGTTCTGGGACATTACCCTGCATGAGGGGTGCTATATAAATGCAAGTTGTTGTTGTTGTTGTATATTTCTGTGCACCTTCCAAACATGCAGCAATGCGGAAACAGCTTGTTGTCTGTCCAATACAGTAGAATTTAGCCAAGATAATCATAGTTTGGCAGGAGGGGTCGCTCAGCGGAGATGGTATGGCTGGGTGGCTGGGGCGGTAAGTGCAATGTTCTCAAAGTGAGAATTCGCTCCCAGAGTCTACAGATAGGCCTGGCACAAAATAACCAGCAAGTCAATCATTACTAACACCAACCAAGGAAGATGGCAGAAAGTAAGACAATGTTCCACGAAGTAAAGAAGACCAATGAGCAAAGAATGAGCAAAGAACCCGCCTTCTCACTCCAGACCAGCAGCAGAGAGCCACAGTAATTCTAATTTAAAGCACCTTATTACATCTAGAATGTCTCAAAGCTCTTCATGGGATTTACTGTGACTGTATTTGTAGGCAAACTGTGGCAGCTAATTTGCCCATACTAATATCCCACAAACAGCTGTGAAGTGAATGACCGATTTTACATGAGGAATTGTTGGTCAGGACACGGGAAGAAACTCCAATCTATTGTTGAATAGTGCAATGAGATCTTTAACATCCACCTGAACAGGCAGATGGGATGTCAGTTTAACGCCTGATGGTAGAATTTCTTGACCTTGACGTGGCCAAGAATCTCACTTGGAAGAGTTGCCGAGCCTGGCAGTGACAGAGAGTTGCATATATTATATGTGTTTTAAGTTGAAACATTACTGAGACAGGGGAATAGTGATGGGAAGGCTCCATCGTTGGCCACCATTCAATTCTGCAGTTCTCGATGATGCCTTTCTTATTTACAATTTTTAAAAATAAAATTGATCAAAATATCAACAGAAAGGAATCCTAAAAACATGGTTAAATGATAATGAATGATTGATCCTTCCGCCATTTCATAGTAAAATTATTCCTTTAAATATCCTTCAATGCCTTCATGAGAAAGAAATTCCATCTGGGTTCAGATTTCCTCTATTTTCTCAACATTTCAGAGCATCCAGAATTTCAGCAAATTCTTAAATATAGTCTTAATTCTGAAGTCAAATTACTGGCAGTTTCTTCTAAGAGCTGCGGCTTCAAAATGAAGACTGAATTCAACAAATTCCCAAATTCTGCACACTGAAATGCTACGTTGAGTAAATCTCTAGAGTGAATTTCTGGCCCTATATTTCTTTTGAGAATTCATTGGTGGGTCCTGATCTTGTTATTTAAAGTTATTAGTGGAGCATTCCGGTTTGACACTTTGCTGTGATTCGAATAGTTCTTTTATATTTTATTAATGACACTAAGGAACCTGTTTCCAGTTACCATGGCAGACTGGTGCTTAGACCTCAGTAATTTAAATATAAGACTGACATATCTTTTGATATTTACTCTGGATTCAGCAGAAAAATGCCAAAGGTTGTCCAAATGAAAAAATTGAATGTTTACCCATGGGATTCAAGAGAGCTTTGTCAGTTGGTTTGTTTGCCAAATGACATAGTGAGGCTTGAGTCTTAAAGGTTTTACTTTATGTATCTGCCCGTATTATGACCTTCCAACATCAATATTCAGTAATACCCTCAGGCAGAATCCAAAATATGAGCAAAAAACATACCTTCATTAAAAGAGCTTTGCGTCCTACATCAAATACAATCCAATATATATATTTATATATCAAATGCAAGGATTATTATTATTATTATTTTGTAAAGAAAGATTATCTTTTAATTCTAAGTCTTTATTTGTAACTTTTGATTAACCTTATATGGACTTAATCTATTCCAGGATTCAATAACAATTTTTTCCAAGAGAAATTGAGTAGCTTCTTCTGACGTTAGCTGTATTTACGTCTGAATTTCAGAACAATAAACTGTATTTATACAGCACCTTTCATCTCAGGAGGCACTGGATAGAGAAGGGTTTGCACACACGTTGGGTGTTTGAATCAAGAGAAGAGGAGCAAAAGGGGGTGGCAAGGTGACAGATAGCTCAATCAGAAAGGAAGATCTTGTGATGGACTTTGAATAAGGCAAGGATGGGGTGAGGTGGAGGGGCTCCGGGATGGAGCACCAGGGAATGGGAAAAGAAAGGCTGAAGGCCCATCTGCCAATGATGGAACAGGCAGTGCCCACCGAATGGAAGAAACGGACAAGTTGATAAAGTTATAATAAGGTAGGGAGGAGCAAGACTGTGGCTTTAAAGATGAGAACGATGATCTTAATTCAATCCTCTGGGGGATGAGGAACCAGTGAATCTGGGTGAGGGTGGTGGTGAATCAGAATAATCTTTCCGATTATTACAATTGAAATATTCCATCAAATAATTAAAAGTAATAATTAAAACAATTCAAAAGCAGAGGCATGACATTGTGAAAACCTCAAATATCTGCTTAAGCCCGTTTATTTTGATAATGCCCTGATGAAATTTTACTATTTGTGCTGCCCTAGCTCCACTCTACTAACATCTTCCATTGAAAAACACTAATGCCTGTAAGAAGAGCAGATTCTTCCTGCTAATGTAGTCCATGTCATTGGAGGTCATATAAAATAATAATTCTTGCAGTTGATATGGTGCCTTATCACATTGTCTAGCCATCACAAAGCACTTCACAGGATTTTATTCTGACATCAAAGTTTACACAAAAACTAGATACAAGGAAAACTGTCAAAATATATAACTTTTATCAAAATTGTATTAACAATAATAATCCTTACATTTGAAGTAGTGCTTTTTTATATTGAATTGTCTCAAAGTGCTTCACAAATTTTTTTTGTAATCTGCAGTGATTGTATTCATAGGTGAAACCGCAGCCAATTTGTGCACAGTAATGTTCCAAATTGCTGTGAAGCGAATGAACGTTTTTTTTATCTTGAAGATTGTTGGCCAGGACACCAGGAGAAAAACACTTTTTTTCCAATCAAACTGAGCCTAATGCACTCCATACAATTTGAGCACCCATATCTGACATTTATCAAGGACAAAAGATTCATCAATCCTTAAAATGTAGTCTCTTCCCCTGAAGTGTTTACATGTTAACTATACAACAGAGTGTATCTTGTCTTATTTAATGAAAAAAAAGGATGCATTTTAAGAGCTTGCAGTTTCACAGCATCTGCCTGGCTGGGTGATGGGGTGGAGGGTCCACTGTTACACTGAAGTCAGGAGAGGAATCACTGTGATTTCATGAGTCCTTGTTTGATGTGACTACAAGCAGGCAGATCCACTGAAGACCCTGGAGATTGTAGGAGGTATTGAGCTGTTTAGTCACCTGAGAGAAATCCGTGTGTGAGGGATATTGAGGTTTGTGGACAGTGTGCGAGGATTGGCGAGAGACCATTAGCCGTGTGCAGTACCACAACGCACATTCTGGGGAACTTAAAAACTGGCCTACTGCCAACCTGTGCTTAATACTGTGCGGATATAGGTAAACAAGGTGCATGCCTCTGCTGATAGAGTGCGCATTCCATTCCAGACACAGGGAAACGTCCAAGTGTGGAACTCTCAGTTTGGTTTGGATACTCTTAAACATGGAGATGGGTTTTCTAATGTCTCAGACACTCGGCTGACCAAGAAAAATCTCTAGAGTGGGTGGAACTGTACAGTGAGTGGAACTGCAACTGTTTCGAGAATGTTTAATCTGTTTTTTGTGACAATCCCAACATTGTGTTACAGGTATCCATTCAGTTGCTATGACTTCAGTGCAAGAGCTGCACACGTGTGACAGAACAGTGTTCAATTAAGTATTGATGGTTCCACAGTATAGGGTGCATCAGGATAGAATGGGCACTTTGTACCAAAACCACATATGGATGTTAATTTCGATCACATTTCTGACCTTCTGTGGCCAGCGTTAGAATTAAATGAGTGTAAAACAAGCAGGTACATCCATCATGAAATGAATTGATAATTGCTGCCTGGTTTAAGTTAACTCCTAACCCTGCATCCTAATAATTGGCATAATTGCCATTGTTAATCTGCCCTCTTTAAAATGCTGTTTTCCTTCAAATTTGTGATATAAAATGAGAAACAATTTTATACTTTTAGACCTAGACTTTATCCATTCAGTATTGTATGGACATTAACATTTGTATCAGAGGGATTAGCACTCTCATTCCTCTTTTAAATGCTAACATTTCTTCGTATTCATTTATAATGAAGGTTTTTATGTAATGCATATAATATGAAATGTTTCTATAAAATTCATGCTTACAATCTGACCCCAGGATAATATATGTGTCTCACACAGGAAAGGGTAACTCTAAGGATAAGTACTTTTCATAAATATTGGGCACTCGCTTCTCAAAAATGTTCCAGATAGTCATTTATTTACTATAAAGTTGATGAAATCATTTTGAAGAGTTTGTTTGTATATTCACTTCATGGTTGCAGGATATTGTTGTGCACAAATTGGCTGTCATGTTCGTGGAAAATACAGTCACTACACTTTACAGTAAATCATGTGAAGCACTTTGAGATGGTCTCATGATGTAACAGATGAATTTTAGTGTAGACAAATCAAGTTAATGTTTATTGGAACAGTAATAATAATAATCCTTGCATTTGGTTTAGCGACTTTCTATTTCCATAATGACCATTTTTTAAAAAAATCAAACAAGGACCGATTGTGTTATTTCATCGATATAGCGGGACAGTGTGGGTGGGTATGATGTTGAAGGTGATTTTATCTGGAATACATTAGGTAAAAATATCTCAAAATTGGATGGAAAATGTGAAAACTCTTAGAAAATCTAAATCCTTGAAATCTAAAGGAAAACGAAATGTACAGCTGACATCTTTCTCATCAAATAGTTACCAATACTGGCAAGACCATCCCCTAACAGAACCACGTTTTGATCTGTTTTGGAAGTGAAACTATTTTAGAGGATGAGAAACCCTGTTCTTTATTCTATTCTAGTTTAAAAGGCACAACCTTTGTTGTTGCAGTGAGCAAATGATTAATGATCAATTGATCACAATGATCAAATATTCCACAATGAGTCTCTCCTGCTACAGACTGTATTACTTTTCCCCGCTCTAACAGCAATAAAGAAGAGAAAGTGTTAATTTCCAGCTGAAAAGTTGACAACTGCATACCCTCCTGGAAAGAGAACAGAAGTGTTTTTCCATTGTAAGAGGCTGTGGAAGAAAGGCAAACATCATTTGTCTTTCTGTTGGTTTGATGCAGCGGAGTTCAACCACTTGACTGGTCTCGCCGCTCGAGCAGTGATCATGATTTTGATTCATTTTATACACAAAGCATCAGTGCAAGTAAAACTGTCCAGGCAAGCAATTACTCAGGCAAAGTGCATGTAAACAATGACAGAGTTCCCACTCCTGACCTTTTTAGTTCTGCCATTGCATTCTTTAACTTTCTTGATATTCTGTGTGACACAGCTTTACCAGGCAGCATTGCAAAAGTGCCACAGGCATTTTAAAGGCAGCTACTGAAAATTATCTTCAAAAAGATATTTTTAGTCCCTTTGGAATGGTGAAAGCTGAAGGTGGACTATAAAAATGACCTCCAGATGCAGAGGGTGGGCGGGTGCATCTTGTGCCAACTAGGTCACTCATAGCATTAGAAGCATCTCCCCATCAAGCAGGCTGTCAGCTGGCTCAAAAACTTTGTCTATTTCTTTCTATTAAGATTACAATACAATACAAAATGACATTTGTAAAGCCCCTTTCACATCAGGAGGATGTCCCAGGGCACTGGCATTATGTCCCAAGGCATTACCCCTAACAAGCAATTGGAATGACACCAGTGAAGATTACATGAATTTCATTTTCTCCCTAGTTTTCAATGGAGTGATAGTACAGTCAATTTAATTATCAGAAATACATATTTTTTTAAACTTTTTTGCTCTGTTGACGTAAAAATCTTCTGGTAGGCTTTTGGAAATTAGGCCATCTGCTTAATTCTGAATCTTAAAAATAAGCAAAAACAACTTAAGTTACAAAGGGGAAGAATTTAAGACTGCTGCTTAGTTTGTCTGTTGGAAACATGCCAACTGACTTAAAGAGGATCAGGCAGATAATTTAATGAGCGTATTAGCTAGTGTGTACGCTGAAGCAGAATTGCTTTGAGGGTGCAGGAGACGCGCATCTATGAGCTACCTTCTGGCAAAGCTTGAGATAAAAATTGGATGTTTTAAAGGTGGCTGTGGGACTATTGCAGGCTTCCTTCGGGATTAATACTAAATAAACATGTGATAAAGGGGCTGGTACAGGCATAATGTCTGTAATTTCATTGTTTTCATTGTATATACAAAGCATCAGTGCAAGTAAAGCTGCACTGATGGATTCCCATAGCATAGTGGTTAGAGAACTTGCCTCACAAGTGAGAGGACCGGGTTCGATTCCCAGCAGGGCGAAATCATAGGCAAGTTTCCTTACTCCACACACCTGTTTACCTAGCAGTAAGTAAGAACCTAGTTGTTGGTCAATTGGTGGATCGCTTTCCGGGGGTCATAATTTCTAAAAAAAAAATTGGTTAATCAATCCATGACTGTTTGTGGGACACTGTTGTGCGCAATTGGCTGCCACGTTTCGCCCACAAATGCACAGTCAACCCACTTCACAATATATTGTGTGAAGTGCTTTGAGACGCCTCAACCCTGTGATAAAGCGCTATATCAAATGTAAGGATCAATATATACTATTATTATGATTTGGGAAACCAAAGAGAATGAAAAACATATTGCAAGCTAAGGGACAGAAACCCTAGAAAAAGGTTTTTTATATCTAAATAACCTCCTGGGGAAGGAAATGAGCTATAAAATAAGTCTGGCAAATCCCAACCATAAGGTGAATTTTCTTTTAAGTATAATTTTTGTATTTGAAATAACATCTATAACAACAACATTAAAATTATATTTGTATAGCGCCTTTCATGTCGAGAGGATATCCCAATGTGCTGAACAGTTGGTGTTTCGGACTCAAGCTGGAGGTCGGGATTGAGGAGGGTGGAGGGCAGGTGGGGAAGGAGGGTGATCGAAAGTATCATCAAAGAGGAGGGTCTTGATATGGGTCTTGAAGGGGCGAGGTGGAGGGACTGCAGGATGGAGTTCCAAGCGGGTGGGGGTAGAGTGGCAGAAGGCCTGCCCGCCAATGGTGGGGCAGGTGAGGCGGGGGAACGAGAAGCAGACCGGAGCCCGCTGAGCGGCGGAAGTGGGCATTATGGTAGGGGTTCAGGAGGTCGCAGAGATGGGGGAGTGAGGCCATTGTGGAGTCCTATAGCTCAGTGGTTAGAGCACTCGCTTTGCAAGTGAGAGACCTGAGTTCAATTCCAGGCAGGCGAAACCTTGGGCAAGTTTCCTTACTCCACACGCCTAATAATAATTCCTCCAAAACCAATAATAAAATTGGTCATTTTCAATCTACGACTGTTTGTGGGACATTGCTGTGCGCAATTGGCTGCCGCGTTCGCCCACAAATATACAGTCAATTCACTTTACAGTGTGTTCTGTGAAGCGCTTTGGGACATCCTCCCGACGTGAAAAGCGCTATATCAAATGCAAGGATTATTATTATTATTATTATGGAGGGCTTTGAATAACATTGAGAACATCTCAAAGCACGTCACAAAGCGTCAAAGCGCGTAAATAATGATAATAATCCTTGCATTTGATATAACATCTTTCATGCCGGGAGGATGTCTCAAAGCAGAAAGTATTCTTAACAGCAACCTAATGAACAGGAGGTTGGTGATTTCAGTGTGGAAATTCGTCGGGGAAATTGACCAGGCTACGCACATACACAATGAACAGTGCAACTGGGTACAAGTGAATATGCGCTATAGTGAAGCATGTTATAGCAGGGCTGCACTGAACCATGCAACAAATCAATGCTTTGCATCAATACGATTTTGCTGCTGTGTTCCCCTAAATTAGAAACATCCATCTGTAAACCACTTTATTTTGTAAAGTGCTTTGCAACAGTTAGCATACATAAAATGTTTTATATAAATTCAAGTTATTATTGTTGTTATTACTTACTAAAAATGTTAACAGAAAAGATCACAGAACTATATCAGATTTGGAAATTCTCCAGTGCATACCCAACTTCAATGTTTACTTGTCTTTATGCCACTGAAATAATTATACCCTCAATGGATTCATTTTAAGAACTTCGTCCTCACTTTCAGATGCTTCCATTGCTTTGCATTATTGCATTTCCTCATAGAAAGATGGTCTGCAGCCGGTGAGAGCTATGTTGTATTTTTTTTCACAAAGGAACCATCTTGAAAAAGACAATAGGTGAAAGGTCACCTACCTAAATGTATTTTTTGTATAACATTTGTGTCAGTCCTTATTTCACTGCAGGGTCACAAATTTAAATTAAACCTTACACTACCTCTGTGATCTCCTACATACTATTCTCCCAACCACTCCTTCTGGGTGGCCAACTTAATCCTGTTTCTTCCTGCTTTGTGCCACCAGTCCTCTCTACCCCAACATTGGCAGGCGAACCTTCAGCTACTCTGTCACTCCCTCTGGATCTCTCTCTTGAACTCCCTCTGCCTCGCCCCTTCACTCTCTGCTTTCAAATGTTGTCTGAAAATCTACCTCTTGGACTGTGCTTCGACCACTTAGCCACCCCCATAACTCCTCCCTCCCATCATAAGCTCCTGCTCAGCCTTCATAAAGCACTTTGAGATACTCTCCTAATGTGAAAGACACTACAAATTCTCACTATTGTTGTTGTTTTGTTAGACCAAATTATCAAATGTGAAATGGGACACTAAATTTTCAAGGAATTGAAAGAGGATCTTGAAATAAGTGCAATGTGTAGAATGGAAAATTTAAATTAATGGAAGGTTGAATATTGGTGTGGTAATACCTGTTTAACACCACTCTGTTTAACACCCTTCACTTGGTCAGCTTAGAATTTCTGAACATTCTTCAACTTCTTCACTCCACCATCGGCAGCCGTGTATTTGGCCACTGAATCCTGGAACTCCCTGTCTCAATCCTTCTGCTTTGGCACCTCTTTGCCCATCTTCAATCATACCTGAAGACTTTGCTCTTCGACCGTGCCTTCAGTCACCTACTCTTCTTCCCGACTTTGTATCAACTAAGCTATTGTTCAGCACTCCAAGACGCTACACTGTGTGAACAACAACAACAACAAGATTTCATTTATAGAGCGCCTTTCACATCAGAAGGACATCCCAAGGCGCTGGACAGTTAGGTCAGGACCAGGCAGGGGGGAAATGGTCAGGGTGAGGGGAGGGAAGGCAGGGAGCGAGGAGGGGGTAGAGAGTCGAGAGGGGAGCTGAAGGCTCGGTCAAAGAGAAAGGTCTTGAGACTGGCCTTGAAGGAGGAAAGGGAGGAAGCAAGGCGAAGGCACTGGGAGATGGAGTTCCAGAGGTTAGGGGCTGAGAGGCTGAAGGCCCGGCCACCGATGGTAGGGCGGTTGGGGCGGGGGATGTGGAGCAGACCGGAGCCAGAGGAACGGAGGGTACGGGCAGGTAGGTAGGGGAATAGTAGGTCGGAGAGGTAGGAGGGAGCAAGGCCGTGAATGGCCTTGTAGGTGAGGATGAGGATCTTGAATTCGATCCTCTGGGGATGGGGAGCCAGTGGAGGCGAGCGAGGGTGGGAGTGATGTGGTCGCAAAGCCTGGTGCGGGACAGTACACAAGCTGCAGAGTTCTGAATGACCTGCAGCTTGTGGAGGGAGGTGCCGGGAAGGCCAGCGAAGGGCGCTTTATAAATGCAAATTGACATTCTATCAAAGTAAATACTTTATAAATTAAATAACTAGGTGTACGATGAGATAATGGATTTTATCCATGATTCATGGCAATGATTTGTTCTTCCCATAAAATCCGTCGAGACATTGCTTAGAAATAAAATACAGAGAATGGAAACTGAAGCAGAAAGCATAATTACTGCTGTGGTTGTACATTGAAAATCATGGTCATTCTATTCTACAAATACACTTGGGGTGAAATCATCATACATAACACATTCTTATTTCTCAGATTAGATTAATGGGTTATTATATTGAATCCTTTAGATCCTTTTTTGCCCTGCAGCCCATATGAAGACTGAATATCAACTAAGCTTTTGGACAATCCAGTCTCAAAGCATTATTATTTTCATCGTAAATTCTATTTCAAAGCTTGAAAGCATATTGTTTAGTGTTATTTAATCTAATTTATATTTTCCCCAGTTTTCACTTGAATTTATGACCTGAAAGCAAAAACTAAACTATTGGAATAGCGATTACATGTATGAAAATAAGTAGTTGTTAGAAGATAATTAATTAGATTTGTATTTATCTCCTTACCCTCCAATGACTTAAAGTTGTGAATACACTGTTTCTGTTTACAAAAAGAATATGTGTGTTTTAATTTAGCACAAATGAATTTAGCTGACACTAAATCCCTTTCATCTGGAAACACCACTCCATATCAGAACAGATCTTCAGCACTCCTGAGACATCGCTTTGATTGACCGAGAATCTTTAATTTTTATAATATAGCTAAATGGATTGTTCATAACAAGCAACTCTGATACTGAATGTGTCATCAACTCCCGAATCTTAACCTCTTTCTCTACTGCATTATGGTGACATTTTGTAATTGATATTTGATCTGTCAGCATATTTCTCCAAAAGGGTTTCAGTATTTCTGAAGAAAGCTCTTGTTGGGGCCTTGTTTGACCCTCAACTATCCTTTCTAGCCCACATCTATGCCATGACCCACTCTGCCTTTCCCCACCTCTGCAACGTCGCCCGGCTCCCCCACTGTCTCACACTGCAGGCCGCCGAAACCCTCATACACACCTTCATTACATCGAGGCTCGACTACGCAAACTCACTGCTTGTCGGTCTCCCAACTCTTGCCTCCACAGGCTGCAGATCATCCAGAACTCTGCAGCCCGTGTCCTCTCCCGCACTAGGGTCCACATCCCCATCCTCGCCCAACTCCACTGGTTTCTCATCATACAGAGGATACAGTTCAAGATTCTGGTCTTCACCTTCAAAGCCCTCCACAGTCTTGCTCCCCCCTACCTCTCCGACCTCCTAACCCCCTACCACCCTGTTCACTATCTCCGCTCAGCAGGCTGCAGCTTGCTACACGTTCCCTGGCTTACTCGGCCCATTATGGGCTGGCGAGCCTTTTTATTCTATGATTCTATGATATTCTGTGAAGCGCCTTGAGACGTCTCAAAGATGTGATAAGGCGGTATATCAAATGCAAGGATTATTATTATATTATTATTATCCAGAACTCTGCAGCTTGCATCTTTTCCTATACTATAGTTCACATCTTTGCCAGACACCATTGGCTTCCTGTTTCTCAGCAGATCAACTTCAGGATCCTTGTTCTTTTTTCCACCCAATCACTGCACCTCCTCCAGCTCTACTCACCATCCACTCCCTCTCTATAAACTCAAGCCTACTGCACATGCCCACCTCAACATTGGCGGCTGAACTTTTAGGCACCATGCCCTCACATGTCTAGAACTCGCTTCCAAAATCCCTTCATCTTTTACCCTCACTCTCTGCTATCAATACTTCTAAAATCTACCTCGTTGACTGCCCCTCCAATTCCTCCTCCCCACCCCCATTTCCCATCTTACTCAGATTTCTACTGCATCTCTGTAAAGTACTTTGAAATGTTATTCTACCTATCTTGTTATTGAGAGAATGCAAATATATGAATTGCTTATATTTCTATATTAATGCATCACAATTGGTTTAAATCCTTACTACTAGTTAAGTGGTGAAGCACATGGCTGCAATCGCACTGAATGTGAGATGAATGAGGATGGGTAACATAGGATCTTTAAAATCTCAGAGAAATAACATTGAAATGACGGACAAGCTGCTTTCTTAAAAAATTTAACCATTTCAATTCATCCCTGAAGTCCCAAATTAGCAGTTGCTGACATGATAGAAATATTAATGGGAGCTGTGTTTTATTAGAAGACCTATTTTGTGACTATATTTCTTAGGGCTCTGGTATGTTGAGTGGTATCTCATTAAATTACTGAAGTAGAATGTAAGTAATTCAACTCTCATAGAAAAACATTCGTCTGATTAATTTCGCTGGTTAAAGAGTCCAGTCACCGCAAATAATTTTTCAAGGAACCTGCAATCATATTGTAAACAAAATGCCATTTTATTTGCTAGTCAAAGATGATATTTCTTTTTCTCTGAGTCAGATAGATGCTGAGCACAAATGGAGAAAGGCGTGATTCACAAACCAAGTAAAAGCTGGAGCTCTTCAATCTTGAGGGGATGATGACTCAGAGGGGACCTTATGTACAAAATATTAAATGGATTGAAGGTAAACTCAGGACAATACTTTAGGGTGCATCAAGACCGTCCAACAAGGTTAACATAAATAGATACATTAATAAATACATTCCACTGGTTGCGGAGTCCGTAACCAGGGATACAAATATAAGATAACAATTGGGGGATATTAAAGAAAATTTAGGGTATTGAGATTGTGGAACTCCCCACCTGAAGTAGTGGTTGAATCAGATAGTGTAGAAGTATTCAAGGGGTAGGAGGTTGGCCGAAGGCGCAATTGAAGAGGAGGGTCTTGAGAAGAGGTTGAGGTGAGAGGAGAGGCGGTGGATGAGGATAGAGTGGTCGACGGTGTCGAAAGCAGCAGAGAGGTCAAGGAGGATGAGGAGGCAGAGGGAGCCCTCGTCGCAAAAAAACAGAATGTCATTTGCCACTTTGACCAGGGGGGCACAGAAACCCGATTGGAGGGGTTCGAACAGGGAGTGGCTGGAGAGGAAGGAGCGAAGCTGAGAAGCAACAACTCATTCCAGGACCAGGAGAGGAAGGGGAGGTTGTAGATGAGGTAGTAGTTTGAGAGTAGAGAAGAGTCCATGGAGGGTTTTTTTAAGGATAGGAGCGATGACAGCATTTTTTAAAAGGGTGGGAACAGTACCAGAGGACAGGTAGGATTTGATACAGTCCAACCAGATCTGCCGATGGACAGTTAGGTTTGATTTAAGCCAGGTGCACTCAGCGGAATGCACCTGGGTTTTAAGAGAGCGGAGGTGGCTGGTGTACCAAGGTGATTTGCGTGAGTAGGAAACAGTTCGGGAAGAGAGGGGAGCGAGGGAATCGAGAGTGGAGGAGAGGAAGTTGTGGAGATGGATGACTGAGGAGGATAGGTCATTGCAGGAGGATGCCCAGAGGGGAAGGCGTTCAGATGACTCCAAGGCAGCCGAGAGGGAGCTGGGGGAGATTTTTTTCCAGGGACAGTATGAGGTGGAGGTGGGTTTGGTGGTGGTGGGGAGAGGGATTGAGGACTTAAGGGAGATGAAATCATAGTCCGAGATCGCTTTGTCGATGATAATTGAATGTCTCAATGGATTTTGCAGAGATCAAATGAGCATCTCACTATGGAAAGGATGTCCATAGAAAGAGTGCAGAGGCTGGCAAGAAAAAATAATAAGAGCTTCAGCAACAGTAGAGCTGAAGTAAGGGCAGAAGGAGACTTTAGAGGTGGGAGAAGGTGGTATCGATTTGAAAATCACCTCAGGATTGAGCAGAACACTAATAGTATGAACCATCTGATTCAGCCTGAGCAAGCAACCAGGGATGACAGTGGAGTTGAAGCCAGAGCTACAATGTAAGTCAGACACAAATGAGACGATTCCAGTCTTATTGACATTCAGCTGAAGAATGTTGGCTAGCAATGGGACCAAAAAGGGGTAGTTCAATCATCAAAAGTTGATAAAGGATCAATGGAATAGGTGCCATGTATCATAACAGTGATGAGTCTGAAGACAGCTGGAACCAAGATGAGAGAGAAACTGCAGAGAGCAAATGGGATTAGGATTTAGCCCTAGCCAAGTCTGGCCAAGAGATGAGTTATGTAGTAGACGTTACACATATTGAATGAATAGCCATACATTTTCTGTCACTCAAAACTGCACTCAAATAAAAACAGCTCAAATATAATGAGAATTATATTTTGTTGCACTCAAAATAATTGTAATATGTATTGCACATGTACAGAATGAGCAGGAAATTAATGAGTGGGTAATAAAATTGTATGTATGGGAAGGAATTAACTTTGTAGATCACTGGGAGCTTTGTCAGGTAGACCACACTCCCACAGAAAGGAGAGGTTACATGTAACCAGATGGAGATCGAAGCTGTCAGCATAAAACGTGAAAATATGTAATTAAGAATCATTGGAACTAGTATTGGAAGGGGGCGAGAATAATGCCTTGATGAACAGAGATAATCAAATGATTATGACTTATTAAGAGATAGTATTTAGGAAAAATAGAAACAAAAACATAAGACAATGAGAAAGTAGGGTAAAGGTGTTGATGGAGTCTTACATACTTCTACACCAATGATCAACTAGTTACTGTCAATTAGAGTATCCTTTGAGCTGACTCTAAAGTGATGTGCCTGGCAACAGAATATTGGAATTGAGTGATTCTTTATGATGTATTGGTATTGCTGAAACTGGCAAATCCGCAGTACTCCACTGTTGATAACAAATCGGACAGCCTGGCTTGTTGGCAGGACTTGCATGGGCAGATCAGCCAATGAGGGCAGAGATTTCCCAACTCGGCTTCAGTTAGCCATGCAAGCAAAAGCCCTAATGGCGGTCTTTGCTGGACAAGAAATGGGAAGCTTGCCAGACAGTGGTTTTAATGCCAAGCTATTCAATGCTAGCTGCTTAAATCCTAGCAATACCCCAACATACACTCTGGGGTTGCCAAGCTTTTGCTGTTGCCACCTTGCAATTAAACTCTCTGGAATTAGCTAAGCAGAGTGAGTCACTCTAGAGAGAGAGTATGCATTCCATTCCAGACACATGGAAATTTCCATGCGTAGGTGGTATGCATATATGGAACTCCCAGTCTGGTTTGGATATTTTTAAGCAGGGCTTTGAGTTTCTGCATGTTTCAGACACTCAATTGACCCAAAATATTCTAACTGAAGGAGTATTAGGAATAAGATTTCAGAATTTGAGGTAATTAATGAAAATGAGGCATGTAATGGCAATATAGACATTAATAGCTTTACAAAATCATGTCTGTGAACAGAGGAAGGGTTAAGGGTTGGAGCCAACAAGGAATAGAATGTTTCCCATTTATAGACATTAAATGGAGGAGTAGTATTATTAGTAAGGAGGAAATTCAAAGAGTAGTTATTAATAGCAATGACAGAAACAATATATGTTAAAATAATAATGAGATAGAAAAGAAGTAGATTATTAGCTATTGTTGAAATTTAAATTGAACAGATAGATAGATCTTTTAAGAGAGATGTCAGAAAATTATAATGTGGAAGTCACAAGGGTTTCTATATCTTAGGAGTTGAAGTGAGTAGACCATGAATTACAAGAATGAAAAATATAAACAATTTCATATTGGTCATCAATGACTGTTCTCGCATAACATGTGAATCAAAATCTCCAGCAAAGGTACTCAGTTAAATGTAATGCTCATCAGTCCAGCAAACCTGATCAGTAATGTGGATGGGGTCAAACACTTTCTCATCATGCCATAGGAATTCAAGCCAGTCAAATATAAGAATTTGGCTGTGGCCAATAAAGAAAAAATAAAATTATTCAATGTGAGCATTCACGGTGAAGCTGCTATCAACGGAGATGACAATGCTTTGTGGTTTATTTTAAGAACATTTGACTATAACTCCAAACAAGTAATTCTCATCTCACACAGATTAATGGAGTGGCCACATTTGGAATTTTAGGGTCTAAAATGCGAGTTGAACTAATAGCCCACATGTTCAAACAAATAAGGATGCCCTTATTTGTATCATTGACTATCAATGAAAATATTACAAGTAATTCAGTAATCCTTTTATTTGGCGAATTGCATGTTCAATTGTATGCAATTGAACATGGTTAGCCCCAAGGGTTTGTTTTGACCCCATGATCTGCACTTTTCAACATTGTACTTCAAAAGGATATTGATGCATTAGAGAGTGTTCAGAGAGAAAGAAATGTAATTCCAGAACTTGGAACTCACAAAACTGAACTTGTTTCATCAGAGGAAATAATGAGAGGAAATATGATCCAGTTTGTAAAGAAATACATATTTATCATAGAGGGGGCGAGCAATGTGCTCTTACCTTCAAGGTTGTGATGGAGTTGGCCAGAGATCAGCAATGAGGCAGCATGAGACTGGCTCCTGAAAGCTGCAGAGGAGACTGTGAGTGCCAGAGGAGACTAAGAGTGCCAGAGGAGACTAAGAGTGCCAAAGGAGACTAAGTGTGCCAGAGGAGACTAAGAGTGCCAGAGGAATGAGCTAAGAGCAACAACTGGAGCTCTCCTGAATCTTGAGATAAGGCAATTCAGAAGTCCAGAAGTGGAATCCTGTAGCTCAGTGGTTAGAGCACTCGCCTTGCAAGCGAGACACCTGGGTTCAACTCCAGGCAGAAACCTTAGGCAAGTTTCCTTACACCACACACCTAATAATTATCCCTCCAAACCAGAACAATAATAAATTGGTTATTTTCAATCCACAACTGTTTGTGGGACACTGCTGTGTGCAATTGGCTGCCGCGTTTCACCCACAAATATACAGTCAATTCACTTTACAGCATATTCTGTGAAGCGCTTTGGGACGTCTGGAAGACGTGAAAAGTGCTATATCAAATGCAAGGATTATTATTATTATTAAGGGACCTATAGAGGTGTATATATTTTTTTTAATGGGATTGAAAAAGTAAACCCACATCAATACTTTAGGATGCACCAAGATAATAGAACAAGGCAACATAATAATAGTAATACTAGTAATTCTTCCTTTTGACATAGTGTCTTATCATGTCTTCGGGATGTCTCAAAGCGCTTCACAGAATATAAATAAATTTAGAGATGCAAAGGGCAATTTCAGGACAGACACCAGGAAGTTTTTCTATATTCAGCATAATTAACAACCAAGAAAGGTCGCCAAGAAGGGTGGTTCAGGACAGGATACAGGCTATTTTAAAAACACAGCTTGATGCTGTGATTGGAAGATGATAGAGTGGGTGTTCTGGAGTGATGTGAACAGAGGAGATGAAGGGCCTTCTTCATCAAATCTAGTCTCGTGAGTCAAGGGCGGTAGCAAGCAACGACGGAGCCAGAGGATATGCAGGAAGTATTATGTAGCCAGGCAGCTAAAGGAGCTATTCTCCTCTCCCAATGGAGATGTCCAGGTAATCCCTGAGAGGATTAATTTGGTGACTCCCAAAGGAGGGTATAAAAGGGCCGTTCCACAGCTGGGAAGGGTGAGTGTGGTGCTTGAGCAAGTAAGCTGACAGGAGGCGTGCATTAATTGGTGTGTGAAGGTTTTACTTTTATTAAGTTGTTCTTGTTCAGTATAGCATTGTCTCACCAACAGTCTTTATTTGGTCTCACACCCAAGCCTGCTAGAATTTTTTTTTTGGTCAGCCAGGTGTCTGGTACATGTGGAAACCCATCACCATGCTAAATAGTATCCAAACCAAACTGAGATTTCCATGCATCCCACCTAGGCATGTAAATTCCAGAGATAGATTGTTGGAATGTAAAGCGCTCTCTCTCACTGAAGGGACACATCCCGCTAACCTAATTCTGAAAGTATTAGACACAAGTTGTCATGAGTCAAGGCTTGGGGACCCCAGAGTATGCATTGGGGTACTGCAGGTGTCCAACCAGCATAGTTTGCCATTGAAAGCACTATTTGGCTAAGTAATACTAAGTATCACCATCCATAATTGCACATTCCACCTTACTAAAACAGTCTGGAACCTTGGGGTCTTGTTTGACTCTCAACTATCCTTTCCACCCCACATCCATACCATGACCTGCTCTGCCTTCCCCCACCTCTGTAACATCACCCTGCTCCGACACTGTCTCACACCACAGGCTGCCGAAACCCTCATACATGCCTTCATTACATTGAGGCTTGACTACGCAAACTCACTGCTTGTTGGCCTTCCCAACTCCTCCCTCCACAAGCTGCAGATCATCCAGAACTCTGCAGCCCATGTACTCTCCCACACTAGGCTCCGCCACCCTATCACCCGCATCCTCGCCCAACTCCACTGGCTTCCCATCACACAGGATACAGTTCAAGATCCTGGTCCTCACCTTCAAAGCCCTCCACAGTCTTGCTCCCCCTACCTCTCCGACCTCCTAACCCCCACCATCCTGTTCACTCGCTCTGCTCAGCAAGCTCTGGTCTGCTTCACGTTCCCCGCTTCGCTCACCCCACCATTGGCGAGTGGGCCTTCTGCCACTCTGCCCCCACCCTCTGGAACTCCATCCCACAGTCCCTCCATCTCGCTCCCTCCCTCGCCACCTTCAAGACCCACCTCAAGACCCTCCTCTTCAATCCTGCTTTCGATCTCCCTGCTTCCCCCCCAGCCCTCCACCATCCTGACCCCAGTTCGAGTCCATAACTCTGTCTGTCCACCACTCTCTCTGTCTGTCTGGGACATCCACCCAACATGAAAGGCGCTATACAAATGTAATGTTGTTGTTGTTGTTGTTGCTGCTGCTGCTGCTGCTCAGTTGTGTCTGTGCCAGCTCTTGTAAAGAGCAATGGTTTCAGTACTATTTATCTGTTTTTCATGCACTAATATTACTTCCAAAAATCTAATATGGATTCTAACGCTCCCAATAGTGCA
The DNA here is from genome assembly GCF_018977255.1 of Callorhinchus milii. NCBI lineage: Eukaryota > Metazoa > Chordata > Chondrichthyes > Chimaeriformes > Callorhinchidae > Callorhinchus > Callorhinchus milii. The sequence goes on along the minus strand of NW_024704744.1, from coordinate 30,117,278 downwards.
TTTCATATCCCAAAGTGGAATGTGTGTTTCTAAACCTATGGACCAGATGGACTGCAATGGTCAATCACAGCCGACAACTGAAGGGAGTAAATTAAGAACAAATCTATGGAAACAATACTTTCCTACTGAGCGAGTAGAAAACTTATGGAATAGGCTCCCTAGGGAGTCAGTGGAAGCAGAAAATGTCATTTGTTTCAAGAACAAATTAGATAGATTTCTGCTAGAAAATAATATCTCAGGATACAGTATACAGTTTGGGACACGACATGTCAAGCGACTGCCAGGATGGTGGAAAGCAAACTAGATGGACCTATCTAAAAAATAAAGTTTTCTTTTCATTTCACTGATCGAAAATTTCCATTACTTTTAGTGACCAATACGTGATAGTCCCCTATGACTGCCCACTTTGAAACCAGCTTCATTATACTTGCTCACTTCTGTTGCAGGTATTTTGATTTAAGTAATTGAAAATAGTTTGCCCATGTGGATGAATGCAGCTTCACTCACTTCAGCTGCTGCTGCTGAACAGATGCTGCTGCTGCTGAGCAGCTGCTGCTGCTGGCGGTGCTTGACAGCTGCTGGTGGCGGTGCTTGACAGCTGCTGGTGGTGGTGCTTGACAGCTGCTGCTGGCGGTGCTTGACAGCTGCTGGTGGTGGTGCTTGACAGCTGCTGGTGGTAGTGCTTGACAGCTGCTGGTGGCGGTGCTTGACAGCTGCTGCTGGCGGTGCTTGACAGCTGCTGGTGGTGGTGCTTGACAGCTGCTGGTGGTGTGCTTGACAGCTGCTGGTGGTGGTGCTTGACAGCTGCTGGTGGCGGTGCTTGACAGCTGCTGCTGGCGGTGCTTGACAGCTGCTGGTGGTGGTGCTTGACAGCTGCTGGTGGTGGTGCTTGACAGCTGCTGGTGGCGGTGCTTGACAGCTGCTGGTGGTGGTGCTTGACAGCTGCTGGTGGCGGTGCTTGACAGCTGCTGGTGGCGGTGCTTGACAGCTGCTGGTGGCAGTGCTTGACAGCTGCTGCTGGCGGTGCTTGACAGCTGCTCGTGGTGGTGCTTGACAGCTGCTGCTGGACAGCTACCTGATAGATCTTTGGCTTGCAGGCTCACTCACAACCAGACTACTGAAACCACCACAGAATGCCTTAATTCTCATATTCCTTTGTCAGGTGTGTCACCTTGGAACCACTTCAGCTCCAAGAAGGCCCCTCCCACCCCCTATCAAATCATATCAATTGTAATGATTATTATAAGCCGATCCATTCTGCCATAGGGATTCAGTGGAGTCTGGCGAAGACTAGTGTGATGAGGGTACGGAGTTTAGAACGGGTTAGTATACAGGCAGTAAAGTTTTGAATGAGTTAGATTTTGTGTATAGTGGAGCTGGGGAGTCCAGCGAGGAGGGCATTGGAATAAATACTTGTTCAAATAATTCCTCAAATTCTTCATCTGAAAATGCCTCATCTACAAAGCATTTTCCTTACGGATATTGGATGTTACTTCAGACTATTATTTTGCTTAAAATGTTCACAGAGAGTGGTGCGACATTGGGATCAGGCAATTTTAATTGTTTGTGTAGGTGTTTTCATGGCTTTGGCAGCAGGGACTATTTGAATTGATTGGTTTCAGCATTTTATTCATTGGCAGTTGCTAAGAGAACACTTGTTGCTTAGCACAAGATTTTCTCTAGATTGTGGCAGAAGGAAAGATGATGCTTAGATCGTGGATGTTTTCTACCCCCCACCCCCCCAAAAAAAATCTATTTGATAGTAATCATGAGCTGAACAGTGTTATAAAGAGATTTGTATGATAAGGGCAGTAGAGTGAATTCCATCCTTTCTGAGCTCTATCTTATGGTTATGGTGAACTCATAGTGCAATCAGTCTCTTGAATATGTTCAGCTGAAGTGAGTGAAGCTGCATTCATCCATATGGGCAAACTATCTTCAATTACTTAAATCAAAGTACCTGCAACAGAAGTGAGCAAGTATAATGAAGCTGGTTTCAAAGTGGGCAGTCACAGGGGACTATCATGTATTGGTCACTAAAAGTAATGGGAATTTTCAATCAGTGAAATGAAAAGAGAATTTTATTTTTTAGATTTACAACTTGTAAGAACATAACAATTTGCTAGGCGTAAGAAGACCAAGGTCCATCTAGTTCGCTTTCCACCATCCTGGCAGTCGTTTGACATGTCGTGTCCCAAACTATATACTGTATCCTGAGATATTATTTTCTAGCAGAAATCTATCTAATTTGTTCTTGAAACAAATGACATTTTCTGCTTCCACTGACTCCCTAGGGAGCCTATTCCATAAGTTTTCTACTCGCTCAGTAGGAAAGTATTGTTTCCATAGATTTGTTCTGAATTTACTCCCTTCAGTTGTCGGCTGTGATTGACCATTGCAGTCCATCTGGTCCATAGGTTTAGAAACACACATTCCACTTCAGGATATGGGATGCACTATTGGGAGCATCAGAATCCATATTAGCTTTTTAAAAGTAATATAGTGCATGAAAGCAGGTATATAGTACTGAAACCATTGCTCTTTACAAGAGATGGCACAGACACAACGGCCCAAACGCCTTTTTCTGTACTATAAATTTCAATGGTTCATCTCCTTAATAGCTATCTATCTAATTCCCGTTTTAATGTGCTGACACAATCTTCCCCCACCACCTCCCTGTACAGACTCTTCCATATATTCTCTGTGTAAAGTAATCACAACTAAACTGTTCCAACAGCTCAATGCAACTTACTTCTGACTATTAGCAGGAGTTGATTCTTCCGATTTGTTTTACAAATATTGTATTTTAGCCTACGATGCAAACGTATTAGCACCTACCAGTTGATAGATTCCCATCAATTAAAAGGAACATTTGCGCATGAATCAATTGGTTTTTCACACTTTCCAATGGGAAATATATTGGGTTTTCAATGGCACAATCCCTTAGCTAATGATTCAACAACAACAATAAATTACATTTGTATAGCGCCTTTCATGTCAGGAGAATGTCCCAAGGCGCTGGAGCCAAGGTTGCTCAAGGCAACCACTATTGGTTTAACACATGTAAACAAGTGAGAGCCTGAATTTCACTGTGTCCTATCAATCACAATGATTAAGTGCTGATCGCAAATCCTTATCCACAGAGCCTTGATTCAACATTAAATTATGTGGTAAAAATTCAGTAGCACTAAGATAAACTTTCCTGCATATTGGATAATCTAAAGCAAAGGAAGCTATATTGACATTCGTTTATTTGATAATTCTGATGAAAGGTTAACGACCTGAAATGTTAACTCATTTCCTCTCTCCATAGATGCTCTTGACCTGCTGAGTGTTCCCAGCAACTTCTGTTTTTATTTCAGACTTCCAGCATCTGCTATATTTTGCCTTTTGTTCACTTATTTGATGCCACCCCATGAGACAGGGATATTTTCACTTGGCTCCAGTTAACCCCTGCAAGCCTTTTGTAGATAGGTAGGATGGTTCTAGCTGGATAAACAGCAAGCAGCTTGCCAGACAGTGTTTGCAATGACAAGCTGTATGGTTAGGCATCAGCCTGGCTCAGTTGGTAGCATTCTTGCCTTTGAATCAAAAGGTTGTAGGTTCAAGCTCCCAATTGGGACTTTCAGCTCACAGTCTATGTTGGCCTGCTAATACAGTACCAGGGAACATTGTATTCTTGGAGGTGCAGTCTTTTGAATGAGATGTTAGTGGTAACTTAGTGTTTAGAGCACTCTCCTCACAAGCGAGAGGACCTGGGTTCGATTCACAGCAGGGCAAAATATTAGGCAAGTTTCCTTATTCCACATGCTCTGTTTACCTAGCAGTCCATAGGAACCCAGTTGTTAGTCGATTGGCTGATCGATTTTCTGGGGGTAATAATCCCTCCAAAAAAAATAAAAAAAATAATCATCATTTGGTCACTCAATCCACGACCGTTTATGGGACACTGCTGTGCTCAACTGGCTGCCGCATTTCACCCACAAAATATACAGTCAATTTACAGTATATTCTATGATGCGCCATGAGACATCTTGAAGACGTGATAAGGCGCTATATCAAATGTATGGATTATTATTATTATTATCCTAGAAGTTAAACTGAGGTCTTGTCTGCCTGTTCAGATGGACATTAAAGGATGCATGGAACTTTTTGAAAAGAGAAGGCAGTTTCTCCTGATGTCCTGACCAACAATTCCCCAGATAAAACTGGATATTTCTGTCATGGCTGTTTGTGAGACATAGCTGTGCAATTTGGCTGCATCGTTTGCCTACAAATATACAGTCACTACATTTTACAGTAAACTCCTGTGAAGGGCACTGAGATATTTTGATGACGTGATGAAGTGCTATATCAAATGTCAGGATTATTTAAAATTTATTTCGTTTAATTTAAATGCCAGCGTACCCTCAACACATAATGTGGGGTCCCCAAGAGTTGTCTCTTGCCACCCTGAGCCAAAGACTTTCCAGGATTAGGTAAGCAGGTTGCATCCTTCCTGAGAGAATATGCACTTAAATCCAGACTAAAGGAAATTTCCAAGAATATTTAGCAGTTGAGTTTGGTTTGGATATTTTTGAGCATGGTGATTGGGTATTCACATGTGGTCAAACACCCGGCTGATCAAAAAGGACCCCCCATGCCCGATCTAATTACAAACCTACATTTGTTCCCTGTGTATACACAGACAGACTGAAATGATAAGATCAGTACTCTCATGCCTGTCATTCTTTGTACTCGTATTAGAGGCTCACACTGAACAAACAATACTGCCAAAGCTGCTTTTCAGCAGTTTATTTGACTATAGCAATGTTTACCCTCTGTATAATTCTATATAGAATAAGAACAGAATGCACTCAGTTTTAAAGTAATGTTGATAATATTACGAATGCATGTGAGAGAAAGGAGTACTGATGGGGGACTTTAATCAGCCCAACATAAACTGGGAATGCTCAAGTGTGAAAGATTCTGAGCTTGTAAATATAGTGCATGACTGTTTCCTGACACAGTGCATCACGAAGCCCACAAGGGCCAGTTCCTTCTTGACTTATCTCTCGTCAGCAACCCAGACAATAAACATCCAGTTTGACTTGGGAAACAGAATCAGTATGTAACAAAACTCTTGCGTACAACTTTAGGTGGGCAAACTTCAGAGGTATGAGGGCTGAGCTAAGAGACATAATAATAATATTTTTTGCATTTGATATGGAGTCTTATCACATCATTGAGATGTCTCAAAGCGCTTCACAAGATATACTGTAAAGTGGAGTGACTGTGTATTTTGTGGGTGAAATGTGGCAGCTAGTTGCACACAGCAATGCCTCACAAACAGCCATGAAGCGAGTGAACAATTTTATTGGGGGATTGTTGGCCAGGAACTGGAAGAAACTCCCTTCTCTTTTTCAAATAATGCCATGTGATCTTTAGCATCCAGCTGAACAGGCAGACTGGTACTCAGTTCAACGTCTCATCCAAAGAATGCAATTCACCCCAAAACTGCATTGGAGTATCAGCTTAAACTGTGCGATTCCAAGTCCTGACATAGACATAGACTGGACATTCCTTAAGAACATTATGCAATGCCTGCAGGGCAAATATACACCTAAATGCAGCAGGAGCAAAATAAACAAAAATACATCAAAATGGATCAATAGGAACAAAAAAGGGATAAAGAAGAAACGATTTATAAAGCTTATCGAGACAAAGGAGACGGGCGACCACTAGACTGAAAACAAGGCTGTATAAAAAGAGGTTCTAAAAGAGATTAGTGGAGTGAAGAGAGAACTGGAAAGGGACATAGCAGCAAGTCAAAACATAAACCCCATATCTATTTCAATTTTATAAGAGGATAGTCAGGGAAGATGTTAAAACCCTAAAATATTCAAATAGTATTGAACAGGAGATAATAAATACCTTCTTAGAGGTATTATCAGGGAGGACACTAAAACCAATAGCCAGCAAAAATTGTTTGAGCTCAAGGTCTTTAACATAAGCAAGGCTGAAATTCTGGATATGATCAATGGGCATAAAACTAACAAATCCCCTGGGACGAATGAACTGAACCCCAGGGTATTTATGGAAATGAAGCAGAAGATCTGTGCATCACAGACAGACATTATGAAGGAGTCAATAAGGACTTGGGAGGTTCTAATGGAGCTTGATTCAGTGATGGGTGGATGATACGGTTGGAGTACTGGAGGGATGAGATCGGATGGCCTGAAGGGCCTTCTTCATCCAGACCAATCTTGTGATATTAAGATCATTTTCAACATGTTAGAGATGTGATTTAATCCTTGTTGAGCATAACCATTCAAAATGGATATTAAGCACTTACTGAATTTATTCAATACTCTATAATAATGACAGAATAACACAGTACAACAACAACAACAATTTGCACTTATGTAGCGCCTCCAAGTAGGGGAGCGTCTCAGGGGAGCCCTTGACATTGGCAGCGCCTGATTCCAAGCCGAGGGGAGGGGGGAGGTGGCACGGTCGAAGAGGAAAGTTTTCAGGCAGAACTTGAGAGAGGGGAGAGAGGGGTCAAGGCAGAGGGATTGAGGGACAGTGTTCCAGAATTTTGGGGCGTAGTGGCTGAAAGCACAACCTCTGATGGAGGGTGTGAGGGACGAGCAGGAGGCTGATGCCAGTCGAGCGGAGGCGCGGGTGGTGGATTGGAGAGTGAGGAGGTCGAAGAGGTAGGGAGGTGCCAGAGAGTGAATGGATTTGAACACGAGTGTGAGGTTCTTGAAGTTGATCCGTTTGGTAATGGGGAGCCGGTGGAGCCTGGACAGAACTGGTGAGATGTGGGTACGGAGTTTGGTCCGGGTCAGTATGCGGGTGGCAGAGTTCTGAATGAGCTGGATCTTTTGAATGTTGGAGCTCGATAAGGAGTGCGTTGGAGTAATCCAAGTGGGAGGTGACAAACCCATTCACAAGGGTTTTGGCTGCATTTGGGGTAAGGTACGGTCGAAGGCGGGCAATGTGGTGGAGGTGGAAGAAGGTGGTCCTGGTCAGGGCCCGGCTATGGGGGAGGAAGGACAGCTGGGGGTGGAACCGGATGCCTAGGTTGCACACTGGTTCAGTGAGTCTGAAGGAGAGCCCAGGGAGGTTGAGGAGTTTAGATCCACAGGAGTGAAGACAGGAGCCAAGGAGTATGGCTTCCATCTTGTTCATATTCAGCTGCAGGAAATTTACACTCATCCAGGCCCTGATGTCTGCGAGACAAGCTGATAGAACATCAGTGGACCTGGAGTTGGAACTGGAGGAGACAAAGTAGATTTGTTTGTCATCTGCATGTATGTGGAAGTTTACCCCGTGTCTGCAGATGACATCGCCCAGAGGGAGCATTTAGATAAGAAAAAGAAGAGGGCCAAGGATGGAGCCCTGGGGTACCCCACAGGTGACCGGGTGGAGGCGGGAGGAGAAACCATTTGCTGAGATGAAATAGAGGCAGTCGGTTAAGTCGGACTTGAATCATGCGAGTGTGGTCCAACTAAGGTAGATGAGGGAGGACAGGTGGTGGAGGAGTCCTGTAGCTCAGTGGTTAGAGCCTTGCAAGCGAGATACCTGGGTTCAATTCCAGGCAGGGTGAAACCTTGGGCAAGTTTCCTTACTCCACACGCCTAATGATAATCCCTCCAAAAAACAGAACAATAATAAATTGGTCATTTTGAATCCATGACTGTTTGTGGGACATTGCTATGTGCAATTGGCCGCCGCGTTTCACCCAGAAATATAAGGTCAATTTACTTTACAGCATATTCTGTGAAGCGCTTTGAAGCGCTATATCAAATGCAAGGATTATTATTATTATTATTATTAGGAGGATGGCGTGGTCGACCTCCTGGACTTTGGCAAGGAAGGATAGGTTAGACATGGGATGATAGTGTGAGAGATTAGATGGATTGAGGGTGGGTTTTTGAGAAGGGGTGTGATGACAGGGATTTTCAGGGGGAGTAGAACAGAGCCTGAGGAGAGAGACTAGTCGACCGTGTCGGTCAGCAGGGGGGAGAGAAGGGGGAGTTGAGTGACCATTAGCTGGTGGGGAGGGGGTCGAGGCAGCAGGTGGTGAACTTCATCCGGGTGTTTGTGGTTAAGAGGGAGGAGGGAGAAATGGGGGCAAAGAAGTGTAAGGAGGGGGAGTGGCAAGAGCCGTGGCGGAAGGAGAAGTGTGGATGGTCTGGGTGGGGTGAAAGGGGACATTGGGGGGAGGACACTGCAGCCAAGCGGATGTTTTCAATTTTTGAGGCAAAGATATCTAGGACCTCTTCGCACTTACATTTGACCTGAGGATAGCGGGGCCTTGAGGGGGTGCACAGAGGTGATGGATGGTGGAAAACAGCCTCTTTGGATTGTTGTTTTCCTCCAGGATGATATTGGAGTAAAAGTCAGTTTTGGCCTATGAAAGGGAGAGGGGTAGGTGCTGAGGTGCTCAAGTCACAGCTAGCGGGGAATCGTGAGGCCAGATTTCTGCCATCTGCGCTCGAGCATCCGGGTTTCTGTTTTGAATGAGCGAAGATGACTGTTGTACCAGGGGGAGCGGGTGGGTTTGGAAACAGCCCTGGATTTCAGGGGTGCCAGGGAATTGAAGGTGTACTGCGCGAATGTTTCAAAAATAAAGATAGTCAAAAAGATATTGTAATTTCCTCTAGTTTGTTCAAATTGTTCAGTATTTGGAATTGACAGCCTCCTCTTGTGTATGTGATTAATAGAAAGTCCCCCCGATGTTGTACTCACCTTAATAGTGTTACATAACCCCTTCAACATCACAACATGCATGGAAACTTATTGATTGCAAGATAACACAAGCACGGACTGAATAACATGCACATTAAGAAAATGCGCGTTGTTTATATTAGAGGAAGCAAACACTAATAAAAAAAACTATTTTAAGAACAAAACAAAAGAGTAAAATAGATACAAATTACTAATCCCTCATTAAATATCTTCCGCTGAGAAACAGTGTTTTTGTTGACATTACTGAAAGAGAGGAGAACCCAGGGGAAGCAAAAAATACAGATAAGAGTTAAAATTTCTCCCAACATTTGCAACCCAATTGAGAAGATATTGTTCAATGGAGTGTGGCTAGCTCCTTCAACCAGAAAATGTCTAAACTGAGGCACTGGAAATTACAGTCAGAGGAGAAAGACGAAATATATAATCAATGATAAAATTAATGTGGATTAAGTACAGTTTTAAAAACAAATACAGCTTCAAGTATCCCAGAATACGAGACAATATAGCAGAACAAATCTGAGGAAGACTGAATAATAGAAACATGGAAATTACGCCCCGAGAAAGGCTAACAAGTCTGTGCTGCTGCCAGTCTCTCTACTGAAGCTAACCGCTGTACTCTAATCCAGTTATTTGTTGTTTCCAAGTACTCATGTATGTTGCTGATCCTTAAATATTTATGAAATTCTCTTCAATCACTGCTTGCGTCAAATCATTCCATCCTCCTGTGTGTGAAAAGGTTTCTCATAAATACCCACTAAATGTTTTGAAGGAAGTTTTAAAATCTTGTATAAAGTTTTATTTTGAATATTTTGTAGAGCTTCGGAGACGCTACCCTTCAAACAACATTGTAGCATTGGAGAAGAACAACAAAGATGCTTAACTTACAGCCTTGTGTTATCAACCAGCAGGACTAACCTTTCACTTTGTATACTCTCAAAAATCCTTTTGAAGACTCATCAATCGTGAAATCTTACTGGAGTCAAAAGCGCATCTAGTTTTCAAAGGCAGAACATTCTTTAAGATGTTGCTGACAAGATATAGATTTAACTAAACTTAATCATAAAGCACCACTGAACATTGCAATATGAGATCCAAAAGTTAAATTGTTAATCCTTAAAAAAACACAAGAAACGGGCAGAGTTATCTTTGTGGATCATGGGTCACTAATTCTGTAACAATAATCCTTCCATTTGATATAGTGCCTTATCACCTCCTCAATACGTCTCAAAGCACTTCACGGAATATCCTGTAAAGTATAGTGACTGTGTTTTTCTAGGTGAACATGGCAATCAATTTGCACACAGCCATGTCCCACAAACAGCATTGTGGTGAATAACCAATAATAAATGAGGGATTGTTGGCCAGGACACTGGGAGAAACTCCTTTCTCTTTTTGAAAGCACTATTAGATTTTTAATGTCCACCTATACAGATAGATAGGACCTCTCTTTAATGTTTTATCTGATGGATGGCACTTCTGACAATGCAGTTATTCTCCAGTACTAGATTGGAGTGTTGGCCTGGACTTTGAGCTCAAAGTTCTGACATGTGTCTTGAATCCACAACCTTTTTAATCAGAGGTGAGTATGCTACCAACTGAGCAAAGCCTCACCTGACAAGAGTCACTGCTTCCTTTTAAGCCTTGTTGCACGATCTTAGGAATATTGACCTAGCAACAACAACAATAACTTGTATTTAAATAGCTATTCAGTTCTGGCACATTGTTTTGCTCTTGTTGATATACTGGAGCTCATCCATCACTTCATTGCCCTAATCTCATCTGCAGTGGGTCTGAGTGGAAATGATGTAGTTGGGGCAGACTGAGACAGTGCGTCAGCACTAGAATTTCTGTGCCACCTTCAAACTGCTACTGGAACAAATACAGCATGGAAATTGTTGTATAACAAGAGCACTAAGAGTTCACAGATTTCATTCAACTTTCAGCTAAGTGTCTGAGTCGTATAATGTGTGAAATTGCAATTGGTTCCTGTGTCTGCTGCCACTATGGAAATAAAGCCACCAGCGAGGAAGTGATGACAGGAATGTCCAGCATCAGGCTTCTGACCTCACTTTGTCCTGGTTCGAAAACAGAACCTGACAGACTAGCTCGTTCTGTCTTTGCACCCATTACTGTCAACAGTCTGAGTTGCTAGACCCTGACTATAAATAATAATAATCCTTACATTTGACTAAGTACCTTTCACACTAGCAGGATGTCTCAAAGCACTTTGCAGAATACACTGTAAATTGGAGTTATTGTATTATGTAGGTGAACACATCAATTGGCCCATAGCTACTATGGTGTATAAGTAAGAAATATGGAGGGTTACATTAGAGCTACTAATTTATATTTGGTGTAGTCTTGTTGCTGATACTAAATAGTCACACAGAAACATTGGGGCTTTTACATATATGATACAGAACAGCAGTTGGGCAAAGTAAACCAGATGGAATAATATCAATTGATACATTCAAGTGAAATTTGCAATGTTTCATAGCATGTTCCTTCTGATAATTCTTGTGTAATTATTGGCGCTTTTGGACGACCTCCCGACGTGAAAGGCGCTCTATAAATGTAATTTTGTTGTTGTTGTTGATTATCACAGGACACGTTATGAAACATTGCAAATTTCACCACATATTTTTAGCTTTCTCTTTAACATATGAGTGTTTTTACATTCATCCAAGATTACTATTGTACTCCTATCAATAAAACTGCAATTATCCGGCAGGCAGTAATTTGTTTTTCTGTGAGCTGAATCTTAAATTGAAGACAGTGTTTGTATTTTACTTTGATGATTTGTCCAGAGAATGAAACGGTGGCCTGATTTTATTCTCAAGAACGATCACAGTGATTGTAAGGTAAAGGCCTTTGGACAGCTCACACAGCCTTTAATGCAGGGAAAATTAGATTTCTAAATTGCTTCTAGCAATCAAGGTAATGTAGACATACAGCATCTAGAACTTTCATTTAAGAGTGGAATTTATCCACTACTGATAACTGTCAAAACAAGTCAGCAGCGACTCTGAGTTATTAGCACTTTTCAAATCTTAATTATTGATGGTGTAATGCATACAATAAATGTTATATACACCATGCAGATATTTCAGGTATTATGAGAAGTGTTGATGCACGGTGAAGCTTGTTTTATTAGATTCACCCACAAATATACGGTCAATTCACTTTATGGTATATTCTCTGAAGCGCTTTGAGACGTCGAGAAGACGTGAAAAAGCTATATCAAATGCAAGGATTATTATTATTATAAGATATTTTACACATTTTATACTGGCGCTGAGTTGCTATTTTTTGCTCAAGCCATTTATTATTGAAGCTTCTAACCTATGGCTTGAGCAGATGCAAGGGCACACTGTGCTGGGAAAGGATTGTTGGGTTAATTTGTAAATATCAACTATTTCATTGTTGCCCAATTCTATTCATCTTCACTCAAGTGGAATAAAACAGGTACCAAGTGTAAAACTAACAACAATAGTGGTATTCTTACCCCTCACTGAGACTAAACAACAAAAATACAAACAATAAAAAAACCTGACTGGCAGCCGGAAACTGATTCTGAAGAATTATTGTGGGGAGGATAACTCACATAAGATGTTAGAATTTAAACCATTTTCTTGCCTTTCATCTTTACATCATAACACTAATCAACAGCAACAACAACTAGCACTTATTTAGCGCCCTTCACAGGGGGGTAGTGTCTCGGAGCACAGGACACATTGTTCAGTTAATTGAGCCCTTGACTTGGGATCAGAGGTTTAGCATTTAAATCCTGGTGGGTCCCCTTAGTCCTTCACTCTAATGAAGTTGGTAAGACTAATAATCTATTTTAGGGAAGTACATAAGGTCTCTCCCTCTCATAACTTAGGGAGCTATCATACTGAGCCGTTCATAATAAAACTAATAATCCTTGCATTAATAAAGCAACTCTTCCATAATCCCCTCTCCCATACCCCCGTATTCCTTTCTCCCTCATGTACTGCGTTAATGCAGCAAAACACTTCTGCCACAGAAGCTTGTATCCTCAAGCTGACTTTGTTGTGGAGCTCTCCATTTGAAATGCATCTTTCAATTGTTGGTGACTTCAATGTTTGTGCCCTATTTTGTGGAACCAAACTGATAATACTTTCTCCTCTTTCTATGATACATCCCTAGTTTGACTAGTGTACTTGATTGAGCAACTCCACAAATGAAAAGTGGCAGGGGATTCCTAGTAACCCATTTACTGGCCTGGTATAATTCATTCCAAGGATCAAGAGCTTTCTCAAAACAAAGCTCAGAGGAAGCAATATCACTCTGCGGACATCTCAAAATACACTTTATACAATACATTCACGTAGGATAACGTTTCACAGAGCTTTCAAAGATGATATGGGTCATCATGCAGGGTGAGAAAAAAGAGCTGTTAAACATGTTGACCAAATTCACAGTCAAAGAGAGATTATTGGATGGTTTTGAATGGAGAGAGAGAAAAGGTGCAAAGCAAAGGGATTTGGGGAGAAAGTTCTTGAGAGCACGGATAATGGTTGAAAGCTCGGCCACCAATGGTGAGACAGAAGGGACAACAACAACAACAATTTGGATTTATATAGTGCCCTCCACGCCGGACGGCGTCTCAGAGCGCTTCACAATAACGGATCCCGGGGCCGAGCCAGGGGGAGGGGGAAAAAGGTGACTAAATTCGCGGACGAAAAGAAAGGTCTTTAGCCGAGACCTGAAAGTAGGAAGAGAGGGGCAAGGCGAAGGGAGTGAGGAAGGGAGTTCCAGAGCCTCGGGGAGTAGTGGCTGAAGGCACGGCAGCCTGTGGTGGAGCAGAGGATTCGAGGGACAAGGAGGGAGGCCAGACCCGGTGGAGTGAAGGCAACGGGCATTCTTGTGAGGAGAGAGGAGGTCAGAGAGGTAGGGGATGCAGAGGAGTGGAGGGATTTGAAAACAAGAGTGAGGATCTTGAAATCAATCCTCTCTGGGATAGACAGCCAGTGCAGTCGGGCAAGGACTGGGATAATCAGGGAGCGGAGTTTGGTGTGGGTAAGAATGAGGGCGGCAGAATTCTGGATGACCTGGATTTTATGAATGGTAGTGGAGGGGAGACCAGTGAGGAGAGCATTTGAATAGTCCAACCGAAAGGTGACAAAGGCATGGACCAGGGTTTCGGCAGCTTCTGGAGTGAGATATTGGCGGAAACGGATGATGCATTGGAGGTGGAAGAAAGCGGCGCTGGTGAGGGACCGGATGTGGGGGAGGAAGGATAATTTGGGGTTGAACCTGAAGCCAAGGTTGCGTATGGGTTCAGAGAGTTTTAGGGGCAGGTCAGGTAGGTGGAGGAGGTGAGAACTGTGCAATTGAAGACGTTGATGAGAGCCAAAGAGTATGGCTTCTGTCTTGTCAAGTTCAGCTGAAGGAAGTTTGCGCTCATCCAGCCCCTGAGATCTGACAGGCAGACTGACAGAACATCAGGGGACTGGGGGTCGCAAAGAGAGGTGGAAAAATAGAGTTGGGTGTCATCTGCATACATGTGGAAGTGTACCCCAATCTGCGGATGACATCCCCAAGTGGGAGCATATAGATTAGGAAGAGGAGGGGGCCAAGGATGGATCCTTGGGGTATCCTGCAGGTTACCAGAGTGAGAGTAGGAGGAAAAGCCATTTGTGGAGATGTACTGCTGGCGGTTTGTGAGGTAGGACTCGAACCAGGCGAGTGGGGTCCCACTGAGGTGGATGACGGAGGAAAGGTGGTAGAGGAGGATGGCGTGATCGACTTTGTTGAAAGCGGTGGAGAGGTCCAGGAGGACGTGGAGGCAGAGGGAGCCCTGATCACAGATAGAGAGGATGTGGTTTGAAACTTTCACAAGCGCAATCTCTGTACTGTGGGCAGGGCGGAAACCGGACTGGAGGAGTTCGAAGAGGGAATGGGAAGAGAGGTGTGCGCAGAGTTGATTGGCAACAACGCGTTCTGGGACTTTGGACAAGGAGTTGGACATCCCAATTGAAGGACTGAAAGGTACAGACAAGAGAACAAGGAGCTGGAGACTGGTGCCTGCTTAGTTCTCTCTGTTGTAAGTGAAAGGGTTCCTCAGTATAAATGAGGCTCTTTGTGCTTTACAGCTCTGGAGATAATCAAGATCTCACACTAAACGTAAAAAGGTTGTATTGCAAAGCACCAATAATTCGGAACAGATGATAATTTTCTTCAATAATATAAATAACATTTAGGTGTAATAATTTTCAATACAGACCTGGGCTTCAAACTGTTTCCAGTAGTCAGCTACATACTGAGAAGAGAAATTCACAGTGGGAGGAATCATGTTCTGTGCTCTGTACTAATTCAATCATTACTTTTAGATTAAAGACTGTATACCTGCAAAAGTAAAACTGCCTTAGGGAGGAAGCAGTGTCTCATCCTTATCAGAATGGTACTCACGAGTAAGGGATGCCATGGTGCATTTTGACGGCATTTATGTCAGTAAAAAAAAATCATCTTTTCATTTTGATATAGCACTTTTCACATCAGGAGCGCTTCACTTTATTTACTATAAAGTGTAGTAAGTGTGTTGGCAAAAACAGCACCCAATTTGTGTAAGGCAAAGTCCTGTTGTAAAGTGATTGACCAATTTTATTGTCGGCCAAGCCACCAGGAAGAAACTCCCTTCCCTTTTTGAATTGTGCCATGGGATGCTTAACACCTACCTGAACAGGCAGATAGAACCTTGGTTTAACATCTCTTCCGAAGGCTGTCTCCCCCAGCAATGCAGCACATCCTGCATTAAAGTATTAGCCTAGGTTGTGAGATCAAAGTATTGATGTGAGTCTTGAACCCACAAACTTCTGAGCCAGGGGCGAGAGGGCTGAGCAGACTGACACCAGTGTTTCTGCAAACAAGCAATGAAAGGTTTGCTTGAACACAGTTTTGTGGAAGCTTTATCCCTTTAAATTTCTGGAATTAAAGGTCAGTAATTTACGCAAAGTGAAATCACTTACTGCTGTGCTGTGGGCTGGTGCAAATGTAACATTTTGCTTTGGGACTTATGTCACATTCTATGAATTCAGGGTACCAGCCCACAGTTACATCATCACTAGACAGAGTGGGTGGACAGCTCCAGTTTTCAACATATCACACTCTTTATATATGATCACTTGAAAAGTGGAGCAGATTGTATCATTAAGGGACAACATTTGCAGTAGTTGTTGACCAATCCTTTCCCTATTTAAGGAATGTTTGATAAATACCAGGCACACCTCTCCTGGTGAATAGTTACTCTCCAGGTCCTAGCACAGTCCTTTTGTTTTCAAGTAAGCACTTTTTCATCTTATAAATGTGCCTCTACGGTGTTTTATAAATAGTACTTGGCCAACACCGATCTGTTGAGGAGGGCGAAATTAAACGCTCCCCTCAACCCAAAGAATGTACTTTTGTTTTTTTAGTCAGCCAATATACAGTCAATTCACTTTACAGTCTATTCTGTGAAGCGCTCGTGAAAAGCGATTGCCATGCTTAAGAGTATCCAAACTAAACTGAGAATTCCATACATGCCACCCACACATGGAAACTCCTGTGTCTGGATCTCATTCACCAGGAGTTAGCCAAACATTGAGGCTTATTCAGTTGAGTTGTTTCATCAACCTTTGCAAACAATTGGCTATTAATTTCAATTATATTAATTATAAACTGAAGCCTTCTCAAACCAAGTAAAAGATAATCTATTGGACGTTTTTAAAATCTGATTGTCTCTGGGAATGTTTATTTGAAGATCTGAAGTCAGTCAATTCATTCTATTCATCGTTGATCTAAAATACATTGCTAATTAACAATAAAGTGCAACTATTGATTTTTTAACCTTCTTGTCAATTTTATTGAACTTTGTTGCTCTGTCCTTGACTTTAACCGCAGGAAGCTTATTTCTAAATGTAATATTTGCTGTAGTTTTGGACCATTCCTTTCCTTATGTAAGGAACATTGGATAGCTACCAATGGGTGACCACCCCTCTCCACCTTGGTAATTTGTTCTTCTCCAGATCCTAGTACTGACATTTAACACAGGCGTACTGTTTGAATAAGATCAAACAAAGGCCACATCAAAGGAGAGGTGGAGATTAGGGATTAGTAGGAGATGGAATAATATTCTGCAGTTTTATCTTTGTATTTCAGGGAGTATCTAGATTCTATAGAGAGCCCACAAAATATACAGTCAATTCAATTTACTGTATATTCTGTGAAGCCGTTTTCAGATGTGTCGAAGATGTGATAAAGCACTATATCAAATGCAGAGATTATTATTAACATCCACAACAATAGATTGTTGTTATGAAAATAGTGGGGTTATTAGAGCTCTGTGTATTTGTATGTGCTTCTCTAACTGCCTATGTGGAGTCCTGTAGCTCAGTGGTTAGAGCACTCGCTTTGCAAGCGAGAGACCTGAGTTCAATTCCAGGCAGAGGGCGAAACCTTGGGCAAGTTTCCTTACTCCACACAGAGCCTAATAATAATCCCTCCAAAACCAAAAAAAACAATAATAAATTGGTCATTTTCAATCTACGACTGTTTGTGGGACATGGTGTGCGCAATTGGCTGCCGCGTTCGCCCACAAATATACAGTCAATTCACCTTACAGTGTGTTCTGTGAAGCGCTTTGGGACGTCCTCCCGACGTGAAAAGCGCTATATCAAATGCAAAGATTATTATTATTATTATGTGTGGCTGTCATTTTGCCTATCTAACTATGTGGGTCTCTCCCTCTCACATTCCTGTACTTATCTGGATTGGATCTCTCCAGCTGATGCTGCTCGGGAAAACCCATTGATAATATAATAACCTTGTGTGCATGTACACAACTAAAACTTTTTCCAACGTCACAGGCTAGCTTCATTTCCATATCAGAGTCTGGTGAAGATGAGCAGATTTCCAGATTGTCAGTAACCTGATGTTTTATTGTAATATTTTCCTCCATTTGATAGAGTGTTGGGATCAGGTCCATGAAACAGGCAGCTTTCTAAGGCTGTGCATGGGGTGTGCTTGATGGGTCTGGTAGGTATTTCTTGATATTAATGAAACCAGATGAATATTATTCTAGTGAAGATGTTATTACAACTAGGTGAATATTGGTTTTAATAAACCCAGTGATTCATTGCTAGAATTTTAAGAGCACATTTTAAATTATGGCATTACAAAAGCTATTACACACACATTAAGTCTGAATTGAAGCTCTCAAGGGGTATTATTACCAGCATTAGAAATCCATTAGAAACTGCATTGAGAAATGTCAAGTGCAAAATCTAACCCACAGATTTCAGAGAAATTCCACCCACTCACAGGTAAAGAATTAGACTTTATGCAAAATATAACAATAATAATCCTTGCATTTGATATAGCGCTTTTCACATCTTCTCGACATCTCAAAGCGCTTCACAGAATAGACTGTAAAGTGAATTGACCGTATAACTTGGGCGCGAAGCGCAGCAGCCAATTGCACACAGTAGTTTCCCACAAACAGTCGTGGATTGAAAATGACCAATTTATTATTGTTTTGTTTTGGAGGGATTATTATTAGGCGTGTGGAGTAAGGAAACATTAGTTGTTCCTCAGGCAACTCAAACTCCCAAAACTCAAATCTGTGCCCCAAGCTATCGGACCGAATCCCTCATGAGCAAGTCAGTTGATGGGTTGCTTCTCCATTCAGGAATACCTAGTGACCTGAGCTGAGTGACAAGAATCAGGGCAGTCTGTGTTCCAGTTTCTCTATTGACCCTTTTGGGGATGGACCAAACTTCTCAGGATCGACAGCTCTTGCAAAGCCGATTCCAGTCAACAGAGGGCTGGGGCAAGGCTCATTTGCTTGCCTCCCACCCCCCTCCACCACCACTTCCCTCTAAAATCACTTAAAGGGTGAGCACATTGCCAGAAATTACACCAAGCTTGAGGAGAAACTGAAATTAACAGATACTGCACTTGATCTTAACCAAAAAGGCCAAGATGTTTTTCTGTGTGGAGTGCGAGGTTAACCCTCACTCACCCCCACTAACCCAAATTACACCAAATCTTGTTCCTCAAACAGGAATGAAGATTGTTGGCCAGACAACGCTTTACTTCTCCCACATCTAGGTCCCAAAACATCAAAGGAAGATGGAGACCCGATTGCTCACTCATGACCTTCTGAGCA
This sequence comes from Callorhinchus milii, assembly GCF_018977255.1. Classification (NCBI taxonomy): domain Eukaryota; kingdom Metazoa; phylum Chordata; class Chondrichthyes; order Chimaeriformes; family Callorhinchidae; genus Callorhinchus; species Callorhinchus milii. The sequence goes on along the minus strand of NW_024704744.1, from coordinate 30,098,371 downwards.
AGTTAAGTGATAGGATCAACTCTCTGGCCCAGGAAAGCCTGGTCTGAGCCTGGTGACCAAGGGCTCAAGGTAAATCAGTGTTCCAATTTGTCCATTCTTCCTTGTGAGAACGGATCAAACTCCTCAAATCGGGCTCCCTGCAATCCCGATCCCAGTCAACAGAGGGCAAAGGGCTGGCATTCCTGCAACCAGCTGCATCTTTCCCTCCATCAATAAGTCATGGGGAGGTTCAGAACAGCTGGCAATCTCAGACCTAAAAGGCAGAGCTCATTGCCAGGAACTGCAATAGCCCATGCAGTAACTGACAACAAGAATAGATACTGCACTTGATCTTAGCCAAAGGCCAAAGATGTCTCATCGAAAATAAATCTCTTACAATGCAACAAACCTCCAGCATTGTATTGGAGTGTCAACCTAGACTGAGCATAACCTCTGACTCAGCCAAGAATGGTACCAACTGAGCTAGGCTGACACCTAATGTACAAACATAGTAACAGTGTACTATTCATACCACTTAATTAACTCAATTGTTCTTGTTTTCTTAACTGAAAATTTAGTCGTCGAAATATCTCATTGTCTCAAGTTATTGCTAACAATGCCCTATAATTAGCAACTTAATTATGTACAATTAACAAAATGCTGAGTCTGCAATTCTGCTTATAATAAGGTACTAAGATTACAATTGAATTCTATACTCTACACTAGGAATATTTATCCCATAAAAAAGAAAGTGGGATAATCTATGCTCATTTATATTTGATTTAACCCCTCAAAGACTGGGATCCATCTCTGAACTAAAGTTGAAACAATCTCCTGATGTTTAATATCGCAGCACAGTTAATGTGAGCTACTTCATTTTTAATACACACTTCTTGTTTGGTTAATAAAACATTTTCCTATTTTGGCCACTCAGTGACTATATTTGCCATTGTCCCCCCGTGTAAGGAATTGCAAGAGCAGATGCAAAGTACTGCAAATACCTTGTCTAACAAGGTGTCTTAACACATCTTCAGAATAACAGTCCTACTATTCCAAGTATCAATCTAACTTCTCTGAGCAAAATTGTCAATGTCATGTCAATTACCAATATAAAAGTTTCTTTGTGCTGTGGATGCGTACCTGCTAGAACCTGAATTGATGATACCTGAACTCATTTCAGAAAGGAACCTCAGGTTGAAGTAATTGCATTTTGAAGACAGAACCCATCAGTAACTGAATGGCAAAACATATGACTGGTATGAACATAATCTGACATCAGGAACTAGACCCAATCCAACGGACCCCTTAGCTGACATCATCCAATTTTCTGTTATTCTCAGCAAATGGGATACTTGAAGGACAGAAATCTAGCACCAAGCACTTAACATTGACAGTATGTATCCCTAGAGGTTCCATCTCTCTTAACTCACAGTGTCAGCTGCCTTAAATTTCATTTATATTGAGACCAAGAACAGATCTAGTGAAGTAGTGAAGACAGCAGGATGGGTCAGAGATGAAGCTGAGAGGGTATAGAATGTGACTGTGCTGCTAGGCAGTAGAATAAAATGATTTGCAGGTGATGAGATAACAGTTATAGAAAAGATGGGGTGAAATCTGCAATGTTTCATAACAGATTCAATGTCAAAAATTTATCCCTTATAATTGTAACAGCAGAAGCAATATGAACAGAAATTAAAAATTTCTGACCAAGAAATTGGAGGAAACAAATAGACTAGAAGAACTGGGACTTTTTCCTTCCTTTTTCCCTTTGATGGGTGACCTGATATAGTTGTTTAAATTCATGAGTGTTATGCTAGTCATTAGGAAGAAATTATTTCCACTAGTAGGTGAGTGAATGACTAGAGGGCCTCAATGTAAGAGAGTTAAGATAGTTAGCAAAAGGAGGATTTTTTTAAAGCACAGAATGGTTAGGATGTTGGAATACCCTGTGGTGGTTGAGACAGAATACCTATTTTTCAAGAAATAACTAGATAGATATCTGAAAATTTACCATGACGTTTATAAAGGTAATCACTGACAGTAGGTGAAGCAAAACTGCTGATCCGATCTTGTATTAGATTTAGGGTTTAGCAGCGCACAAGAACCATTCAATAGAATGGAAATGGGTGAATGGGACTTGTAAAGTTAGATTTGATATATTCATAAAGGCTAAGAACAAAAATAACAGTATAATAAGGTGCATGGCCTTAGGGATGCAAACTTTAAAGGTATGAGAGAGTTCTATGGAGGATTCAGTGGGAAGTTGAACCAAAAAATAACAGTCAGGAAAATAAATTATTTTAAGACAATTTTAAAGGATGTGAAGTGTACATTATATCTGGTCATATTAGACAAAATGAAGATGATCCAAAGCTGCTTTTCTTCTGCTTTTTTATTTAGGTGTGTTTGTGTTTTTATGAGACAAGATAAAAAATTCTGAGCCTGAGTTGCCTGGTTAGTTTCAGCACAATCTCAGCAGATCAATCAGTCCTCTGGATCACTATGATCACTGCCACTGAAACTGAGTGCTCAACAGCTTAGGAAGACAGAATCAAAAGGAACAACCAGGGCAGCTATGGCATGATTTGTAGTCCTCACCTGAACTCTGCATCTCACATTGAGGTTAATTTGGCTACTGGAATTATGTAGTACAATGTCCATTGTGCCAATTCATGTTTGTTGATAAAGGTGAAACACTTATCCACCTTATGTCACCATGACCAGAACTGTATGCAATTCTCCATGTGTGGCCTGGTCAGAGAACAGTTCAGCTTGAGCATGACTTTTGGACATCTAAACTCGACTGATTTATCAGTATAGCCCAGCATTGTGTTTACCTTGTTTATTCCTGTCTTCCACGGTTTGGATGTGGTGAGTAATGAAACAACGAACAACAATAAATTACATTAAACTAACAACAACAAACCCCAGCTCTCCCTGAACTCTCCCTTGTAAACTTCTATCCCATATATAGAGGTGATGACAAAGGACTAAGGCTACTCTCATTTTGATCATGGGGTTGTTTTTTCAGGGGAATATGTAATCTTGGTAAATTGTTTGTGTGATCTTTGTGACAGTGTGAGAGTGTGAGACAGCAGAGAGATGTTTAGCAGGAGCTTTTGTATTTCAACCTTTATTTGCAACAAATAACAAGCTTTTAGGAGGGATCGATAAGAATGTCATTGGACTAGCAACACTTTGCTGCACCTATTGTCTACTTTCTTCCTCGCTTTCACAGTGTAATCTGTAAAAGCAGGAATTCTATAAATTCTGGTCTGGAACTGTAGAATGACTTGAATATCTTTTGAAACATTCCTCCTACATGAAAGGCGCTAGATATGTTTTTTTAAAATGTCTTCCTTTCCTCTTCCTTTGCTAGATATGAGGATGCCTATCTTGCCTGCAATAAAAGAACAACAATAACAACTTGCACTTATATAGCGCCCTCCATGCAGGGTAGCGTCTCAGAGCGCTTAACAATGGTGGAGCCTGACTCCGAGCTGGGTGGAGGGGGGAGGTGGCTGTAAGCACAGTTGAACAGGAAAGTCTTCAGGTGGGAACCTGCATTTATATAGTGCCCTTAATGCTGGGTAGTTTCTCAGAGCACTTGATGATGGTAGAGGTTGATGCTATCAGCCCTAACAGGAGACTGAGGAAGATCAACCAATTTAACTTAATGAACGGATAAAATTGCTAAGCAGAGAGAGGAGGCTGGCTATTGGGGTGAGACAGGAGTGCTGGTGTTATGGCTATTTTTTATCATTGCCATTTCAATGTTTTTTTTCCCCAGTTACTTAAAGCACCCTAAAAAATAATTTCACCAAAAGGTCAGATCCACATTCTTTCTGCTGTCATTCCACTCTGTGTGCATAGATGCACATTCTATGTGTGTGCATCAATGTGTATATGTGAATACTGTATTCACATATTCACTAATAACATTCACAGGGACTTTATTATCTGTATATACGTGTAGGAATAGATTCCTGTAAAATTAAAGTAAATTTTGGTAGTAGATTTATGTGTGTGTTTGCTGTGTTAGATGACCTGAGTGCAGTGCAAATATTTTTAACCACAATAAGTTAAACCCTGACAGAATGAAATATAGGTCACAATATAATAGGCTAACCCACAGTATGTGCACAAACTGTAATTTTTATATAAAAGAACCGTTTAAGAAAGTTTAAACCTTTATGGAGTTATTTCACAGACACAGAGCAAACATACTGAGATGACCTAATGTTCTTCGAGAAGCAGCAGTTTAGTTTGCTTATTAGCAATAAGACATGTAAGTACTTCCACTGTAGAGTAACAGACACACAGAGCAGAGAACATGACCACAAATTATTTGTGAGTTGATTTATAGTTTGCAATTATTAAAATACACAGAGCATTTTTATTATGTATGGCTTCTGATGATATACTAAAATTTGGAACTGGAATGTATCTGTGAAAAAAACAGCACTGTGATTGTTGAGGTGAGTTGTTCAGTACATTTAGAGCACCCACAGAAAGAAATTTGCACTTGTTTCAAAGAATCAGACTGTTCCCACTGTCTGCCAGTAATTACTGTATTCAGAGCTGTATTGGTTGAAAGTAAAATGCGAGAACCACGAAGGTGACATTTGCTGTCAGGCAAGCTCTCGAGGCAAGTCCCAGCCATAGATTCCACCAAAGAGATAAATGTGGCCTTTAAACTAATGGCCTGAAAGTTGCTTTCTATACATGTAATGACATTAAAGCAACGTGAAAACTATGTTCTCAATTAAAGATTTCTCTTAATTCTGCACGTGATTACATTCAGAACTGTACAATATTGACCCCAAGTAGTTTGTGGTATCTACCATTATAGGTGCATATTCACAGCAGACAAGGAATCTTGTATTTAGAACTTCCACAAACTGCCGCAACGATTCTGAAAGGAATATATTTTAATGAGCTTCATAGAAAATACATGCGCCCAACAAGCACACATACACACAGTCACATAAATACTGCAACAAATTACATTGAACAGAACATAAAGCGTGGCAATGAACCTAAATAAGCTAAATCAAAAAGGAAAGATATGATCTCTAAACAAAAACAAGAGTCGCTGGTCAGGCAGCATCTAGGAAGAAAGGAAAGTGAGTCCACGACCCTTCATTAGAACTGGGGCATGTAAATTTTAATATTTTAAATTCAAGCACAAACTACTTGGGGTCAAAATTGTACAGTTCTGAATGTAATCACGTGCAGGACTAAGAGAAATCTTTTAATTAAGAACCTAGTTTTCATGTTGCTTTAGGTGTGGGTGAGGAGGGAATGTCATGTAAATGCCCCAGTTCTGACGAAGGGTCGTGGACCCAAAATGTTTGACTCACTTTCCTTTCTCCATAGATGCTGCCTGACCTGCTGAGTGTTCCCAGCGCCTTCTGTTTTTGTCTCAGATTTCCAGCAGTATTTTGTGTTTTGTTTTACGATGTGATCTGTGTTCAACTTAATTTCATCTAGTCATTTAACTGTCTTGGACTCAGCAGGTCTGCAGTCAGCAATACACATCAGACTAACCCAATTCAAACACAATGCAAAACATTGTGATCTTTGATGAAACAGGGTCTTTGTCCCAAATACAAGGAAGAAAAGGAAAGATAAGACATGATTGTCTGCTTGTTGATGTATTTACTGGGAATTTCCCCCATTCAAAGTATACATTCTTGAGATCGATAAATTTGTCAAACAGCAGAAATTAATCTCTTCATTTCATGGAAATACAGAAAGTTCACAACACAGAATTAGGTCATTCAATCAATCATGTGCATGTTGGTGCTATGTCCCCTTCTGCAGCCATCTGCTCCAATTCCTTTCTCTGATACTTCTACGTATCCTTTAATACAGTCATATTTTTGCTTAAGTACGGTATTTATTTTTCCCTATTGAATACAGTTATGAACTAAACTTCAACAGGGTTTGTGATAAAGCATTCTAAATGTTGAGCAACTTTCCTTACTCCACACAGCTCTGTTCACCTAGCAGTAATTAGGAACCCTGTTATTAGTCGATTGGTGGATCGCTTTTTCTGGGGTAATAATTCCTTCAAAAAAATAATAATAAATTGGTCATTTCAATCCACAAATGTTTGTGGGACCCTGCTGTGTGCAATAGGCTGCTGTGTTTCACCCACAAAATATAATCAATTCACTTTACAGTATATTCTGTGAAGTACTTTGAGATGTCTCGAAAACTTTGTAAGGCGCTATATCAAATGCAAAGATTATTATTATTATTATTGACTTCATAATCAATGCAAATAGATTCATTTTATTTATCCAGGGTTTTGACTCAGTATCAATGAAAAAGCAGTGATACGTGTCCAAATCAACATAGTTTATGGAGGGGATCTCTGAGGTGGTGTTCTTGCAATGATAAGATTGCTCTCTTGTTTCCTTGCTGTGCTGTAAGGAAGCCGTTATACAGTACTGCCTTTAGTAATCATGATCACTGCTACACTTATTTACTTTTCATTAGTCATCCATTTCCAAACAACTGGCTTCTCACTTTATTTGCCTCATTATTCAGATGGAGAGAGTATGAGGTGAATGTTACAAAGTCTCTCAACACCGGTATCTTCACATTTTCAAATTCTGTATTATTATACAGATAACAGGAATTCCTTGCAAGCTGATTGGTGAGCAGTGCAACTCAACGTAAAGTGTGTGAAAGTATTGCCACCATCTCTCTGCCCAGGGCTCGGAAACACACCTCTATCCATGAAGCAGTGATTCCACCTATTGGAATTGTGAGCCGTCACTGCAACAACAATAACAACTTACATTTATATAGGGTCCTTCACACTGGTATAGCGTCTCGGAGAGCTTTACAGTGGCAGAGCTTGACACCAAGTCAGGGATAAGAGGGGAGGTGACCAGTCAAAGAAGGTCTTGAAATGCAATCTGAAGATGCGATTCCAACAATACCCCAATGCACACTATGAGTTTTCTGGGTCGTAGCTCTTGCCAACCTGCTCTATACCTCTCAGGATTAGATAAGCACGATGTGTCCCTCTAGGGAGAGTACTTTCTCCATTCTATACAAACAGAAATCATACATATGTGGAATTCTCTATACTTTAGATTGAAGTCTTTTAAGCCTGGTAATGGGTTTCTGTGTATGTCATATAACCAGCTGACAAAAAATATTCTACTAAATACACAAATTAAATTTTTTTCAAAGTAATTTTCAATTCGCCTAGCATCAGTGATACTTGTTGCAGGGATTTAATCCCCAGAATCTGCTTTCCTTGGTCTAAATTAAAAACGTAAATGGTCGTAATTATTTTTCGATAACTGGAATAAAAACGAATTGCACAGATCTATACTGGAAGAAAAACATTTCCCTCCTGGTTTGATAGCGAATAACTGAAATAATTGGACTCTTGCTTTCACAGGTACATTACGTACTGAGATAGAATTTCATCTCACACAGAGCACTGCTGAGGGAATTGCATCCAACAACAACATAACTTGCATTTATTTAGCGCCCTTCACGTGGGCTAGCGTCCCGGAGCACTTGACAGTGACGGACTCTGACCCCGAGCCAGGAGGAAAGGGAGTGGGAGGTGACCGTAAGCACGATCAAAAAGGAAGATCTTTAGGCAGGATTTAAAAGTGGGGAGGGAGGGGGCAAGACAGAGGGATTGATGGAGAGAGTTCCAGGGTGTAGTGGCTGAAAGCACGGCCATCGATGAAGGCCAGAGCCAGCCAAGCAGAGGTGGGGGAGTCAGGGAGTGGGGGTAAACAAGTTAGGTAGGTACAACAACAACAAGATTTCATTTATAGAGGTAGTGAGGTGAGAGCATGAAGGGATTTCAAAATAAGTGAGAGGATCTTTAAACCAATCTGTACAGTGATTAGCAGCCAGTGCAGCCTGGGAAGAACTGGTGTGATGGGGGTATGGAGTTTTGTGCGAGTGAGGATCCGGGGGACGGAGTTCTGAACTAATTGTATTTTGTGTACGGTGGAGCTGGGGAGACCAGCGAGGAGGGCATTGGAATAGTCCAGCCCTGTAAGTGTTAATTCAAATTCATGACCCTGCAGTGAAGTAAGGACTGACATAAATGTTGTACCAAAAATATAGATGTTTATTAATTTAGCTTAGTAATAGTTATAAGTAATTATAGGAATACATCACAATAATGCTTATGTATCGACAGACAGTTCACCACGATTTAAATTGATCTAATCAAATGCTGCAGAAGAGATAGAGGAGCAATATTCAATTTAATATCCATTTTAATGTGTCCTTTTTAATGGCTCTTTAAAAGGTCTCCAAATATTGTTGTACGTTGAGCACCCAAAAGTAAGTATCCAGGTATTATGGCACGTCCAATTCGATCATTTCTTCTTTCTCAATTCTTTCTTCTGATTTTCTTCCCAATCGATCTCCATTTATATAGTTTGTTAGGTGACCTTTCACTTATTGTCTTTTGAAGATGGTGCCTTTGTAAAGAAAAAATCAACAAACTCTCTCTCATGTTAAACCAGCTGCAGACCATTTTTCCATGAGAAAATGACTGATCAGGAATGAAAACATTGTTGTTTATAAACAGTCTTTCATTTCTTCTGTGAAGCTAGTTACAATCAGCTCCCACCATATGAGATTAATCATATGTCAATATAAACATTGCAAATATAATTTGAGATATTATTTAACATATTAATTACAGAATCTTACAAGTGGGGAAGTGACGAGGGCATGTACAAGGGTTTCGGCTGCTTTTGACGTGAGATTTTGTCAGATTTTCCAGACGACTTTTAACTTCTAAACCTTTCACACTGAATATCAGTGGCATTCCTCTCGTATGTTGGGTTTATACTGGGTCTCTCTGTACTACGAGCATTTGTTGACAATCTGCAGCCCCAGTCTTTATATCTAAACATCCTGAGTTTGCCAAGTTTTATTTCTACACACAAAAACAGAAGTCGCTGGGGACATTCAGCAGAGTTTCTGAGGAAAGAGATGGGGCTGTGAAAACAGGTTTTAGTGAGAACATCATCAAATACAAGAAGGGAAACAGATAGCAAAGGAGAGCAGGGTAAAAGGGAAGAACAAACATTTCGTGTTTTGTTTATTTCTACACAAACTTGTAACTTAATGGTGTTAGTTTATTGTGCAATCTCTATGGAGCAAAATCCCCAGAGGTTCCAGCATTACTGGCCAAACCTCATTGAAAAGCCAGCAATAATATTTATTAATTATATCTTTGATATCCAATTCTTTTCAATGGTTTCCAGTTCCATAATTAAGTGCACCAGTTTGTACTCCTTTGCACCCACAGCTTTACACATGGGTTAGATAATCTACATTTATAATAATAATAATCCTTGCATTTGATATAGCGCTTTTCAAGTCGGGAGGACGTCCCAAAGCGCTTCACAGAACACACTGTAAAGTGAATTGACTGTATATTTGTTGGCGAACGCAGCAGTCAATTGCGCACAGCAATTTCCCACAAACAGTCGTAGATTGAAAATGACCAATTTATTATTGTTTTTGGTTTTGGAGGGATTATTACATTTATAGACTCCACATAACTGAAACTCAAAATTCCAAGCCATCCATGGACTAGACTTTGGAGCATCAACAAAATCATCAGAACAGGAATGTTATAAGGAGCATGCAACCAGTTGAAGGTAGATCATATTCTGCATGTCTTAGTAACCAAGCAAAAGTTGCATTGATCAGAGGGAAACAGATGCGACTGTTTCATGCTCACAAGCAAGTAAGCAGTCGATACATCATATTACTTACACCACAGACAGAATCTTCAATCCAAAATCTTACTATCTGGAGCATGCTGCCAGAAGGCATCTGCAAATTTAGAAAATGAATCATGCAGTTCCTTTGATTCTTTGAATTGGGGAATAGAATATTTCAGGTGGAAAACAAGGTAAAGGTTATTCAAATAAAAATGAGCCACACTGCAGATTAATATTATATCTGGCATAACTTATTCCTTTGATTGCATTCTACGAAAGCTCTCCGCTCTACTAACATGCGTTAATTGTTTACCTTCCACTCCAATATTCCCTGTGGAGGACAAGGAAATAAATTGGAGAATGTTACTTGAAGTACAGCAGCTTTCATTTAATTATTATTCCTTCCACAGATCAATGTGTTCCATTTACCTTTGTCAGTTGGTTGACAAACTATTTTGCATAATAGCAATGGTCAAGTTTCTTTAATTTTTTGATGTAAGGCCAGTGGGAATACTGTACTAGATCCTTAAGTATACTGAGGCACCCAGCAGTGCCACAGATAAAAAAACAACTTGGATTTATGTAGCGCCCTCCACCCTGGACAGCGTCTCATCCAGCAGCAACTGCAATTTAACTGCCATGCTTCTGCATCAAAAACATAATGAAATAAAGAGCTTTCCCTTCACTAAGTGTCAGACTGAGATACAAGAATGACACTTTAAGGTGAATTATTTGACAGGCCAATAACCATCGAAGATTTCAGGTACGTTTTCTCAAATTAAGTGCTTAACTTAATAATAATTTATTAATCTGATTGTGTGTGCAAGACAAAGAGAGGCTATGTGTCTGTCTGTATGTGGAGTCCCATACGATAGTGGTTTGCATGCTCGCCTTGCAAGCGAGTGGATCCTGGTTCGATTCCTGGGCAGGGCGAAACCATAGGCAAGTTTCCTTACTCCGCATGCCTCTGTGTACCTATCAGTAAGTAGCTCGTATCTTTGTGTACAATGTCTCTCTGTGCCCATTGTATTTTGGAATTGGTAATGTGGAGTTCTATGTGCTGGGTGTGAACACTGACATTTGATGCATGATGAACTTCTTCAATGAAGACTGAATAACTGGAAAATAATCGATTCAACAGACGAAGTGATAACCAGTTGATACCTGGAAATAGTAGTTGGCAACCATGATAAAATTCTACATTTGAGCATTCCCTCAATAGTTGAATTGGCAAAGTGCTTTGCTCAATATAGTAATGAGTCACACCATCAGGAAGTCTTTGCTTTCTCTGTAGTGAGTTAGATGATCTCTGGCAAGTTGTCAGTTGGAGTGTTATAAATGTTCTTAATGCCCCTTGGCTAGGAAGATATAAATTAACCAGTGTTCTCACTTCTGATCACTTCACATGAGGGAGAGGGAACGAGAAGGGCATGGGAGGGAGTAAGGAATGGGTGAAGACTTGTGTGGAGTACAAACACCGGCAAGGATTAGTTGCTGAGTGGCCTGTTTCCACGCTGCAATTTCTTTCTAAATATTTGTAAACCAATTAGCTCTTACTGGAAAAGTACACGTGTGGATATCAAGTGAGTGCAGGATTGAGCTCAAGCTGTTGATGCTCTCCACAGTTGAATAGCCTTAAGACACAATTTCTAACAAGATTCCTTAATGAGACAGCAATTTCAGCAATTTCTAACTTAATAAGACAGCCGGAATCTCAGGAACTCGGCTTCAGGATAATCGGTTTCCAGAGCAAAGTTCCCATGGTCAGCAATGACTTTCTTGGCATGCTCCATTTACTGAAAGGAATCGCCACTCAGATTTCTTATTAATGAATCCCATTTGAAATCATCACAAAATAGACTGCAAAGTTGTGTAACTCATAAATGACATTTTTGACGTTGTAAGTAGTACTAGGTAAAGTACTAGTGGGCATCTGGCAGTCCCACTGAGAACTGAATTTGCTATTGTTCTTAATATGATAAAATACCTGATTGTAGACAATTGTTTTAGAAACAATGTTAAGAATATACAATAGGAAAGAAAATGTTACCAACCGTCTATTGGAATGTAATCAGTAAGGTCTATCTAAGGGCACAAGGTTATAAATGCTCTTATAAATCACAAGCTTTCTCAAACAAGACAAAGTCCAAATAATTCAGTTCAGTAACTGATCTAATCGAGAGAAACACAGAGACCAGAAAACAGAGACTGCACCATGATCTACAGACTGTCAGCCTTCACATATGTCCTTTTCTCACTTCCACCATGGTTTATTTTCCTTGGAATATTCCTCCCGGTTGTTCTGCTCTTGTTGCTGATTATTGCTTACCTGAGACTGAAGCTATTGGAAGGTAAGTCATGGACAGTATTTGAATGAATGTCAAAAATGTCAAAGGAGAAAAGGAAAGAGCAAAGTAAGTGGCATCAGATAATTCTGAAGATACAGCTTATTCTTATAGGCAACAATTGTTCTAAAACAAATCGATGTGAAGGACAGGATTCAAATCCTGTTTCTGCAATCAGAATAGTACAAAACAAGACCATGGGGATCTTTCAATCATTAACCGAAGTGGTTGTAAACAATGTATGAACTTTCATACAGTTGTTTATCATAATGCATTTGTGCGTCTCAAGGAGCGGTCAAAATTTTTACTTTAACTTATCAAAACCAGATGCATGTCTCCACCTCCAGACACTATTCCTTCACTGCCACCATCCACCGCCCCCACCCACCACCCCACACACACACCCCAGAACTGTTCCTATGTGGAGTCCTGTAGCTCAGTGGTTAGAGCACTCGCTTTGCAAGCAAGAGACCTGAGTTCAATTCCAGGCAGGGCGAAACCTTGGGCAAGTTTCCTTACTCCACACGCCTAATAATAATCCCTCCAAAACCAAAAACAATAATAAATTGGTCATTTTCAATCTACGACTGTTTGTGGGACATTGCTGTGCGCAATTGGCTGCCACGTTCGCCCACAAATATACAGTCAATTCACTTTACAGTTTGTTCTGTGAAGCACTTTGGGAAAGTGCTCCAGACGTGAAAAGCCCTATATCAAATGCAAGGATTATTATTATTATTATGCTGAGATCTCCAACCACCCGACACTATATACAGTAGCAGCTGAGAGTGTAGGTCAGTGACCTGATACTGCCCTCTGTAGCTCATGGTCAGTAGGACCACAATGCAGTGATTCACTTTGTTCTGGTTTGATATCTATTTTAAATTAATTCATAGTCCCCTCTTCAATGGTCTCTGTATTGTGCAGCATTCCCGACAGGCAAGATGCTGCCAGTCCTCTGCATTAACTCTCATGAATAGATGCAAGAGAGACACTATCCAGGCACGTCAGCTGCTGATTCTTTCCCTGTGCACCACACTCCCCCAACTGTGATGACTGGCAGCACCAGGGACTGAGCCTCATGAATCCTGATGGGAGGCACAGCTTCAGTCTTCCATAATTTAAAGTGTTGCATTTATAAATACTAGACCTAGTGGTGATTTTGGCAACCAGCCAATGTTATGGGACATTTTCTTCAAAGGTCACTTATATTTAATTTGAACGACAATTGTGTTCAAAGCCATTAGACAACTAACAGGGTATATGGTTAACTGAACTAGTTGAAATTCATGCTGGGTGATTGCTTGAAGACATGATGAAATAGCTGTTAGCTTTCCAAATTGAAGCTATCTATTTGGTGTTAGCTTTTAAAGGTTTGAGTAATTCTAATCTATTGATATATTGCTGAGCTTGCATAGAAATATAGACATTTTCAGCACAGGAGGTTATTTGATGTCAGTTTGGGCCCTACTACCTGTTTATCTAAAGTATCATTTTTATTAATCCTACTTTCCAACTCTTTTCTCATTTCCCTTAATGTTTTTAATAATCAATTGCTTATCTAATTTCCTTTTGAATGACCGCATTGATGTAAGCTCGATTACCATCTGTGATAGTCAATTCCACACTTTTTGAGTGAAGACGTTCTCCAACCTGAATACCTTTCCCCCTATTGACCTTGTTATGCTCCTTCCAAAAGTGAAGATTCTCCAAACTAACCCCTCAATCTTCCCTGCTCCAGTGGAAGAAGTTTCAACTTGCACTGAGCTGGTTATAAAGAAGAGCACGGAGAACGCTGGAGGCTTAATCCAGCTAAACCGAAGGCCACCTACATTACCGTACAGCGTGGACTGAGTTAACATTACAGACAAATCCTTCCAAAATGATTACATGATTTGAGAAAAAAAACATTCAGCTCATGAATTGTATGCCTTCCCTTTACTCATTTCCTTGGGAGAAAGTTCTAATGCATTTTCATTCAAGTTCAACTCATTTGTTCCCAAATCAATCACGATTCCAGAATATTCATCTATCTTACAACTTTACTGATCTGTGATAACCTCCTTCCCTCCACACACGTTCTCGCTGAAGCAAGGTCTCTGAGCCTTTTCCAGCTTGTATTGCGTGAATAAATTCTTCCAGTTGCCTACAAAATACACAGCCACTGCACTTTACAGTAAATCCTGTTGGAGCCTTCAGATATCCTCCCAATGGGAGATGTGAAAGGCACTATATAAAATACAAAGATTATTTATTATTATTAATAATATGACTTAATTTTAAAGCTAAACCTTCTGATTCTGACAAAGTTCTACCTAGTCTTAGTATTGTGAAAAAACAGCTTCCAATTAAGACTGAATCTACGAATGGTTCACAATTCTGCATAACTTTATATTTTAAAACAAAATTATATTGCAGGCTAAGCTAGATGCTATTGCTGGCATCTGGTTCATAGCTCATATCAAGCTCAAATAGTCTGCTTTCTACATCTATACCTTTCTGAGTTTTGAAAAACTTAGGGGAAAAATTCCAGTAAGAGTTGTTTGCTATGCTTTTGGCAATGTTGACCACTTGAAGGTATTTCCTGTTAAAATTGTGCATCACCAATGACATTGCAGTAATACTCCCCAGAAGTTTTCCCACGTCCCTCCAATTTTCTTTCCCCACAATAAAACAAAAATTCTGCGAGATTCTCATTAACAAATTAGAGCCCTAATCATTCATTGTCCTTCTCTGAACACTTTCCAACACATTCATATTCTTTTGAATATTGCGTATAAAATACACTGTCGCTACTATTACAGTAAATCCTGTTGGAGGTAGATACCTCCATAAATTGCACACATTATCCCAAATAGTGATCTATACAATGTTGGAATACCTTGCTAAAGTCCTGGAATGCATTGTTTCAGGTCAACTTCGGTCACACCTCTCCCTCCACTCCCTCCTCAAGCCCCTGCAGCCTGGTTTTCACCCTGCCCACAGCACAGAGACAGCGCTTGTCAAAGTCACAAACACCATCGTCTCTATCTGTGACCAGAGCTCTCTCTGCCTCCTCGACTCCTGGATCTCTCTTCCGCGTTCGACAGTCGATCGCGCCGTCCTCCTCCATCGTCTCTCCTCCTACATCCACCTTAGTGGGACTGCACTCACATCCTAGGCGTCCAGTTCGACCCCCAGCTATCCTTCCTCCCCCACATCCAGGACCGCCTTCTTCCACCTACGCCACATTGCCCGCCTCCGACTGTATCTTATCCTAAATGCAACCGAAACACTCGTGCATGCGTTTGACACCTCCCACTTGGATTATTCAAACGCACTCCTCACCGATCTCCCCAGCTCCACCATTCAAAAGATCCAGCTCATTCAGAACTCTCCCGCCCACATGCTGACCCAGACCAAACTCCGTACCCACATCTCATTAGTTCTGGCCAGGCTCCACTGGCTCCCCATCACCTTGACATTGAAATGCAATCTAGGATCTGATGAATGTTGTTGACGGCAGCTTCATTTGGTCTGGAATCCTTCTTTAAAGGATTGTAAATTGTACTGTATATTTGTCCAGTATCTTGGGATGTCCTCCCGACATGAAAGGTGTTATAGAAATGTAATTTGTTGTTGTTGTCACCTTCCAATTTCCTGGAGTTTCTCCTCCCTACATTGGAGTCCTGTAACTCAGTGGTTAGAGCACTTGCCTCACATGCGAGACATGGGTTCGATTCCCAAGAGGATGAAATGTTGGGCAAGTTTCCCTACTCCACACACGTCTGTTTAACTAACAGTAAGTAGGAACCCGGTTGTTAGTCGACTGGTATTAGTTAAACAGAGGTATTGCTGCGCACAATTGGCTGCCGCATTTCACCCTCAAACTATACAGTCAAATCACTTTACAGTATATTCTGTGAAGAGCTTTGAGATGTCTTGAATACAGATAAGGAGCTATATCAAATGAAAGGATTATTATTGTATTATTATTAATGTCTCTCTAGCAGTTAACTGCTAGTGGGTCAACAGTAGTTGAAATTACCATTTTGTTGCGTTCCTGATTTGCTTATCTCTATTCCGGTTGATCTTGTTTCTGCAGTTATATTCCTCTCCCCTCTCACACACTTCAATTAATTCCTTTACCACTGCTGCTTCTCATGTGTGGAGCTTCAGATCCATTTTTGCAAAGCTTTTTATACTCTTTTAGCCCCATCTCATGGCCAACCTGTGCAATCAGCCATATTTCTGTGATGACTATATCAATATTTTCCTTGGTTTTATATGTATCTAATTCCACAAGCTTATCTAACTGATAGTGAAAAATTATTCTTGCTTATTGAATTACCAATAAGAAATATCAAAGGGCTTTAAATTAGGATTGTCATTGGAAGAGTAAAGGGGGGGGAAGTTAAGAATGTTTTTCCTCTATCAGAGAGTGATTAGAGGGCAAGATGTTTTTGCACACATAGTTAGTTATTGAAGCTGAAGCCATAACAATTAAAAGGGAATTGGATAATCATTTGAATGTAACATAGGATGGGGATAGAACAGGGAATTGGAATTAGTTAGCCTATATAATTTGAATAATGACTCCCAACTAAATAACGTTTGTTTGTTTTGCAGTCATTTAAGTTGTACAAAATTGATCACAAAAACCTTACAGAGAGTCAGCAATGTTCCTGAAATGGCCCAATATCGATTTGGAATTTCTTGTATATATTGTATGTTCACTTTACATAGACAGAAATCACCTTTCTGGTTCCCATATTATGATTTTTCTTGAGNAAAAAAAATCACGTGTCCTTCACAATACAATAGCATCATGTATGAAATAAAATACTGCATTTTGATGCAATTTAAGTCATTGCATGGTGTACTTGTTTACAAACATTAAGATATTCCAAACACATTCGACTCAAATTATGGATTTAGGAATGTGTTTATTGCTAAACCTTAAGAATTCACTAATGAACTAACCATAATTACAATCAAAAGCTGTAATTAAAAACTTTGATTCAATTGTATCTGTCCAGTTATCAACCAAAATACAGACTACAAAAAATATGCTTGTGATTTGTCTACATCCCTGGTACCAAACCCATCTTAAAATATTCTTCTGCAATCTGTTTCCAAATACAGTCATTAGAAGATCAGTTCCCAAACCAGATGGCTAGATTCCAAAATGTGGCGGTCTGTTATTCAAAACACTAGTCACAGCATTTTTTAAAATTAAGACTGCTGTCTTAGAATGGAAATACAAAGATTATAAAGTCCACTACTAATCCTATTATCACAGATCCAGACAGAACAGTACTCTGAATCCCAACCAATCTATAAACCTGTATGTGCATTTGAATGTTATAAAGGATCTTATAAAGTGCATGGGAGAAAAAATATGGTGACATTGCATATTTCCATTTTTTGTGTAACATTGCAATGCTTATTTTGCTGAAATCTTTGTAAAATACCATGCTAATCTTTGCTAATCTGACCAGGTCACTAATCAGGATAATGTTATAGTGGCAATATGTCCTTATTACTGACTGTAATTTCCACCTTGTTCCACTCCAAACCAACCCACACCTATGAGATTTTTCTTGGTCATCCAGGTGTGATACACAATACAACCCATCATCATGCTTTAGTATGAGTTTAGTATAAATTGGGTTTCACATATACTACCTACACGTGGAAATTCCCATGTATGAAACAGAATGTGCACTCTCTCCCAGGAGGGATGCATCCTACTTATCTAATTCTGAAAAGTATTAGGTGTAGGTTGGCAAGAGCCAAGGCTTGGGGACCCCGATGTGGGGAACTGCTGGAGTTCAACCAGCTGAAAAACATATCTCACCAGTGAATGCACCGACTGGAACGTTTCCTGCTTCTTGTCTACCCAGGATCAGCCTAACTGTTAGGTGCTGTGGCTTCCAGGGTTACTGCTGCTCGTGACTGGTCTGTCCTTCCAAATCCTGCCAAAAAAAATCCCACAGGGTGGAATTGATACTGTGCCTTCAGATTCGGAGTCCTGTAGCTCAGTGGTTAGAGCACTCGCTTTGCAAGTGAGAGACCTGAGTTCAATTCCAGGCAGGGCGAAACCTTGGGCAAGTTTCCTTACTCCACACGGCCTAATAATAATCCCTCCAAAACAAAAACAATAATAAATTGGTCATTTTCAATCCCTGACTGTTTGTGGGACATTGCTGTGCGCAATTGGCTGCCGCGTTTCGCCCACAAATATACAGTCAATTCACTTTACAGTCTATTCTGTGAAGCGCTTTGGGACGTCCTCCCGACGTGAAAAGCGCTATATCAAATGCAAGGATTATTATTATTATTATTATAAAACCTCCCAGTTGAAAATCTGTCTTTTAAAATGGACTGAAAATCAGTCTTTTAAAATGGAGCCCTACTTATGGGAAAAAATTGAGTATGAGAAGTAATCCCATCTTGCCAAATTGATATCAATCTGATCACTCCCAGTGACATTAAATATTAAAATCATAAAATAAAAAAAAAGGCAGAACAAGTTTGTTCCACAGAGTTAATTTTTTGTACAAATTAGAGTTGGCTTTGAAAATCTTCCAAACCTTTTGTAAATGTATAACAAAATAATGTGTTACAATAATTATTAATAAACGGCTTTGTTAACAGTAAATAATGAACCGGCTCATCATTCAAAAAACACAGAGAACTGCTTCAACATATACAAGAGTCGACAATCAAATGGGAAGAAACCTAGAGTCCAGAACAGAAAGGATTCAAAACGGATTGATTAGAAAGTTTTTTTTAATAAGATAATATTTTACACCATCAGTGCCTTGGGACGTCCTCCCGATGTGAAAGGCACTATACACATGTAATCTTCTTGTTGTTGTTTAACCTAGCCATCTGCAGTAGTAGCAGAAAAGAGGCAGAGACCAATCAGACAATGAACAATGGCAAAATAATGAAGCTTTGGCAAATGCTGCATTAGCAGTAAATAATACTTTTCACCACTGACTCATTTGATAGAACGGTATTTCTCGACTGGAATTCTTCATCAGTAAGTCTGTTAGAATTTCCATCAACTTCTCCTTGCATCGTATCAGAGATCCCTGTGGGATGATGTGAACATACAAGGAGTCCCTATTGCAATGACTCATATTCCGTTTTAAAGAATTGTTTAAATATAAAAAATTTGAACAAAATATTACCTTTAATGGCCTATACTGAATTGGTTTTCTTAATGTATCTGGCTAATAATCCCTTTCAAATGCATTCCTTACTCTCCAGCTGCTAAATAATGGCTATAATCAGCAATTATTTAAGAATGGATAATAAACCACTGATTTTATTTCACTGGAAGCTGATTTCTAAAATAATGTCAATGTTTCATGCCAATGGCTAGTGGTGATACCATAGTCTACTGTATCTATACCATGTAGGGGTTGTGCCTTGTTATTGTTTCATATATTGTTGCTGCCATGTTATTTTTTCAGACTGAAGAAAGCAAAATACTGTGTTACTAACATTACTTTATTTCTTCCATTTTTTAAATTTGGGAAAATTAAAGTACGAGTCTTCCATAGAATTATTCTATATATTAATTGAAGTTGTGTTCATAGAATACTGCAGTTTTTGTGTAGAATTCATCTAGAGTATTGTTGGCCAAGATAGGTGGAGAAACTCTCCCTTTTTGCTTTGTATTCATTAGGATTTTTAAATTATTGTGAAATTTTATTTATGCCACTGCTCAAAAACCTCTTGTGTCTTGTGCATCCTTTCAATTTGTCAGTGGGTATTTAATGAAAGATAATTAAACTTTAAGTGTGTTCAGCTCTAGATTGTGTCTCCTTGGTTTGATGTAGAAGCAAAAGGATATAACTTAGTGTAATACATTAGAAGACTAAACACTTTTAGGGCCATATATATTCTCTTGGCTCCTGTAGCTCAGTGGTTAGAGCACTCGCTTTGCAAGTGAGAGACCTGAGTTCAATTCCAGGCAGAGGGCGAAACCTTGGGCAAGTTTCCTTACTCCACACAGAGCCTAATAATAATCCCTCCAAAAAAAAAAACAATAATTAAATTGGTCATTTTCAATCTACGACTGTTTGTGGGACATTGCTGTGCGCAATTGGCTGCCGCGTTCGCCCACAAATATACAGTCAATTCACTTTACAGTGTGTTCTGTGAAGCGCTTTGGGATGTCCTCCTGACGTGAAAAGCGCTATATCAAATGCAAGGATTATTATTATTATTATCTACCAGTGGATGGAGTTCAAGTTCACCTTTAAATTCTACCAGATTGCCCCAACCTATCTCTGCAACATTCTACAACTACCGACATGGCTACTCCCTTTGCTTATTCAGCACCAAACGGCTTCATGTTAGCTGCCCTATCTGCCTCACTTTCAGCCTGTTTGCTCCCAATGTCTGGAACTCCATCCCGGACTTACTCCCTCACCTCATTCAAAACCTACCTCTTTGACCATGATGCTTTCAGTCATCTTTCGCCTCTCCAGAACCCTTGGTTCCCATCCCTAGCCAGTAGCATCAAGTGCTTTGGGGTGTTCTCGCAACATGAAAGGCGCTGTATAAATTTGCAATGCATATACTGTGACAATTCCGAGATTGCATGATATTTTACCACAAAGAGAGTTTTAATCGATATTACAAAGAAGCATGTGATGCAAATAACTGTATAAAGAATACATTCTGCTTATGTACATACATCATTTTTAATTGAAAGTTGAAATCAGGAGAGATGGTTCATACCTAAAAAAAGCTGTTTTCATGAGAATTGCTGAAATATTTTTTCCTTTTTAGTCAAAGATAAGATGGGAGAAGACACATTCAGATATGATAATTCAATTAAATTATAATGCTTTTCCGTAAGTGGCTGCTTTAAAAAATCATAATCAGAATGAGTCAGTGCTTATATCAAAGGCATTTGAATCACCACCAATAAAGGAAATGGCTACAGAGGGCATGACTATGCAAATGTAAAATGATATGCCATCTTGGCAAGTTATATATATTTGATAATTTAGGAATTTAAAGTTGCTGTGGAATCAATTTTACTAATCACAAACTAAAGAAATCTTCAATACAACTAGACTCAAAGGAGCATTATTCTGGCATCAATGATAAAATCCTTTACTTCCATGAGAACAATACACCATTGAATTTCTCTTTGCATACAAGTGACTCTTAAATGACAGATTCCATGTTGACTGTTGTTCAGAAATAATCCATTCCAAAACCTAAGGTTTGGAAAGAATTTGTCATTTCAGTTGTTCAATCCATTCAAGTGTGACAACCAGATTGTTATTAAATTGTTCACTTTGACTGTATTAATTAATTTACTTTGTTAATTAAGTGTAATTTGTTGTTCTTGTTGAGCTGAGAGGGCAACAGTGTGTCCAGTATGTCAGTTGCATAGGCATCAGTCTGGATAACCTTTGGATTTTCTACCCAGAGGCAAAATAATTGGTTTCAGACCAAAGTCTAAACATGCATCATGTTTTACCAATTCCACATACTTTTCACTTTATATTGTCTCCCAATTTTATTAGGGAGCAATGTTAATAGTTAGTGGTTTTGAATTTGAATTGCAGAATATTCTTCTAGGACATACCACAAAAGATCTAAATCTGAATGCTGGTCTATTTTCATTAATCAATGTAAGAGTAGGTAAGCAGAGTTGAGGATTCTAAGAATTTACTAATTTTGTATTGAAACTTCCATTTGATTCATTAAAAGCTCAATTTATTCGAAAAATGTTGGGTTCTGTAATAGCACTAAAACTGGAAGGAAGAAGTACAAACAGGAGCAAGGCAATATGAAGCAAGATGACCTAGCAGAGAATATCAAGACAGAAAATGTATTTGATATTACATATCTATAACAGAAACCTATTGATCCACAATTCCCACTGGTAACATGTAATCAATTTGATTTTGTTGCCGGTCTTCATTTCCTAATTCCGAAGCACCTTAATAAAATAAAAATCTCCAACTCTTCAATGCTTTTGTGATCATACTTTAGACTGCAAGAATTCTTAAACACTCATACTGAGTGTTTCAGCTGCAGAAAGTTGGCTCTCATCCAGGACTTGATGTCAGACAGCAAGCCTGTCCGAACGTCAATTGGTCTGGAATCAGGGGTGGATGCAGAGAGTTACAGTTGGGTGTCATCCGCATACATGTGGAAGTTGACCCCATGTACAGGTTGAAGAGGAGGGCACCAAGGACAGAGCCCTGAGGAACACTGCACAGGACTGTGCGGGGGCTGGAAGAGAAACCGTTGGCAGAGACAAATTGGAGACAGTGTGAGAGATGAGACCCGAACCATTCAAGGACAGAACCTTGAAGGTTGAGGTAAGAGAGGTGGTGGAGGAGGATGGAGTGGTCTACGGTATCGAAGGCAGCAGACATGTCGAGGAGGCAGAGGAAGCCCTGATAACAGATGGACATCTGCTCTTTGAATGAGAATACATTTAACAGCTACAGAGGTCACTTATTAATCTGATTGCCTAGTAATTAATCAGCAGCCTCACAACTTCCACAATTGCATTACCAATTGCACTTTCTAATAGAATTGAATGTAAAAGATTTCCTTCAACTGATAAGCAGTTTGCTTCCGAGAATTCGGAATAAAAACAGCTAATATTATTCTCCCAGCAGATAAAACAGAAGATAAAAACAAGTCAGACCAGGTCATAAAATTAGGCTGATAAATAAAGAGTACTTGAAAACTTTAAACTATTTAAAACATTTCTAACAGATACTTTATCAACAGTTTACTCTTCTCCCCTCTTCTGAACTCAGTGTTCTTTGATCCTTTTAAACAATCTCTCTAATGTCACTTTATATAATCGCGAGCATGAAACTTGAATTCTGCTTCTGGTTCTACTTGCAGGGAAGATAAGCTTTTTTGTGGACTGTCTGTAAATATTATTCTTTCATGAATCTATACTTCAAAACATGTTAAGCATTTCTTTAATTATTGGAAACATTTCAAACAATATTTCAGTTGAAGAAGCACGATTCCTTACTTCAGAGACTAGCATGATAATTTATGATATGAGGCAAATTAGAAAACATTTAATTGATATAATGTTCCAATCTACCACAATAACATTCAGATATTAAATTTTCCTTTCTTATAGAAACAAAATGTTGCAAACGGTTGCAATTTAATATAAAAGCAGCGTGAATCACACTGCAGTCTGCTCCTCACAACGCCTAGAGGAAGTGGTTCAAGAAACAATGTGATTTGCTTCCAGGCGGTAAAAACATTTACAAAGAATGTACAGCATGGAAACAGGCCACTTGGCACAATCAGTGACGGTGTTTATAGTCTTATGAGTCTTCACCCATTACTTATTCCCTCCCTTACCCTTCTAATCCGCTTTCCCTCGTGTTCAGGTCCAGCTTTAGCTTCCTCTTGTATGGTGGGCATGAATCTAAGAGATATGGTTCCATGTGGGCATAGATGGTCTGAGAACAAAAGTACTAGTTTCATGTTATTTACAGAGGTGATTGTGCGACCAGCTGTGTTAATATTAGTGTAAAACAAACCAATTTTTGATGTTCTACACATGCTCAAGGTTCTCATTTGCAGAATGCTGCCATCATGCAGTATTTTTTTCCTGAAATGATATACTGCTGCACATCACTGTACTACTGAAGTGATTTCACTCCCAGAAGTATAAACATAGCTTTTTAAATTGAGATTACATTATCTATACTAAGCAATATGAAATAAATTTCAAATGAGTCTAAAACTTCAAACTGTAAATAGTCTTAAGTGATTAGTGTTGAAGTTAAAAGAAGAACAAACTTATTTAAGTGAAATTTATTTTCAACAGCATTACAGGGAGCAAAAATATCACTCAATACAACTTTTAAGCTGCTAAAGTACTATTTTGCTTGTTTTCCTATACACAGGGCCAAAAGCATAATGACACAGTCATCAGGTTCAGTACAGTCTTCAAACAAATGCTAAGCAAAATATTCTGCCATATTATCTACAGAAAAGACCATCACATAGTAAACAGATAATTTTTCTTCAAAATCTCCTCCAAACATTAGGCAAAGCAGTCAAAAATGTAACACAATTTGCTCATCAACAGCTATACTATAAAGCTTGAGTTTTCATATGAAGAGCAAGAATTTAAAAGAATTTATAGAAATGTATTCAATATAGTGATTTGTTTTTAAATTGAGGAAATATGATTTAAAGGTATTAAATCTGAAGCTGCCTAGAAAGTTATATTTGTAGAACTGGTAAGTAAACAGAAAAGTGCTCCTCTTCAATATGGATCTTCCAGTTCTGTTGATGACTAAGAAAATAGAATGATAAATGGCACTCTAGTGCAAAGTATTTAATGGAATGTTTGCTTGGCATTAGGTCCCCTTCAAATGTCTGCCATAATAGATGTGCCAAAAGATGCTTTATAAGCAAACCTGATTCCTTTAAGCAGACATGTTAAGAGTGTAAAAAACACTAGAAAGTCTGATCCAAGTCTTTTCAGATTACTTTGTTCACAGTACTTGATAACTACTTAATCACGCTCAAAACCTAGAAGTTTCTTCAATTCAGGTTTCAACATATTCACCTTATTCAGCTTTCAAAAGTGAGCCACTTACTGTATCTAAATTAGTCACAACATTCTGTACATAATAGTTTCTCTTATACAAGGAATCCTGCTTTTATTTTTTTGTAATATTTATTTATGATCAATTAATTTTAATAGTGTGTAAATATGGTAGGTTAATCAGCAAACATGCTCAAGGAAACATTAGATGCGGAGGAATGGTCTAATTACAGGCTAACCGTTCAAAACAATAATAAAAATATCTAACTGTGATAATGTTTGCGTTGACCTCCAATCCCTTCGATATCCATGCTATTTGCAAACTGCTATGGGGGGGTGAGAGTCATAGTTGCCAATGCTGAAAGATGATTTTCCTCCAATGACGGTTCACTGCAAGGAATAAACTCCTTCAGTTAAGGTTTTGAGCAATGTTCATTTCTGAAAGTAAAGAGCACAATAAGTTAATAAAACAGCTAAAATAACAAACATGAAAAGCAAAAAAAAAACTCCTCGGAACAGACACAGAAAACATACTTGTAAGCATTATTCTAGTATCTGCCAATTCTGCAATCAAAGTATTACGTGCTGATGGTAATAAAAAAATCTTCAGCACTTGCATTATGCTGGAGGTTGTGGGAGAAGAAGTGCTATAAATCATGTCCCGGCACTAATTCTAGAGCAAAAACAGTAAAATGCTTGTGATCTTCCCTGTGTGGAGAGTGAGTTTTGAAATTCAAAAGTTTAATATCAAATGCAGTTAGATTTAAACTTTTGTTTTTTACAGGTAGCTATTGCCCAAATCAGAGGAAGCTTAAATATGATTTCCAAAGGTCTCAACTTGTTTGAAGAAAATTCATTCAGTTCTTTGCTTTCCCATTTTCCCATTAAACTTTTATTGCCGCAATTTTCTTCACTGCATCCCCAGAAATAATGTACTATAAACAATCAATTTGTTCACTTCTAAATACTGAAACTCTTTTAATGCCAGATTTAAAAAAACAAAATGCAGTATTTTAGATTCTAGTAAGCATTTTGAAATAGTACAAAGATGCATTAATTTGGATTTGCAAGCCTATATTGTTACATGTTCAAATTTATAATATTTTACTTTGCATTCTAATTTGGATGATGTCTGGGTATATTATACAGAGTCTGGAGTTGTTTGAGACCCAGTGTGCCTAAGTCCAAACCTAAAGGAGAGGAGGTAGAAAATCACATCACTTTAACAATTAATCTTTGCTAACTATTTTAGATAGTGACTGAGGCAGTACAGTTCTTTTACAAACAAGGCAACCCTTTTGAGCAAAAACAGAAAAACAATATAATGTCAGCCACCATTTACTTTTTCCTACATGAGCATCAGTTTTAAGCAAGTCTTTAAAAGAGTTTCAATATCAGTTATAGAAATACAATAAAAATAACTGTAGGTAGAAGTGAAAACTCAAGACACAAATAAATTGAAAAGCACCTGTGGTCAAGAAAATGCCCTTTGAAAGTTGACCAGACATTCCGGTTTGATTTTGAACTGGTAATTATTGTTTTAGGGCAGTTTGTTGACTTCAAATATGCAAATCAATCTTTATTATGCAAAATATGATCGTGAATTCCCTCCCAGTTTGAACCAGAACAATTCCTAAATTTGGTTATGAGCCAATGTTCATCTATCCCCTTCCTCAAAACCCTTTCAACTAAAATATTCACAAAATAATATACTTCTGTTTTCTATCTAAAATATTTGAAAGCACTTCACATAATTCACTGTAAATTGTAGTGCTTTTGTATCTATAGGTCAACATGCAGCAATTTTGCACACAACAATGTTCCACAAACAGCTGTGAAGTGAGTAACCAATTTTATTTGTAGGATTTCTGGCCAGGACACTGGGAAAAAAATACTTAATCTTTTCAAATTGTGCTTGCTTACTCTATTCAAATTGTGCCACCTGAATGGGCAGTTCAATATCTCATCCAAAGGATGGCACCTCTGACAATAGAGTGCATCTACAGCACTGTACTCGAGTGCCACCCTAGGGAATATTATGTCAAAGCCCCAAATGGGACTTGAACCCACAGCCTTCTGACTCAGGCAAGAATGCTACCAACTGAGCCAGGCTGACATTTTTGAGCCTCCACCTCCAAATTTCAATCAAGAAAGATCAATTTCACATTTTTAAAATCTGATTAGCTTTCTTAAAGCAATAGGGTTCATTGCATCTGAAGTTTGTAAAATTAAATGCAGAAGAAGGCCTTTAAGCAAGTCTTTAAACAGCCTACAAGCTAAATACATTTTAGCAAAATGTTTGGGTAAAAGATCTTCAGCCAATTTGATCTCAACCTCACAGAATACAAATCATACAGTATTTCCATTGCAGCAATGAGCCATTTTTAAAATAAATTTTAAGATTTGACCTCTTGCAAACATCCTGGTAATCCTCATCCATTCATTAAATCTAGGGTCGACTACGCCAACTCCCTGTTTGTTGGCGTTTCCAGCTTTCCTCCAGAACTCTGTAGCTCATGTCCTCTTGCGCACCAGGTTCCGTGACCCTATCACCCTCACCCTTGCCCAGCTCCACATCCCCCAGAGGGTAGTTCAAAATTCTTGTCCTTACCTTCAAAGCCTCCATGGCCTTGCTCCTACCTCTGTGACCTGCTAATGCCATATCAACCTATACGCTCCCTCCACTTAGCAGTCTACAGCCTGCTCCACATCCCCCACCCCACCATCAGCAGCTGGGCCTTCAGCCTCTCCTCCCCCACCCTTTGTAACTCCATCCCACAGTCCCTTTGCCATGCTCCCTTCCTTGCCTCCATCAAGGCACGTCTCAAGATCCTCTTCTTTGACTGCACCTTCGGTCACCCTCCTACCCTCCCGACCTCCTGATGCTGCTCGGGTCCAAATCCCTGACTGTCCAGCACCTTGGGTCGTCCTCCCAATGTGAAAGGCGCTATACAAATGTAACTTCTTGTTGTTGTTGAGTGTCCTTTGTATCAATAAATACATCCTGGTATGTACTAAAATTATCCTTCACAATCCTAAAAGTGTGCAGTCTTAACCTACTACCTGGGATTATCCAAAACTATTATTCTGCATTAGCATGCTTTATCCCGTTCAGGATCTGGGAGAGCACTGATCAAGAATCTGCTTTGAGGCATCTCTTTTCAAGGCTGAATTGTCCAATTTATTTGGTCATTGCTCATAACTCATTCCTCTCCATTACCGAGAACTTGGATAGGACACTTACATTGTGGAAATCAAAATTATAGAGTCATCCAGCCTATGCAGCCTGAATAGTGCATACTAATTTAATTTTGTTGTTGTTGTACACTATTCAGTAGGCCTCCTGAAAACCTGAATTTAACAGATTTTAAATAGCCAATGTAACCAAATATCCCATGTGCTTCCTTTATTGGTGCCTCCTATTGTTTGGGCATATTGTAAGTTGAGTCAAATCAACTAACACTCCTACATCTATTTAAATTCCCCATAAGCAACTTCTATCCCACCTAATGAGTACTGTACATGTGCATGTTTTTGCTTCTTGTATGATTTACTTTGCACTCATCTCCAATGAACTTTATTTGCCAGTGATCAATCAGGTGCATATACCTGTTGAGGTCTATTTGTAAGAGTCTGTCTGTCTCCTCCATTTGCAGAAGACTTGTTTGGTATTATCTGCAAATGTAACCACCTGACACTAATTCTGGAAATTCAATAGGAACAGGAGGCATCCCAGCATGCCGCCCTGAGGCATTCCACTCAAAACTATCCCCCATTTAAACTCAGTTCCCCTAATCTACCCTCTGCTTCCTTCCCTTCAATATCCAGTGACCACTTTGTAAACAAGTCTCCGGGAGTTTCTCATTTGGTACATCAAAGATGTTTTGGATACTTGGTACATCAAATCATATGAATTTCCAATGTCAATTTGTGAGATCTCCTTCTAAAGCATGTTAGCTGTTTTATTTTTGGTTATTTTTGCACTGATACAGTTTGCTTCTAATGATCAGTTCCACTGATTATTGTGGCATTTTGGGAATCTTTGAGAGCAAGGGGAAAATGCAGCAAAACATTGTTCAGGAAATTAGATTAAATTCCCCCAGCAAAAATAATAAACCACCTCTTTCAGATAATGATTTCCTCAATTTCTGATTTTATTTCCACATTTGCAATTTTTCATTTTCAATTGTTACTTTCCATTTCAAGATTTAATTGTGAAGGGTTCTTCAGGGTGGTCCTCATTGTATCTTAAGTCAAGTCATGGCAAACTAACCTTATGGTTCTCATTCTTCACAAAAAAAATTACATATAAAAAGGAAGTGATGTAAAGAAAGGAGGGGAGGAAAGGAACACTTATGATGACACTACCCTAAGAAAATATACATCTTACAATGGAACGTCCTTCCTTATACATGATAGATGTGTATCGAAGTGGACAAGATATGGAACATTATATTGAGTACTAAAACTAGGTTAATAGTTAAGAAAGAGGGTTTCCAAGATGACCTCTTTTAAGTAACAAATATTCAAGTTAAAGTAACAATTATATGCCTGTTTTTATCTTTCCTGGTCGAGTTCAGTTCAGATGATGAAGTGCCTTGGGCATCTCCACTCTAATTTAACAGAAAGGAACATTTTCCAAAAAAAGTGAAAGGAACATTTAAATTCAATTACAGCTGGAATTCGATAAATGTGGCTTCTTTTCATCAGCAATACAACTCATCTCCATGTGTTTATCTGTGCCTTTCATTTAATGCAATGATTCAACTTTTTTTTGAAAAAATACTCAACAAAAACTTTTGAAAATGCAATTTTTCTGCCAAAGTCGTTGTATATCCTAGTTCGTGAAGATAATTTGAAAGTGAGAAACTTGAAACCTAATAATCAATAATAGAAACATGATACTTGTGTAGTCTAACCAGTCCCGAACGATTATATAAGCAAATAGGAGAAAGCTCAAATTGCAAAAAAAAATCTTTAAGCCTGATTTGCAGTTGTAAGTGCTGCTCAAATGAAAATATATCTGAATTGTGGGACACAGCACCTTTAGATTTGGAACACAACATTAACTTATTAGTTGCAGCCACTAGAATGTACTGGTAGAATGCTGTGACCCCATCTCCCCCACTCTCGCCCGACTCCACTGGCTCCCTATCCTTCAGAGGATCTATTTCAAGATACTGGTCCTCACCTACAAAGCCCTCCATGGCCTCACCCCACCCTACCTCTGCAACCTCCTAACCCCCTACCAACCCGCCCGCTCTCTCCGCTCACCTACTCCACGTTCCCCGACCCACCCGCCCCACCATTGGCAGGAGACCCTTCAGCCACTCTGCCCCCAACCTCTGGAACTCCATCTCCCAATCACTCCGCCTCGCCCCCTCCTTAGCCTCCTTCAAGTCCCGCCTCAAAACCCCCCTCTTCGACCATGCCATTGGTTACCCGCCTTCCCCTCCCCTCCCTTCTCTCCCCTGACCCCAGCTTGGGTCTGAAATGCTGTACACTGTCCAGCGCCTTGGGACGTCCTCCCGACGTGAAAGACGCTATACAAATGTAATCTTATTGTTGTTCAAACAAAACAAACAAAATCAACATAATATTCACAGGAAAATAAATCATAAACATGCATGGTGAAAGCATAAGAAATAGTAGAACTTAAATATGATTTTTAAGAAAGGTTTACTGCAGTATCTCTTTTTTAACTGGAAGCTTCCAACTTTGTGATTCTCTAAAATAAATAATTATGGATCATATTAATAAAATGACCGCTCAGAATTTGAGTAACTAAGGCAAACATAATCGAGGATTGAATCACTTGGCTTGTTATCCTACAGTAGCTTTTAAATATTTTGAGCAGTCTAATGGTGAGGCAATGATTTTTATTGAAGCCAGATTGGAAATTCTTTTTGGCTTTTTGGTTTCCTATTGCAATTTTAAAAAAATCTATACTGATCTGTACTATAGTCAATTAAAAATCATTGGTCATTGAAGTTCCAAAACATTTGTGGAAAACGCCTTGGTTTCATCTCATTAAATAGATATTGCGAGTCAGATAACTGTATAATATAATAGACACTTTGTCAAATAAATAACATTGGAGGTAATAAGTCCATAAACCAGCTAAAGGAGATCAACTGCAGTACAAGCACATGATTTAAAACAAATTGCAAACAGAAAGATAAATATAAAATTAAATGCAGGTAATGCTGGCCCATGGCCAACCTCTGAACAATTCATGTTAAATGCATTTCTCCTCTAATTTACTTAGGATAACCTGCACTAAAACAATGGAAGCATGCCAAAAGAGTAGTGATAATCTGAGGAACATCTGCCCCTCAGCAGGCACTACATTTGGGTGCTTAGGTGGATGCTGTGGTCCCTTACCTTAACTTATTCCTCCCCGTCCTCAGTGAGCTCTGTCTCTTTATGTACCACTACCCTGGTGACTGACATGTCTGGGTGCTGCTCTTTGGCTTCTTTTATCGCCTGGGCCAATGCCTACCCAGAATTACAAACAATAATGATGGGATTGAAACAAACCACACATTTCACAAATCAAAATACATGAAAAATATTGGCATGAGTACAATAAGTTAAGTTTATTTACATGGGTACAGTAAATAACAAATGAGGCATTACGAAAAGCACTAATCTTTAAAATCTGACGCAAATAGTTTAGTAACCTCAAGTGAACTAATCCTATACTCGTAATGAAGGTTTCTTTCAGAAATTATGGTTTTGCCAACTTCTGCACTTCTTATAAAAAAAGCTATGCAAATGCCCAGTTCAAAAATCATTTTAGCAATGTATTCATTCCAGTTCCTTGGGACGTCTTCCCGACGTGAAAAGCGCTATACAAATGTAATCTCGTTGTTGTTGTTGTTGTACTGATTATCATCACCAAGTTCCTGGTACCTGGTATCCACCGAGTAAACACTCAAATTTGTGCTTGTCGGATGTCAAATGACTAACTAGCATCTATCCTCCAGGGATAAAGCCACTTGAGTCTGAAAGAGACTCTGCTTAAGGTAAACAGGGATTCCTTGGGATGAACTGACTCCAAGATCACGTGCTTAGCAACGATAGATCAGAATTGAGTCGACCCTTTCTGATAGCCTTGGTAGTCTGTATTTTGAACCAAATGGGTCTGCAGTAACCTAAGACACTGCTGATGACTGATCAGCATCATGGTTTGTCTGTAGGTTGGGGAAGAGTAGACCAGTAATTGGGGGCAGGGATTCTATCCCCTTGGAAATGTTTTACCTTACAGGCAAAATCCCTAATGGGTATGTTGATTCTATCTGGACAATCAGTGAGAAGCAGTGTCACAGTGCTCACAATGGCAAACCATTAGAATTTGGCTGGTTAAACTCCAGCAGAACCTAATGCACACTCTGGGGTCCCCAAGCATTGGCGTTACCAACGTTTGCCTACTACTTTCTGTAATTAGGTAAGTAGGACAAGTCCCTTCAGGGAGATAGCATGCAATCCTTTCCAAGCGCAGCCAACTTGCGCAGTGATGTCCCACAAACAACCAAGGAATGAATGACCAACTTTATTTGGGGAATGTTGTCCAATGACACCTTCCTTTTTGAGTAATGGAATGGTACCTTTTACCTGGTATCTTAGACGGGATCTCAGTTTAACATCTCATCTGAAGGACGGCACTGAAAATGCAGCATACCCACAGGACTGCACTGGAGCATAGACTATATGAGCTTCAAGTCCCGACATAGGACTTGAACCCGTAAGCTTCTGTCTCAGAGCAAGAGTGCTACTAACTGAACCATGCAGACATGGATTAGTGATAATACTTGAACAGTAACAAAGCTGTTTTCATAGCTCATTACTGCAACATTAGTACTTTCTGCACAACTGCATATAGTATGAAAACGTTCAGAACTGGTCTGCCCAGACACCTTAACCTTTCCAGCAATCTGAAGGTTAATGTTGATGCAGAATACACAGAGGCATTGGTTCCCAAGCTGGAGCATGGACCCGTGGGGAGACCCAAAATAATTTCAGCGGGGAAGCGGAGCCAGGAGACACACTGGGGTGGCAGCAGTCCAATGGCAAAGACCGAGAATGGAAGATAGCATGGATAAACAGCATGGCAGGTAAACAGAAGCCTGCGCAGCCCAAGGCAGTGCAAGGTATTTCAGGACAGGTGGACTATGGAAGTCATAAAAAAACTGCAAGCAGTGTAAATATGAATGCTGGCAACACTAAATGAGCTCTTTGAAGCACATTCATCAAAATAACAACTTAATATCGCATACAATGCTTTAAAGATGTCAGTTTGCTTCAAAAATATGTCAGTTGGGAGCAGTTCAAGTTCTACATTAAATCCCATCATATGTGGCTGAACTTCCATGTATTGTGTGAAATATTCACAAATAGTCAGTCTACTCAAGAGTTACTGGTGAGTTATTTTTGATTTAAACATATTATTTTAAAATATTAATCAAGACACAAAATGATAAAAAACGAAAACTGACCTGGTCATGGTCAATGTCTGTATCGCCTGTGATAACAATTCGTTTTTCAATCCTTGTTTCAGACACTCCACCTTTCACTGTCTGCACAAAGGATAACGTAATATGAAATTATTTGATTAATTCTTAATATACTACTCATTCTGTTTCAATCAGTTGTTTTGTTTCCTGTAGTCTCAACCCCCCATGCAGCAACAACGGGTAAAGTCTTCAATAATTTATCACACATGCAGCACACTAGTAATATTGGCAGTGATCCAACGACCCAAAAGTAGGCCTTTTTAGCACTGGAAGCTGGACAGCTTTCTGCATGCATTGTGTGTTGCTATTGGTCATGTGACACAAAAACATGATGCACTGAGATGCGATGGATTGGCTCTAGTGCAGTTAAGAATAAAACTGGAATACTGTGCGCAGATATAAGTGCGGTACTACAGAAAAGATATTCAGTTGTCAGACTGGTTGCGATTTTATGGACCCAAAGTTTCTTGTTATAGTAGGGCTCTACTTTTGAAAGTTGAGAGGGAGCAAACTGGACGGATTCCAGAGCAAGGGCAAAGTGCTGAAGGACATCTCAAAGCATCTTACCAAGATGGAATGAATGGCAGCCCTACCTATGAGGAGGATGGGGGAGGGGTTTTAAATCCAAGTTGTTGTTGTTGTTGGGTTAGGGGGAAGGTGTCCAAGGGTGCAATCAATGAGATAAATCTTGAGATGAATTTTGAAAGATGAAAGGGATTTCAGAGCAAGGGCAAAGTGTTAAAAGCTCACCTCCCAATGGTAGGGTGGAGATCTTGGGGGTGGGGGGATGAAGCTGGAATACCATGCACAGAAATAGGTGTGACACTATAGAAAGGATATTCAGCTACAGAGAGTGTACAGTGTAGATTCATGAAGATGATTCAGGAGATGAAGGCATTATAACTGTGAGATTATAACTGTGAGAGGCTAGAATTGGTTTGTACAGGGAACACATATTCTAGAGGTATTTAAGATAATAATAGGGTTTGAGAAGATAAAGGGTGAGGAACTGTTTCTACTAGAACAAAATTCAAAGACAAGAGGGCAACTCTCAGAATTTAAGTTAATTAAGAGTGTGAATAGAAAAGTTACGAAAATAAAATTAAAGACAGTGTGAATGACATTCACGGAATGAAGGACTCAGGATGAGTGTTGGAGCAAGTCAACCTGGGATCATTTAAAAAGGAATTAACAAGTGAGGAAGGGTGTTAGATGGCTTAGAATGCATTGGGATTAGGACAGTGACTTCAGTGAGGGAGCAAACACCATTATTAATACAGTGGGTTAAATAGCAAACTATTTTATCGCAGATTTCTATGGCTTTCACCTTTTTTNAAAAAAAGCCAGAAGAAAGAATCAGACATGTTATAGGTTTCAAAGTTAGAAAAGAAGCTAACTATCCTGTGACCCCTGCTGGAAAGTGGTGAGAAAAGCACTGGGTTGTTGTGGCTGTGATACATTTACATGAGAATAATGCCCACTTGAGGAAGGTACCATATAGCTGTTGGTGTCTGTAGTGAGGAACCTCTGGTTGCTCTGGCCTTTCAGTCAGGAAGAAAAATAGACAAACTAGAAATAATAATTATCTTTATATTTAATATAGCACCTTTCATGTTGGGAGGATGTCTCAAGCTCTTCATAGGATTTACAGTAAAGTGATATGTTGTAAGAGAATAAAAATGCTAATTAAATCATTAAAAAGTTAAATAGAGGGATATGCATTTTGTTCTTTAAGTTCTAAAACAATAGAGAAAAGAGAATTAATGAATAATATATTTTCGAAAAGACATATGAACAAAAAAATGGGTTGTACAAAATTACATTTGTAAAGTGCCTTTCAAGTCTGGAGGACGTCTCAAGGCGCTGAATAGCCAGGGTCATTAGGACCCGAGTGGGGGGTTGGGATCAGGGAGGTTGGAGGGCAGAGAGGGTGGCTGAAGGCACGGTCAAAGAGGAGGGTCTTGAGGCGTGCCTTGAAGGAGGCGAGGAAGCGAAGTGACAGGAATGTGGGATGGAGTTCCATAGGGTGGGGGCAGAGAGGCTAAAGGCCCGACTGTTGATGGTAGAGTGGGCCAGGCGGGCACATGGAGCAGGCTAGAGCCTGCTGAGCGGAGTGAGAGGACATGTTGACAAGGGGTTAGCAGGTTGGAGAGGGCAAGGCTGTGGAAGGCCTTGAAGATGAGGATGAGGACTTTGAACTCGATCTACTGAGGGACAGGGACCCAGTGAAGCCAGGGGAGGGTGGGTGTGACAGGGTCACGGAGCCTGATGCAGGAGAGGACACGAGCTGCAGAGTTCTGGATGATCTGCAGCTTGTGGAGAGAAGAGTTGGGCCAAGCCTAGATATAATGAAGGCATGTATGAGGGTTTCAACGGCCTATGAGGCAGTGGCGGAGACAGTGGTGGAGTCGGGCAATATTGCGAAGGCAGGGGAAGGCAGAGTGGATCATGGCACAGACGTGGGGGAGAAAGGACAGTTGGAGGATAAAGACTGATAATTAATAACTAGCACTTGTAATGGGGAAAGTTATCATAGACACCAAATTATCCTGCTTCAGGGAGTGGGGGGTCTGAACTGATTCCAAGGTGAAATGTTTGGCAATGAATTGTCAGAATTGTCCATCCTTTGTGCCTGAGCCAAGGAGGTCCCTCAGTACTCCAGGGTTGCTATGACAGACCAGCTGGTCGAGCTCATCGGTAGGACTTGGGGTATGGCTTCTTCCAATTCAGATCCCGTTAATCCTGCAAACCAAAGCCCTAATGGGTGGGGTGATCTTACCTGGACAAACAGCGGGAAGCTTGTCAGATAGTGCTTTCATAGTAAATTATATGGATTTAGCTGGTTAAACTCCAAGAGTACTCAAATACATCTAGGATAGCAAAACCTTGGCTCTTGCCAATCTGCGCGAAGAGTCTCCAGAATTTGGTGAGCAGGATGCAACCCTTTAGGGAGATTGCATATTTCTTTCCAAACACAGGAATTTCTAAATATAGGGGGTATGCACGGAACTCTCAGTCTGATTTAGATATTCATAAGCGTGATGGTCAGACATCTGGTTGTCAAGCATCTGTCAGATACCCGGCTGACCAAAAGAAAGGCTAGGGAGAAGAATCTGAAGGGTTGACCCCCAGTGGCAGTGTGAAGAGGGCAGTAAATGCTCAGCAAGCCTAAATTTCATGTTACGAACCTTGGTAATATGAGTTGTCATTGTAGTACAGACGGATTCAGAAGTTATGGTCTGAGCACTCATCAGAACACCAGGATCATTGTCTCCACTTCCATCACCCTTTAAAACAGAAGAGTAAAATAATTATGAATATTTGTTATGGGGGAAGAGAAGGGAGGTAAGAGGGAAGGCAATTTAAATATTACATCCCGCAAGTACACGATCAGAGTCAGCTATGCTGCTCCCACATTTTCGTGAATTAATCTCTGGTCACTCAACATTTAGGCTCACACACGTTTGAGAGATCATAATATGTCTTTGTACTATACATTATTTGTAAATCTTTTTAAGTCTACCTGAGCAGCCTCATAGGTAATGGTCTTCGTCTCAGTTTGAACAATTGGAACTTCTTTAGTTGCAATTTCCATCTTGTCAGAACTCACTGTATCAGAAATCGTCACCATTTCAGTCTTTACTACAGGTGGCTAATAAAAAGAAGCCCAAGTAAGTAAAATAAAACAAGATAGTTCACAGAATGAACAAACATCGTTCATAATAGTTATAACTACCAAGGAAACAGCTAAAACCAAAAGATAGAAAAAAAACAAATTTTAAAGAAAAATATTCTTTGCTGGTCACATAAGAGGAATAATATCACAAATACAAAGATGATTACAATAAAAACCGATGGCATGACAACAACAAAAAGACAAAACATAAAATGAATGATAACTTTACGTTTCAATAAAATGAGAAATACAGTGACTATCAAGATTGAAAGATTCAGTGATGCCTAGGCCTCCAATGCAAGCAAGGCAGCCAGAAACCAAGACTGAAGCAGGCAGAGAGGTGGCGGATAAACATTTGCATTCCTTTATTGGGGGAAATAAAATCAATGTTTATTCTAAGTGAATTGTAGATACTCCAGAAAATCCCTTGACAGACCGGGGAAAGATGCAGGAGATACTGGACAGGATCCACTTGATCTAACATTTACCTCTGAGTAACATACAACTTGTGGATCAGAATCACTATCAACATGTGAAACATCTCCATTTATTTTAGGCTTTGTATCCTCTTGCTCTTCTGTCTGGATTTCTTCCTGGATTTCTCCCTTCTGCATCTCCTCTTGTACATTTTCCAGTTGGTCACTAATTTCATCAACTCGAGGTTCTTTTGTTGCTTTCATTACCATCTTGAACTCCACTGCCACTCTGTTCAGCATCTCAAATTTATTCTGTTCTTCTTGGTTTTCATTTTCTCCTTCCTTGGTCTGTGGGTTATACTCAGCCTCGTCCTCACTCTCACTATTGCTATCAGATGATGAAACTGAACCCTCTTTTGCTGTAACTTTAGAGGGGGGCATAACTGTATTGCTTTCAACAGTTGTTTCCTTTTTTACTTTTGAACGATTGGATGTTCTCTTTCTCTCTTCAATCACTATTGTTTCTTCTACTACAACCTCTGCCTGCTCCTTCATCTCGGGTTTCTGTTTCTCATCTGAGCTCTACACAAGGAAATGAATGAAAAAAATAATAAAAATGGATGAGACAAATGTTTGCAAGCAACATGAACTACAACCATGCAAACATAAAAAGATGATGGTCGCTGAAAACAACATAACGACTGGTGAATGATGCTACACTGGCTATGCTTTGGTGGAAGTATTATATTAATTAACCACCTCAGCAACATCTCTAGGTCCAGCTGGAAGCCCTTGTGCTCTTGAAGTGAGATCCTGCAGAACAAAAGGCAGTCATAACATGTAATGAATATTCCTCCCTACTGAGGCAAGAAGGGAGAAGTTATCAACTATGATATATTTTAAAATCTCACAAAAAAAATTCACATACACTATACAAAATTGTGACAACATTTTACATAACATTTTACATAGTGAAAATACAATGAAATCAAAAATTAAAAAATACTTAAAACATAGAAAAGGACAAACACATAATGACTAAAGACAAAACGTGGGGGGAAATCATAGCAGAATGTGAGGCACAGAATTACTTTTATAACAACCAATCACAAATTTCATTCTAAAAGCACCTCAGACAACTGCTTGGAGTGTGAGAGAGTAATAGATTCAGCAGCAGTTTTTTCTTTCAATACAGCACCCTCTGATGCCGGAGAAATAGCTGATGGGAAGGAGGCCACCAAGCCCGTTGAGAAGCAATCTTTACTAAACAAAAGCGATGTTATCTCCTCTTCTAAGCTCTACGCAGTTAGAAAATTGAGAAGATTAACGAAGAAGACAACATGTACAGCACAGTCTAACAGAGGAAAAAGAAAGATAGAAGTTATACCAAATTACACATCATATACACTTACAAGCAACACAGACATGACTTAAACAAACACCAAAGCATAACAATATTTTGAAAATACAAACATGTTTTAAGACCATAAGATCAGCAAGTGAAACACAAAGAGCATACTTTTAGTTTTAGTGCAATATATCCAATTACATACCGAATAATAGTATCCCCCCACCCCAAAAGTAAAAAGCTTCTGTCATTGGTGAGCTTGGTTCAGGGTCAAGACTGTCACATCTCAGAGTCATCCTGACAATCATAAAAAGCTTCCACTACCAATGGTTTATATAAACTCATTTTGTAAATTTTTGCTTGATTTTTCAGACAATCGTATTTTCTGAATATAAAGTTGGTGAGTATTGACTCATTTTGCATGAATAAGGTTGTACAAGATTCAACAATCAGCTGACTCGTTTTCTCTCCTCCCCATGAGAATGAACCTGATCTGAAGCATACCACTCAAGTTGAAATCTGCAATCATTTAAACTCACATTAAATTTTGTAGCAGTTTATAATGATGCTCCAGGCCTTCATGATCACAAAACTAAATTAAGACAACTTAATTTAAAATCAAAGTACAGTATTTGCTTTGATGTGATAATTTCTTTGAGAGCTTTACAGACTCCTTTCAATGGACTTTTCGGAATTTTGTTGCTTTTAATGTTTGGAATAATGCAGCAATACATTATTCCAAACACAATAGCACCTACAGAGATTTGAATAATATCTGAGGAGTTAAAAGTGGCAAATCATTTATGAGACTCCAGGCAGATAGGCAGGTTAGTGAAATGCACTGATTTATACAGAATGATATTCAATACAGAAAAATGGAATGTAATACATTTTGGAAATGGAGAAAATAAATGTCTTAATACATCCAAACACAATGGATATATTTTCTATCTCTATTCTAGCGAATGGAAATATAACCTAAGTAACAACATTCTCAATGAGTGGAGAAGGTGAGGAGCAAGTTCACAAGGACGATGGAAGTAAGAAGATATAGCTGTGAAGAGAACCTGGGAAGAAGATGTTTTCCATTGGATCACAGAAGGTTGTGTGCTGATATGATCAAATATCTAAAATAAAAGGTTTAAATGGATAAGGAACTGTTTCAGCTAGTAGGTGATTCAAGGAAAAAGGGGCATTAATTTAAGATTAGAAATGAAGAATGAAAGGAGAAGTTAGGAAGATTTTTTTTCTCCTAAAAGGATTATTAAAATATGGAACAGTTTGCCAGGGGTGACTGTTGGAACAAAATGAATGGGGTATTTCAAAGGGAATTAAGGAAGCACACGCTGGACGGTTATTAGAAGGTATAGAGAAAAGGCACAAAATTGAAATTAGGATAGATGGCATCATTGAAGAAGCACTAATACAATGGTTCAAGTAGCCTCCTCTATCGTAGATCACTCCTGGATGAAGCCTTCAGAACTTGGGAACTACCTACAAAACATTTGACTACAAAATGCAGTCACAATCAGTATATTCTGTGAAGCACTTTGAGACATCCTCCCAATGTGAAAGCGCTATATCAAATGGTAGGATTATTATTAATCATTCCTCATCATACAACTGTATTTAATATGTACGCACCAGCACTAATCACATAAATAACTTATGTTAGTGCAGTCATTGCTCAGAGTGCAGATATGTCCAGTCAGACTTTATTTTAATAGATAAAAGTAATGAACTCTGCCCAGTTAAGATTGTTATTTTAATGCCACTCTGAGATTAACATATACAATTAAACAACACCTCATGAGAACAAATGTTTTTTTTCCTCTTCTGGTCTGCAGTTACTTTGAGAAGGCATACACAATCTACATTAAAAAAAAGCTTAAAAAAACTGACAAAAAAGGAGAAGCCTTGTGATACCTTTTTTGCATACAAGAGAATCAATATAATTACATTAACATATTTTATCAAGCATGGTTGATACTGAACATTTTAGAATAAAATAACTGGAGATCAAAATGTTGATCATCTGCAGACATTGGGTTAACTTCCACATGTATGCAGGTGACAACCAAATCAAGGTTTCCATCTCCACTCTCAATTTCAGGTTCTCTGATGTTCCATCTGCTTGTCTGTCAGACAAAGCCTTGATAAGCCAACATTTCCTGCAGCTAAACAGACAAGACAGATCTTCAGCTCTCCTTTCTCACTCATATCTGTTCTCTGACCAAGATTCACCACTACCACACTACCAACCTCCACCCCCAACTTACTCTCAATACTTCTGAAACCCTTATTCAACACCATCTCTCTAGCTTCACCATCCATAAATTTCAACTCATCCAAAATTCCACCAATCACATATTCACTCCCACAAAACTCTGCATGTCCATCATCCCAGTCCTTGCCAGACTACACTTCCCTCAGCAGATAGATTTCAAGATCCTCACTCTCAACTATAGATCCTTACACCCTATTTTGCATTATTTTCTTGCCCCACTCCTCTTATCATCTAACTCGGGCGTCACTTGTCCTACTCTCGGCCCCTTCATCTTACTCCCCTCTCTATTCACCTACGTCCTGCCTTAAAAACTTTGTCGCTTAACCTCTTTGACCTTGGCTATGGTCAGCTCCCCCTGCTCTACTGTTCAGGGTCCATCCCTGCCACTGTAAAGCACTCCTAGATGTTATTCTATTACAAATTATTGCTGCTGCCAAATAGTTAAAGTATAACAGTGGGCTTCCATCGTGGGTAAAAGTAAGCAGCACAAAACCACACATACTAAGTTACAGGTTGAACCCTGGCTGTGCTGAGTAATTACTGGTAGTAAGGGGAGCAATTAATTGACCTCAGCACATATTATACAAACGTGAATAATGGTCACCTGAGCAAAGTACCGCATGGTGAACTGTACCCTCCATCTGTGAACTGTACCCGAGCAGAAAAAAAGATTCAGAATTCTCCAGGAGACAAGAGTTAGTGAAGGAAGGGGGAACTACCACAGAAGCAACAAAAAAGGGTGGATCAGCAGGTAACAAAAAGATGAAACTGGGCTGAACACAAATCACAGAAAGATTTTGAAAGGACAAGACAGATGTAGCTGTCTAAGATTTAAGATTTGCTTTGAGGAGTAATAGATGATTTGACCCAAGTTAGAAACCAGCCAAGATATTGGAATAAAAGTTTTCACTGTTAGCTATAAAGATTTTAGGTAAAGGCTTTGGAGATTCTCAATCCAGTTTCTAGTGGGTATGAATGTAGCACAACACACCCTCTAACCTCACGTTCTGGCTCAGGGAAGCTCGGGAAATTGTTGGTGTGGAAAATAGAAACAGCAAAGTACTAGAGCTGGGGTGCTCTTCTGCAGCTGAAACTAAGGCACATAAATGAGACAGGATTGCAAAGATCAGACAGACAGCACTCCTGTGGCCTTTCACTTCTTGGATCTTTTAGAAATATAGAGTTCCCCCACCCTCTTCAAAGCAAAAGAAGAAAGTGAACAGACATCAGACCAACAACATTGGAAAACACAGTAACAAGCAACAACACATAGAACATGAAACAAAGACATAAGATCACAATCGTTGCTGTAGATACTAAAAATGAAAAAGTTTATGTGATAAACATTAGAAGACATCAATAAATAAGAATTCAGAAGATCTACACCCTGAAAAAGATTACATAAAGTAAATATTTCCTGGTGGACTTAATGCAAGATGTCCAATTAATGTAGTATACAAAGTTTTCCAGATTTCATCTATAGGTTGAACATCTTCAACAGATCTAGAATCTGCTGTGGTTTTAATTTGGAATTTGCCATAGGGAATGGAAGTGCTGAATCAATAATGTTAAGTCCTCTGAAACAGTTTTGAGACCTGACTGATTCCCTCCTAATTCAAAAGTAAAGCTACCTAATTACAAAATGAAGCATTCCTCTGGTGTGTGCACTAACACTAATATTGTAGTTACTGGACAAAGCATTAATCTCTAATCATTCGGTTTAGCAAATAATTAGATATGATGAATTAGAAATGATTGGTAAATTGTCAGTATCTTTCTTTGTTAATGTGCTCTGAATATAAAGATGCAGCTGATTTACAAATTAGTAGTAAAAAATAATTATTGACCCATATATTGTATTACATATAGATATTGTAAGCCATAAACAACACTTCTTGAAGTTGGATCACGTCTTCAAATATGTCCTGAAGTTCTGCTTCTGACACATACCCCTTCTGTTT
The DNA here is from genome assembly GCF_018977255.1 of Callorhinchus milii. Lineage (NCBI taxonomy): Eukaryota > Metazoa > Chordata > Chondrichthyes > Chimaeriformes > Callorhinchidae > Callorhinchus > Callorhinchus milii. The sequence goes on along the minus strand of NW_024704744.1, from coordinate 30,055,538 downwards.
GCAGCAATAAGGGTGAGTTGAATCGCTTTTCCCATTCATTTGGACGTGGTTCAGGTGTGGATTCCATGAAACTGCGTTTTAGTTCGCTAATGCTAGCTTGATGTTTCAATACATCCTCCTGGGTCTTATCAAGATCCTAATTTACACACGTACATAATGAGAATGACAGTCAGAACTAAATTAGTCAACAAATAAGTAACACACAGGAAACTTGATCTCAGTGAAAGTCAATTCTTCATTGGCATAATCAGAAGAAAATGTTTATTCCTTTGTGAGCCTCATTATAATGGTTTTAAAATTAGACATATTAATCTTTTTTCACACCACATTGATGGCTCTCTGGCTGTCGCATGATTTAGCCAGAACCAAAATTACACTTTAATATCTTGGAAGATTCAATGTTATTTTAGTATTGATTTGCCAATTTGTTTTGGAGCTCAAAGGAAATGCCAAGTAAACTGAGGGCAATTTACAGGGCAGCCAGTCAATTCTTAAGAGACTGCTTGCACTTAATATAGATTTAGACGTTATTACAAGAGTAGAAATACTGAATTAAGAATCAATAATAATCAATTGTAGGTACCAAATTTGCATTTAAGATCTGAAATTGAGACAATCAATGAGATAAGGATACACATTCTGTAAAGATGAGGTGCTGGGTTTAATTTGTCATTAGCTGGTAATACTATACGTTTATTCAACAATAGCCAATTAATCTTGTTACTGAAGTCTGCAGAAATCTTGTTAGTAAACATGCCCATTCATCTCAACATTAATGCAATAAAATGATTTTATCAATTCATAAAATGATTTTATCTCTACCTTGTTCTCTTTTGGTAGGCAGTCATAACCCTATATTGATATCCCAAACTAATCCCATCACAGACAGTACAACAGTTGGGAATAAACTGCAGTATATATTGCATGCGTTCAAGTGTTTCCATTCCCATGCAATGCATGCAGAATCCATGGCAACAGCCTGCTATGAAAGGTCAATTAGTGCAGACCATCAGCCTATCTGAGAATAAACTTAGATTTTATACAAACCTCCAACATTAAATTGCTATGCCTGATATAAATATTTCCCCCGTCTATGCCCAATGACTTATTCTGTGAAATTGAAAGAAAGAAAATTCCAATGTAAAAAATAAAACAATAATATGGAACATGCAGCAAACAGATCGAGCCCCAAACAAGAAAAACTTCCAAGAATAAAAAAATAAAATAAATACAAACCACGAGCACACCCTCTACAGCATTCTAAAACACACAAAGCACACTAGTTGAAATGGGAAAAGGAGTGAAAGAATCCAAATGTTTGAAATTACATCAACCTTTTGCTGTTGCACTTCTTCCTCTTCTGTCTGAATGCATCCAGCAAGTTGCAAAAGAAAATATTTTATATTATTTTTCACTGTAGCAACTGTGGCAATTATAACTGAAAAATTGCAATAAATACAAATAAAAATCAAAAACATTTTAACCACAAAATGTGTGCTACATCCGACTTTGGTTCCTGCTTCAATGTTTTCTGTTGTTGGAATGTCATTTTGCTCTTCTGCTACCTAATCTTCTATAGTTATTTTTAATATATGTATATGTGTGTATAAATATTATATATTTATGGGATATTTGCAAAAGTTAAACAAAACAACTTAAATTCTGTTTTCTTCATATACAAATGTTGCACACATAAAACTACTCAAACATGACTATTTATGGTTTATGACCAAGAAAATAATCATATTCTTCAAATTAGTATTGGCAAAAGTTAGTTTTAAAACAGCATGGTACATTGAATAAAAACAACCCATTATTAATTGAGACACAATTCCTAAGTTGAGTCCCAATTCACCTATGAATATTTTGTTAACTTTATTTGTTTTGAAGTATTTTTGAAAATAGTATTTTGAAAATAAGATTGGTAAATCTCTGCAGAAATGTATCTGTACAAAGAAGTCCATTTATTAAATTCTCAAAATATTTTTGATATTCTAAGTACCTAAATCCACAAAGATTCGTCAAACACACCACTGTCCTAAACAAAAAATGTCCACTATTTTGGAGCTGGCAACTCCATAAAACATAATAAAACTGGTGCTAGTTTTATTTTCAGTGAAATTACAAGAGATCTTAATAAGAAACCCTGTAGCCTAATTTGATCACATCCTTGCAGAATATAATAGTAGTACATCAATCAATATGAAAAGGGCTAAATTTGGTCGAATGGCAGGTTAGCGGAAAAGGATAATTTAAAATAAGTAAGCATAATTAGCAACTGTGCTTCACAGTACCAGGCTCAATGAATTGAATAATCTTCTCCTGATCTTTTTACTAAATACTGTAGCTTGATTTGGGTAAACACTTCCCAAAACTTTCAAAGAGAAGAACAATATGGAGACCAATTACAGTTTCTAGCAACCTTGGTAACCTTCTCTATTAAACACAAGGATTAAAAGTCTCCGAATAAAGAAATGAATAATGGCAGTTTGTAGCAAAAGCTGAAAAAAAAGGCCTTGAAAAGTATGCAAAGTTAAAACATCTGGAAGCTAATCAAAAACTAGTGATAACATGAAAGGAAGAGATCTCAAAGGTATCCAGAGATTGAAAGGAGCAATACAGGACAATGTACTCAAACATGTCAAAGTAAATTTCCTAAAGACAGGAAGCTTTTAGCTATCCAGTTAAATAATGCATGGTACTGTAAATACCCTCACAGAGTTAATGCATCCTATGACAAAAGCTGAAGTTAGTACAACTTAATCTTTCATTAAAAGCATCCAGAAAGTTATTTTGCAGTATGGATATTGCTTCTGAAATAAGAGCGCTAGGTAAGTAAGCAAAGAATTCAGTTAATTGATTCAGTCTGTACCCGTGTCTTGTTAATACTCTACAGAGTGGCACAGAATGTATACTGGTATAAGATCAAATTTGTGTTTTGCTACTGGCACTAATGTTCAGACCATTGCAGATTCAAGTTTTAACTACATTTCTGCTGTTCATTCTCAGTGGCCTAGACAGAGTATAGTGGCAACATTCTTTTTTTAAAAAAGTTTTTTTTTGCAATATACTTGTTACTACAACAACAACTTGAACTTATATAATGCCCTCCATGCAGGGTACCGTCTTAGAGCGCTTAACAGTGGTTGGGGGGGGCGGTGGGGGGTGACCGTAAGCACGGTCGAAAGGGAAGGTTTTCAGGCAGGACTTGAAAAAGGGGAGAGAGGGGGCAAGGCGGAGGGATTGAGGGAGTGTTCCAGTTTTGGGACATAGTGGCTGAAAACACGACCTCCAATAGTGGAGTGGAGGGTGTGAGGGACAAGCAGGAGGCCAGAGGCAGTTGAGACGACGGGCAGTGGATTGGGGAATGAGGAGGTTGGAGAGGTAGAGAGGTGGCAGGAAGTGAATGAATTTGAACATGAATGTGAGGATCTTGACATTGATCTGTTTGATGTTGGGGAGCCAGTGGAGCCTGGCCAGAACTGGTGAGATGGGGGTACGGAGTTTGGTCCGGGTAAGTAATACTCTACAAAGCTCCTTTAACTGAAATTACTTCCCAACTTATTTTACAAGGAATAAAAAATGTTAAAGGTAAACCGATCCAGAACCTACAACTTCACAAACTACCACGGTTCAAAAACATTAGTGTTTTGATGTGTAAAAATAGATTTTCTTTAATTTGGGGGGAAAAGAGATGCAAAGACAAACGAGCAGCAATCGCTACCAACATTACGATTTGATTCCTTTTTTATTGATTTTTTGGCTAATTCTATAAACAGAAATAAAAACTACCCTAAAATCTGTGCATTAAAGCAGATTTTGAATACTTGGAAATCAAAGTAATATAACTTGGGCAGTGCGCTAATGAAAGATCTTTTACCAATTTCAACATTATCTATTTTACCAATTTCAACTTTACCTACAACCTTACCTTACCCTTCCCAACGCCTTGGAACATCCTCCCGATATGAAAAACTTATACAAGTGTAATTTTGTATTGTGATGTTGCATTGTATTTGCTTAAGTAATAAGTAAGTCTATTATATTGCTCTTGACAGAAATACTATATTCTGCCTATTAAGCACTGCAAGATACCGTCTGGCGTGAAGGGCACTATATAAAAACAAGATGTTGTTGTTTTCCTAACAATAGAAACATTTGAAATGCAAATTATATTCACAATAATCTGTAAGCAAAATATAAAGGCTTGAAAAGAAATCATGAGCAATCATACAGCTTCAGAACTAAACACATGTCCCAACTGTTATTTGAAACCAAAATGGGACCATGTGTGTTTTTTTAAAAGTTGCAAGAATGGAGAGATTGTGATTTCTTTTTAGCAAACTGTTTCTTAGTGACTGTAATATGTTAAGTTTATTAATTTATTATTCATAGTATCTGAAGTAATTCTAAGAAACACTGAGATCCTCCATTTATTGAGACCAAAGGTCAGCATCAATCATGCATAATTATCAGAAACTCATCGATACCTCATCTGATATTGAAAAAAAATTATCGAAAGAAATCAACCACCCAGTGAAATAAACTCACTCATCATATTTGGGGAAATTCTGATCTTGTGAAATGGTTATTACAGACATGAAATGAAAACAATTAAAAGCATGCCCTTTTGGGGGAGGAGGATGGGAAATGAGAAGAAAGAGACATTTATGACTAGGAGTCAAACCTGTTAACATCATTAAGTTTCCTATATAATGTTGCTCTATACATCCATGCTCATTTAGACAGTTCGATCATGCCCATTTTCTTAAGAACAAGACCTCGTCTGACAAGGAAATATATTTCTGAAGTAATTTTAGAAGTTATTTAAGTGACACAATGGTGTTCACATTAACCCAACAATAAAATGTTTTATCTCATCTAGAATTTTTACAGAATGGGGAAGAAGGAAAAATGAGGCAAAAGAAAATCACTGCTATATGTATTTAGTTATCATCATCTGGTCTCAAGTGAAACAGCACCACCTGTCGTACAGTTCTGGTAGGCCAGTTCTTATCTCCAAATGTAGCTTCACTACAATGGACATACAGTACTTGTAACCTTTAGTGGTTTATTTGACCAATGTGATTTTGCTTTAGGTACAGATTTCATATTGTACAATTAATTTTTAAAAAAGTTAGATATAGATTTAGTGCATCAATGTTCATTGTGGTTTATAAACCATGAAACAGAGAAGAAAACATCTGCTTAATTGTAGTTGAAAGGTAAAATGGTGCAAAGGGTTTACCATGAGCAATTAACTACTCCCCCATCCCAGCTCAACTTGTCTGTAGATCCCAAATAGCACACAATTAAGCAATATAAGGTTGCCTTTTTTATTTGATGTTTCAGCAACTATAGAACATAACCTTTATTCAATGTTAGCCCAAATTTTAACTTACGCCCATCCTATTCCCCCCCACGTCCCCCAAATCAGGCACATTAACAATTACATTTCCAGGTGTCTAACTCAAATGCATTTTTTTTTAATACTAGGCATTAACCGACAATATTACACACCTTCTCTTCCTCTGCTTTCTCATTCAGGTCATTGGCATAACAGGCATTTAATGAGGTCGCCTTAGGCTCCAGGTAGCAGAGAGAGAGAGCAAGAGGAAGGGAAAGGGTGAGTGAGAAGGGGACAGACTGTGATGCAGAGAGAAGCAGCACAAAAATGAGGATTATGGAGGGAATAAGGGATGGAGAAGTGATTGGAATGTACTTTTGAAAACGTAGTGGAATCATAGCAGCACAGTCATCAGGAAGACTGGGAAAACTGATATAACCATCTTCATCAAGCAGTGAAGGGAATTTAGGAGGAAAACATTTAAATAGATTAAGCAATGCAAGACCTGATGTGTTTACTGTAGGAATTGAGTCAACTTCTATTTCCTTCTGAAGTATTAAAGGATGAGGAACCTGAGCAGATGTAGTGAATATAGGATCCGGGCAATGAACAGGAGTAACAGGAGTAACTGGAAGGTCATCTTCAGGCTCTAGAGATGCTATGTGTAAGCTATGATTGGAGGAACTAGATTCAAAAATATAATCTTCGTCAAATTCCCCACTTGAAAATAGACTGTCCTCTGAAATGTCTGAGAAAAAATCTGCCTCTGGAATCGAAAAGAGATTCAGAGAGAGGGAATATGTGGGTGATGAGGGATATATGTAATGGAACTAAATTAAAACACAATTGAAATGTATAAATGTATATGTTCAAGAAAGCATAGAGTGTACAGAAAGGAAAAGGAGAGAAACAATGTTAGTCAGAAAGCAAGTCACTCAAGAAGTGCTACAAATTTATACAAATGGAAACAACAACTTTAGCTTTGCAAGATGGTGTCAGGGTGTATACACACAACAAAGGGAAAACAAGCAAGCATACTGAGGTTTTGTATAAAGGATTTTCATTATATTTTATGTTGGTTACTATTTAACTGTCAATTCCATTCCTGCAGAACAGAAACCTTTCCAACCATTGACTAGTTTATGAAAAGGAAACTGGTTTGTTACTATTTACTAAATTCAACTACGGTACAAGTCAATGTTCTGTTTCATTAACTTTTATGTGTATCTTGGAATTTTATATCAGCACTTGACCCATGATAATTAAACAGGTTAGTCACCATTTTACAGTTATATTCAGTTATTTATCACTTATAGCAATTCTATTCATTGTGCTCATTTGACCACAAGGCAGTTTATTGGCAACAAATCTGAAAGACGAGCTCTTCCATGAAAATCTGGAAAACCTGAGAAAAGCAGTTTCCAGTTTGACAAAGTTGAAAAACATAACAACTTTCCTACTTAAAAGCGACTTTTGATATTGATATCTGTTATTGGTTTTCCTATTTTCTCTAATCCTTTGTGGCTTGTTCGGCTCTTCCCTGCCTCGTTTAATTCAATTTTAACACGAGAGGTATATTTTTCCCAATGTTTATCACCTTTCTTCAAGAAAAAATCAATACATGCTTGTTTGTGATTGAAAAGTGGGAGGAAGATTTACTCCAGCTATAAGACATGATAAAGACGAATGAGTAAAAAATTCTCCCAACTGAAAGGAAATACTTTTGTTATTGGTTCCTTCCTTTCATTCACCAATTAACTATTTTGAAAACTAAAATTATTTGTGTATTACTGTACCATTTATAAGGTCTGATGGCTAAATTACGTAAAAGTGAAGAATAATGCATGCTTGCCACCGAAGTGCTGAACAAGCACAAAATAAACTCAATGCTGCTAAATCTTGAAACTACAAGGTGCAGTTCTCACAGGATTTTTTGCCTTGGATTTTTTTTTAATTTTAGGCTGAGATAAATCTTAGAGCAGGTCCAAGAGAAAGGTCTCTGCACCATCCTATCTCTCTTACATGCCTTTTTTGTTTAACATTTTGAAGGAAATTATAAACAGTAAATTTAGAACTGGTACCAGGTGAAAATTCTGTAATAATATTATTAAATTATGTACTCAAAGGAATAACTGTTGCAATTTACCAAACAAGAGGATAGGAATACGAAGATTTGGGGAATTCAAATTATAATTAATTACCATGATGGGAAAATTATGGCCTTTTGGTGGAAGAAATGGTCTTTTCTCATTCCTGACTTTTGTGCTCGACTGGCTCCAGCCTCCTACTTGTCCCTCGTGCCCTCCATTCCACCATTGGTGGCTATACTTTCAGCCACTATGACCCAAAACTCTGGAACATTCTTCCTCTATCACTCCGCCTTGCCCCCTCCTTCCCCATTTTGAGGTCGCACCTGAAGACCTTCCTCTTCGACCATGCCTACGGTCACCAACCCCTCCTCTCAGCTCGGTGTCATGCTCTGCCACCATCAAGTGCTCTGGGATACTACCCTACATGAGGGGCGCTATGTAAATGCAAGTTGTTTTTGTTTCTTGTAGTGGGGTCGAGGTTGGTGAGGAGAGCAAGGGCTGAGTAACTCTTTACCCTTGGGCTACCAATAAGTGGAATGAGTTTAGAGCTTGAGACTAGAAATCAGACCTAATTAAGAAAATCAGAATTCTAGATATTGCTGATTGACATAGTCCTGATATTGTTGCATCCCAGTCAATCTTTGACATGTTTTATCCATCAAGCCAGTAAGAGAAATTAGCAGTCCCAACAACCCGACAAAGTAAATGTTGCAGCATCAAAATAGTTAAAACCAATAATTCCATTGCTGCATATTATGTTCATTGCTGATCAATACTTCATCCATTTCAGTGACAAAATGTGCATGTACTAATTATTGAATATTGAAGCAGCAAAACTTATAAACATATATATTTCAGATGCATGCACAGTACCTTTTCCACAGGCATGTCTAACTGGGCAGTTTTGAAAGGAGTGGTTTTGTCCTTTGCTGCTGTCTTTTCATCAGTGGTTGTAACAGTGACCTCTGCTGTGGAGCTCTGAGAAACTGCTGGAGTAGAAGAATCCTGCACATCATTCATGGTGTCTACTGGAGCTGTCACAAAAATGAACAAACATTACTTCACTTTACTCTTAAAACTTTATTTCAAGACTAGCACCAAATACACAAAGTCACTTTTACAAACGTGCAGGAAAATTTTCCTTCATTTATAATCCAGACTAAAATGAGCACTACCAAAATCAATTTGAACATAAATAATAATAATAATAATCCTTGCATTTGATATAGCACTTTTCACGTCGAGAGGACGTCCCAAAGCGCTTCACAGAATATACTGTAAAGTGAATTGAAGTAAAGGGGATTTTTCGGGTAGATAAACATTTTGAATGACTTTGCAAACACAATGGGTATCACCAAGCAAGAGGAAGGAAAGAGCTAAGCAAAGGTACAGGCAAAGAGCTGTTACTTTAAATTAATTTGAATGAAGCTCCAGTTGATATCAATCAGAGAAGATTTGGGTCTGCATACCTAGGTAAACTACTGCAGAACGTGACTGGTTCTAGACTGACATACTGACTTGATAACAACACCACCACCAACAAGATTACATTTGTATAGTGCCTTTCACGTCGGGAGGATGTCCCAAGGCGCTGGACAGTGTACAGCATTTCAGACCCAAGCTGGGGTGAGGGGGGGAGAAGGGAGGGGAGGGAAGGGGATGACAATAATAATCCTTGCATTTGGTATAGCACCTAATCATGTCTTTGAGACGTCTCAAAGCGCTTCACAGAATATACTGTAAAGGGAATTGACTGTATATTTTGTGGGCGAAGCACGGCAGCCAATTGCACACAGCAGAGAACCACAAACTGTTGTGGATTAAGTGGCCAATTTTTTTTTAAGGAATTATTACCCCGGAAAGGTGATCCACCAATTGACTAACAACTGGGTTCCTATTCACTGCTAGGTAAACAGGCATGTGGAGTAAAGAAACCTGCCCAACGTTTCGCCCTGCCGGGAATCAAACCCAGGTATCTCGCTTGCGAGGCGAGTGCTCTAACTACTGAGCTACAGGACTCCGCTGATATTCTTGCTAGAACATATTTATTTTCTCAACATTCTACAACATTCTACAATCAGCCCAGCATTTGAACAACAACAACTTAGATTTATATAGTGCCCTCCACGCCGGACAGCGTCTCAGAGCGCTTCACAGTAACGGATCCCGGGCTCGAACCAGGGGGAGGGGGAAGGAAGGTGACCAAAGGCGCAGTTGAAAAGAAAGGTCTTCAGTTGAGACCTGAAAATAGGAAGAGAGGGAGCAAGACGAAGGAAGGGAGTTCCAGAGCGTCGGGGAGTAGAGGCTGAAGTGGCCGATGGTGGAGCGGAGGATTCGGGGGACAAGGAGGAGGCCAGACCCGCTGAAGCGAAGGCAACGGGCACTGTTGTGAGGAGAGAGGTCGGAGAGTTAGGTGGGTGCAGAGGAGTGGAGGGATTTGAAGACAAGGATGAGGATCTTCAAATTGATCCTCTCTGGGACAGGCAGCCAGTGCAGTCTGACTGGGGTTATCGGGGAGCGGTGTTTGGTGTGGGTAAGAAAGCGAGCAGCAGAGTTTTGGATGACCTGGATTTTATGGATGGTAGTGAAGGGGAGACCGGTGAGGAGGGCATTTGAATAGTCCAGCCGAGAGGTGACAAAGGCATGGACCAGGGTTTCAGCAGCTTTTGGCATGAGGTGTTGGCGGAGATGGGCGATGCATCGGAGGTGAAAAAAAGCAGTGCTGGTGAGGGACCGGATGCGGGGGAGGATGGATAATTGGAGGTCGAACCTGACGCCTAGGTTGAAGAGTCAATGGTTTGGTTTTAGGCTGAGATCTGGTAATACAGCTGGTGGTATGTGATCCTTATATCTATACAAATTCTAAAATTCAATATTGCCCCAAAATCTCAACCTACCTCCATCAAGACTTCTCGATGTTCGTTTGCTTGAAGTACGCTCAAAATATGGTGCAGGCCTATCTATGAGGTTGCTTGCCTGTCGTGTCTGAGCTTGGGTTCGACCACTGTAGCGGAACTTTGAACCTAACGTCAGGAACTTGGTCTTTGGAGGTTGCTCAGGAGACACCAATCTATATACATCAAAAGTTAAGATTTATTTTGTAAGGTCAGAACTAAATTCTTTACTGCACAGTAAATGAATGTGTACGAATGAACCAAATCATTTTTTAAAAGAAAATTCAATAACTAGGCTTTAGCAAAAAAACATCCTTTTTTTGAATATGGTTATGAAACACTTTCTCACACTTTACCTCCTCACCAGGTAATGTAGTCCAAGTAATGCGGTATTGGAACTATATCTCCCGACAACATTTGGTTGAACCAGGAGTGCTGTACTTTACTATGCAGTGGATTTTCCACCCATTAAATACAGCTTCTGAATAATGTTGTTAATGGTTATGTCTGGTGCTATCTTTTATGGCTGGCACCTGATACCACTGGCCCTTCTGTAGCCCAACCCATGCCTGGCCACTGAGGATGACAGTAGGGGCAAAACTCAAGGCCTGGCACTTGTCTTGAAGCTCCTTCCCAGCCACTGTGAGGGCAAAGTTTAGAGCCTGTGTTAACATGGGAAAGTATGATACCAATTTTATTCTGTAGCTCAGTGGTTAGAGCACTCGCTTTGCAAGTGAGAGACCTGAGTTCAATTCCAGGCAGGGTGAAACCTTGGGCAAGTTTCCTTACTCCACACGCCTAATAATAATCCCTCCAAAAACAATAATAAATTGGTCATTTTCAATCTACGACTGTTTGTGGGACATTGCTGTGCGCAATTGGCTGCCGCGTTCGCCCACAAATATACAGTCAATTCACTTTACAGTGTGTTCTGTGAAGCACTTTGGGACGTCCTCCCGACGTGAAAAGCGCTCTATCAAATGCAAGGATTATTATTATTGTTATTATTCTAACACTGACACAGCACAAGGATCAATATTTCCCCCCCCACCCCCCACCTCAATTACAATTCCCAAACATTCCTGCAGGAGGCTTAATTGGTATTAATTTTAGGTGGTCTTGGAAATATTTCAAATGGTTCTAAATCCTTATAATAGGTTTTGTTCTGCAATTTACAAGTTTTGACCCCAATTCTGTGGTGCAACTAAATCCAAAAGCGGGGATGTAGTTTTATCAAAATGATGCAATAGTCAGTAATAGGAGTTAGGGATCAGCTGTATATACTTATGAAAGAAATTCAAACTTTCCACTACTTTCCAACCATTTTTCACATTACTTCAAAAGGGTTGCATTTTACACTGAACGTCCTTCTCTATGTTTCTTAATCTTTTTGAAGTGTATATGAATTCACACTTGGATAAGGATTGTTCAGTACAAATACTAGCTGCTTTGGTTTCAAACTCTTTTATTGAGAAAGCTGGGTGAAAAGTCGAGACCTACTGAGCAGGATATTAAGGCTTAAAAGAGCACGACAACAATAAAATTACATTTGTATAGCGCTTTTCACATCGGGAGGACATCCCAAGGCACTGGATAAGAAGAATCAAACAGTAATTTTCAAACGCTTGCAGATTGTTGGAGAGATGAAGGATAGAGTGGAATTTTGTGACATTCTCCTGATGTCAAAAAGGTACTATATAAATGACATTTTATCTTGTTATTTTCTTGAGGTTCTGGGAAGAAACAGATATGATATTTTATGGTCTGCCTTTTTTATGACTCAAAAACTCAGTCTTATCAAACCATCATTATCTTCCCTGTTTATTTCTTAAGAATCACAGGCAGTGGATCCTCATAGATCATCTGGGATAGTGTCACAGGCACCCTTGAGTGACAAAGAAAATATGAATATTCCCAAAATAATATCACCATATTAAAAAGGAAAATTTAGTTCTTATCATTATTCCCAAACTGAATAGTAATTCTCATCTCTATTGGTGTGTAGAGGAACAGGAAAATGACAATGCAAAGGGACAATCTGTTATCTTCACAGTTTGTTAAAACAAATCAACTTGCAAATTAAACAAATGGTCCAATAAGTGTTAGGTTGCATTTTATTCCTCACAAAGTTGCTCATATCAGGATTGGATATGTGAAATTTGGCAAATTCAAGTTATCTTTCATTGGTTAAACTATTAAACAATAACAAGAAAACTTTACCTGAAGAAAGTGTGGTGTTCCACACAAACCTTCCACAATTTTTTTGCAGCTCGGTGGTTAGGTAACTTGAAACCAATAGTACTTTCAAACTGCTCCATCTGGTAAGAATCAGTGCAATTAAATCAGATCCTTTTAACAAGCAGAATGGGAGACCTAATACTTTACAGGAACTACTATTGTGAATGTGAGCAGATTAATCAAAGGCAGCAGCATTCTGCAGTACAGTAACCTGACCCATAAGAGTGAATTTAGACTATGCCAAATGAAAGAGATTACAGATACAGTGCTTAATTTGATCAGTATGCTGCTAATTGTGCACATGCATGTGTGTTGTTATTCAATTATAGCTTTACAACTTAATGAATCAATTGATGGATATGTAAAATGCATTGACCTGAAATTCTTTCCCACATACGTATAATTTTAATAGCGTGAGACTTTATTACTGGGACCTCAACCAATAAGTGGTAGTATTAGATTTAAGGAATCTAAATGGTGGTCCACCAGTCAAGATGCCAAATAAAAATAATGTACAATAGAACTCAAGTTTATTCTCATGCCAAATATGTTTATTTACCTGCATGATAATCAGATGATCCAAGCAGTAAATGAGTACCAGAAATCAGATGTACCATACTTCCCGTTACCAAGGGACTACGTGAGCTATACGAGAGGCAGCGCTCTAGAGGAGGGCACTAACAAGGTTCTCTTGTTTATTTTTGTTGCAGCTTATAAATAGAGGTTCTGATTTTCGATTTTAACAATGAAAAAATAATGAATTTGGTGTTTATAAAAAAAAGGAAAACGCTGTAAATGGTTACCTGTCCTGACATCAACTGTGCATTGTTACTCTCTTTCTCCGCCTCTCATTTCTGTGTGCGCAGGCGTGTGACACATTTGAGAGGAGGGAGGCATTGTGCATTGCATGAAGACACCTCTCTCTCCTCTGTGTGCAAGTCGCATCTAAATCTTCTCATTACAAGTAAGTGAAAACCCTGATAGACCACAATCTTTTAAAACTGGAATACTAGATATAAATCCCGAAAAATTAAATTTTTAAACCCGAAAAACAGAAGTCCTACTTATAAGTTAGGAAGCATGAACAATACACTGATACTTACTTAGCTGATTTTTCAGAATTGCACCCCAAGAGTTTTGGAAGTTGCATCTTTGGTCAGCCTTTAATAAAAATGAAAATTTAAATCATAAACTATTAACACTAAGTATTAGTGGTAATGTCTTACCTCTCCAGGTCGAATTTTAATATAGAAATTGCTTCGTTTGTAAGAAATTTTAAGAATTTTAGGCCAAGCAAAGCGGTTGATCCGGAGCCGATCCTTGTAGATAAGCAGTCCATTGGCACACACACCCAACATAATATCCACTCCTTCTGAATCCTAGATAAAAATCAATACACAAAAACAATATTAGTGGTCAAACAACTAGCGTCTCAGAGCGCTTAATAGTGGTGGAGCCTGACTCCTGGGGCGGGGGGCGGAGGAGAGTGTAAAGATGGTCAAAAAGGACTTGAAAAAGGGGCGAGGGGAACGAGGCGGAAGGATTGAGGGAGTGTTCCAGAGGTTCGGGCCTTAGTGGCTGAATGCGCGACCTCCAATGGTGGAGCGGAGAGCGCAGGGAACAAGGAGGATGGTGCTAGTCGAGCGGAGGCGCTGGGTGGTGGATTGGGGAGTGACGAGGTGCGAGATGTAGGGAGTGCCAGGGATTGAAGGGATTTTAAGAGTTTGAGGATCTTGAAGTCCATCTATTTGGTGATGGGGAGCCAGTGTAGCCTGGCAGAACTGGTGAGATGGAGGTATGGAGTTCAGTCCAGGTAAATATTAAAATGTATTGATGATCAACAATGTAAAAACAACCAAAAATAGATTCATAAAACAATGTTCATAGTAGTTGGTAACGTAATTAAAATGATGTTGCGAAAGCATAATTAAAATATCAGTAAAGAAATCAGTAATAAAAGTACTTCTTTTATGTTACTTCATAGGAAAAAACATCTTCTCCTTACCAATTTACTTCCCTCGCTATATGAAGACAACAACTTTTAACGGAGATCATAGTCCATGAACACAAATGACCCTTCAGCATCTCCCTATTCATCCATAACCAGTCATCCGGTGGGGGGGGGTGGTGGTGGCTGGGAGCCATCAATGCAAGTCTGATGGCTACACACACCTCCAAGTAGTGACTGTTGGATAGCCATCAGCAGCAGGATAATCTAGGCTTATCTGGATTTTCTTAACTTGAGTTCTCAAATCCAACTGTAGTGCTCGAAGTACTTACTTAATTTTTAGTTCACAGCACAGACTGAGAATCAAATTTGGGACTTTACCAGTCTACAGTGTGGCTTTGCTGATGCAGAATAAACAATGTTGATGCTGAATAAACACCTGGTCAATTGTGTGAGACATTAATGTTATGTCCTTGGGGTCAAGGGGAGAGCACACAGCAATGTTCAAGCTGCCATGATGTCTTATAAAGTTATCTCTCTCACAATTTCGTCCTTCTGTATTTTTGCATTTATTTTTCTTAAACTGAATAAATAAAAATTGATAATATATAAAAAAACTGAAGTTAAAATGAGGCCTTAATTTTGCAACCTCAAAATATTTTACAAAACTGGTACTTTGATGGAATACAGAAATATTCTCCTACTCTCATTAAGGGGTGCTGCTTTACACAGAGCCAACAAAAATATCAGAATATTTCAATTACAATGGTTCTGATTCTTTTTTTTACACAACACTGAATCAATACTCGACTTTCATACACTTATTTCAATGCATGAAATATGACTCAGCTGCCAAAAGTGTAATTTTAGAAGCAAATTGATATATAGCCAACTGGTTTGAATGGAAATGTTCATTATGTTTAGCATTCATGCTGCACAAAATTAAGTGTTTATATTACAATCCAACAAGTTCTATGATTACAATTTTTTTTTCTCCCTCAGGATTGTTAATAATTACCTTGGCATGGTGCAGATCTACACCATACATGGAGAGTTTCTTGGCATTTTCCAGAAATTGAGTATCAGCTTGTGCTGGAGTTAGACCCCTGAAATAAAAACAAGCCAATAAATGTTAAAAGATGCTACTAGATTATGGTATATACCTATATTTTCTTTTGTTCTATGAAATCTCTAGTTAACCTCCAGATAAAATAATCTGTTCCTTCAAATATTTAAATAATAATGTTTATATTCGGAATAGGGTCTTTCACGTCAGGAGGATGTTTCAAAGCACTTTAGAACCTTAGAAATAAGAAGTCACATAGCCTCTTGAGCCTAAACTGTCTCATCTGCTGGAGCCAACTATTCTATATTTGTACCTAGACTCAAAACCTCCAGGGATATCCTTGCTACTTTCCATTCCATTATGATTGCTCACATCAATGGAAATCACTAAACACAAATTGACTTTATTGTTGTAAGCATATGAAACAGGACATTAACTTGCACCTGTGTGTTTTATGAAGTTCAACCACTTTTTCTTCCAATTCTTTTGTATGATTTGGAGCAAACTGGAACTCTGAAACATAATCTGCTCTGTGTTCATCTTCGTCATAGTCCCCAAGTTCAGCTTGCAAGGTGAAAGAACCAAGGAGGGCATGAGTTACAAAAGAACATGGTAAACGGCCAGATATGATATCTTGACGGAGTTGAAGACACAAGTAATACCTGGGAAGAGAGGAAAAGTAGTCTTCATTACTACAAAAGCTAATTTTCACAATCTTAATATTATTGTACTGTAACAGCTCTAACTAGTTCTGTCCTATTCATCAATTTACTGAAATTAACTGGTTGATCATTCAATGAATAATCTGAAATATAAACTCCACTGACAACAGTTTCCATTCAAAAATGCAATCGGATACTTTGAAATCCCTTTTCACTGCAACACCACATACTCTAATTTTCTTTCAATGTCTAATAATGATCCTTGAATTCGATTTAGCGCCTTACCACATTGCTCAAAGTGCTTCAGTTTTCTGAGAAGTGCAATGACTATGTTCTTATAGGTGAATGGGGCAGTCAAGTGTGTTACTGTGTGCAAACACAGTAACTTCCCACATACAACCACAGTGCTAGGTATTAATAATGAATTAATTCAAATTCAAAGGATCTGTTTCTGAATAAATTCGGAGAACTCATAGTGTCTTGAGTGTTATCAAGAAATGGATCTTTTCATGGATCTTCATGAAATTAATAAGTTCGTACATCTGGCTGTCATATACAACAACAACAACAAAATTACATTTGTATAGCGCCTTTCACATCGGGAGGACAGGCTACACAAATATATATATTTGTCGGAAGGCTACATAAATATATATATTTGTGCAAGTAATCAACTCAACTTGCTGAGTAGAATAGCTTTTATCTTTTCAATTACAGTAAACTCCTGATATTTCCACCCTAGCTTAACTTGTCACTACCACTTAAGTCATCATGCTATCTATGTCCTGGCTGCATTTATTTATGTATTTAGACATTTGCCTAACTCTCCACTCCAAATAGCTGGTCACTGAGCCCATTTCCCTTGGAGTGACGAGTTATCAGTTTCCTGTAATTGAATTAACAAATATAAATGCAAAAATACACAGCAGGTGAATTAGCATCTGAAAGAGAAAACAATTTGGGTGTGAGTCTTCATGGAATGAAATAATTGGTTGCAGGAGAGAGAAAGGCAAATATGATCCCTGAGAAAAAGGAACATACCTGAAACACTGTCTTTCTCTTTCAGATGCCATTTAACAAGCTGTACATTTCCAGAATTTCTCATTGTTTTATTTCAGATTTCCAGCATTTATGGAATGCTCAGCTATCATTACATCAAGGGTAAAGTACTGCTTTAATCCCACTCATAACCAAGTGGGACAGAAATGGTATTCCATTACCCATTGTGTATTCTACTAGTTGAAATAAATAAATGCTTTGAATATTTTTCATTTAACATTTGTAATGATTACTGAAGGTCACTTTAATGACTAATTTCCATCAAGTTTTCTCTAAATTACTCATACTTAACAATTACCTTGTGATGTCTTCAGTCAGCTGTATAGGATCTGGAGGGTAGAATTTTACATTGAATGCAAACTGCCATGGCCAACCTGCAAAATAGTACTTTTATGACTAAGGAGGATACTGCAATTTAAACAAATTTACTAAATGTTTGTGAATCTATTGTTCCATATCATATGGAATAATAGTGGCACATGCAGAACTATAAGAGCTGCTTTGAACCCCCAAATTAGCAATAATGCAGAATATTAAAGCTTCCATCACCAGTTAACTGTAAATAAATTTAAAAGTTATCGGCTTGTTGGCAAAAAAAATATACGAATATTGTATAGCATTTTGTATTCTCAACTGCCAAAATTATCCATTACTAAAAACATAAAGGAAAGCTTAGAAGAATTTTTTTACAAATTGTTTCCAGATGTGATAGTTTCTTGAAGAAAGTACGTATAAAGCGTAACAAATGGGAGAAGAGCAGCGGATGAGAGTAAGCATGCAGATTCTGATGTAGCCTTTTCTATTTTTACCAATTTATCCACTTTTTACTGAATTTTTTCCTTGTGACTTCCAACTATCATCCTATAAATAGAAAAATGGGGAAGGCTTTGCCTGTTAATTCTTTATGGTGTTTCCCCTGCTGCCACCATCCCGTCTCTCTTCCTCCCCCCAACTTCCTTCATGACAACCAATAGAGGAAAGATTGAAAGGAATAGGAGAGAAACGTTATAGCTGTCCCTGAATTTATTTTGATCGCCAAAACAGAAGTGATCAGCTCTCATGAGGTATTCAATCTAGTGTGCTGATCACAAACCAAAGAAATTTTTGACAATGGTTTGCTAATCAACAACAACAAGATTACATTTCTATAGCGCCTTTCACGTCGGGAGGAAGTCCCAAGGCTCTGGATCAAGTTGCCTATTAACATTGATTTGACCTTCTGATTATAACTGGTCAGTATTTCAAGCTAAAACAGATTGTGATATTACAATAAATTATACTGGCAATTTTTATTGTTATTTGATTGTTCTAAAAATAAACTATTTTTGAAAATCATAAATTTTACATCTGATAAATGTTTCAATTTGACATTCTTTTTAATATAATCAAAACACCAAGCTCTAGGGTCAAAAATCAAAAGCCTTGTAAACTTTGGGACTGCATCAAAAATGCGCTCAATATAATTACAACGATTATTGGAACACAGTGATTAATGTGGATACGAATAGGCATTGAATGGATGGTTACTTTTGTCAGGTACACTATGGAACATTAACAAAATAATGCACGTACTTCTAATTTGTTTCTTGATTTCTTTGGCAGGGTCCAACCAATTCTAAGAAAAAGAGTTGTACATTAGTGTTTAACAAAGTGATACAGTAACATGCCCTGTAGATTTTTGTTTTAAAATGGGAAGATTTCTCTCGCAAAACACACAGTCAATCCACTTTCAATATATGTATATGGTGTCAGTGAAACACGGTAGCCAATTACGCACAGAGGTATCCCAGAAATAGTCATGGATTGAGTGACAGAATTATTATTATTATTATTATTTATGTATTTATGAAGTGATTATTACCCCCAGAAAAGTGATCGACTAACAATCAGGTTCCTACTTACTGCTATGTAAATAGAGGCACGTGGAGTAAGGAAACGTGCCAAACATTTTGCCCCACCCAGGGGGAATCAAACCCAGGTCCTCTTGCTTGCGAGGCGAGTGCTCTAACCAATACGCTACAGAAATCCACATAATTAGTTAAATACTGCATATGTGGCTATCTTAAGACATTTGAGAAAATTAAAAAAGCCTAATTTAAAATTTATGTTGGCCGTTTGTGGGCAGCCTAATTGGGGTGTAAACAGTTAGTATCAATTAGATTTTTTTGAAACAGAGATCAAATGTTCTTTTGTATTGTGGCTTCAAAAATATTTCCTATAGAATCATCACTCAATCAACAACAACAACAACTTGGATTTATATAACGCATTCCACGCCGGACAGCGTCTCAGAGCGCTTCACAGTAATGGATCCTGGGGCTGAGCCAGGGGGAGGGGTGGGAAGTGACCAAAGGTGCGGTTGAAAAGAAAGGTCTTCAGCTGAGACCTGAAAATAGGAAGAGAGGGGGCGAGGCGAAGGGAGTGAGGAAAGGAGTTCCAGAGCCTCGGGGGGTAGTGGCTGAAGGCACGGCCGCTGATGGTGGAGCAGAGGATTCGGGGGACAAGGAGGAGGCCAGACCCGGTGGAGCGAAGGCAACGGGCACTGTTGTGAGGTGAGAGGAGGTCAGAGAGTTAGGGGGGTGCAGAGGAATGGAGGGATTTAAAGACAAGGGTGAGGATCTTGAAGTCGATCCTCTCAGGGACAGGCAGCCAGTGCAGTCTGGCAAGGACTGGGGTTATCGGGGAGCGGAGTTTGGTGCGGGTAAAAAAGCGGGCAGCAGAGTTTTGGATGACCTGGATTTTGTGAATGGTAGTAGAGGGGAGACCGGCGAGAAGGGCATTTGAATAGTCCAGCCGAGAGGTGACAAAGGCATGGACCAGGGTTTCAGCGGCTTTTGGAGTGAGGTATTGGCGGAGACGGGCAATCCATGACTGTTTGTGGGACACTGGTGTGCGCAATTGGTTGCCGCGTTTCGCCTACAAAAATATATAGTCAATTCACTTGGAAGCTCGGAGCTCTGTGAGACATCTCGAAGATGTGATAAGACGTTATATCAAATGCAAGAATTATTATTATTATTATTATTATCTTCAAATTGTGCAATATTCCCTGCTTATTCCATGCAAGTGTGGCAGAATATCTATGACACCAAGGTCTCCTAAAATCACCTACGGAAGCAGCACTGTCACATGTCAGGGATCAACTCTAGGAAATTCATATGGGTTCTTGGTATTCAGCTCACACACCATCCAGCTGCAACTGAGAATAATTCCTGGCAAATAAATGGTTGGCAGTGATAACTGAATAAGAAGAATCATTAAACATTCACTAAGGAATAGATTGAATATAAAATATATGTAGTATTTTAACATATTACAGCAACAGGCACAGCATGGTAGGAAACACCATTATTTGCACCAAGAGTGGAAAATTAATACTTTCTTCATATATAAAACAGTGCAAGGAAGACAAATATTTTCAAATTATATAGCGAATTCTTAAAATACAGTCCCTACAATTCTAAATATATTTTTTAATCCAATGAGATCCTGATGCATAAGTAGCTGGAGAATATGAAAGGGTCAAGAGAGAGCTTCTGGGGGTGAAACCTCTTTTCTTTTTAGAAGCTCTTTTCTGTGTCACTGGAGAGGAAGAGGTTGGATGTTAGCTAACAAGGGAATTAGGAACAGAAGTTGGGTTACCAGGAGCAGTGTAGGGATGGGGGTGAAGGAAGCAGGTGGTGGGTTTCTTACAGGAGACAGATGAGGGAGAAGAGGGATGAGGGAGAAACGGGGTTGAAGGTGTAGAAAACGGGTGACTGCATGCTCAGAGGAAGGATGGAGAATTGGGGTAATGGAGACAACTAAGCAAATCTGCTGGATTTTGAACCTGCTCATATTTGGAGTTGGAGGGAGTATGGAGGAGGTTGACAGTTGAGGGAAATCGGGAGCTGTAGGTTGCCCTTGGCCTCCAGGATGATCCTGGAGTAAAAGGCAAATTTAGCAGAGGCGAGGGCGGAGATAGTCTTTCGTGGTCCAACCAGGTTTGACAATGTATCGCAAAACCAGATTTAAGCCAAATGGTTCAGCAGCATAGGTCAAAGAGCTGGATGCAGGGACTTAGTGAGTAGAGATGGAGTTATACTAGGGAATTTGTGGTGGTGAGAGGAAACTTGGAATTGAGCAGGGTAGTGAGAGAGTTTTGTCGAAGACGAATGGAGGAGGTAAGTTCAGGTTAGGCAGCAGGCTAGAGCAACAGGGATTCAGTGGAACTGTCGGAGGTTGTGAGGGAGTGGCAGGTTCTTTTTTTCTGGGGCAGAAAGTGATGGTAGCCGGTTTGTTGGCAGGAAGTGGGGTGAGGGAGGTAAGGTAAATGACGTGATCAGAGATGGCTTTGTCAGAGATGGAGAGGCACTGTGTAATTACCAGATCAAGGGAATTACATAGAATGGATATGGGATGGAAACAGGTCCATTCACATGTTTTATACTCCACAAACCCACACCTCAAATACGCTTAATTCCCTTCTCTGCCGTGTATGGAATGGTCATGAATGCAGGTGAGGTTATTCTTGTGGAAAGTACAATTGAGGGCCGAGAGAAGAGGGGAGAAATGAGCAGAACAACAACAATTTGGATTTATATAGCACCCTCCGCGCCGGACGGCGTCTCAGAGCGCTTTACAGTAATGGATCCCGGGACCAAGCCGAGGGGGGAAGGAAGGTGACCAAAGGCACGGTCAAAAAGAAAGGTCTTCAGCAGAGATCTGAAAGTGGGAAGGGAGGGAGCGAGACAAAGGGAGTGAGGAAGGCAGTTCCAGAGCCTCGGGGCATAGTTGCTGAAGGCACGGCCGCCGAGGGTGGATCGGAGGACTCGGGGGACGAGGAGGAGGTCACACCGGAGGAACGAAGGAAACGGGCACTGTTGTGAGGAGAGAGGAGGTCAGAGAGGTAGGGGGGTGCAGAGGAGCGCAGGGACTTGAATACAAGGATGAGGATCTTGAAATCGATCCTCTCTGGGATAGGGAGTTAGTGCAGTCTGGCAAGGACTGGGGTGATCGGGGAGCGGAGTTTCGTGCGGATGAGAACGCGGGCGGCAGAATTTTGAATGATTTGGATTTTATGGATGGTAGTGGATGGGAGACCGGCGAGGAGGGCGTTAGAGTAGTCCAGCCGAGAGGTGACAAAGGCATGGACTAGGGTTTCAGCAGCTTTTGGGGAGAGGTATTGGTGGAGACGGGCAATGCGTTGTAGGTGGAAGAAAGCAGAAATTGGTTAGGCAGCAATGGTGTTGGTTGAAAACATCTGAAATGAAGAGGTGTTTGAATCAGAGAGGATTAGGAGGAGATGCACAATAGAATTTGTTATGCCAGGATGTGTGTGTGTATGTGTGTGGGTGGATAGACAATAAGAATTTTAAAGGATTGTTTGGAGGCATGGTAAAACATGACATTTTCTCTACTTTTATAGTTGAAAAAGCAGAGATCTCCAACACTCCCATTAACATCTCATTAAAGACAGACAATGAAAATCTCCAACTGCACACACAGGGGCAATCTGACTGCCAGGCTGTACTTAATCAAACTTGCAATTCACTCACTGGCTCAACAGATCTTAACCAAATTTTTTTTAAAAAGGCAAATATTAAAAGTTTGGCACTCTTTCCAAATTCAAATTCTACAAATATATTTCCAATCCATCAGCAAAGATTGCCAGATTACTCAGAAGCATTTAGGTGAGTGTTAGTGTCCCCCAAATTCTTCCATCTGAAATCAGCTAAGTGTGCGCAGACTGGATATCAAAACTTGCAATCTTGTCTGTATGGCTTGGTGCTAGCGTTGGTAGTGCCTTTACCTACTAGTCCATCAAGGGTGTTCAAGATCATTCTTTTAAAAAATACAAAATTCTTTTTTATTTTAGGTTTTTTAGACTATTTATTTAATGCCAAACCTAAAAGCTCATGAGCTGGACACAGCCATATATTTTCTGAGCTAATTTTAAAAAAATAGCCTGTGTGTTAAGATTATATGATACCGCAGATGGACCCTTCACACTGTGCAAAATTACTGTCAGCTATATCCCATGTCGTAAACATTTACATTCCAACAATGTCATAGCTAGAATTAAAGAAATTCCTGGATAAATGGAAAATTGAAGCAGCTGAACTTATGACAACTTGTTCTTTTCTAGCCAATTAAGAACTATTGCCAGCAATCAAATAGACATTAAACCTAAGAACGTTCTAACAAAATTGGCTGCACAAGTATTAAGCAACAACATTAACTTAAAATTAGATGCCCCAAAGGGCCTCCATTCTTTGTAAGAATACCTTTCTACACATTAAGAATAACCCAAATTATAATGCAGAGAATTACAGGGTTCATTACTTGAAAAAAATTCCAACTTCAGTGGTTTTCCTACATCATTTTGCTACATTGCACCTTTTGAGGTACCTTCCCTGAGGTCCCATCTGCCTGTTCAGGTGGACATTAAAGATCCCACTTCACTACTTGAAAAACAAGGGAGTTTCTCTACATGCCAACAATTCCACAGATAAAATCATTCATTGATGCTTCAGAAATCTCGTTTCCTTGTCATTGTCCCAAGTGCACTTTGCTTTGTATTCAGAAATCTTTTCATTTTCACCTTCAATTATTACAGCACAAAAGTTGTAAGTAGTATTATTTAAATTTTCCACCTTACTTTTAGTTCTGCAACATGGCTGTTTGCAGGACATTGCTGTGCGCAAAATGGCTGCTGCTTACAAATATACAGTTGTTACACCTTACCATAAATCCTGTGAAGCGCTTTGAGACGTCATTCCAATGTGAAAGGCGCTATATCAAATACAAGGATTATTATCTTCCCTCTCTTTGTCCCTCCCCTAAACTGTTCTCCAACACAACAACCCTTTGAAGTAAGCTCTCATTTCTTTAAACAGAGAAAAGCCTTAGAAAAAAGCAAGAGCATGGAAACATTCCAGTAATTATATTTAATGTGTATACCATGTTCTAGATAAAAGAAATGAAACGTTAGAAATACACTAAAATCAGCCTAAGTGTACTAGATCTTAAGGAGCAAGCCGTAGGTCCCTACGGAATTGTGTATGTAGACATTTGACAGACAGAAAATTTTTTTTTGAAAGTAAGCTCTGACATCATACACATCGAAATTAAATGGTTTTACTTCAAAGGGTTGCTGTGCTGCAGAGTGCTTTAGGGGAGGGCCAAGCAGAGGAAAGCTAATAATCCTTGAATTAGATATAATCCTTCCATTTAATATATCACCTTATCGTGTCTTCGAGATGTCTCAAAGTGCTTCACGGAAAATACTGTAAAGTGAATTGGTGGGCGAAATGCTGCAGCCGATTGCGCACAGCAATGTCCCACAAACAATTGTGGATTGAGTGACCAAATTATTATTACTATTTTTTGTTTGAAGGTATTACTACGTGATGTAGCACCTTATCATGTTGTTTAGATGTCTCAAAGCGCTTCACAGAACGTAGATGGGGCTGAGCCACTGAGGACAATATATAGCACTTTTCACCTTGGCAGCATTTTATTATTATTAAAGAGCTGGATGCATAACATGAACCAGCTAAATGATTGACTCTTTATAGCATTAAATACTTTCAATTCAAATATCCCAGAGAATTCCAAGATATAATTCTACAGGTTTTCAAGGAATGGAGCTTGACTGTGATTATGCTCCAGGTTTCGTGGCAATTTGCTGCCAGAATCATGGTAACTGAACACCAATATACAAAGGCTCTTAAAGAGAACTATTGCTGGGAATTCCTGCATCTATGAATAGTTATAATGAGGGATGAACAAGTTTTGCTCTTAATCAATGGGATTCAAAACATACTTTTACTATTGTATTCTAAATGATAGGTTTACATCTTATACCACAGTTCAATAAACGCTTTGAAAATTTCTATAAAAGGACCTTCAGAAATCTCGTTTCCTTGTCATTGTCCCAAGTGCACTTTGCTCTGTATTCAGAAATCCTTTCATTTCACCTTCAATTATTACAGCATAAAAGTTGTAAGTAGTATTATTTTAATTTTCCACCTTACTTTTTGGTCTGCAGCATCCCGAAAGGTGAGGCCGAAATAATCCCTTTCTAATAAGTTGATTTGCTCACACACTTTATCCATCAGTAGCTGGCCTTTGAACGTTTCTGAAAAACAAAAGCCCACATCAGTGTTAAACTTTATGCTGGAAATATAGAACATATTCAAAGTTGTTTTAATGATATAATGCTATATACTTTGAAAGGTTTGTTATTTAATTGACCATAGAAACATCATTCATGCATTAAAAACAAACTCATTTACTGTAATATCTTAGATATTCCACAGGTATATACTTTTGAATTGCAAGCAACAACAACAACTTGCATTTATATAGCGCCCCTCACATAGGGAAGCGTTCCAGAGCACTTCATTCAAAGCAAAATTTTGCATCTTCTGGGAAGGTGGTTGTCATTTTAACATTTTCTGTTTCTAGCACGCAGTTTTCTAGATGTGCAAGTGACGTATCCAGTATCTCACATCAACTATGAATTCCTGAACGATAAGCTTAAATTCTAGGCTAATTGCACAATAGAGTTCCTACTAGAATGGCTATACAGGGGTAAACAAGGGCACTTTTTCCAGAGGTTGCCACTTTGATTTAATCATAGGAGTCACCAAGGAGTCCTGTAGCTCAGTGGTTAGAGCACTCGCCTCACAAGCGAGAGACCTGGGTTCGATTCCCGGCAGGGTGAAACCTTGGGCAAGTTTCCTTACTCCACGCGCCTGATAATCAAGAAAAAAGCATGATAATTTGGTCACTCAATCCACGACTGTTTGTGGGACACCGCTGTGAGCAATTGGCTGCCGCGTTTCGCCCACAAAATATACAGTCAATTCACTTTACAATATATTCTGTAAAGTGCTTTGAGACGTCTAGAAGACGTGAAAAGCATTATATCAAATGCAAGAACTTTTATTATTATTATAGGAACTGAAACAGGCCAACGCTTTTTAAAAGGAAACCTCTCTATTGGGAAAGAAAGTTAAATAAACCTGTATTACCATCATTCTAGGAGTAAAATCACCTGGATCCTCTTCCTTAATCGTTCAGCACTATAAAGCAATGTGAACAGAAAGTTTCCAGGACACAAGATATTTTTTTCATTGCACAGCTTAAAGCGTTTGCATACTTCCCAATGAGACAGCTCGAGTCCTGAGAAAGTAATCCCCTGAATTTTGGAAAGGATGTCAGCAAGTGGAATTCTCTTTTATGATTTCTCCCACTCATACATCAAATCACAACCTATTCCTTAATCAGCCATTTTCATAATTTCCCACCCCTACCCTGTGCAGCTGGATCCCTTTCAGTAATGCATTGTTACCAGAGCAGTGAATTACTGGTTGGCAAAGGCATTTGGAACACCAGACAGCTATTTTTCTTCTTAGCTTCAAGCTGTTCTCTGCAAGAGATGTTAGTTTTCCAGCTCTACTCTGTGACGAAAGGTTGGGATCATCCTTAACAATATGTTCATATCCTTCATCCTGCAGCATTACATTTCTACATTCATCTGCAGATTGCAAACCTTGCTGCCAAAGTTCTCTCAGATTCTGCTGTACAAGTGGCCAGTGGAAAGCATGCACTAGGCCAGGGTGACGCCCTTGGTGACCTTCTCTCCACCCATCTAACCAAACAGCACAGTTCAACTGGATATGTCACACATCCGGGACGCTTTGACCCAGTCCGGATCTTAGCCAGCAGGCACAATGGACCCAATGGCTTTCTTCTGTGATGTAAATTTCTATGGTTCCATAGTGTTCACTGGATATTTTCAGAAATTTAAAGCCAGAGGTGAAATGTCAGGAACCACAATGTAGACTGGCCCAATTAGTACAGGTGCACTGCAAATTATATTGGTAGAAATGCACAAGTACTTTGTTTCATTTTGCAGTTTTTCACCTGAAAGAAAGCTTCCATTCTGAAAAATTTTCCATACAGAGAATACTGGTAAATTGTATAATTTTGGCTTTTTGCTGGTATGGGAGATAACAAAGCTGATCAGTTATAGATAAGGGAGAAAAAGAGTTAAAGATGTGTCCCAGAAATAAAACTGATGTATAAGTATGAATGAAGTACACCCAAACACTCAGAATATAAATTTCTTAGGAAACTATGAGTGTGGGTAATTATTCACCTACCCCCATCCTTGGGATGATTTAAATTACAATTTGGTACTGAAGAGAAATTGAAATTCTGTAATATGTAGTGTGCATAAGTCATCAAAGTTGATTTCCAGTCTCTGACCACAAGGTGACCATCAAGATTTGATAAATCAGATGGTACAATTAAAAGGTTCAGATTAAACGGTAGATTATTTAAAAGAAAACACTATTTGCCAGAGATGAATGGCAATTACAGTAGCAACAGATCCTCTCAACAAGCCTGGAGAGAATCCCTGATTTAGTAAAACATGTACATGTGGCATTGAACACTGACAAATTCAAATAAGAGTTCTCATAAATAGGTTTATTGGGATTGCCTCTTAGCAACGGAGAAAGGGGAGAAAAGAGCTGAGAGGGGTGCGTGGTGGCTTCATTTTATTATACATTTGTCAGTGGCAGCCTTGTATTTACTGCAATGTATATTGCGTAGGAAAGGGAGGGTGTCTGTTCTGCTCGACATTTTATTTCTTTCCTCTTTCAGTCTCTACTTGTACACAATGCTATTAGTGTCAGCTGGCCTACACCAACAGTACTTGACTGCTTTGAGGAATTTCAGACTTGTGTGGAGTCTGTGAAATTCGGCAAAGTAAGCAATTGTAACATTCTTACAAGGCTGCCAAATGTTGCACATGTGTCCATTGACAAATGCCACAATGAACAGAAAAAGCATTTAGTGCTCAGCTTATACTTTTGTTTTTGGATTATGACCGAGACACAACTACATACTTTAAGTATCATTCATAAGGCATTTTTTCCAGTTCAGTCATCACCATTAGATTTTTTTGTCTGTATCCCAGAATAATTTGAGAATTTGTTGGATCTAATGTTTTGTTCGTACTGAATTAATGTACTTTGGCAAATATAGATTGATATGTTCTGAATATGGCTAGGTATAGTTTTAATAACCAGAAATACAACACCTGGAAAGAATAAAGAAACACTGTACCAAAAGCATAATGTACTAAGCATTTGGTTCCTTAAAAGAGATACAACAACAACAAAATTACATTTGTAGAGTGCCTTTCCTGTCGGGAGGACGTCCCAAAGCGCTTAAAAGAGATAGGGGAGGTAAGAAGACGTCTAGAAGACGTGAAAAGCACTATATCAAATGCAAGGATTATTATTATAATTTCTATTTGCATTCTTTGAGCTTGATCTGAATAGTTTTAAATATATATTGCATTATTTAGAAAAATGCATCTTTTTTCCTGTCTCACAAAAAAACATTATTTCCACTGCACGATATGGAAGGAGGCTGTGCGTCCTGGAACATTTCCATACCCTTTGTGAGAGCTAACCCACTCAATTGACCTCAGTCAATTTGCAGCACATTAATCTTAAAATAACACAAAAGGAGTTTTGCAGCGCTTTTTTTTACACCAAATCAATATATTTTCAATCAATAATCAGTATCTGCATTAATATTACAAAATCTAAAGTAGTGATAAACAGTGTCAACATTGGTATCATTAGTAACATTGGTATTAGTAATTACAAAATAAAATTGTTATTATTAATGTACAATATATTGAAGAAACAGAGTTGAAAATGATGAAAAGCACATCACTGCTCAATAGAATCACCATCAAAAACAACAAAATTACATTTATAGAGCGCCTATCACGTTGGGAGGACGTCCCAAAGCGCTGAAAGTTCATAGAAATCATAGAAAGTTACGGCAAAAAAGGGACCATTCGACCCATTGTGTCTGTGCTG
The DNA here is from genome assembly GCF_018977255.1 of Callorhinchus milii. Lineage (NCBI taxonomy): Eukaryota > Metazoa > Chordata > Chondrichthyes > Chimaeriformes > Callorhinchidae > Callorhinchus > Callorhinchus milii. The sequence goes on along the minus strand of NW_024704744.1, from coordinate 30,026,340 downwards.
GCTCCCTCAAAAGCAATCCTTTCAGTCTGATTTACCTTTCCTTTCTCCATATCCCTCCAGCTGACTCTTTTAAGAGTCATAGACCATCATAGTTTGGTGATTTATTTTGGTGAGTATTAAACATTAATACAAAATAAAATAAAACAAAATAAAACAGTGAGAGTTATTTAAAGCTGAACACTCATAGCCAAAAAGTGGCAGATGGTACATTCAATGCTACTATTCATTAAAATACAACACTTGCTTGAAACGTAAGCAGAACTGTTTCTTGGATGGTGAATTCTCCAATGAAAACTAAAAATAATAATCTTTGCATTTGATATAGCACCTTATCACGTCTTCGAGACGTCTCAAAGCGCTTCACAAAATATACTGTAAAGTGTAGTGATTGTGTATTTTATTGGCGAAATGCAGCAGCCAATTTTATGTAATAATAATGGATTGTAATAGCTTAAGACTTTTTCTACTGATACAGCAATCTTTAGAGGAGCTATATTCAAATGATATCCAGTCTTACCCTGTCAAGGAATTGGGTCTTTATATTTGCCAGCAAATCAGAGAGATCAGCGACTTTTACCGTGGCAATTCTAGAAATGTTGATAGATACTGTAAGAGTCATCAACAAGTAGACAAAGTAGATACAACATTTGGGAATTGTTGATTTCTCACCGAGTTCTTTGATCCTGAATTACTTTCCACATTCATTGTAAGGACAACCTTCTAGTTCAGCTCTACGGTTACAGAGTAACCCAGCAAGTGGGAACATGTCTAAACACAAGCTTCAGGGGCCATTGTTCGGTCATTCTACAATAATTCATTGAACACCATTTTAACATCAAAGCTTAGTGCTGCCTTTGTGGTAGGTGCAAAAACAATTGATTAGCTTGAAAGCAAGTTAGGTTATTCTTTCTTTTCTTCAATTTAACAAATACAAAAGCATTTCTTGCGCTATAAACAATGGTGATTGTAATGTCAAAGTCCATCCATTATTACTACAATGTGAACAGTAACAGATCCAAAAAGTGAGAAACAGGTTTTTGAGATGTATGTTATTTATATTTCCCCCCAGTTTAAACAGAACAAAAGAGATGCTCGGTTCCCAGTTACAGCTTGCAATTGGAACTGGCCTCCTTTAAATAAACAATGTACAATGCACCAGGGAAAGAAAGTTCCAAGTAGCAATATTACAGTGAATTAAGATGTCAAATGGCGAATGATGAACTCATTCAAAAAACTAAACATTAATTCCTTGGGAAGAACATTAAAAGATATGACAACTACAACAAAATTACATAGGGCGTTTCACGGCAGGAGGATATCCTAAGGCGCTGGAAATAGATGCAGACTTTTTAAATTAATATGTCAATGGACACAATTGTGAAGCTGGGATTGAATTATATATCTCGAGAATGTTTTGCCAAGAGACTAGAAGTGCTCTGAGACCAGGGCTACATAAATGCAAGCTGTTGTTGTTATTGTAGGATGTTGTTGTAAGTCTGCAATAGGATGGCAAATATTGTCTTTGCAAGGAGTGGGTTTAATGAACTAGATGGCTTTATCTCATTCTGTGTTATTGTGTACTTGACACACAAGCATTTATTTGAATCAAAAATCCTTAATTAGCTGTGTTCAGAAGAGAGCCTGGTGAAACAGGCCGAATTATAAGCAATGTCAAGATTGCTACCAATATGGCATGTGGACTGCCTATACTGATTGATAAACTGCCTTTCTGTATCTCAATAAACTCGCTTTGTTTTATCTAACAATATCGAGCACTCCATCTAAACTCGGTAACAAAATGGGGTCAGGGTCTGCATGGAGAATCAAGCTAAAAGCTGCACTGCACAATGATCCAATGTCTCTCTGAATATATATGTGAAGGTTGAAGATTGAGTATTGTTCTGATATGTTTACTCCTCTTGTACGCAATAGTCACAATAGACCATCGAAGTTTGATAATTTCTTTGCTGAGTATTAAACATTAAAACAATAAGAGTTTTTTTTATAGCAGTATGAGGCTATTAGGGAAGAAAAATCATACGAGATAAAAAAAAGGTGCTGAAAAAGAGCAATAGGACATAGATTAAAAAGGACTGCAATATTGTAGGTTTTACAAGGAAATGAATACATGCATCCAATAAGGGTGTGGTTTGGAGCCTTGACATTAACAAGGTTCTGGATAAAGGAGATTGAGTACTAGATAAGCTCTAAGAGTTGAACATAAATAAATGTTTCAAAGTAGATAAATCAGAGTGAGGACTCCTTGTAGTAACCAGAAGCAAGAAAGAACTTAAAACTGATCATGTCAAATCATGTCTTGTATCCACTGGTTTGTTAGTTCACAACAAGGGGGCAAGTGAGATATGATTGCTACTGTAAGAGAGCCATTAGCTAAATGGCTAAGTTTTACTAAAAGAGTAAAGGAAAAACTTTTTTTTCTACACAGCACCTGGTTAAGAATGTAGAACGTATTGCCAAACACTGTGGTTAAAGCAGAAAGCTTTAATGAATTGAAGAGGAAACTTGATGCATGCATGAGGAAAAGAAGACTTGGGCAGGAGGAGGATAGGGAGAGGGAATGAGGCTCATGTAGACTATAATTTCTAGTTGCGCTGAATGGTCCATTTTGTTGCTATACAGTCAAAAATTCTACGTATTATCTTTTAAAATAGAAATGACCACAGAAATAGCAGAGGAAAGGAAGTTATTGTCTATAAGCGCACACACCAGGTAAGCAGCAACATCCTGGATTTATGTAGCAGTCTTCACGTGGGGTAGAGTCTCAGAGCACTTAACAGTTCTAGAGTTCTAGTGCAACCCCAATAAGGTGGATGTGGGAGGAGAGGCGCTGGAGGAAGATGGCGTGGTCAACTATGTCAAATGTGGCAGAGAGATCCAGGAGGACAAGGAGGCAGAGGGAGCCCTCGTCAGATAGGACGTTATTTGTGATTTGGACAAATGCTGTCTCTGTGCTGTGGGCAGGGCGAAAACCAGACTGCAAGGAGGACATTGGAAAAATCAAGGCAGCAGGCAACAAATTTGCAAATAAGGGTTTCAGCTGCAATGGGTGTGAGATATGGTTGGAAGGTGGCTATGTGGTAGAGGTGGCTATGTGGTTAGGGACTGCATCTGGGGTAGGAAGGACAGCTGGGAATCAAATCTAGTGCCTAGGTTGTGCACAGGTTTAAGTAAATCTGAGGGATAGGTCAGCGATATTAAGGAGATCGGAGTCACAGATGAGAAAATGACAACGAGCAAGGTGGTGTGGGAGAGCAGCATAAAGTTTTTATTCTAATTGGACAAAATTATCAAGTTGACTTGCCAAAAGAATTAGTAACACAGCACACAAAAGGTGAAGTAAGAAAATAGTTTACTTTAATGGCTTTGAAAAAAAATGGCTTCAATTGAATGGACATGAATTTTGTACTGTGAAAGGAACAACATGTACTGTTTCTACTGTACGGTTGAAAGGAGACCAAATGTTAACTATTCCAAATTTATTGATGCCCTGTTTGTAGTTCACACTCTACAGTTGAAACAGTAGGTCTGCTGCATCTGTGAGGAAGCATGGGACATGGCACTTCAAAAACACTGCTTTTTTCAATTGGAAATGCATGAAACCTAATGCAGCGAGTGGAGCAGGCGCCACAACACTCTTGTAATTCTCTTCACTTGAGTGGTTTCTGGCAACAATTATTTTGGTTTGAATGCATTTAAGATTATATACACATATAATCACAATGGCATACCAGTCAATCTTAAACAATAACAACAAAGAATATATTTTTTTAAAAACTTCAAAACACATTTTTGTTAAATCTAAGGTTGAGAAAGTCAAGAGTGAGTAGCAAACATTGCAAAAAAGCCAATAATGTCAGGAGGATTGGTCCATACTTTAAATTTTTTTAAAAAAATTACAATTAAGCTTCCAGCTCCCTGAAACTCTGGAACACTCTTCCTCTATCCCTCCACCTTGCCCTTCCTTCCCCATTTTTAGGTCGTGCCTGAAGACCTTACTATCCGACTATTCACCACCCCCATGCTCATAGTGGTGCTCTGCCAATGTCAGGCACTCTGGGACGCTACCCTGCATGAGGGGCGCTATATAAATGCAAGTTGTTGTTGTTCAGCTGTTGCTTTAGTATATTTAACTTTATTGAAATGGCTATTACTGTTTGTAAGCAGAAGTAAACACCAGCTTGTACAATCATAAATAGCACCTTCATAATACAATGACTAAGTGGTTTTGTAGGAAACAATAGTCATTTGTCTGCTGTCTCAACAACTGCTTAAAAAGACAAATTCTTACTGTGCTATTTCCATAGGAACATCCAACGGGCCTGGTGGGAGGGATAGGAGTAAACAAGCTCTCCTTGGCGCTAAGCTGGCTCCAAGGTGACGTGCTTGGCAGTGGAATGTCAGAATTGAGTCAACCCTCTGTGGCAGTCTCAGTAATCAGGTCAACGGTACACCAAGGCACTGCTGATGACAGATCAGCCAGCCCCAGCCTGGTTTGTTAGCAGAACGTGAAGGAGCTGATTAACTACTGGGTGTAGCGATTCCTCCAACTCAATTCCTGTTAACCCTGCAAGCCAAAGTCACCCTGCATGCTGGACAGAGGTACTGGTACAGCTGGGCCAAGTTACAGAGGTGAGCAAATGCGAGCCCAGATATATGACTCAAAAAGAATTCAAGATCAAACAAGTCAGAGGTTCTGCAAGCAGCAGCTCCGCAAGATAGAGCGCCAGGGCCTGAGGGAGCCAGGCAGGAGAGCCTCAATCTTGTCTATATTTAACTGAAGAAAGTTGGAGCTCATTGGCACTTAATGTCTGACAGGCAATCAATCAAACAGCAGTAGTCCAGAAGTTGAAGATAGAGACAGAGAGAGAGTTAGGCATCATCTGCTTACAAGTAGAGGAAAGGTTGGTAGACAGTGCTCTCAACAGTAAGCTACATGGTTTGAACTGATTGAACTCCAGTAGTAACCCTGAAGGCACATTCTGGGGTCTTGCCAACCTGTGCTGAATTCTCTCCTAAAGTAGGTAAGCAGGGTGCATCGCTCTTGGGAGAGAATGCAAATTCCATTCAGACAGGGAAATTTCCGTGTGTAAGCAGCATACATATGTGGAACTTCATTTAGTTTGCATACTCTCAAGCATAGTGATGGATTAGCACCTGTGTCAAAAACCACCCTGCCCACCCCCCAAGAAATAAAGAAATTCCAAATCATGGAACCTGTACGGAAACTCGGCATTTTATCGACCCTCAACTTTCCTTCAAACCCTTCATTTGGGCTCTGATCAAATTAGCTTTCCGCCATCTCAACAACATTGCCTGTCTCTACCACCAAGGCAGACAAAACCCTATACGCACCTTTGATTCTTTCAGATTCAACTTTTCAAATGCCCCATTCATTCGCTTCCCTCCACAAGTTTATCCTGATACACTATCTCTAGGAGAATTTATTCTCTGTATTCATTCCAACCTGAATTCTGATGTAAACCAGGTTTTAAAAGACTTTCAATTTGAAGTTTGCAGTGATTCATAACAAGAATTAATATAGTAATCCTTGGATTTATCATGTTGTTAGAACACCAAAGCATTTCAGAGGATTTTATTGTAAAATGCAGTGACTGTTTACTTGCAGGCACATGCAACAGCCGATTTACACACAGCAATATCTCACAAACAGCCACAAAAGTCAAGGACCAACCAACTTGTTACTTGAAAAATTAATGGCCAGGATATTGGGAGAAACTCAATTTGCTTTTCGAATAATGCCACGGAATCTTTGACATTCACCGGAATAGGCAGATGGGATCTCGATTTATTGTCTCATCCAAAGGACAACACCTCCAACATTGCAACACTTCCCAAGCACTTCAATTCAAAGATCGAATGAGCCTAGGAAATAAATTCCCATTCTGCAGATCTATCTGGATGCTTGCAGAAATGATACAACTCATTTTAGAAATTTCAAAAAGGCATGTGAGCTGCAGACTTGGGGAACAATGCAGTGAGCTGTACTGACTGTTCTATGAGTCAAGGCTCACCTCGAGACCCTCCTCTTCGACTGCACCTTCGGTCAGCCTTTTAAACCTATCCTCCCTGCCCTCCACTCCTCCAGATCCCAAACCCCAGCTCTGATCCAAATCCCTGACTCTAGCACCTTGGCACGTCTTGCCGACGTGAAAGGCTCTATACAAATGTGATTTGTTGTTGTAATAATTAAGGCAGAGATTTGCAGCATTCAATAACTTGCTCCTTGTGATAGTTATTTCAAGGAATAGGTTATCGGATATCTCTAATTTTAGAACATTTCATATTTTAGACATCTTAATTTAATACTACTTGCATTTGATATAGCAACTTTCAACTCGGGAGAATATCTCAAAGCACTTCACAGGATCCACTGTCGGCAAACACAGCAGCCAAGTTGCACAAAGCATTGTTCCACAAACAGCCATGAAGTGAATACCCAATTTTTTTTGGTGGATAGTTGGCAAGGACATTGAGAGAAATCCCCTTTCTAATTTTGAATAGTGCCATAGGATCTTTATCATCTCCTGAACAGATGGTGGACAAGACCTTGGTTAATGCCTCATCTGTAGGACTGTACCTCCTGAACAATTCCTGAACAATATATTGGAGTATCAGTTTTTACTAATCGAGTTCAAAGTCCGGACAGGAGGCTTGAAGCAAGAACCTACAGACTCAGTTGTGTACCATCTGAACCAGGCTGTCGTCCATTTTGTTTTATTGTATTTGTCTTATTGACTTAAATTTGACTTAATACAATGAGTACACTGCTACAAGGCGTATTTTTGATCTTTAAAACATATGCTTCACAAAGACTTCAAAAATAAGGTTTACAAATTAGTTCACAGCTTCCTCTTCACACTATTATGGCCAAGTGCCAAATGGAGCCAAGAATGCCACCAAAAGTGCTTAACAAAGCTGAAAGCAAAACCGCATTTCTTCCGGCAGACGAGAAATTTAGAGTGGTTAGTTCAATTTATTCTCCCCACCCCATCTTATCTATACTTCACACCCACCTATTTACATGGAGTCCCGTAGCTTAGTGCCTCGCAAGTGAGAGGACCCAGATTCCATTCCCCGACGAGGTAAAATCTGAGGCAAGTTTCCTTACTCCACATGTCTGTGTTCACCTAGCAGAAAGTAGGAACCCAGATCGCTTTCAGGGAGTAATAATCCTTCAAAAAAAAGATTGGTCATTCAATCCATGATTGTTTGTGGGACATGGCTGTGCACCATTGGCTGCCGCGTTTCACCCACAAAATCCAGTCAATTCACTTTACAATATATTCTGTACAAAATAAATGCAGGGAGGAAAACAACAACAACAAAATTACATTTGTATAGCGCGTTTTATGTCGGGAGGACGTCCCAAGGCGCTGGATAAATACAAATTTGTGCAGATTCTTGTGGTCCCGTATGATCATATGGAGTCCGTGGAGTCCTGTAGCTCAGTGGTTAGAGCGCTCGCCTTGCAAGCGAGACGCCCGGGTTCAATTCCAGGCAGAGCGAAACCTTGAGCAAGTTTCCTTACTCCACACACCTAATAATAATCCTTCCAAAAAACAGAACAATAATAAATTGGTAATTTTCAATTCACAACTGTTTGTGGGACACTGCTGTGAGCAATTGACTGTCGCGTTTCACCCACAAATATATGGTCAATTCACTTTACAGCAAATTCTGTGAAGCGCTTTGAGACGTCTAGAAGATGTGAAAAATGCTATATCAAATGCAAGGATTATTATTATCATGTGATAAGATATCAAACAGGGAACTCAATTCTGAAATCATTAGAACCTCACTTGGCTTAAGCCACCTCATTTGTCTTAAGCCGTGGAAACTACCATGTCCAAAGTGAACATTAAAGATTATTCAATCTTTATAGACACAAAAAAACCCTGATCAAATTCACTATAATTAACCAGGATTAATAAGCAGCTATTCTCATGAAAGCACTCCCACCATTTTCATCTTTGTTTTGAAAAGAAAAATCTACACACTGCTTTGTTCAAATTGTACATTTGACTGTTATATAGTCACACAGATTTAATTTCAAAGAACCTCTGTCATGCTGGTTCACATTTTAATTCCAAGAAAACATCATCACAGGGCCATTAATATTAACAAAGAACTACACGAACATATAAACAGTGTTTTGCAAATGAATGGAATGCTTGTATAAGATTGCCCTCCATATCCCCAATAGCCAAAATTTAAGTAACATAGAATACATTCACATTTATAACTGAAAATCACTTTGCTGGGATACTCCTAACTGTTAACATATTTCTGCAAAGTATTTAAACACTTCTACCTTATAGAGCAGTGGTGGCCAATCTTTTTGGTCGACCAAAAAAATAAATTTCCTGATTGAATCAATCAATTCCAGATTTTTCTTGACTCAATCCCTCAAAAAACAATGAACCAAACGACTGTTTGGATTGCGTTTGAAGAAGGGAAGATTACAGAAGAACCCGGTTATAATGTCACCTCAGTAGACTGTCTCGCTTATAGCACGAGTATCCTAAGGCTATCCACTAACCGAAAGCACAGCGCACCCAGCTTCTGGTTAGATTATCACTGATTAGTTGGCTTCCAGTACTAAAAAATGCATGTGCACTATACTAATTCACTGTCAATACTCTCTGCCTTTGAAATTAAATGGTTATTTTGTGTCAATCTATGCATTTAGGCCTAGAATGGGACCAAGCTTACCAGGTTGTGGGTTCAACTTGTTGTGATTGGGTTTAGATAAAACATTTAAAGTTCATATTTTACAATATCTTGAAAATAGTGAACATACTAAATTTTTGATTTGAAGTAGTTACCCAAAACTATTCACCTCATTCAATAACACAAATGTATGTTTCAAGGTTTTTTTGTGATACACATGCAGATATATAATCTTACTGAGTTTGAAATTAACTGATATTGTCCTTACCTCAATTTCGAAGGTGTACTCTGAACCATCCAGCATGAGTACCTTGCACTGCACAGCCTTCATCATTTTTGGAATTTTCAGAGGTGATTTTTTGTTGCTGTCATCATCTTTCTTAGGCTCCCCACTTCCTTTCTCTTCAATGGTTATCTCTTCACTCTTCAAGTCTGTATCCTTTTCCAAAGTTCCTGCTGCATTTTTCTCCTCTTTAGCAGGCTGCAGAGGATCCAAGTTTTAGAAATGCAGCATTAAATACTAATCATATCAGGCAAAGATCATCTATATTTGTTTCCTTACTTAAAATAGAGTCCTGCAATATGACTTACACAAATCTTGCACAGTAAAATTAGCTTGTCCAATTGCAAGTTTTTGTAATTTTACGAATTCACTTAGGTCTTTGGACTCGCTAGATATTTTCAATAGCTACTTCTCATGTCAAAAGTGGAAATCATTAAAGTGAGTCCAACACAAATTTAAGGCATGAATGAGATCATCATCATTCTGAAAGATTGTAAAGTCTTCCTTTAAAAAAAACTTCTGCCCAATCATACATGGTGAAAATGCAAGTTAAATTAACAGAAATATGCTTACAAAAACAGAGAGGACTGGTTCTAATTTTTAGTATCAATTCTTATAATAAAAGTTCACAAGATCACAAGATTGGTCTGGATGAGGAAGGCCCTTCGCCCATCCCATCTCATCCCTCCAGAATTCCCTCCCTACGTTCCCCCATCACTGCATCAAATTGCTTTTCAAACAAGTGCAGGTTTCCTGGCCTCTACCACCTTTCCTGGCAACCTGTTCCAGTCATTGATTACCCATTGCGTAAAGAAAAACTTTCTGGTGTCTTGTCATAAAAGTGCCCTTTAAACTCTAAACCCATGTCCTGTTACTCTACTGTCTTGATACATCCTAAAAGTATTGATTTGGGGTTACTTTTTCAATCCCATTTAAAATGTTGTACACCTTTAAAATGTCGTCTTCTCTCAAAACGGAAAAACCCCAGCTTGTCTAATCGTTCATTCCTCTAACTATCATAATAATACTTGAATTTGATAGCACTTTTCACATCTTCTAGACATCTCAAAGCACTTCACAGAATATACTGTAAAGTGAATTGACTGCATTTTTTGCGGGCGAATCGTGGCAGCCAATTGTGTACAGCAGTGTCCCACAAACAGTCGTGGATTGAAGTGACCAAATTATCATCGTTTTTTTTCTTCTTGAGGGATTATTATCAGGTATGTGGAGTAAGGAAACTTGCCCAAGGTTTCGCCCTGCCGGGAATCGAACCCGGGTCTCTTGCTTGTGAGGCGAGTGCTCTAACCACTGAGCTACAGGACTCCATCATCCTCATTCCTCTCCTCTGCACCCGTTTATGTTATGGTGACCAGAACTATATGCAGTATTCAAAGCACTGTACTGCCTGAGAATGACATCTGGGGATCTAAACTCAACTGATTTAGGAATATAGGCCAACATCCAGTTTGCCGTGTTTATTACTGCCTCACATTGTTTTGACATAGTGAGCAAATGAGTCAACCAACATCCCTAGATCTCTTTCAGCTTCCCCCTTGGAAATTCAATCCCATTCATAAAGTATGTGTATTTCCTATTCTTGGATGCTATATATAGCACCTTGCACGAGGTCAGTTTGTTAATTTTTGAAAACGTTTCTCTCTCTCTCACACACACACACACACACACACAATCTCTTTCCCCAAGGTTCTCTCTGCCTCGGTCTACCACTTTCTCTGACTAACCTTACACTGTACAAAAGTAGGTATAAACACTCTGTGGCATCAGCAACATAGATAGAAACAAAATAATTTGGAATTAAGTAGTACTTTTCACACAAACAATTTCTCAAACCAACTGGCAAATATAGTGGGGCACACCGAACAAAGTAATCAGTGATTTAAAAGGCACAATGTAAGAGAAGTATTTGAAGATGTTTGGAGGCAAGCAAAGATGCTACAAAGTAGAGTTTTTTGGTCAGGGATTCAGAAGACAAGTTAGGGGGAGACACGACCACAATCACTGGCGACTTTACCCAAGGAAATCTCACCTCCTGAACTTCAAAGAATATAACCCATTTTACTCAGCCTCTCTTCATAGTACATCAACTGGGAGTGGGTCAAAGAGAACAGATGGTGGGTTTCATACCAGAGAAAATTCTTATCAGAGACAGTAGAGAAACTGGAAGAAAAATAGTAGAGAAGAAGTAGATGGTTGGGGGGAAAAAAAAAGTCAAAGTGGAAAGAATGATGCAGTGGAGACTGAGGGGGCCCAAGGCAATGTCTATAATTTTCACAAAGGGAAGGGAATTCAGTTTCAATAATAAATCTTGCGCTTGTTAAGTTGGTAGTTGCCCATGTGAAGTATAAAGCACTAATTGGGTCAAATATGGAGGGGGTGGGATTCTATATACAAATCTAAGTGCAATTTGATTTCGCCCACAAATATACGGTCAATTCACTTTACAGTATATTCTGTGAAGCGCTTTGAGACATCTAGAAGACGTGAAAAGTGCTATATCAAATGCAAGGATTATAATTATTAATAAGCTTTACAAAAGTAATTTTGTTGTATTTTGTTGCAAGTTTCTCAGTATTGAGAATTCTCAGTACAGTATGGTTTATTTTCTTCACATTAACCCATTTCTCACCCCACCCACCAAGAGAATTCTCAGTCCAGTTTCTTTTCTTCCTTTCACCCCAGTTCTCTCCCCCCTCTCCCAAAAAAGAAATTAACTCTAAATACTAGGATTTTACTGGGGATGAGTAGTTTGGCTTATGAGCGGAGACGAGAGGAACTGGGATTTTTTCCACAGGAACAAAAGTTGAGGGGTGACCTGATACAGGTCTTTAACATTTTAGAGTTTTGACAAAAGACAATAGGGAGAAATTATCTGCACTGGTTGCCAGTAAATGGAGGACATCAATTTAAGATAGTTAGATAGTAAAGGAGCAAATGGAGGGGGTGGGTTGATTTTTTTTCCCATAGAAGTTAAGATATGGAAGCCCTGTTGAGAGCTATCTGGTGAGGCGAAATCTACATTGGCTTTCAAGAGGAAACTGGAGAGTTATCTTAAAGAGTTAGCTACAGGGATATAGGTATGGGAAAAGAGCAGGTAAATGGGACTGAAAGGATTGCTTGAGGGAATCAGCACAAACAATGTTCCAGGGGGCCTTCTTCTGTGCTATAACTTTCTATGGTTCCAAATGAAACATGGTGAAAGTTTATTTCGTATTCAAAATTAAGTTTATTTTGTACCATTTGTAGTTAAATATTAAAACTACCATTTGTAGTTAAATATTTAAACGTTTATAGACAAAGCAGAAATTATTTGCTATTACAATTCCATTCCAGATTGCCTGAGTTACAGAAATTTAGTTTATTACACAACTAATACTACAGTTCATTATAAACAGTTTACAGTGGACATTTTACTTGCCTGTATCTCCGCAGAGCTCAATGGACACTCTTCTTCCCTATCATCCACCTTAATCACTTCCGCTGTAGGCACCGCCTCCTTCACCATTTCACTCTCACATGGAATCTTCACTAGCTCCAGCTGTTCTTTTTCTACTGGCTCACTTTCTTCAGGTAGAGGCTCACTTTCTTCAGGTAGAGGCTCACATTCTTCAGGTGGAGTCTCGCTTTCTTCAGGTGGAGTGTCATTGGTGTTCTCGGCCACTTTGTCTTCTATAGGTTGCACCAGAGTCAGCGATTTCTGCTTCTTTAGCCATCCAGGCAAGAAACGTGATAGTCCTTTCCCTCCTGACTGCTCCTTTCTCTCACTGCTGGATGGACTTGCAGTTGAAGTTGAAGGGGAACTTGGTTCATGTTCAGAAACAAGTTGCTCTGTAGACACTGACTGCTGGTCTTCCTTAGTGTCATTCTGTTCTTGTTTTGCATTGACTGAATCTTTCAGATTTGAGTCTTGAGGCTGATCTTGCTCAGTTTCCTTAAATTCCTTTATTTCAGGTTTAGATCCAACATCAGTTGCCATGATGACAACTTGAACTGGAAAAAAAAAGTTTCATAATTTGATACTGAATTAGAAGAAAACTTTGAAGATTACAAATTAGGATCACAATGTCAATACTCAACTCTAAGTTAAAGGAAACCTGATACTTGCCATTTTTCAGTTAAATAAATGTATTATGATGCGCAGGATTTCTAACAGTTATTGCATCAACTTTCATGATGCCATCAACTTTCAAGATCCGCCACTGTCTCACACCGCAGGCCGCCGAAACCCTCATACCTGCTTTCATTATTTCGAGGCTCAACTATGCAAACTTATTGCTTGTCGGCCTCCCCAATTCCTCCCTCCACAGGCTACAGATCATCCAGAACTCTGCAGCCCGTGTCCTCTCCCACACTAGGCTCCGCGACCTATCACCCCCATCCTTGCCCAACTCCACAGGCTTCCCATCACATAGTTCAAGATCCTGGTCCTCAACTTCAAAGTCCTCGACGGTCTTCCTCCCCCCTACCTCTGCAACCTCCTAACCCCCTCCCATCCTGTTTGCTCCCTCTGCTCCGCGGGCTCCAGCCTGCTTCACATCTCCTGCCTCACTCACCCCACTATTGGCGGTCGGGCCTGCCACCACTCTGCCCCCACCCCCTGGAGCTCCATCCCGAAGTCCCTCCACCTCGCCCCCTCCCTTGCCACCCTCAAGACCCATCTCAAGACCCTCCTCTTCGACCGAGTTTTCGATCTCCCTGCTTCTCCCCCTACCCTCCACCCTCCCCGTAACTCTGTCTGTCCAGCGTCTTGGGACGTTTTCCCGACGTGAAAGGCGCTATACAAATGTAATTTTCTTGTTGTTATATTTACATTTCAAAAGTATGTAAATTAAATTTGTAGGTTTAAAAATGAAATACACAGAAAATTTAATCTACACAGTTTTTAATCTCAACCAGATCCAAAAAATACACGACTGTTTGTGGGACACTTCAGTACGCGATTGGCTGCTGATTTCGCCCACAGTCAATTTAATTTGTAATATATTCTGTGAAGCGCTTTGAGATGTCTCAGCAACATAAGACACTGTATCAAGTGCAAAGGTTATTATTATCATCAAAAATAGAAGACACCTTTTCATGAGATGGGGGGGGGGGGGAGTACAAAAAGAATTGCAGAAAATGTCAGATTTAATATGGTTAATTAAGTACTAAAATAATCTTAAAATACATTTCTATAATTTTCTACCATCTTTTAGCACTCAGTCTACACATTTGTTGTTGTCAGCCTCCATGATTTTATGTAAAAATGTCATTACAATGTCATGTAATTGTTTGAATTTTAAAAGTTGGACCATCTGCACATAGAAAACATACATCTTGCATGTTAGATAGTACCATCACAAGATACCACTATTGGTTTCGGCCCATATAATCTCACACTCCAGAAAATCCACCATTACATCACAGCACCCTGGTCTCAACCACATTTCCTGACAACAGGTTTGTCATTAGTTACACTGAGTAACGAAAAATGTCCTGGTGTCTGGCAGCCCTCTTATATCACAGCAACCAAAACTATACACAATACTCAAGGTGTGGCCCGACCAGATCACTATCGTGAGGTCCTGTAGCTCAGTGGTTAGAGCACTCACCTTGCCAGCAAGAGACTTGGGTTCTATTCCCGCAAGGCGAAATGTTGGGCAAATTTTCTTACTCCACACGCCTCTGTTTACCTAGTAGTAAGTAAGAACCCAGTTGTTAGTCGATTCGCGGATTGCTTTTCCGGGCTAATAATCCCTCAAACAAAAACAATAATAATTTGGTCACTCAATCCACGACTGTTTGTGGGACACTGCTGTGCGCAATTGGCTGCCACGTTTCACCCACAAGTATACAGTCAATTCACTTTACAGTATATTCAGTGAAGCGCTTTGAGATATCTAGAAGACATGAAAAATGCTATATCATATGGAAGGATTATTATTATGCAACACGAGTGCGACATCTGTCGATCTGAAAACTGATTTGGCAAAATAGCCAGGCATCCTGTTTGCCGTGTTTATTGCTGCCTCATACTGTTTTAACATGGTGAGCAATGCATCAACTAATGTCCTAAGATCTCTTTCATTTCCACCTTGGCAAGGTTTATCCCTCCTTGGCAGTGGTTGTGGGGGAGGGGGGGGAAGGAGAGGGGGTCTCCTTGGAGCTGAACAGGCTCCAAGGTGAATGTCTGGCATCGGAATATCGGAATCAAGCCAGCCCTCTGCGGCTGTCTCAGTAGTCCGGTACCTGAGCCAGGCAGGTCCAAAGTACTCCAGGAACTGCTAACAGCAAAGCCAGCCTGGCTTTTCAGCAATACTTGGAGGGACAGACCAGTCACAGGGGGCAGGAAAGCCTCCTACACAGCTCATGCAAACCAAAGCCCTAAATGGGTGAGGGTGGACCTAGCTCGACAATCAATGGGAAAGCTTGCCAAACAGTGCTATGAATGGCAAGCTGTGCAGTTTTAGCTGGTTAGAACCCGGCAGTATCCCAACACACACTTTGGGGTCCTCAAGCCTCGGCTCCTGCCGTCCTGCGCCGAATGCTTTCCGCTATTAGGTAAGCAGGATGCGTTCCTCCAGAGAGAATGCACAATCTACAACAACAACAACAAGATTCCATTTATAGAGCGCCTTTCACGTCAGGAGGACGTCCCAAGGCGCTACACAGTTGGGTCATGACCCGAGCAGGGGGGAAATGGTCAGGGTGAGGGGAGGGAAGGGAGGGAGAGAGGAGGGGGAAATGGTCAGGGTGAGGGGAGGGAAGGGAGGGAGCGAGGAGGAGGAAGAGAGTCGAGAGGGGAGCTGAAGGCACGGTCAAAGAGAAAGGTTTTGAGACCGGCCTTGAAGGAGGAAAGGGAGGAAGCAAGGCGAAGGCACTGGGGGATGGAGTTCCAGAGCCTGGGGGCTGAGAGGCTGAAGGCCCGACCACCGATAGTAGGGCGGTTGGGGCGGGGGACGTGGAGCAGACCGGAGCCAGAGGAACGGAGGGTACGGGCAGGTAGGTAGGGGGATAGTAGGTTGGAGAGGTAGGAGGGAGCGAGGCCGTGAATGGCCTTGTAGGTGAGGATGAGGATCTTGAAATCAATCCTCTGGGGGATGGGGAGCCAGTGGAGGCGAGCGAGGGTGGGAGTGATGTGATCGCGAAGCCTGGTGCGGGACAGTACACGAGCTGCAGAGTTCTGAATGACCTGCAGCTTGTGGAGGGAGGTGGCGGGAAGGCCGGCGAGGAGAGAGTTCCCATAGTCCAGCCTTGAGGTGACAAAGGCGTGAACCAGGGTTTCAGCAGCGTGAGGGGTGAGGTAGTGCCGTAATCTGGCGATATTCCGGAGGTGATGGAAGGCGGTGCCAGTTGTGGTGCGGATGTGAGGGAGAAAGGACAGCTCAGGGTCGAACAAAACGCCGAGGTTCCTGACTGGCTTTGAGAGGTGGAGAGTGCAGCCTTGGATGCTGATGGTGTCAGCGCCTGAGGTGCGGAGGCGCTGACGTGAGCCAATCAGGAGGGCCTCGGTTTTTCGCACGTTGAGCTGAAGAAAGTTGTCTCTCGTCCAGGACTCGATGTCGGACAGGCAGGCTGTCAGGACATCGGTGGTCGTGGAGTTGAGAGTAGAGGAGGAAAGGTAGAGTTGGGTGTCATCCGCATACATGTGGAAGTTAACCCCATGTTTGCGGATGATGTCACCAAGGGGGAGCATATAGAGGGTGAAGAGGAGGGGACCGAGGACAGAGCCCTGAGGGACACCACATGAGACAGTACGGGGGGTGGAGGAGAAGCCATTCGTTGAGACGAAGTGAAGACGGTGGGAAAGGTAAGAGCTAAACCATTCAAGGACAGTGCCTTGAAGGTTGAGGTGGGAGGACAAGCGGTGGAGGAGGATAGTGTGGTCGACCGTATCGAATGCTGCCGATAGGTCGAGGAGGACGAGGAGACAGAGGGAGCCCTGGTCACAGATGGTCAGGATATCATTGGTGACCTTGACCAGGGCAGTTTCTGTGCTATGAGCAGCACGGAAACCTGACTGAAGGGGTTCGAAAAGAGAATGGGTGGAGAGGAAAGAGCGCAGTTGGGAGGCGACAACTCTTTCCAAGAGTTCTATTCTATTCCAACAATCTATCACCAGAATTTCCATGCGTAGGTGGGTTGCATGGTGATGGGTTTACGCATGTGTCAGATACCCGGCCAACCCAAAAAAATTCTAACTAAATAAAGGACCTTGGTTAAACAGCATTGAACTTCAGTTGGCAGTTAGCCCAAGTGAATATCCTATCAAGCTCTCTTTGTAAGGCCTTTGCTCCTTGATTATTTTACAACTGCAACAGGCAGTTTTCAATAGCCCCTCCTAGACTAATATTTGTTCTTTTCAACATCAGTCTGGAGACAAAATAAGGACTCCTAGATAAAATCTGGCTGAGAACAGCACCCATCAATAGCCAGGACTTGATATCAGACAGACAATTTGCCAGGACGTCAACGGTCGTGAAGTCGAGGGTGGAGGCAGCGAGATAAGAGTTGGGTGTCATCCGCATAAATGTGGAAATTGACCCCATACCTGCGGATGACATCACCGAGCGGGAGCATGTATAGACTGAAGAGGAGGGGACTAAGGACAACCCTGAGGGACATCACACATGACGATGCGGGGGCTAAAGGAAAAGCCGTTGGTATTCATGAAGTACAGACGGTGGGAAAGATAGGATTGGAACCAGATCCTTGTCCTCACCTTTAAAGCCCTCAAAGATCTTACTCCTCCCTACCTCTGCGACCTACTAAAAATTCACCAACGTGTCCGCTTTCTCCGCTATGCAGGCGCTGGCCTGCTCCACACTCCCGGTCCTGCCTGCTCCATTATCGGCGGTCAGGCCTTCAGCTTTTCTGCCCACACCCTGTCAATCTCCATCCTGGAGCCCCTCTGTCTCATCCCCTCCCTTCCCTCCTTTCAAGGCCCATCCCAAGATCTTCCTTTTCGACACTGGTTTTGGTTATCTTCCCTCCTCCATTCCCCTTGCTCTCCACCCCTCTCTGATCCCAACCCGCAGCTTAGGTGCAAACTCCTCACCATCCAGTCCTTGGGACATCCTCCCAATGCAAAAAGTGCTATATAGATGCAACTTTTGTTGCTGTTCTGCAAATCTCCTATTTGGGTGATTTAACTTAGCTTTTCTGTAGATAAATTGCTATGAGATCATTGTATTATGTAGCTATTGTTAAGATTTATGGGTATGTGGATTACATTCTAGTTGCAATTATACCTATTCTTTGAAAAATAATCAACCTCCAACATGCATGGGAATCAAAAGAGGGTAAAAGTTCACGCACTCATAACATCCAGCATTCATAACATCCAGGTTTGACTCTCTGCTTGTTGGCCTCCCCAACTCCTTCCTCCATAAGCTGCAGATTATCCAGAACTCTGCAGCCTGTGTCCTCTCACGCACCAAGGCTCAATGACCCTATCAACCCCATCCTCGCCCAACTCAACTGGCTTCCCATTATACAGAGGATATAGTTCAAGCTCCTGGTCCTCACCTTCAAAGCCCTCCATGGCCTTGCTCCGCCCTACCTCTGCGACCTCCTACCCCCATCAACCTGCCAGTTACGGACTCTCCACCTAGTAGACACAAGCCTATTTAGGTTAACAGACCAAACTCTTTTATAATTTTAAACACTTCATTAGGTCCCCCCACTTAAATGTTTCTTCTCTCGTGAAAAAAGACCCAACCTATCCCAGTCCATCATGATAGCAGTAACATGCCAGCCCCGATATCATCCCAGTAAACCTATACTGTACGCTTCCCATTCTTATTATATCCTCTTACAGTGTGGAGACCAGAAATGGATACATCACTCCGAATGTGACCAAAGTTATGTATAAATTCAACATCACCTCTTTCTTCACTTTTATAATCTATGCCTTCTGGATATAAAGCCCAGGACTCTACTGGGCTTTTTATGGCCTTATCTATCCGTGTAACTACTTTTAGAGATTTGTGAATCCGAATCCCCAGATCCCTTTGCTCCCCTATTCTTAGGTTAAATGGTGGTTTTAGCTGATTAGACTCCAACAGTACCCCAATGCTGTGATCTCCTAGCCTTGACGCTTGCCAACCTACGCTTAAATCTCTCCAAAATTGGGTAAGCAGGATGCGTTCCTCCAGAAAGAGATGGCACATTCCATTCCAATAAATATTTGGGGAATTTCCATGTCTAAGTGGGATGCATGGAATTAGTTTGGATAATCTTAAGCATGGTGATGGGTTTCCGCACTTGCCAGACACCCAGTTTCCGCATGTGCCAGACACCCAACTGACCAAGAAAAAATAGAATGCAAGTTGTTTTATTTCACTATTGTTTGGCATTTCCCAATTTATTAAAAATTGTCGGGGTAACAATAAGGATTATTTTTAAGATGTTCCAGTTGAGAGGGATGAAAGAAATCTGCAAGAAAAAACATTCTATTAAGACATCATGTGACTGCTGCCCAATTATCAAGTTTGTATGCTTCACCAGTGTGCTTTCGTTAGCCCAGTAGTGCTAAATGCAGCATGTCTGACTGAACATTCAGTCAAGCTAAACAGAAAGATTTTTAATCAATGCAGTTTGTGCAAACTACTGTAGATGCCAGGTTCATCTCAGCTATAGGATGTCAGCTTTGTCAAGGGTTATGTTCCCAAGCACAAAGTTTTCAAATGAACAGTTGTATATTTACACAATAATCCAGAATAAAATGAACTTTGCTTTGATAAAATGGCTCTAACATTAAACTACAGTGCTGTTCTTTTCTTGAGGCTCCAAGACAGGGGTGGGCAAAATACGGCTCGCGTGCCAAATCCGGCCCGCTAAATGATTCTATCCATCCCGACATTGTGTCTAGCAATAGAAAAAATTATAGTTCGTTCAGTTCCAGAAAGTCGCATAAATTTCACATTTGAATCTGTGTGGGAACATCAGCCAATCACACTGCTTAGTTGTGCGCACGCTCCCTTAAGTGTTGAAATCAGGCTGAAGTCAGAAATGTAGGGATCGGCAAATATTCAAACACACGCTGGCGGCAACCGTGGCAATACTTTTCACTGAAGAGGTCGTTAATTCTAAATGACTTTATCAAAGAAGCGGAAAGTGGTTCCCGACGGCCGAATATTCAACAAAGAATGAACGTCTAAATAGTTTTTTTTACCAGTGTGGGTGGAAAAGCTGTGTGCTTAATTTGCAAAGAAAGTGTGGCAGTACTCAAAGACTACAACTTGAATCGCCATTTTGAGAGCAAACATGCTTGTAAATATAAGAACATTTCTGCCGAAGAAAAAGGAAAGAAAGCTGATGAGATGGTTGTTCGAACGCAAAAAGTGCAAAGCATTTTCACGAAACAATTTGGGTCCCAGGATGAGATTACAAGAGTGAGTTACGTGACTGCACACAAAATCGCCAAGAACAGGATCTCTGAAGGAGAATTTATAAAGGAATGTATGGTTGACAGTTCAAGAACATTAGCTTGTCAAGGCGAACTATTGTGAGACATATCGAGGATATCTCTGAGAACCTGTAACTGCAGTTACAAAATAAAGTAAGCAATTTTGCACGTTTTTCACTGGCACTCGATGAGAGTTGTGATGTCAAAGACACAGCCCAGTTGATAATTTTTATTTGAGGTATCACCAAACATTTTGAGCTCACAGAAGAATTGGCATCAATGCAGTCAATGAAAGATACGACAACTGGAGAAGATTTTTTGGAAGCAGTAAATAAGTATATCTTAAAATTAGGAGTGAAGTGAAAAAAATTGGTGAATGTGCTCACCAATAGAAGCCCAAATCTGAAAGGCAAAAATGTTTGGTTACTGAAAAGAATTCAAGATCAAGTAAAATAAACAAATCCAGAACAGAATATTGTTTTTCTACACTGCATTATCCACCAAGAGATCCTCTGTAAGAGTGTTCTAAAACTAAGTAATGTCGTGGACACAGTTACGAAAGTGGTGAACTACATTCAAGAGGCAATTTGTAACTCTGCTTGAGGAATTGGAATCCGAGCACACAGATGTTCTGTATCACATGAATGTTGATGGCTTAGTTTAGGAGAAGTCTTGAAAAGAGTGTGGGAACTGAGAACAGAGACTGATTTATTTTTGGACATGAAACAAAAAGATTCGGATTTCCCACAGCTGAATGATGCAAATTGGCTCTCTGATTTAGAATTTGCCGTTGATATCATGGGCCACATGAATGAACTGAATTCAAAACTGCAACGGAAGGGGGCCTTTGTGCACGATTTGTATTGCAGTGTCAAGTCAAAATTATTTATTTTATCGCTCAGATAGGAAACAGGCTGTTCGCCCACTTTCCAACTTTGCAGAAGATTACTGTTTGCGATCAAAGTCTTAAAAAGTATACTCTTCACTACTTGACTTACATGCCAAATTTTCTCACCAGGATTCTCACTCCAGGATTTCAATTTGATCGAAAATGACCTGTCTTTGGTCTCTTCACCTTTCTCATTTGATGTTGACAAAGCCCCATTTGACCTCCAACTCGAGCTTATTGACCTGCAATGTAATCCATTGTTTGGGAATCAATTCAAATCAGTGCCACTTCCCAGTTTTTACACCTCTCTTAATGAATATACCTTTCCAAAAATAAAGGCTCATGCCCGGAGGATGCTTGTGTTGTTTGGATCAACATACATATACGAAGAAACATTTTCTGTGATTAAGTTCAATAAATCAAAACATATATCTGTGATGACTGATGACCACCTTGCAGCAGTCCTCCGCATTGCAACAACGGAGATGATGCCTGACTTCAATTGTCTGGTTAACGCACATCAGCACTTTCATTCTTCCCATTGAGTGAGCTTCTCACATTCCCATCAATATAAATATTGAATAAAATAGTGAATAAATTAATAAATATCGAATAAATGTCTGCTCAATTAATTGTTTTTATTTAACCTAATTTTAATGAATGTTAATTACATACTTTATTTTATGCATGTACAAGTGTAAGACTTGATTTTGAGCTATTATTAAGCATTTACATCTATATTAAGTGTGTGGCCCGCGAAGCTTACCAAAACTCGTGAAGCGGCCCGCCAGCAAAAATAATTGCGCACCCCTGCTCTAAGAGTAAGAGTGGCTTGACCACAGAATACTGAGGCAAAAATTAGTTATGAAAGACTGTTTCAATGTTTCAGCTACAACAACTTGCATTTATACAGCAGAAAGGAACACCGAGGCCCCTGGAGAAATAACAAACTTGACATATCTATTCTACAGAAACAACAAAATTACATTTATAGAGCGCCTTTCACGTCGGGAGGACGTCCCAAAGCGCTGAACAGTCAGATGTTGGGGCCCGAGCATGGAGGAGGGATGGTATAGGGGTGAGGGAAGGCAGAGAGGTGGGAGGGCGACCAAAGGCACGATCGAAGAGAAGGGTCTTGAGACCAGCGAGGCGATGGGACAATGGAGTTCCAGAGTGTGGGGGCAGAGAGGCTGAAAGCCCGGCCACCGATGGTAAGGCGGGTCAGGCGGGAGACATGGAGCAGACCAGAGCCTGCTGAACGGAGGGAGTGGGCAGGATGGTAGGGAGTCAGCAGGTCAGAGAGGTAGGAGGGGGCCTTAAAGGTGAGGACGAGAATCTTGAATTCAATCCTCTGGGGGATGGGGAGCCAGTGGAGTCGGGTGAGGGTGAAACACCAAGAGTTGTCTCCCCACCCTTCTTGGAGAACAGAAATGATCAGATTACCTGTCATAATGTCTTTTTTTCAATACAGCTGACCAAATCAAAAGATCTGCACTTTAATTTGAAAAATGCTGTAAAATTTAAAATAGATTTGTGGCCTCTCTTCACATTATTCCTCACAGAATATATTACTGTACCTTCAAAGTACTGCTGACAGGAAAACTGCACCATAATACTGTTTTAAAATGTTCAACTTATTCATTGCAAGTATTTCTTTCCTTAGGCTCAATACCCTGAAATTGTGGGGGGTGAGGGGTAAAGCCCTTGTGGAGAACTATGATGATCAATATAAGCACTCCAATATGCTTCACATTTGCTCTTTGCCACCAGGCTACACTCCATTACATCAGGGCACTCGTCAGGACTTCTGTTTCGTCAATTTGCTGCTGACAAGTGTTTTCTCCAGCATTTTTAGTGGTAACTAATAAATAACGAGACACTGAGAGGTTTTTTGTGTGCTTCGGGAAGCCAGCTAGTCGGTGTATTGTGCATCCAGAGTATGGCTGTGCTACAAGCATTCTACAACGGGGTATGTTATTGTGGAATCCAATTGTACTGCTGGCTTGCATCATATAAAACAGCGTGGTCTGGCCCGCGGCCTGCCAGGTGATTTTATCCATCCCAAGGCCACTTGCAATATTGCGACTTCCAGAGGAAGGCAGGGCCAGAGGGAGGGGGGGGGGGGGGGCAGAGGGAGGGGGAGGGCCAGAGGGAGGGGGGTGTCAGAGGGAGGGGGGGAGAGAGAGGGAAGGGGGGCGGCGAGAGGGAGGGGGGGGGTGCGAGAGTGAGGGGGGGGCCGAGAGGGAGGGGGTGGCAAGAGGGAGGAGGAGGGCGAGAGGGAGGGGCGGCACGAGAGGGAGGGTGGGCGAGGGGTGGTGGGGCAAGAGTGATTTAATGAGAGAGTGTGTGTCTGTGTGTGTGAAAGGGAGTTGAGAAGCGCTCCGGGACGCTATCCCATGTGAAGGGCGCTATATAAATGCAAGTTGTTGTTGTTGTTGTTGAGAAATGGGAAAGAGACTGTGTGAGAGAGTGAGAGAGAGAGAGAGAGAGAGAGAGAGAGAGAACGGGAGAGAGCGTGATTCAGAGAGGGAGGGAGCAGAGAGAGACTTCAAGAGGAGGGGGAGAGAGAGAAAGTGTGTGAGAGAGCGAGAATGTGGAGGGGGGGAAGAGAGTGATTCAGAGAGAGGGGAGAGTATGAGAGTTCGAGTGAGAGATGGGAGTGGGAGAGATTGAGAAAGAATGTGAGGGAGAGGGGAGAGAAAGAATCAAATAAAGGGAGAACGAGAGAGCAGAGAGTGATTGAAAGAGTGTGAGAGGGGATGCAGAGTGTGTGTGGGAGAGATGGGGAGTGAGAGAGTGTGTGGGTGAGTGTTGAGCGCTGTGAGACGCGTTTCCAACATAAAAAGCTACTGTTTAAATGTTATCTTTCTGGAAAGGAATCATAGAATATTACAGGAGGCCCTTCAGCTGATCGAGCCTCTTTGGAAGAGCTACCCAATCAGTCCCATTCCCCCGCTCTTTCCCCATATTCTTGCGTGTTTTACTTCTCAAGACCTATCGAATTCTCTTTTGAAAATTGTTATTGTATCTCTTTCCACCATCCTTTCAGGCAGTTTTAACAACTCTATGTAATAAAAATTTGTTTCATCTCCCCTCTGGTTCTTTTGCCAGTTATCTTGAATCTACATCTATGGTTATCGATCTACCTGCCAGTGGAAACAGTTTCTCCCTATCTGTTCTGTTCTATCAAAACCCCTCATAATTTTGAACACCTCTATTAAATCTTCCCTTAACCTTCTCTGCGCTAAAGAGAACAATCTTCTCAGCTTCTCTAGTCTCTCCACATAACTGAAGGCCCTCATCCCTGGTACCATTCTGGTAAATCTCTCTGCACCCTCTCCAAGGTCTTAATATCCTTCCTGAAGTGTGATGCCCAGAATTGGACACAATTGAGTATTGTGTTCAATTCTGGAGTAACCAGTGACTTATAAAGGTTTAGCAGAACTTCCATGCTTTTGTATTTTATGTCTCTATTTATAAAGCCAAGGATCCCATACGCATTTTTACCATCTCTATTAACCTGTCTTGTCACTTTCAAAGACGTGTATTGTGAACCCCCAGGTCTCTCTGCTCCTGAACCCCTTTTAAAACTGAACCATTTAGTGTATATTGCCTCTCCCCATTCTTCCTCCCAAAATGCGTCACCTCACACTTCTCTGCATTAAACTTCATCTGCCATGTGTCTGTCCATTTCACCAATCTGTCTAAAAAAACCCCACAAAAACTCAAATAGAGAATCCGGCCCGCGGCAGCCAAAAGGTTGGAACATCCTGATATAAAACATACATGGAGTAAACTCTAACTACTATAACATGGCAAGGGACACAGGTTTAGTAACCCTTAGCTATCTTTTATTTTTAAAAAATACTGTTTACCTCCCCTACCAGCTGGTTTGTAGGGTTTTTATTTTAAAAAAACATACTGTTTACCTCCCCAACCAGAGAGCTTTCTTATTCATTAAGCACAGAGTATAGATTACCAGCATCAATCAGGCAAGTACTCTAATGTCCAACATTAGGCAACTTTTGGCGGGGACTGTTTAATAGTTACTATATTCAAATTGAATAACTAATTTTGTCCCATGAATATTTTCAAGTTCTCTCAGCTGAGAAATAAAATCAATTATTTCTAGTAAACACTATAGAACATACATCTTTAAAGTGCAAATCCAGGAAGGATTAAATAGTTTCACAGTACTTAACACAAACTTGTGGCAGAGTAAATATCTGCCATTTAGTATAAGGTCATATTTGTCAAGTGTCAGCTTGGCTCACCTTGCAATACTTATGCTTCTGAGCTTATAGGTTCAAGGTAGACTGACACGCCAATGCAGTGCAGTGCTTCAGATGAGACTTTAAATTGAGGTTCAACCTGATCAGACGGACAATAAAGATCCTATAGTACTACTCGAAAAGAAGATGGAGTTTCTCCCGGGTTCCTTGCCAACAATCCCTCAGATAAAATTAGTCATTCACTTCACGAACATTGACAAAGTTTCTGTCTCTTAATTATGTAGTCACCTTTCTTCACGCCTATAAGAAAGCTGACAGCATCCCTGAAAGCATTCAAAATATACAATTTTAGCAAGTTACAGCTGAACAATGCAACTTTACTGGTCCGTCTGTATTTGCACAACAAACAAGCACTGACCTGTGTGTAGTAAGCAGAATTGAGATATTGCAGATCTTGCATTATTTTAGATAGAGAACTACAAAACACGTCACAAAACATAATCATCCCCATCACTGACAAGCCCACCAGACCCAGCAATTAAAATTCTCTTATGCTTTCAAATCCTCTTTTGTAGTGGCTGGATAGACAATATTGACCACAACACTAATAATTGCACTGTAACTACATGAAAATTGATCCAGGCAAAAAACTATAAACCCTACATTTTACAATAATCCTTAACTTTAGCCCTATATAACAAACTAATCCTTAAACTGCCATAAACTACCAATGAAATTAAGAACTACTGAAGGAAGATAAAATTTGTTGTTAAATCTGGCACCATCCCATCCACCACAAGATGAACACTGGAATTCCAAGAAATATAACAAATAGGCTACTGAAGAATGCTATTCCAACCAAGCACTGACAGACACTGTACAAATAAGGCATGCAAAGTGGCAGAGATGAGTAGTCTTTTCACAGAATAAATTTCACAATAGCATTTTAGAAAAACTTAGCATTACATTAAATTGTGTTTTCTTACAGGAATTATGGTATCCCTCATCAGCAAAATTAGAAGTGGTAAATCTTTAGAAGATTGGATAGTTTAAGTGATCCTAGAATTGGAAAGTCTTAAGTACAGAAATTGGGTTCACAAGTATTATGTGCATTTGCCACCTAATCTAATCCTACTCTGTTGCTCATTTCCTCAACTCTTTCATATTATTATCTTTCAACCATCTAATTCCCTTTTTAAATAATTTATGGATTTTGTCTCAAAAGTTTGAGGCAGAAAATTCTGCATTCCAATTACCACTCTTTTAATTCTGCCGCTCTTTTAATTCTTTACGTATCCCGTTAAAAGGGAAATGTTTCCTTTTTTAAACTTCATTGTGGCACAGAAAATTGTAACTTCTGGAATGCTCCCAATCAACAATTTCTAAGATTTTGGACAAAATAAAATTTTCCCTCATATTGTATTTCCTTAGTAACTGAAGTGTGATCACACAATGACTCACAAAAACATCTGCCATTTATGCCAAATATTATAAAGTTATAATTCCAGTCATGATTCTGTTGTAATAAAACCACCTTAGAACAATTTCGTAGGGCTTACTTATATAGTTGTGTAAACAACAGATGTTTAATTTCTATCAACTCAATTTTCAACTTCAGGAAACCAGTTTATAAAGAACCACAAAGATGGACCCCATTTGAGACCACCTTTATTAAGTTTCCATTCCAAAGCTATATTGTGGATTTTAAAAGCGAGATGTTAACATTTATTTTTTCTTTCCTTTAAAAACCTATAGATTATTTTCCATATAGGCTTTGGAATCCTTCGGCTGATACAATGCAGGAGTACATCATTTACAACCACAGCACCCTTCACACAAAATAACATTTGTGTAGTGCCTTTCACGATGGGAAGACGTTCCAAGGTGCTGGACAGTCAGGGATTTGGACCCAAACTGGCAGTCGGGTTCGGGGAGGGTGGAGGGCCGGGAGGGTGGCCGAAAAGGAGGGTTTTGATGCGTGCCTTGAAGGAGGCAAGGGAGGGAGGCAAAGGGAATGTGGAATGGAGTTCCATACGGTGGGGGGGGCAGAAAGGCTGAAGGCCCGACCACCAATGGTAGGACAGGCCGGGGGGGGGGGGGGGGGGGGGGCGTGCAGCAGACCAGAGCCTGCTGAGTGGAGGGAGCGGACAGGCTGATATGGGGTCAGCATTTCACAGAGGTAGGGTGGGGCAAAGCCGTGGAGGGCCTTGAAGGCGAGGACTTTGAACTCTATCCTCTGGATACATTCTCGGGAGTGCTTTAGAATGGGGGAGCTTTGCGCCGAGCCAGGAAGGAAGGAAAGGGACTGTAGGTTTGATGTAATAATAATAATAATAATAATAATAATCCTTGCATTTGATATAGCGCTTTTCACGTCGGGAGGACGTCCCAAAGCGCTTCACAGAATATACTGTAAAGTGAATTGACTGTATATCTGTGGGCGAACGCGGCAGCCAATTGCGCACAGCAATGTCCCACAAACAGTCGTAGATTGAAAATTATTATTGTTTTTGGTTTTGGAGGGATTATTATTAGGCTCTGTGTGGAGTAAGGAAACTTGCCCAAGGTTTCGCCCTCTGCCTGGAATTGAACTCAGGTCTCTCACTTGCAAAGCGAGTGCTTTAACCACTGAGCTACAGGACTCCAAATGTACTTTCATAGAAGTAAAATTCCAATACATAATTCTTTTTTTTTAGTCAATAGTTAATCTGCAATTGCAATAGATAGTTTATTTGCACATTAAATGTTTAAATTTTGTATTGAATTTAAATTATACCTCCTTGAAAATATGCAAGGTCAGGACAGTCAGATCAGAGCAAAAATCAAGCTCAGCTGGTATCCTGGCCAACAATCTCCCCCCACCAAAAAATTGGTCTTTCAATTCATGGCTGTTTCTAGGAGCCTGCTATATGTAAATTAGCTGCCGTGTTCCCCCACAAAACAGTTATTCCACTTTAGTGTATCCTGTGAAGCAGTTTGGGATGTCCTCCTGAAATGAAAGGAGCTATACCAAATGCAAAAATTATATTACGGTAAAACTCATATCTTTCGTGACCATAACATTTAATATGATTTACAAGAAGTTAAAATTGCCTTCTATGCAAACTTGTATGAGTGGTATAAATTCGATCAATAATCTACACCTCGCAAGCATAGTTCAATGTAGCCGATAAGTGTGCATGCGGTACTTCTTCACTGCAGCTGGAATGTGAGCCGCATGTGGAACTTCGTCGCTGCAGCCCGTAAGTGCGCACTTACTGTCAAGTGTTGGAATCACATTGAATCATGGGATATGAGGTTCTTCTGCGCATGCGTTGATGGATATAGCCAACGCTTTCCGCAATTCAATGCAGCTGGCCGGTAAGTCCCCATGCGTCAACAGTATGCAATTCAATGCAGCGGGTAAGCGGGTAAATAAAGGATAAGGGAGCGGAGTTACGAGTTAGGAGATGATTGATTCGACTAGTACAAAGAAATCTTAAGCAGTTTTGTTAGGAAACTGAATAATAATAATCTTTGCATTTGATATAGCACCTTATCATGTCTTCGAGACACCTCAAAGTGCTTCACAGAATATACTGTAAAGTGAATTGACTATATTTTGTGGGTGAAACACGGCAGCCAATTGCGCACAAACAGTCGTGAATTGAGTGCCCGAATTATTATTTTTTGGGGAGGGATTACTACCCCCAGAAAAGTGATCCGCTAATCAACTAACAACCGGCTTCTTACTGCTAGGTGAACAGAGGCGTGTGGAGCAAGGAAACTTGCCCAACGTTTTGCCCTGCCGGGAATCAAACCCAGGTCATCTCACCTGCCAGGCGACTGTTCTAACCACCAAGCTGAATGGGATTCAGATGGATGTACATAAATAAGACTTGCACTATATTATATCGAACACTTCTAATCGGCTTCTAGATGGGCGACAATGGTGTTATTCAATCCTGTACACTATGTTTCTAAGGTTTTGGAGGACTAGTAGTTTCAGATAGAGGAAATTTGACACTAGTACTGGTGAAGTTATTCCTTAGTTTTCATTAAACAAGGGAACACATTCCATCTAGTTTACAAATAACTTCCTCTGATTCAAATCCCTATGACACCTCCCACCAAGCATCTGTTTCTTGTTAAAGGACAGACTGTTTTCTCTTTTTCTATGAAATCGTCAGCAATGCAAAAAGGAATTTTTGGAGTTAGATTCAGCTGGTTGACCTCACAGCTAAGTTTCAAGTCCATTTTAAAGTCACACCCAGGATTTCACATCTGAGCTGGTAAACATCTGGTTTCATACAGACAGAATTGTCAGGCTTCATCTGCTTAAATCCAGCACTGCTTAAATAACTTTATTCATGCCAAAACTCATAGCTAGCCACTTACAGCAGTAAGATAAATATTGAAATAAAAGTTCATTATAACTATTTCTATCTTCTGTATGTACAAAACTACATCCCTAGAAGTGGTCCTTACAGTTAGGAATATTGTTTTTGGTCCCAATATTTTGTTGGGATTCAAAGAGAAAATGAAAAGGTTTGGTTTTATAACAGATGTGGCAACAATTATTTAGGGTCTTTCTTTCTCAAAAGGGAGTAAGGCAAGATTGTACATGGTCACCCATTCTATCCAATGCACTCATCAATGATAGATGACATTAGAGGGACAGGCTTGGTTCTTTTCTAGGCAGTTCCTAAAGAATTAAAATAATATTATGTTGGCAGACTCACCAGAGGATTGTGTGTGCTGCACTCACCATCTTGAGCACTGGGTCACTCATTTGGACCCAATGGTAGGTGCCCCCAAGTGTGGCATTATGGTTTTGCACCGCCTGGTAGGTGACCTTGAAGATATCGAATGGAAGTTACAAGTAGCATCCATCTAAACATTTAATTGTCATCAATATCGGGTGTTTGTGGTGAACGTTAACTTTTGCTTTCACGTGCCCTTTGGGATCATGTTGAGAAAGGACAAAGAACACTCCTTTTCATATTCCTTCAATGACAACAAAGTCCCAATATAGGTTAAGTTTGTTTGTCCCATCTGTCTGTTCAGATGGATGTTAAAGATCCCACAACACTATTTAAAAAGAGATGGGAGCTTCACTCGGTGTCCTGTCCAACAATCTCCCATATAAAACTACTCATTTACTTCATAACTTTTTGAGGGACATTGCTGTACAAAAACTGCCTGCTGTATTTGTTTTAAATACATAAGACTTTGACAATGTGATGGCAGTATATCAAACGAAAAGACTATTACAATATACTTTCAAATCCCTTTAATCACTGGTACTTCCCTACCTCTCCAACCTGCTTAGTCCCTAACCTACTGCTCGCTGCTTCCGGCCTTCTGCATGTCCCTCGTGCCCTCTGCTCCACCATCAGTGGCCGCGCTTTCAGCACTACGCCCTGAAACTCTGGAACACTCTTCCTGTATCCCTCCGTCTTTCCCCTTCCTTCCCCATCCTCAGGTCCATGCCTACGGTCATCTTCACCCTCAAAATGCACTTGTCAGATGTCTAAAGTCCAATATAATACAAAATTACATTTGTAAGGTGCCTTTCATGTCAGGAAAACGTGAAAGTCAACAGTTGACTATATTCGGATACGGGAGTGGGGGTGCGGAGGAGGGGTTTGGGTTAGTTGGCTAAGAGAAGACAAGTAGAGCGGACTTGGGACAGAGCTGGCTGCAAGTTGCTGTGCTCAACAATCAAATATCAGAACCGAGTTGGTATTCTGTGGCTGTCTCGATATTTCTAGACCCTGAGTCAGACAGGTCCATAATTCTGCAAGGCACTTGATCACAGATCAGGCAGCCCAGCTCATTAAGAACACTTACAGGCACAGACAAGGGATTCTTCCCACTCAGCTGGACTGTTAACCCTGCAAGCCAAAGCTGTAATGAGTAGGATGGTCCTAGCTGAACAAGCCGTGGGAAACTTTCTAGACAATATTCACGATGGTAAGATATGTAATTTTAACTCGTTAACCAGTTTGTTGTTTGGAAAGCAAGGTACATCCCTCTGGGGAGTGAGTGCGCACTCCATTCCCAACAAAAGGAAATTTCCATACAATATGGATTCCATACATATGATATGTTAAGTATTAAGATACTCTTAAGCACAGCGATGGATTTCCTCATGTGTCATACACTTATTTGAGCCAAATAAAATATTTAGGGTGCCATTTTTCCTTTAAATGCCCTGCAACCAAAATGTAATAGTTTTATAACGAATTATCTCTTTTTAAAAATCTCATGTGATGATTTTCTTGAAGTTTTAATCTAAGATGGGGTTTAGAAGAATGGTCTAGGACAGGTAGTTGATCCACCGTACGTATCATCTGAGGACTTATTTCAATGCCATATAAAAGTTTCAAACTTTACCAGAAAACTTCTGACATTGAAAAATTTTGACATGGCCTGGAAGTTCATTTAAGTCTCAATCCTCAGCATGCCTTTTGTGACATGTAGAAAACATTGAAATACACATGTATAGCACAGAAGGCGACCATTTATCCCATCCCGTCTAAACTGGCTCTTTAAGACCAATCCATTTAATCTCATTTATCTGCCTTCTCCTCATAGCCCCCGCCCTACCAAGTAATTCTTTTTAAGATATCGATCTAAGTCCCTCTGGAAAGCTAATATGGATTCTGCTCCAATCACTTTTGGGCACTGCAGGACATTCTATTTCTAACTACAGTGGAAGCCAGTTAAGATGGACACATCGGGGCCATTTGTCGGACTAATCGGCATCCGAGGTTAACCAAAGTTCCATTACTTCTTCCTGTCCAGCAGAGGCGCAGTGCCTACTCCCAACCATTGCCGCTCCCATTGGACAGAAAGGGGACCAATTAGCAGTGACTCCAAGGTGATTGACAGCCTTGGAGCACTTTGTGAATGAATGGGAAACTCGAGAAACAGAAGACGCGAGTGAATACATTCAGCAGCGACCAGTACAGCATTTTGTCTGAATCAACCAGATTGTTGTACGAATTAACATATTTAAAACAGATAACAATACAATTGAATCGGGACCGGGTGTTTTATGCAATTTACCTGGTGTCCAAGCTTAACTGGTGCCCGGTTAAAGCGACTTCCACTGTATCTCTACATATATTTTAAAAAAACTCAATCTACCCATTGCCAAATATCTTAAATTAATACACTCCAGTCACTGACTATGGAAATAATTTCTCCCCATATACGCTATTAAAACCCCTCATAATTTTAAAGACGTCTATCAGGTGCCACATCAACCTTTTCCCTCCCAATAATAATAATCGTTACATTTGCTATATTACCTTATCACGTTGGAAGGACAATTCACAGGATTTACTGCCAAATGGAGTGAAAACCAGGCAGCACAATTGCACACAGTAATGTCCTAAAAACAGTGAAGAAATGAATAACTAATTCTTTTATTTGTTGGATTGCTGGCCAGGAGACCGAGAGAAACTCCCTTCTCATTTCAAATAGTGCCGTGGGATTTTTAATTTCCACCCGAACAGGCAGATGGGACCTCAGTTTAACATCTTATCTGAAAGACGGATGAAAATAAAAATAGGTCCAGTTTCTGCTCATAGCTCAAATCACTCAGCCCTGGTATCATTTCAGTAAATCTTTTCTATATCCTTACTAAGGCACTGATATCCTTCCTGAAGACAGTTGACCAAAACTAGATGCAATACAATATTGGTGTTAACCAATAATTTATGGAGGTTAAGCATCTTGCCTTCCTAGATGGCCCATTCTGGAGTGATCTGGATAACCAATTTATGCTTGGAAGGGGTCCTTGTGCAAGCACTACACTGGCTGAGCTGGACTTTGGCTATGAAACTAATGTTCTTCTACAACATAATCTCCTCTTTCCCCGACCCCCACCCAAGATTTTAAGAAAAATGTGTTAATAAAAAGTAACTTATTAAAATCACATAGCTAATGTTTTTAACAATGTAGCAATACAAATTATAAAATTAATCAAAGTTTTAATTATGAAAAGAAGTGTACCTTTTATTAGCAGTAAAATATACGTATGGCAAAATGCAACCTGGAACTGTAGCCAGCCAGAAATTCATTGGGGAATGGGAAGAATCACACATGTAATTGTATAACACCCACAGATTAAATACAATTTTTCTGATCCAATGTAAAAATTGAGTACAGATAGCAAAAGTATATGCAAACATATCATAAATATATGACACTACTTTTCAGATAAATGGCTTTCAATGAAGATTTTTGAAAGGTTGCATAATTCAATTACACAAATACAATCACAACCTAACAAATGCTCAATTCTTCTGCCTAAACAGACAGCCCAAACAAGTACAGTGATGAGAACTACTAACAAAGCTGCATTTGACAGGAAATGCTTGCTTATGTAACCCTTCTATCCATCTGACAACATTGATTTGAATTACTGTCAGATGGCATCAAATCAATTTTCTTCCACATCAGATGTTTTCCATGAATATAAGATGAGGTAATTAAAAGATACTACAAATTAAACTGGAATAAAACTTAAGTTATTAGATTTAATTATTGGATTTAAATACAATTAAAATCTGTGCTTCCAGAAAAACCTGGGAAGTAAATTGTATCTTGAAAATATTATATTCAGCATGCACCATAGAGCAGACACAAATATTGCTGTCTGGGATAAAGGAGTTCTAAGCATTCTCGCCTAAGAGTCAGAAAGTTGTAGGTTCAAGCCCCTCGGTGATCCTTTGCCAGTTCAGTTGAACTCTGTGGTTCAACCTACAATGGTAAAGGATCCCATGGAAAAATGCTACATTCAAATAAATCAAAATGAACTTGTGCATATCCTGTTTCGATACTCTTAAGCATAGTGGTGTTTCCACATGTGTCAAATACCCAGCTGACCAAAATAAAAAGTTTAAGAGAAGGGTGTTTCTCCTGGTGTGCTGGCCAACAATTCCTCAAACAAAATTGGTTACTCCCTTCATGAGCATTTGAGGGACATTGCTTTACGTCACTGCAAATGGTTGCTGTGTTCGCCCAGAAAACACACACCCGATCACTTTACAGTACATCCTGTGAAGCCCTTTGAGATGTCGTCCAATACTTGAAAATAGAAGAATGTTCCTCCCAATATCATGGCCATAAATCCCCCAGATTAAAAATTGATCAACCACTTCATATCTGTTAGGCATTACTGTGGGCAAATTGGCCATTACACTCACCTAGAAATACAGTGATGACACTTCATAGTAAAATACTGTGAAGCAATTTGAGACAGTGATGACATGATAAGGTGCTATATGAAAGGATAATTATTATTATTACTAGAATATTTACAGGATGCTGACAAGTAATCAGAGTAAGAATTATTTTTTCTAAATGCTAGAACTGACTAGTCAACTAAGCCAAAACAGAATAATGTAGTACAAGAATGGAAATAACAAGCAACCATTTCTCCACAAAGGGGCGTTTCTCGAACGGTTTAGATAAATAGCATTACTAATGTTGGCTTCTCCATCAAAGAAAATCTGAACTCAAAAGGCGAAGCCTTGTTCAATAGAAATACAGCTGGAATTAAATGGCCCAGACCATTTGCTGGAGAACCTCAAGACAGAATTGCGAAAGTTTGATTTATTTGAATGTAGCATTTTCCATGAAATAAAGGGCATTAGAAAAAACATTCCGATCTCATAAACTCATTCTATGCTCCCCTATAAAATATAAAACTGTAATGAATTTTAAAAAAGACTAAATGATACGGATACCAAAGTTCATATCCAACCATGGTCAACAAATGAGGTGTCATTAAAAAAAAAGTTACTAGTACTTTGAGATGAAATGTTTTCGAACCAACCTAATGAAAGTGAAAACTTCAAAAAGAAAACATAATGACACGTACATTAACATGGAAAAAACTAAATTAAAAATCAATTAAAAATCATCCAGAAAATTTCAGTTGGTAAAGCATAGTCCACTTTGTGGAGCTGGTGCAGAACCTAGTTGCTTGTTTGAGTCACAACTATTTTTTAAACTCTACATTCGTGCTGACCAGCTCAGTTTTCCTCCACAACCAAAATATCACCTGCTTCTGCCACTACATCATCCCTTGGACATCAAGACTCTCACCCATCTACTTAGAATATCCAAGTTCAATTACATCTAGTTCTTCCCTAGACAAGCTGCAGACTATCCAGAACTCTGCAGTTCGCAACTTCCCTGCACTCAACTCCAGGTGCCTCTCACCCAATCTTGTTCGGCTCCAGAACTCTTTGTGGATCACATTCAAGACTCACTTTTAAATCCTTCCATGGTTTTCCCCCACCCTACCTCTGGGACACCCTCAAACCAAACCGATCTGACTGCTACCTTCATTCAGCAAGCTGAATCACCAGATTGCTTCATGACCCCTGTCCTACCCATCCCAGTCTTGGCCGCCTGGCTGTCAGCCCTTCTGCCCCCATTCTTTGGAACTCCATCCCCGAGTCCGACTTTCTCCTTCGCTCAACTCTTTCAAGGTCTGTCTCAACACCTACCTCTTGACCCACACTGTATCATCTTTCTCCTCCCATCCTTCCCTCAAGCCAGGATTCTTAAGCACTTTGGGGATGTCATCCTGACATGAAAGGCATTTTATAAATGTAAATTTATATAGTATTTTATTTTGCAATGTAAACGCATCTCAAGATTTGTGCATCATCCTGACTCATTTGGTAGCACTCTTACCAATGTAATGCTGGGTAATGTCGGAGATGGCGTACTTCGGACGTTAAACCAAACTCCCGGCCGCCTGCTCAGGTGGACTTTACATATCCCATGGCACTATTTGAAAAAAAAGAGTTTTTCCTGGTTGCCCGGCAAACAATCCCCAATAAGATTGGTCATTGACTCCATGGCCGTTTGTGGGCTATTGCTGTGCACAAATTGGCTACTGCATGTGCCCACAAAATAGTCACTATTTTTTCCAGTAAATCATGTGAAGCACTACGAGATGTCTCAGCAAAATGATAATAATAATTCTTGCATTTGATATAGCACCTTATCACGTCGGGAGGACGTCCCAAAGCGCTTCACAAAATATACTGTGAAGTGAATTGACTGTATATTTTGTGGGCGAAACCCGGCTGCCAATTGCGTACAGCAGTGTCCCACAAACAGTTGTGGATTGAGTGACCAAACTATTATTATTTATTTATTGGAGAGATTATTACCCCCGGAAAAGCTATCCGCCAACTGACTAACAACCTGGCTCCTACTTACTGCTAGGTGAACACAGGCATGTGGAATAAAGAAACTTGCCCAACATTTCGCCCTGCCAGGAATCTAACCCAGGTCGTCTGGCTTGCGAGGAGGCGAGTGCTCTAACCACTAAGCTACAGGACTCCACTATACAGAACGATATAAAGCTCTATATCAAATGCCACGATCATTATAAGACGTGATACTGAGCCACACCCAACTGGCTATGTCCAACAACTGGCATTTATATAGTGCCCTTCATGTGGGGTACCATCTCAGAGTGCTGAGCATTGGCAGAGCCTGAAGCCAAACCATGAGGAGGGAGGTGACAGTAAGCAAGTTCAAAGGGAAAGCTGTATATTGACTTCTGCGTTCCCCTGTACATGTGCAGTCACTTAACATCACAAACTTTATGAATTGCTTTGAAACAGCCATGAGTTATGGATGAACGTGTGGATGGCAGTATTGCTGAAGGAATAATTTTCTACAAAAACAGAATAGGCAGGATAATCAGAAAAATGGAATATGCAGGACAATCGGATTTCTGTGCCGCCCACAGTACAGAAACAGCCCTGGTCAAAGTGACAAATGACATTTTGTCCATCTGCAACCAGGGCTCCCTCTGCCTCCTTGTCCTACTCGACCTCTCTGCTGCTTTCGACATCGGTGACCATTCTATCCTCACCCACCACCTCTCCTCTCACCTCAACGGCGCTGTCCTTGACTGGTTCAGATCGTATCTCACACCGCCTGCACTTCATCTCCTCAAAACGGTTTCTCCTCTAGCCCCCACACCATCTCATGGGGCGTTCCTCAGGGCTCTGTCCTTGGGCCCCTCCTCCTCAATATCTATATGCTCCCTCTTGATGACATCATCCACAGACATGGGGTCAACTTCCACAGTATGCAGATGACACCCAACTGTATCTCTCTGCCTCCACCCTTGACTCCAGGACCACTGCTGTCCTTATAGAAGGATGTAGACTTCCTGATTTGCTTTTTTGTGGAAGAAATATTGATGTATTAGAGCGGAATGAAATGAGGAAAGGGAAGCCAATAAATATTTCATTTAGCTATTGCTATAGTATGTGGAGTACGCAACTGAAAAGGTGATTGGTGTTCAATCAGATTTAAATGGATGCTCCGTCGAGTATTTCTTAACCATCTGCAGTAATGTGATCAGTCAACCATGAACTTTATTTCAATTAAATACACTAAATGCATTTATTGAACTCTGTGCACTACACTAATTGCCTGACTAGAATGTTTTACTTAGGATTAATGAAGTGTAGCTCTGGTACTGTGTAGATCTGTGTAAACGTTAAAAGAAAGAACTTCTAATTATTCTTAGGTTTTCAAATAGTTACCTTTTTTTAGGGCAAATGTGGCTTCCATTTGCACCAACGAGGCCCAGCAAACAGCTATGAGGTGAATGATAAAAAATAATCTAGAGGATTGTTGGCTCTGACACCATGAGAAACCAGACTGAAATATGCTTCATCTAAAAGAAGGCACTACCAACGATGCATTGCACTGGATATATCAGCCTAGGTATGGGTCTTGAACTCACAACTTTCTGACCCAGTTGAAAGTGCTATGAAATGAGCCAACAAATTTTATTGTAAGTCTCAGTTTTAAAATACTTGCTGGAAATGTATTTAATGATGGGTATCCTTCCCATAATTAACACTGAGGTTGCAAAACCCTGATAACCCCTCACCCCAAATAAACTTAATAGAGCTGACAAGTTATCCAAAGTACCATTGTTATTAGCCATACTGTATTTGGCTGTTTTATTTAAAATTAGCATGGACACTGATACATAAGCATTTTATCATGCAATATGCACGAGTAGAGTATTACCAGTGAAGACATTGATTTTATTACCCAATACAACCACATAAGATATTTAACTGAATATAAAATTAGGTATCAGTATCCACTACCAAATGCACAAGCGGGTATTCAAAATTGACGCAAGAAAGAAGTTTCTAAATTTCTTTATTCAAAATGCTCACATAAGTCTTTTAAGACATTTAGCTCATACACGGATGGACGCAAACAACTGAATAAGACACATACAGGATACTGAGCAATAATTGATATATTACTACATGGATACATAAACTGCAAGCAGGCCAAGTGTTGGCCAAGAAGAGATAAAATGACCTTATCTTAGTTTCCCATCTAATCATTAAGTGTAATCCTGGGTACTTTATACCTTGTTGCAACTGCAGATTTGCTTTTTCCATTGACCAGTTATCAGAGGTATTTTATGAGCAAACACTGTCTTTAAAGTGAAAACCTGACAAGTTACAAGATATCCAGGGTGACTAGTTATTAAAGGATCATAATTAAGATTTCTTATGGGAAATAGCCAGGATATTGAGCAAGTGATAAGTTATGTGTCGACAACTTATCCCCGTGGCAAGTTATCAATTTCACTGTGAATTAATAGAATGCAAGGTAATCTATTGATAACCAAGTTACTTACGTTTTGAATAAGACTTTTTTAAAAGAATATTTACAATTGGTAATTCATATATTGGTTATCATGAATGAGCATTGTTTGATGCTGCATGGGTAAGAAATTAAAAGGAATCTGTCCTATTGTGTTCATGAAGCACCAAAATATTTTCTGAGTCAACAGCAAAACACAATTCCTTAACTGTATACAAATGGGAGTGTTTTGACAATTTGTTGTTTTGACAATTTATTATTAATAATCTTTGAGTTGAATATAGTGCTTTATCATGTCATCAAGACGTTGCTAAGTGCTTCACAAGATATACTGTAAAGTGGATTGACTGTATTTTGTAGGCAAAATATTCAAAATAACTTTGCACCTCTTTGGACATCTTTCAGCTACAGGGCTCAGCTTGATTTCCGATTTCCAAACGTTAAAAAAAATCCTTGTAGTTGACATTGCACCCTATCACTTTGAAATGCCTCAAGGTTCTTCTGGTTTCCTTTGGAACCTAGATTCCTCTTCGTATATACCCTGCATAATAACCCAGATCAGCTCCTCTGTTCATTTCACTTCAACCCCTGCAAATCAATTTTCCAATTAAAGATCATAGGTAGAAAACCAATTTAACTGGAGGATTATTGGCCAGGACACCAAGAAAAACTTAAATCTTACATCCATCTGAACAGGTACACGTGACCTTGGTTTAAAAGTCTCATCCTATGGATGGCACGTTCCTTCAATGCAGCATTGGAGTAAAGTGCATTCCTCCAGGAGGCTAGGTAAGTAATAGGATTGATCTGGAGTTGCATGTCAGAGTACACTAAGAGCTTAAAATCCTTGTGATGGGGTTTGAATCCCTTTAACATCTCTACTACCCAAATATCTGTCCATCTCAGTTTTGAATATCCCATTGATTCCATATCTACTGATCTACATATCACTAAAATCTAACCAAAACATCCAGCATGTATGAGTGACCTACTCACAATACTCAGTGCAACCCCTAAATAATTCAGCTCAAATAATATCCCAGTAGTTTAACAAGCAATGCATATGTTATTCATATGAAAAAAAATTAAAACCAACCAATGATGCAGTTAGATGATCACATTGTTCTGAAGAGCTTTATGTGTTATTATTTGGCAATAGGTCTTTTCTACTTTAGGATCTGAATAAATTTTTTTTGGAGACAACAGAATTATCACAATTTCTTGGATTGTTCAATAATAAGATCAAGAATGTTCTGCAAATCCTCACACCAGAAGGAAGAATATGTCTAAAGTATTTTTTCCAGACAAACCATGGATAACGTGAGACATTCCAATATGTATCACAGAAGTCAATCACAGGGCATCCACAGAGTGTCAGTGGGCAATGAAGTGGATTAACATGGATGGCAATATTATTGAAGGAATCAATCTCCTATAGTATTATACAGAAATTGCCAGACAACATGCAACTCCAGATTACATTAGAGGAGGCTGGAAGCTTCTCCAGGGTCTGATAAAGTATAAAGCAGATTTTCAATAATGCACTACCAATTAATAAAAATAATAATTCTTGCAATTGTGCCTTTCATCACTGATATATCTTAATGCTTCACAAGATAAAGTAGAACTGTATATTTTGTGGGCAAATGTGTCACGTGTCGAACTCCTAATCCTTATCAATCCTATTATTTACCCAAACTCGGGGGGGGGGGGGGGGGGGGGGGGGGGGCTGGAGGGAGCGAGGCAATAAATAGTTACTCATCTTAATCTATTGCCCTGAACTTAGCCTGTGCAATGAGCTACATTTCCTTGTTGTTTTATTTTTGATCTGTTGCATTAGATTTGTGTAAACCATGACCATCCTTTGTAAGGATAGACTATTTCCATTTCATTATAGTATATATTGTCTTCAGGTGTACGTTACAACCATTGCTTAATATCCAGCATGAATTTGGTCTTATCCTTTGTCCCTGAAGAGATATTGCTTGTTTCTTTCACATTCCAGTTGATTTTCTGCCAATTCACATTTTTGGGAAAAGATATTTAGCCATGGGGGAACTGTCTGGTGAAATGTGGTCTAAAAGCAGTCTCTCAAGGCTTCTAGAGCAGGAATCCATACTGTCTCATCATTCGGTGAAGTTAAATTAATTTTGAAGTAGGAGACTTCCATTGAAGCTTTCAAATCAGACACGTTTGTCCCAAGGCAAATTTGGAGATCGTCTTGTGGGCAGTGATGTTGCCAGAGTTTCTGAGGTGAGTATAATTAGATGAGACAAAATTGCTTTCTTTGCATTAAAAGGATGAAATAACAAACAATTTGTGTAAACCATGGCCAACCTTTGTAAGGATGGAGGACTATTTTCATTTCATTATAGTACCAGTGGTTACTGGGAAGGTGATATCCTGGATAACGCGACTTGAAGGCAATGAATAATAATAATAATAATCCTTGCATTTGATATAGCGCTTTTCACGTCAGGAGGACATCCCAAAGTGCGTCACAGAATATACAGTAACGTGAATTGACTGTATATTTGTGGGCAAACGCGGCAGCCAATTGCGCACAGCAATGTCCCACAAACAGTCGTAGATTGAAAATGACCAATTTATTATTGTTTTGGGTTTTTGGAGGGATTATTATTAGGCTCTGTGTGGAGTAAGGAAACTTGCCCAAGGTTTCGCCCTCTGCCTGGAATTGAACTCAGGTCTCTCACTTGCAAAGCGAATGTTCTAACCACTGAACTACAGGACTCCAATGGATGCATATTTGCTGTCCTCGGTTGCTAATAATAAAAATTTAGGAAATACAACCGACAATGGCAAAATTCCTGTGTTATCAATTGTTAATTTATCGCGGTTAGTAGCATTTGCCTCAGAAAGTTCAGACCCTCACTTCAACGCAGAATGTGAAACCGTTGCATTGTCTGAGGTGCCATTCTTCAGATAAATAGTAGATGGATGTTAAAGATCCCACGGCACTGCTCAAG
Organism: Callorhinchus milii; assembly: GCF_018977255.1. Taxonomy (NCBI): domain Eukaryota; kingdom Metazoa; phylum Chordata; class Chondrichthyes; order Chimaeriformes; family Callorhinchidae; genus Callorhinchus; species Callorhinchus milii. The sequence continues at coordinate 29,984,153 of NW_024704744.1, read as the reverse complement.
CGAAGGGTGTTTCATCCCAATGTCCTGACCCACAGTCCTCCATATGTATCAGCCTGGCTGGGGGTGGGAGGAGGGTGATCAAAGGCACGGTTGAAGAGGAGTCTTGAGATGAGTCTTGAAGGAGACAAGGGAGGGGGCGAGGTAGAGGGACTGCAGGATGGAGTTCCAGAGGGCAGGGGCAGGTGGCAGAAGGCCCACCCACCAAAAGTGGAGCAGGCAATGTGGGGGATATGAAGCAGGCCGGAGCCCGCTGAGCGGAGGGAGTGGGCAGGATGGTAGGGGGTTAAGAGGTCGCAGAGGTAAGGGGGAGCAAGGCCATGAAGGGCTTTGAAGGTGAGGACCAGGATCTCTGAGTGATGGGAAGCCAGTGGAGTCGGGCAAGGATGGGGGTGATAGGGTCACGGAGCCTGGTGCGGGACACAGACTGCAGAGTTCTGGATGATCTGCAGCCTATTGAGGGAGGAGTTGGGGAGGCCGACAAGCAAGGAGTTTGCGTAGTCAAGCTTAGTAAGGTGGAGTGTGCATCCATGGATGGTGGTGTTGTCAGCCCCTGAGGTGTGGAGCTTTGACAGGAGCCAATTAGGAGGGCCTCGGTCTTGTTGATGTTCAACTAAAGAAAGTTACCCTAAAAATATTACTTTAGTACCATTCATAAATCAGATATCTGTATTAATGCTCACCACAACAAAACATGACAAAACTTTTATCACAACATGAGCGTTTTGTGATTTTCAACAAAGCATTTTCATTTGCGACATACCCATTTCTTCCCCTTCAGTCCCAGAGAGCTCATCGTAGATCAGGGGAAGAAGCATCTCCTCCACAGTGAGCTTCCTCTCCTCAAAAAGCATTTCTCTACACCTCACTTTCTTTGACCTTCCTCCAAAATAACAAAGTACAATATTTAGGGAAACTGACATTCACAAGGTGAGTTCTGACATTCACAAGGCAAGTTTCTCAGCATCCTTGGCCTGTGTGATGACTCAGCTGAACATTTACATATGTGAGAAATCACATTGGAAGAAGACACTAATAAAATGACACTTTCCCCATTAGTAAACACATACATTATAAAGCACTTCCGTTTGGTAGGGCTGACCACATTCACCCACTGATTTTGACTTTCTTGGCTTCTCTTCTGATGCCTCTTCTATCAATGCGGCCAGCCATACAAGAAAGACAGATCAATGAAGCTCCACAACAGCCCCCACTATTATAATCTGTGCCCACTCAGAGATGCCTCGCTCTCAGGTCATTAGCCCCTCATCTTCAGCACCTCCATTTGTGTTGGGGTTCATGTTTTCACCATATTTTCCTACTGAAATCAGAGTTAAAATACATCTAGACATGTTCTTGATGCCAATAACTGGTCATTGACAGTAACCTGTGAGTAACTTCTTTCTGATTGGCCACAATGATGTTCAATTCAGGCTGGAATTCATCAGGATTACTATTCCCATATAAATTTATTTTACAATTTCTAAATTAAAAACACAAACTTTTTCAGAGTAAATCCAGCCATTAGTTCTTTTTTTCTGGTTTGAATCTGAAAACAGTCACACTAACAGTTGCTTATCTCTGATAATATTAATAATATTGTATCAAGTCATTGAGATGTCTCAAAGCACTTCGCAGAATATACTGTAAAGAGGATTGACTTGACATTTTGTAGGCGAAACACGGCAGCCAATTGCAGATAATACTGCCCGTTATTATGAAAAGATCTTGAAGAAAAAACACTGATCCGAAATGCCAAATATGCCTTCAAGCACCACAAACAGTAGACCACATATTGTCATCAAGTCCAGCCATAGGGCCACTAGAATACCTGAATCGACACAATGTAGCTAAGTATATCCATTGGACAATCTGTAAACACTTTGATATTGATGTAAACATCAACTGGTGTGAACATCAACCAACAAAAGTGACATCACAATAATCTGGGACTCACAAGTGCATACAGGTGAACAGTAATCGGTAGTAAACTAGATAACCCGCTGCCCCACTCCCAAAGGGATGACAATGTACGAAATACGGAATTAGAGAAGATCAGAAAAAATGTTGACCTACAAATTGAATACATGTAGTAGGACAATCATACAGTAGTTCATATAAGCATTGGTACAACTGGAACTGTTAATAAGACAATTCAGAAATGGCTTGACAAGATATTCTGTACAAAATGTCCACCTGCTGCAGAAAGTAGTTAATTTTGAAAGTTCAAATTTACTAAGAAAAGTAATATCCATTCATGGTGTAATATAGCAGTGTTGTTGGTCTGGCTGGCCCAATAGTGAAAAACACTTAGAAACACTTAAGTGAAGTAATATATGAACCATTTCTGGGACATAGCTAACAACTGCAGATAATTTAAACTACTGAGTCTGCAAGAAATATTAGCAGTTTATAGCAAACAAATCAGACTGGTTTGTTTAAGTTAAAACTTTCCAAAACACAAAACCACAACTTTTATATTTTCAAAAAGCAAGGTAAAAATTACAGAGCAACCTTTTCACTTCCTACAGTAAAATGTAACCATTCTGCTTTGTAGTAAATCACGTCACATCATGTCACGTCTGCCCAAATTTGAACATCTGTTCAAATAATAAACACTACAAAAACACTAAGCAATTCAGCTTCATCTGCACATTATGTACATCTTCCTATCAAAGAGGACCAGTCACTGGCCGCAGGAACTCTTCGTCCTCAGCTCCCATTAGCCCTGTAAGTGATAGCCTTAACGAGTAGGGTAGTCCTTGCTGAGCAAGCAGTGGGAAGTTTGCCAGGCAATGCTCTCAAAGCAGTTTTGAATGGTTAAGATTCCAGCAGTACCCAAAATGCACACTCTGGAGTCCCCAAGCCTTGGCTCTTGCCATCCGTATATTTTTCACCGCCAAATATACAGTCAATTCACTTTGTAGTATATTCTGCAAAGCGCTTTGAGACATCTCAAAGATGTGACATCGCACTATATCAAATGCAAGGATTATATTACTATATTGTTATAACCTGTGGCTAATACTTTCCGGAATTAGATTAGCAGGATGCGGGCCTCCAAGAAGAGACAGGACATTCCATTAAACATCGCTGGAATTTCCAATGTTTAGATGGGTTTGGTTTTGATACTCTTAAACACCGTAATGGGTTTCTGCATGACACACGGCTGGCAAAATAGAAGATAAAGCACAACAAATCCTTATGTTGTCATTTAGTAGGACTACACTAGATTAGGTATAATTCACCTTTCATTTTACTGGTACTTGAATCACTTGTCTAGAAGTCTAGATAGATGAGCTACCGAGAGAGATTACATATAACAGCAGAAAAGAGTGCCTTGAGGGAAATATTTGTTCACATTTGTTTTACTAAGAGCAACACAACTTAAAGCAAATCATTTTGGAATTACAGTTCCAAAATGTTTGCTTTACTACTGCTTTATACTTTGGAACTACAGTTTCTTCCAAATAGAGATGGGAAATAGTTGTAAATGAATCTGTGGTACCCACTTACTAGAAACATTAATATAATTACATTAATTAATTAATGGAGTCCTGTAGCTCAGTGGTTAGAGCACTCGCTTTGCAAGTGAGAGACCTGAGTTCAATTCCAGGCAGAGGGCGAAACCTTGGGCAAGTTTCCTTACTCCACACAGAGCCTAATAATAATCCCTCCAAAAAAAACAAAAACAATAATTAAATTGGTCATTTTCAATCTACGACTGTTTGTGGGGCATTGCTGTGCGCAATTGGCTGCCGCGTTCGCCCACAAATATACAGTCAATTCACTTTACAGTGTGTTCTGTGAAGCGCTTTGGGACGTCCTCCTGACGTGAAAAGCGCTATATCAAATGCAAGGATTATTATTATTATTATTAAATCAGACAATAGATCATCCATTTGCTCCCTGCGTTCAGCGGCCACTGGTCTGCTTCATGCCCCTGCCTTGCCCGCCCCACCATCGCCAATCAGGCCATCAATCTTTCTGCCTCCATTCTCCGGAACCCCATCGCCTCACCTCTTTCGAGATCCCTCTCAAGGCATTGCTCTTTGACTGTTCCTTCGGCCGTCTTCCCACTCCTCACATAGCCCCACCCCTCTCAAATTCAACCGCCAGCTCGGGTGCAAACCCTTGATTGTCCAACGCCTTGGGGTGTCTTCCCAACATGAAAGGCGCTATACAATGCAACTTGTTGTTGCATTACTGTATATGCAGTGCCTAACACTGGATTTACAAAATTTATAATGCTAATTTACAACCTTATGTTCTGTAAAACGCAAGAGAAATGCACATACATGAATTAAAAAGTGGGAGAAACTTAATATTGCAATACACATTTTGCTATTCGGACAATCTTTGAAAAGAATTGCTCACTGAAGGTGATAAATGGACACGTGGGTGGGCGCTGCTTTCCACCTTTGATTTCTGACCGGCGATTTCCCAAAGTCGCAAGAAGCCCCCTCCCCCCCCCCACCCCCCAAAAAAAAATAATTACTAAAAACACTTAACATATGCAGTATAACAACAGCACAACAGATAACCAACAGCGCGGCGGCGCCGAGCAAAGACCGTCTGTGGCGTCTCAGCGGCCGGTGTACATGTCTCTCCAATCATCCGCACCGAGAGGGCAGACCCGGTTGTGAACTCGTTCAATTTAACGTCACCGAAAATAAACGCAGTAGTCAAAACCCTCGTGGAAATAATCCGAACTGTGGTATGAGGGGTTGCGACACGGCACGGCGGCTCGGCGTTTATACACACCAGCGCTTCAACACACACACACACACACACACATACATACACACACACACTGCACAAAACGTGCGAGTTGTTGCACCAACTCCACGAGCAACGCAACGAACACGACACTTCCACACCTCGGAGAGCAACCAATCTTCCGCTCTTCTTGCCGTAAAGAAAAGAAGCCGACAAAGCAAAAGAAAAAGAAACGAAATCTTTTTTTTTAAAAAAAACTATACATTCCGAGCTTCTCTTTTATACACACACATATATATATATATAAATTTCTTTTAAAAAAAAACTTCTCTTGCGCGTGTAAAAAAAACACACGGGGGGGGGGGGGGGGAGAAAAAAAAACCTTTCTAATGATATATAACGGGATGACTTTTTTTCCCCTTTCTTCCTCGGTTTTGAAAACCCGGCCAAACAAAATCGAAGGAGAAGTGATGTATTTCTCGGTTTAACGGGAGGGAGGGAGGGAGGGAGGGAAGGGGAGAGAGGGAGGGAAGGGGAGAGAGAGAGAGAGAGAGAGGAGAGGGTGGGAGGGGATGGTGGAGGGGGAGAAGATGATAGACGATTCTTGTAAGTCAACGTGGATTGTGGGCGAGGCAAAAAGAAGACGCGGGTCTTTAAAAACACAGCTGCAAAGCACAGCGGTGGTTTGTTTCTCTCACCCCTTCTCTCCTCCCGACGAGTTTCTCGTCCCTACTCAACAAGGGACCGTTACACAGCGAGAGAGGAAAGGCAAGGGGACGAGAGAGAGAGAGAGTGAGTGAGAGAGCAGCAGATAACAACAACAACAACATGCGATAACTTTTTTCAACCCCCCCCCCACACACACACACACACAACAACAACATGTGAAAGACAAATGCTCTGCGGAGTTATTTCTCTCTCTCCCTCTCTCCCCCCCACCCCCTCAGCACAAACAAGAACACAAATACATTTTCACTTTGCCGGCGATGCATCCGTTTTTTTTTTGTTTGGAGACGAGCCCCCGAGCCCTTTAAAAACCAAACTGACGCATTTCCCCCCCTCAAAAAAATTTTTTTTAAAAAAAAAGGGCAAAAATCACGGATCACAACCCAAAATGGCGCTGCCTCCTCCTCCTCCCTCCCTCCCTCCCTCCCCCGCCAGAGATAAACAGCAGGAGCGGAGCCCCCGGAGAGAGAGAGAGAGAGAGAGCGACCAGGGGGACCCTCGGGGGGCAGACAGACAAGCCACAGGCTGGGCACGGCACGGCATCCTGCAGGCGTGTAAACACGGCGTTATTTACCTGCTCTCTGAGCCCCGTCCGTGCTCTCTTCTGCCCCGTTCTCCCCCTCCTCCTCCTCCTCCTCCCGCCGCCGCCGCCGCCGCCGTGACAGTTGCGAACACGCCGCGCGCTCTCAGCTTCAAAACTCTCCTCCAGCGCGCGTTAAACAGTCAGTCCCTGATCGCGGGGCTCGGGGCGGGGACTAGCGAAGGGCGGGGCGGAGAGGGGGCGGAGTTAGTCGGCTGACTGACTGACTGAGGAGTGTGGGGGGGGGGGCAGGGCTGGCTGGTGCAGTGGGCGGAGCTTGACTGAGGGGTGGAGCGATCTGCCACGCCTCCGCCCCGCCCCTCTTTCCTTCCACTACCAATCACACGCAGTTCTTTAACATTTCCCCCGCCCCCCCCCCGCCCGCTCCTATTGCTCTCCGCGGCAACGAATCCTGTTGGTCTCTTTGGCGCGTGACATCATCAGAAGACGCGGTCGGTTGGTCGACAGTGTTGTCAGTCAACAGTCCTCTCCGCCCATCGACCCGGACCCCGCCCCTCCAGGCGCAGCTTGGTGAGGAGTGGGGCGGAGCATCGCGGTGGATTGACAGGTGGTGGGCGGGGAAAGCCGTGGTGACGGTAGACAGGCATCCAGATTTGTGGGCGGGGCGAGTGGACTGTCAGTCACGAGCTGGAGTGGGAATCCTGTTCCCATTTGCACTGCAGTGTTTATTCGCTGTTGTAACCAACAAAGTGTTCTCCGTAAACAAAAAATGTCACAATAAACAAACTGAAGCGCTCTGAGACGCCGTCCGGCGTGGAGGGCGCTCTATAAATCTAAGTTGTTGTTGTTGTCAACATTGCCAATGTTACAGATGTCTTCGGAATCAAATGTAACGACATTCCAATCGAAAATTTACTCTTAATTCATCATTAATTCAAAATTTATTCTTAATTCAGGGGAAGAGTCGCTGCTTCCCAGCTTCGCTCTTTCCTCTCCTGCCACTCCCTTCGCGAGCCCCTCCAATCGGGTTTCCGCGCTGCTCACAGCTCCGAAACTGTTCTGGTCGGGATCACAAACGACATCCTGTCTATCTGTGAACAGGGCTCCCTCTGCCTCCTAGTCCTCCCCTTCCTCTTTGCTGCCTTCGATACCGTGGACAACTCCATCCTCCTGTACCGCCTCTCCTTCTCAATCTTCAAGGTTCTGTCCTTGAAGGTTGAGGTCTTATCTCGCACACCGTCTCCACTTTATCTCCGCCAACGTCTTCTCTTCCATATCAGGACAGTCTCATGCAGTGTTCCTCAGGGCTCAATTACGGAAACTCCCTCCTTGTCGGCCTCCCCAACTCTTCCCTCCACAACCTGCAGATCATCCACAACTCTGCAGCTCGTGTCGTCTCCCACACAAGGCTCCATGACGCCATCACCTCCACCCTCACCCGGCTTCACTGGCTCCCCATTCCTCAGAGAATAGAACTCAAAATCCTCATCCTCACTTTCAAGGCCCTCCATGGCCTTGCTCCCTCCTACATCTCTGATCTGCTGACCCCCTATCAACCTGTCCACTCCCTCTGCTCGGTAGGGTCCGTCCTGCTCCATATCTCCCGTCCAACCCACCCTACCATCAGTGGCCGGGCTTTCAGCCTCTCTTCCCCAACTCCATCCCACACTCCCTTCGCTTTGCTCCCTCCCTTGCCTCCATCAATGCATGACTCAAGACCCTTCTTTTTGACCATACCTTCAGCTGCCCTCCTACCTCTCTGCCCTCCCTCATCCCAACCCTGCCCCCCCCTCCCCCAATGCTCGAGTCCTGATCCCTGGCTGTTCAGCGACTTGGGAAATCCTCCTGATGTGAAAGGTGCTTTACAAATGTAATTTTGTTGTTGTTGTTGTAATAATCCCTCCAAAAGAAAAAAATATGATCACTCAATTCATGACTGTTTATGGGACACTGCTGTGTGCAATTGGCTGCTGCATTTCGCCCACAAAACACACAGTCACTGCACTTTACAGTGTCTTCTGTGAAGCGCTTTGGGACGTCCTCCCGACGTGAAAAGCGCTATATCAAATGCAAGGATTATTATTATTATTATTTTACAGTATATCCTGTGAAGCACTTTGAGGCGTCTTGAAGACGTGATAAGGCGTTATATCAAATGCAAGCATTATTATTATTAAACTCATTCAATTATCTCTTAAATCTCCTCTCTTTATCTGCAGCTATTTAAAGTATGTTGTTTGTTTTGTTATTTTCGCCACAAGTGATGTTCTCTCCATTTGGCCATTCTACTGAAGAGTCTTCATGTCTCTTCCTAACCCCCACCAACCTACCCACTCCTTCCGCTCAGCCGGCTCCAGCCTGCTCCACGTCCCCCGACCCACCCGCCCCACCATTGGCGGGAGAGCCTTCAGCCACTCTGCCCCCAACCTCTGGAATTCTATCCCTAATCACTCCACCTCGTCCCCTCCTTAGCCTCCTTCAAATCCCGCCTCAAGACCCTCCTCTTCGACCATGCCATCGGCCACCCCTCTTCCCCTCCCCTCCCTTCTCCCCCCACTGACTCCAGCTCGGGTCTGAAATGCTGTATTCTGTCCAGCGCTATACAAATGTAATCTTGTGGTTGTTTTCCTCCCCTGTATGATTATGTTTGTTAACATAAACTGATTATCAAACATCGCTAAATCATCAGAATCTACTTATTATCACTGCAAACATTTCATGACTTACTCTCTGAAATTTATAAAACAAGTATTTATGAATCATTAGACACTTGGATTATATATAGAGAGAAAAATATAAACGAAGATTACATTTGGGCCCACTATTCGCAGCGAAGCTTTCAGCAGCTACCGCAGCCCCTCAACTGTCTGAAATTGCCTCCCAAAATCTCTCTGCTTCACAACCTCCCTCTGCTTTCAAAACCCTTCCCAAGATTTTCCCCTTCAACCATGCTTTCACTCATCGCTCTTCAATCATCTCCTATTTCCTACCTTTCTTGAATTTCTGCTCCAACTAGCGCAATTTTTTTTAATAATAATCCTTGCACTTGATATAGCACCAAATCATGTCTTCGAGACATCTCAAAGAGCTTCACAGAATATACAGTTAAGTGAATTGACTGTATATTCTTGTACAGTATATGATTCTAAATAATAATACTCAACCACAACTCATTATAGTCCCCTAGAATGTTTGGTTCAGTAATGGTTGAATGCTTTTGACTGTTTTGATCAACTGTATTTCTGGAACTTGTATACCCTCCATTATACAAAGAACATATTGAACATTATATGGTCATTTTTTGGAATTTATTTAATCTCTTGTGGGAAGTGACTAATGCCAGGTCAGAATTTTAAAAATCATTGCACACAGTGCATTTTGTCTACTACTGGAGATAATCAAAGAAAGAAATCCAGGCTATCTATTTAACACTGCTTAATTCTACTCTGGTTGATTGATAACTTTACATTATTCCAATCTGGACACATAACCGTGAAAGAGTATGTGATTATCTAAACCTATAACTTACATGACTGTTAGTAATAACTTACTTATCCAGCTCATTTTAAGGGTTGATATAACATTAAAGAGAAAGCGTCATCAAGTGGGAGAAGTTTCTGTTGAAAACAATAAAGCAATAAATAACAGGAGTAAAGCTACAGATAAACAAATTACATTTGTAAAGGGCCTTTCATGTCAGGAAGACGTCCAAAGGCAGGGATCCGAGCAGTATATGATTCTAAATAATAGAGTTGGGATAAAGATAGAAATTTAAGAGAAAGAATGAGATACCAGAAATCATTTCCTGATTACAATACTGTTCATGTAATTATGAAGACACTGCAGCATTAGCCTTTGTTTATATATAAGATTTTTATTTATTTTAAAATCCAATTGGTTTCGGTAAGAAAGAACATGAATTTTTATTGCGCCTTATCATATCAAAAGGGCTTAAAGTGTTTCACAGATAATTGCTGTTTTTGTGGACAAATATGGCAACAATTTGCACCAACAGGTCCCACAAGTAGTCATAAAATGAATGACCAATTAATCTAGAAGAAGTTGCCAAGACACCAGGAGACACTTTTTTTTAAATAATGTCATCAGTTGTATGCAAAATCAAACTGCGTTAAATAAACTCTATCGAAAAACGTTAGTTCCTGGAGCCAATAATTATTTTATTATCTAGTGATAAGAGGCCACAAAATACGTTGATACATTTGGCTGTTTATTTTGTCGTATTTCATACCAATTCTGGAGCAACCACATACTTCAGATAATCCCCTGTGACAGTACTTCATTAATTAATCAAATTGCTGCACCGTCATTAGCGCACAGTCAGACTTAAATTATAATAAATTAAAGTTGCTCATAACTCCCAGGTAATCCATTCTTTCAATGAAATTGTAGGAATAGTTTTATTAAAGGGACACAGTCGTATAAAAAAAATTATATTAAACACTTTTTTATTTGCAGTGCAAGAAGACCCAGACTATTAGCACATCATCTTTGTTATCATGATGTCATTCGCAGATAGAACAATGATGTGCTTCATTGTAATTTATAGAATATATTGCGTATTTGTAAACAAAAATCTGAAACATGACCAATATAAATGTAAACAGAAACTGAAACATGTCTAATACAAATGTAAACAAAAAACTGAAACCTGTCAAATTTTAGGATGGATCTGCCCTGCTTACTCTTGTGCACCTGCTGGTGGTTTTTATCCCTTTACTCTGTATTACATACAATGTTATAGCATAGAAATAGGCTATTTGGTTCAACTAGTCAATGTTGGTATTAATACTCTAAATGTTGCCTCCTAATCCCCTCTCATCTATTCCTGTCTCCCTTTGTATGCTTTGTCTTAAATATATTAATGCTGTTTACTTCAACCACAGTGTTAACAGTTCTATAGTCTCGTCCACATTTCCTTGAAGAAATTCCTCCCAAACTTCCTTTTAGATCTGCTACAAGTCATCTCGGAAGATGTTTGCATTAATTTATTGATGGTTTAATTGCCTTTTTAAAAGGATTATTTTTTCCAGTAGAAATGCAGCCAGGATGGAGCGAGGGACAGTTATAGTGTGAACGTGACTTTGATGCTAGGAAGAGAGAAAGATTTGAAGGAATTGTACAGGCTATCAACTGATTTGTCATGAATCACCCATAAAAAGAGTTAAAAGTTAAAATATAAAGAGTTAAAAGTTAATAGAAGAATTAGAGGTTCCTGGAAACATCTGTAGCAAAGGAGGAGATCTCAGAGTTTCATTTGGGACCAAGAATTTCCACTTGTAGATAACCAACAGCTGGAACAGATTACCAGGAAGGGTGATTGATGCCAGGATGCTTAGCTCATTTAATAAATAGCTTGTTGTAATGGGAAGATGAACTGAATTCTGGAAGGATGAGATTAAATGGACTAAAGGGACATCTGAACCTCTCTTGTGATCTCCTGATGAAGAAATATGAGTTGAGAAAATATGAGATAAGTAAGAGGCGATAGTTGTTGGTTTGATGTGCAAGAAAAATAAACAAAGAGAAATGCTGCTGGTTGGTAAAGTTATGCTGCCATTATTATGGGAAGCATATAATGGGAATCTTATGCAGAAATTTCACCAACTAGCTAAATTTATATTAAAATACATTAGAACATGCAGCACAGAAACAGGTCATTTGCCCCAACTGGTCTATCTCGGTGTTTATGCTCCATATTAGCCTCCTCCTGCCCTTCCTCAACTAAGCCTTCAAGCATAACCTTCTATCAAATAAGCCTTCAAGCATAACCTTCTAAAATTTCATCCAACATGTCTTCAAAGAATTAAAAGAAAAGGAGCAAGAGATTATCAGATGAACTGAACTGAACCCTGCATCTGCTGTCTTGTGGTGATGAATACATTAGCAGAAGCCTGGAAGCCCAGAAACATCATCTGCTCACTGGCATCTCATTAAGAAAGTGAAATTTAAAAATGAACAAATAGCCATTAAAGGCAATATCGATATGCCCTGCTTGTCATAGATTTATAGCAATATTAGTTCCAGTACCTCAACTAAGTGGCCATTACTTATGTGTGAGATTTGATGGTAAATGTTTGGTGTTTGGGACATCACAGCCAAACCTATTCAAACCTTTACCAGATATACACGCACACATAATTCGTATGGTCTCCGGAGTGAAAATATCCTCCCTAATCCAGGGGCACTGACTAATCTGTAGAATGATAGAATTTTACAGCACAGAAGGAGGCCAATTGGCACAATGTACCTATGTCAACTCTTTGAAAGGGTTACCAACTCGTCCCACTGTTCCGCTCTTACCTCATAGCCCTGCGATTTTTCATTTTTATAGAATTATAGAATTTTACAGCACAGCACACTATATAGTGCTCCAAATGCTGTCTCAGCTAACTCAACACAGTTCAGAATTCAAACCTGGCCAATATGCTTATTACTGGGTGATGAGTCTTTGACTTTACTCACTAAAACATCAGGCAAGTTTTGAGTTTGATTAAAAACTTTGTTCCTTCCTGTTTATAAGGAAAATCTCACAAATGTAACTTTTGTTAATTTATGTTTAATTCATTGTTTTCCTGTGACTATTTTTATTGTTTCTTATCCTCTGACATTGATTGCAGCAATGAAGTGATTCAGAGCAGGAAGCTGGATGCATATTTATTTCTATCAATTGTTTTCTCCGAGACTTCAGGAACGTTATGCATATGCCAATAATCATATCCGCAAGCAGCACTAATTAGTATTAACTTTTTAATGGTGCAAATGTAAACAACAACTACCTGTACTTGCATTTATATAGCACCCTTTACATAGCAGAATGTCTCAGAGTACTTCATAATAACAAAGGTGCACCCTGAGGGTGAGGGGATTAAACCATAGGTGTGGTTGAAGAGAAGTTTTAAGGTGGGACTTAAAAATAGAGAGGGTGATGAGATGGAGACGGGGAGCAAGGGAGTTCCAGAGGTTAGGGGAATAATAACTTGAAGCTCAACCACCAATGATAGTGGAAAGAGGTTGGTGGTCGCTGAAAAACGACTGCACTCTATGTCTAGCACCCTCTGCAACATTGCCTGACTCCGCCACTGCCTCACTTCTCAGGCCACTGAAACCCTCAACCACTAATTCGTCACCTCAAGGCTCAACTACGGAAACTCCCTCTTTGTCAGCCTTTGCAACTCTTCCCTCCACAAGCTGCAGATCATCCCGAACTCTGCAGCTCGTGTCCTCTCCCACACCAGGCTCTGTGACCCCATCGCTCCCACCCTTGCCCGGCTCTGCTGGCTCCCCATCCCACAGAGGATAGAATTCAAAATCCTCATCCTCACTTTCAAGGTCCTCCACGGCCTTGCTCCCTCCTACCTCTCTGACCTGCTAACCCCCTATCAACCTGTCTGCTCTCTCCATTCAGCAGGCTCTGGTCTGCTCCATGTTTCCCGCCCAACCCACCCGACCATCAGCGGCCGGGCTTTCAGCCTCTCTTCCTCCATCCTTTGGAACTCCATCTCACAATCCCTTCGCCTTGCTCCCTCCCTTGCCGTCTTCAACATGTAACTCAAGACTCGCCTTTTCAATGTGCCTTCAGCTGCCCTCCTAACTCTCTGCCCTTCCTCATCCCAACTCTGCCCCCCACCCCACACTCGGGTCCTGATCCCTGACTGTTCAGCACCTTGGGGCGTCCTCCTGATGTGAATGTTTACAAATGTAATTCTGTTGTTGTTTAATTGATATACTTTTACATTCTGCAATTAGATTTACATAGCAAGGTGCAAAGTCTAAACTTTTCATCTCCTTGGGATGTCCCCCCCAATGTGAAGGACAGTATATTAATGAAAATGTGTTGTTGTTGACATTTTTCTTGACAGATGTACAATATCCTTCAAATTTTCAGTTATTAGGCAATTACAATGTATTGTCTTTGATGAATTAGTCTTGAAATATAAATTCCCAAGAGTCCATTTGATCCATTTAACCATCTTAACACATTCCACTTTAGTTGCCAATTTGAGATAACTAAAGTCGTATCAGCGTGAGACACTAAATGTGAGGAATGATCCATGTGGTGCAATATGGTACTGTGGAGAGGCTCAATAGACGGCAGAGGATTATTGTCCAGCTATCCACAGTTCTTTCCAGCACGTGCACAATGTGTTTAGCAGCCCCAGGCATTCACAGTGGCTGTGCATCTATGGCCTTGAAAACAATTTGTGAATGACAGAGAACTTAAGTTGAATTTAAGATACTGTAATGGCATAAAATAAACAAGCAGTCTTTTCATCGAGATTGGTATTGTGTCTGATATTATTAGTTTACATAACCTGACACTAACCACAGTCAATGTTATTTACCAGTAGCACTACAATTCCTCAGAGAAAAGGTCATGTAAGACCATTATGCTTGAATTTATAGTGACATCAGCAAATAAATCCCAGAGATTAGATCTCCACTTTTGAATTGCCTTTTAAGGGAAGGATTCAATCACACAGTATCTATGTTAGAAAGTTGACTACTAAACTGAGTATAGTATTTCAGGTGATCAATAAATGGGGCACTGTGTTTTTGAACTTTTGTACTGTTTTACATTATCAGTTTAAATCCAGAGACAAACCTGAGTCTGGAGGCAACTTCAGATCTGACAAGACTCCGTTAGAACTCCATTTCTGTATGTATTATGGAAGTCTAACTTGATATTGTAAAGTCAAAAACCCAGAGCAACTAAGCACAATGATCTTTTGTACCTGTACAGATGTCTTGACTTCAATGTATAAGTATTCCGATGATATCTAGATGTTCACGTATACATCAGCCAGGCCAGGCTATAGTTCTCTTTGTGATGCCTGCTTACCACATAATGGTAGCAGAATTGCCCCCAAATCGTGAACAAGTCATCTACTGGAAAAAAGTTACACCTTGTGATCTACTGAGCATGAATAATTTATACCCTTTTTTTTCTTTATAAATTATTACTTCAAAGCCAGATTTGACAGAAAGGCATCATTTACACATTTATCGGCATCATTACTCACTTACCAGCAAACTTGCATGCACTATGTTAATAAACACAAAACACTAAAATTTTCTTCCAACTTTTCTTCTTGAAGTATCAAATCTACTTTAATAACATAATAGAATTACAATAACAAACTCGGATTTATATAGGCCTTTCATCCTGAATAGAGCCTGGAGTGCTGCACTGCGGTGGATTGGACATTGATCAAAGAGAAAAGGGAGGTGCAATCGAAGAGGTAGGTCTTAAAAAGTGGGATTTAAAGATAAAGAAGGGGCAAGGCAGAGGGATTCTTGGTGAAGAGATCCTTGGGTTAGCTGTTGCCTGTAAGAAAGAATTCAACTTGATTATAGCAGCAAGATGGGAATTTCAATTATGGCTGACGGAATAAACATAGTATTTTGTTCCCTACCACATGTTTTATGTTCTGTGCAATATTTCAATAGGAATATACTAGGTACAATTCTTTAACATGTGCAAACCTTTTGTTGTGTGTGCTGTATTGTTGAGCACCAGGAAATGTGGTCATATTTAAATGAAACATTTGAGCACAAAATTTAGATGCTAACTACAAAAAGCCGATAGTCAGAAATAGGAGCAAGGAACATAAAAAATGAGAGAAGATAAAATATTATATAGACTAACATTTTGAGTATTTTTGCTGATTTTGCAATGGTAGATGGGCATACAGTCATTAATTTATATTGGGCACTGTTTGCACACACAGTGTACCAACTAATTACCAATATTATTCTTCCCACATTTAAGTGGCAGTTAACAGAATAATTGCTCCAACATATAATGATAGTACACGAATGGCATTACAGTATGAGTGACAGTACGGTTGTGGGTTTGAGTCCCATGTCGGGACTTGAATTCACATTGTCTAAACTGACATTCCAATGCAGTGCTAGGGATGTGTTACATTTTTGGAGGTGTTATCCTTCGGATGAGACGTTAAACTAAGATCCCATCTGCCTATTCAGGTCGCTGTTAAAGATCCCATGGCACTATTTGAAAAGAGAAGGGAGTTTGCCCGGTTTCCTGGCCAACAAATTCCCCAAATAAAATTGTTCATTAATTTCATGGTTGTTTGTGAGACATTGCTGTGCACAATTGTGCTGCAGAATTTGCTCACAAATACAGTCATTCCATTTCACAGTAAATCCTGTGAAATGCCTTGGGACGTCCCCCCGACATGAAAGGAACTATACAAATGTAACTTATTGCTGTTGTTGTTGGTCCTTGGGTTAGCTATTGTCTGTAAGAGAGAATTCTAATAATACTAATCCTTGCATTTGATAAAGTGCCTCATCGCATCGCTGAGACGTCTCAAAGTGCTTCACAGAATATGTTGTGAAGTGGATTGACTCTGTATTTGATTATAGCAGCATGATGGGAGCAAGACCATTTGCAGAATACATTAAGGTTGAAAATCCTCAAGTATCATGACTGCCATGTCACTGCCAAAAAAAGCATCTGTGATATAAACTGTATTTTCTCCAGAGAAACCCCATTATGATACACTGACTCACAAGACCTCAGCTCTGAGGAGACCTTGGATTGGAGCCATCATTCCGCAAATCAGTTTGGCAAATGGGTTGAGCTACAGAAAAAACTGTTTATATTGTGTTTTTTCCCGAATGATTGCATTATTTGGATATTTTTGATGCCCCCCCCACCCACATCCCCATTGTAGAGGAGATGTAGTGGAGGAGCTAGTAGTGGAGGAGCTGGAGGACCAGCAAAAGAACTACAAAACAACGAGAATGATCCCTAGTGTTATAGGAATGAGCTATGAGCAGCGATTCACTCAAGTCTTGAAAAGTGATGTCTCAGTTGGGACCTCATTGTGGTATTTAAGATTTCAAATGGGATTTAGAAAGTAATCTAAAACCAAAGAACCAAGGCAGCAAAACAACAGAGGTTTACAACAACAATAACAAGATTACATTTGTATAGCACCTTTCACGTCGGGAGGACGTCCCAAGGCGCTGGACAGTGTACAGTATTTCAGACCCGAGCTGGGGTCAGGGAGGCAGACAGGAGGGGAGGGGAAGGGGGGTGACCAATGGTATGGTCGAAGAGGAGGGTTTTGAGGCGGGACTTGAAGGAGGCTAAGGAGGGGGCGAGGCGGAGTGATTGGGAGATGGAGTTCCAGAGGTTGGGAGCAGAGAGGCTGAAGGCTCTCCCGCCAATGGTGGGGCGGGTGGGTCGGGGACGTGGAGCAAGCCGGAGCCGGCTGAGCGGAAGTGGGGCGAGACCATTGAGGGCTTTGTAGGTGAGGACCAGGATTTTGAATTGGATCCTCTGAAGGATAGGGAGCCAATGAAGTCAGGCAAGAATGGGGGAGATGGGGTCACGGAGTTTGGTGCAGTAGAGGACACGGGCTGCAGAGTTCTGGATTATCTGCAGTCTGTGGAGGAAGGAGTTGGGAAGGCCGACAGGCAGGGTGTTTGCATAGTCGAGCCTGGAGGTGATGAAGGCATGAACAAGAGTATCAGGGGCCTGAGGGGTGAGGTAGGGGCGGAGTCGGGCGATGTTACGGAGGTGAGGGAAGGCAGAGCGGGTCATGGCTTGGATGTGGGGAAGAAAAGACAGTTGAGGGTCGAACAAGACACCGAGGTTCCTGACTGGCTGGTGAGTTGTAGTGTGCAACCATGGAGGTTGATGTTGCCAGAGCCTGAGGTGCTGAGGCGCTGGCGCGAGCCAATCAGGAGGGCCTCAGTCTTGTTCACATTCAACTGTAGGAAGTTTGCCCTCATCCAGGACTTGATGCCCGACAGACAGTCTGACAGGACAGCAGTGGTCCTGGAGTTGAGGGTGGAGCAGAAAGGTAGAGTTGGAGTCATCCGCATACATGTGGAAATTGACCCCATGTTTGCGGATGATGTCACCAAGGGGAGCATGTAGATACTAAAGAGGAGAGGGCCAAGGATAGAGCCCTGGGGGACGCCAGACGTGACAGTGCGGGGGCTGGAGGAGAAACCGTTAGAGGCAACAAAGTGGAGATGGTGAGAAAGATAGGAATCGAACAAGGGAAAGGCAGATCCGCAAAGATTAAGTAAGGAGGAAAGGTGGTGTATGAGGATGGAGTGGTCGACAGTGTCGAAGGTGACAGAGAAGTCAAGGAGGATAAGGAGGCAGAGGGAGTCCTGATCATAGATGTTTAGAATGTTATTAGTGACTTTGACCAGGGCTGTTTCCGTGCTGTGGGCAGCGTGGAAGCCGGATTGGAGGGGTTCAAAGAGGGAATGGCGAGAGAGAAAGGAGTGGAGCTGGAACGCGACTGTTACAAAGGGCAATTTCAAGGTAGACACCAGTAAGTATTTCTTTACCCAAAGGGTAATTAATGACTGGAACAGGTTGTCAGGGAAGGGTGGCTGAGGCCAAGACGCAGGACTCTTTTAAACAGTTTGAGGACAGTCGGGTGGGAAGGATGAAATCAGAAGGATAGAAGTGCTTCTTCATCCAAACTGATCTTGTGATGCGTATCACCGGATGTTAATGGATAAAGATACTGCGCTAACCCTTGTCAGTGCCTGTTTAGGAACAGCATGAACTTTCGTGATCTAAATGAGGAAATGTGTGAGACACCTGAGGCTGTTGTTGAGACAAAGTAAAATAAACATTGAAACTGAAACAGAATGACATTGTGAAAAGGCCCACAATGAGCACATGCTGTGAAGATCACAATGGTATTGGATTTTATGCCAATGGCTTTTTCCAGGCACCATCAGGTAATGTTTCCAGAGTCAGACAGCACATTGCATCCATGGTCACTATTGTTCTGGACGGCAAAAGCATTTCACCAGGACAAGGCAATAGAGTACTTTTAAAAGTAAAAGTAACTTTCTGTACAGGAATGGGAGTAATTATTTGTTTACATTTATTCCTCAGAGCTTCCTCCAGTAAAATTAAATGAAATTGGTTCTGATCTTGTCTAATTGGTTATATTTTATCTGTTGGCCATTAACATCTTGTGATACATTTGAAAGAGAGGCCTGAACTTATGTCCCTATGAGTGATTTGTTCGGTAACTATGACTGACAATGCTCTTGTTGCATCGCTACAACCTCTCTTCCCCCCTCCACCTCCGGACATAAGCCAACTCTGTGGTGCAACTCAGCCTCTTATGAGGGATTTGCTGTATCTCCAGAGAAATGGGCTTTCCTGGTTTTCTCCATAATTTCAATGTTCTCAGTCCGTTGGATTGATAAACATGTTTACTATGTGAACAATTTCCAGAGTCAGATTTATGGCTTATATTTCAGATGCATTTTGGGCTAAATAAGTGGCATTCACATGGATGCCTATTCCTTAGGCTGCCAGAAGTAAATGGAACAATTGGATGCATTCATTAGCAGAAGCAAAAAAATGTCGTGGCAGTGTTGATACCACACGTTGATACCACCGAATAGAAACATTACCGAATAGAAGCAGCTTCATTCGTACTTTGAGGTTTCATGTTTAGTTTCAAGTACAATATGTTTGCAGTATTGAGTTAAAACACTTTAATGATTTAAAAGATTAATATATATATAATATATAATCTGATGTAACAATGAGTGTAGCATAAGTGATGTTGGAAACAGAGCAGCTCTTTGAAAATGATGTTAAATTTGCTGTACCTGGCCCTGCTGGAGTTTGAGGGTGGGCAATAAATGTTGCTCATTCTGCATTTTTTTAAATATTGAATGGCATCACAATACAACACAGTCCAACCAAAGGGGACTACACAAGGATACGTTATGTGATTAAATTGATTCCTGTATATCCTGGGAGGGCAAAAAAATTGAAGAGAAATTTCACTAAAGTGAGTGAGCACCAGTGAAGCCAGTTTCAGTAGCCCTGGCTAATCACAAAGTATACATTTAAACTTTTGCATACAAATGTGTTCCATGGACAAGGGAAACAATCCATGAACTTTTGTTGCTGGCACCTTTGTGCCTATTTTATGCTGAGCAGCATCGGTCCTTGCTTTTCTAGCATAACCATAGAGATGTGATTACATTCAGGCAGTTATCTCTTCCTCATCTTTTAGCTGATCCCTTTTCAGAGCACTTCTCATTGTGCCTTAATTTTTCTGATTATTTGACGCACAAGAATGTGATCTCTTGTACTGAATACTGTAGTTACATTTTCAATGTAAATACAACAACTTGCATTTATATAGCACGCTTCACGTGGGGTAGCGTCCCAGAGAGCTTGACAGTGGTGGAGTCTGCCCCCGAACCAGGGGGAGAGGGGAGGTGACCATAAGCATGATCAAAAATAAAGGTCTTTCAGCAGGTTTTTAAAGTGTGGATGGAGGGGGCAAGGTGGAGGGATTGAGGGAGGGAGTTACAGAGCTTCGGGGCATAGTGGCTAAAAGCATGGCCGCCGATGTTGGAGTGGAGGGGGCGAAGGACGAACAGGACGCTGGAGCCGGCTGAGCTGAGGTAGGGGATGGTGGAGTGGGGCATAAGCAAATTGGATAGGTAGGGAGGTGCAAGGGCATGAAGGGATTTGAAAACGAGTGAGAGGTCCTTGAAGTTGATCTGTTCAGTAATTGGGAGCCAGTGGAGCCTAGTAATACCTGGTTTGATGGGGGTCTGGAATTTTGTGCAGGTGAGTATGTGAGCGGCGGGGTTCTGAATGAATTGCATTTTATGTATGGTGGAGCTGGGGATATCAGCGAGGAGGATATTTGAAAAGTCCAGCTGGGAAATGACAAAGGTGTGGACGAGGGTTTCTGCTGCTGTGGGTGAGGTACGGTCGGAGACGGGCAATGTGGCAGAGATGGAAAAAAGCAGTCTGGTCAGGGAGCAGATGTGGGGGAGAAAGGAAAGGCCCAGGAAGGTTGAGGAGTTTGGACATGCAGAAGAGAAGATGTTGACGGGAGCCAAAGAGTATGGCTTCTGTCTTGCCGATGTTCAGCTGCAGTAAATTTGCACTCATCCAGGCCTTGACGTCCGTCAGACAAGCTGATAGGACATCAGCAGACTGGGAGTCCCTGCTGGAGGAGGAGGAAACGTAGATTCGGGTATCATCCATATAAATGTGGAAGTTGACCCCATATGTGTGGATAACATCGCCGAGAAGGAGCATGTAAATGATGAAAAGAAGGGGACCAAGAATGGAGCCTTGGGGTACCCCGCAGGTGACCAGGCGGGGGAAGGAGAAACCGTTGGCCGAGATTTATTTTTGGCGGTTAGTCAAGTAGGACTCAAACCATATGAGTGCAGTCCCACTAAGGTGGATGAGGATGGAGAGGCGGTGGAGAAGGATGGCGTGATCAACTGTGTTGAATGCGGAAGAGAGATCAAGGGGACCGAGGAGACACTATTGAAATACTTGAACATCAAAAATGTTTTTAACTCAGATTAATATAACTGATTTCCTTTTGCTATTTTTTCAATGCCAACAATGCTAACATTAGATTCTTCGACATTGCATCATAATCAGAGCTAAGAGACAATACCGTATCTATATTGTGCAATAATAATTATCTTTGTATTTGATATAGTGTCTTATTATGTCTTCAAAACGTGATGAAGTGTTTCACAGTACTTACTGTAAAGTATAATAATCGTCTATTTGTAGTTGAATCAGCTGCCAATTTTCACATAGCAATGTACCACAAAGTGAATCATCAATTTTATGAGGATTGTTGACCTGGACACCAGAGGAAATTTCTTTCTCTTTTCAAATGTTATCATGGGATCTTTAAAATGAACGGGTATACAGAATTTCAATTCAATGTCTCATCCAAAGTACTGCACTTCCAATGTACATAATTCCAATGAATCTCTTTTCATCCCCATTACACATCATTTACAACTAACAAAAACATAGATATTAGTGACACAATGTTCACTGTATTTTATTGTAGAAAAAAACACTTATACCATCAGTAACCTGTAACTAATATTTCAATTTTTTTAGGAGCCAAACCTTCTGTTCATTTATGTTGTCTAATGTTAAAAGATGTACATTTTCAGTGTGTGTAATTCCAAGTCAGGTTCTGAAGCAACTATATAGTTTCTACCAGCAGTGTCAATGCTATTTTTACATCTTCAATAGATGATATTCTAATAGCTATGTTATTTGAGGGAAGGAATGGATTTTTGCTAGTCAAGGTGTGAACCTTGCTGGCTCTCTTTCTTCTGGACTCCTTCATTTACCATGGAGTTGAAGCAATAAGTTTGATCTACATTGCACAAACATAGAACTGGTGTTAATGGAATATAACAGTAAATATTTAATTGAGAAGTAAAAGTGGTTAAAGGTAGGATTCTGAGATTAAACTGAAATTCCAAATAAACTACAAATGCCTTCCCAATTGTGTTCAGGTGCTCCACCCAGATGTTTAAGCAATAAGTAATACCATAGCCTCCAAATACAAATTACAGTAAAATCAAATGAAATAGTTTGAGATAACATGATATCATATAAGGCACTATATCAAATGCAACAACATAATAAGACGCTATATCAAATTCAAGGATTATTATTTATTCTAGGAAGCACAAATTCTACTTTTGTAATTTGACTAAATATACTTTGGAACTTAAACCTCTACATAAGGATGCTTCATGTTGCATTGGCTTCTAGCAAATGTTAGAATGGGAACTTATCTGAAAGCTCAACAGATGCAGTAACTGCGCTATATTGCGTTACTGAGCCTTTAGGCAGCTCTTATGCTTGATTTCCAGTCTGTGCTGATGTAATCCATCTCAGTCAAAGTGGCAGTGAAGTTGATACAATTATCTTGTTCCAAAACTAAGGAAGGAAAAATCAGCCAAAAATTATTGTTTAACAACACTTGCCAGATGTCCAGATATTGGATATCCGTATTCTGAAATTCCACCTTTCCCCCATTCTTGAGCCTGTAAGACCATTTTTAAATTGTGTAGAATAGTGCAAAATTTCTAAATTCAGCTTTAATTTGGAAGCCAGTTTTACACGTTCGTAAAAAGAACTGGCTTGCAAATTGAAGCAAAATTTAAGAATTCTGATTGATTGTTACATTTTAAGACAAATAGGTTTACGGGTTAGGACTAGATGAGATTTTGGGCTTAGAATGTAGATCTGGGTGGGTGTGCATCAAGCGGTCAGGGACACTACCCAGCGGGAGGGGCACTATATAAATGCAAGTTGTTGTTGGTTAGGATCTGATTGAATTTTATTTTCTTAACCTTGGAGTAATCAGGCCAATTCTACCACCTTTAGTGATGAATGCCTTGGCTGAGATCAGTTATCTGCAGCTCAGACTGGAGATCAAAAAAGGGACCCAAATCTGTGTAGCTCAATCTCTTACTGAATAAACTCATCAGTGAGGGACTAAGTGAAAATGTTGGTAGTATCATTCTCTCAGCTTCAGGTCAGCTGGTACAACAACAACAAATTACATTTGTATAGCGCGTTTCACATCAGGAGGACGTCCCACGGCGCTGCCATGCAGTTCCTGGAAAATATGATTTACATAACTGTTTAATAGGAACTTCAGGTTCCTCATTCCACTCACCTGTAACATGGAAATCAAGCATTGTGTTTACTATTATTAATACTTGCATTTGATATAGAGACCTATCACATTGAAAGGCGCAAATCGCTTAACAGTGTTTTTATTAGGGCATGATGTCATTGTGGAAAAACAAGTACATGTTGTTTTTCACAATGACATCATGCCCTAATAATATTATGTTTGCAACACAATGGTGGTTTTGAACTAAACTACATCAGGGTTTAGAATGTTTAGTAAATTCAGATAAAAGCTTTCCTAACGTTTGTGGATAAAATCAATGCCCCTTTAACTAAACTGTTGGCAAATTACTGGTTGTACAATTGACATATTTATGATTATACCATGGTTGAAGAACATAAATTATTTCAGCTGTCTGAACTTTGGTTGAAATTCAACAACAACAAATTGCATTTATGATGGCTTTCACATTGGGAGGTCTGATTTAGTGCTTGTAGTTCAGTAATGTACTAGATTTTGTGGAGAAAATTAAGAGATAGAAATAAATAAAACACAATTCTGCATTCAATAATTATGATCTTGGCAGATTGCTAGTTACCCATTTAGTCGACAAAAATGTTGTGCCCGTAAAATTCTTTGAACCGTGTATTGCTAAGAAGAATGCTTTTCTAGGATGCCTTTTTAAAGAACTATACTATATTGAAAGCTCTGTAGAAAGAAACATTGGGGGAAAGCCTCAGGTAAATCAAACTTTTTTTAATGAAACAATGTTAATGAAACAATATTTTCCCACTATTTTAAACATTTGCAGCAGTAACATGGAAGTAACTTCTTTCCTGAAGAATTCATCTAAATACTGTACATGATTTGAAGAGTCACAACATGCTTAAAAGGGAACGTTTAAAATAGTGAAAAAATATTTACCCGTTATATTTTGGGGTTCCACTTTTCTCCTCAGCCAGTCTGGTTTTGTGTTTTACAGGGATGGCCAGCATTCATCCTGGAACCGCTTCATTCAGTTTAATAAGACCTGAAATTCCAGACTAGCCTGTGGGATGATCTGGACATGCCTGGAACCAGAAAACCCTCTACTGGCAGAGCATGTCCCAGATATGTCTTTGCTCTCCCCCTTTTAGTGGGTCCTAAAGGAATATTCCAGACTGGATATTCAACCTTAATTAAATTTGACTTATTTGTAATATTAACATCTGATATGCAATGTTTTATGTTTGTCTTAAGACCTTGCTTTTGAATATACACTACGTACAGTACTTAATTGTAACTATAGATCACATCTACCATGGGTATTGTGATTTATCTGCTTCACCCAGTGGCCTATCCAACAATACCCATGGGTGGGACATCACTGTGCACAAATTAGCAAATATGTTCACCCAAAATATAGTTACTACATACAGTAAATCCTGTAGCTTTAAGACACCTTCCTGACAATACCCATGATAGATGTGATCTATAGTTACAATTAAGTACAGTGTTACCAAATGCAAGGCTTACTATTATTATTAACGGTAGTCCATTACCCAAACTATTGATATCCTACAAAAAAAATTATAGTAAGTTGCCACTGAGTATTATTTTACTGATTTACTATTAATGCGGGTAATATTGTACAGAATGATTTATATTACAGTGAAATGAATGCATTTAAAAGGAAACTCAATACGTAGATTACAGAGAAGAGACTGGAGGCAAGGGAGAGGGCACAGTTTGATTTGGTTGTTGGCCTTTTTCAGTGCTGCAGATTCTTTGTGTTTAACTTAAAAATAGATATATGTAATGACATCATAAACTATGCAATTATGTAAACGTTTTAAAACTCAGTAAAAAGTGAGACAATGCTAAATAATGTATAATGGGTGTATTTTAAAGCCCCCTCTTTCCCATTTAATTCAAATTAATCTAACTGGTTCAGATACATATGATCAAATCGCAAAATACTGCAGATGCTGGAATCTGAAAACAAAAACAGAATACTGGGAATACTCAGAAGGTCAGGCAGCATCTATGGAGAAAGGAAAGTGAGTCAATGTTTCGGGTCCAAGACCCTCTGTCAGAAGATACATTTGATGTTTATTTCCTATTTTGGATCTTCCCTATCAGTCTCTATTTGGTTGATGTCAACTACTGGGTAAAAGGACCTGTTGTAAAAGTACTGATGAATGTAAGCTTTGGCTGAATATAGAAACATAGTACATCTTGAAACATTTATTATAGTTAGAGATCTCCTAACTAACACTCATATTTGTTTTGCAAACTTTTACTATATGTTTTCACACAAAAACTGCTTTTAGGGTCTAGGTAATAATGTAACCGCAGCTTTTAATTCCCCTGACCTGCACCCACCAAACAGCAATAAAACACCATGGTTATTTTAGGACATTGTTGGGCATAAATTGGCTGCCAAGTGCACCCAAAATTACAATCACTACACTTTACAGTAGCAGTAGCACTTTGTAGTGCTTTGAGACATCCTCCCGACGTGAAAGGCGCGTATTCAAAAAAGTTTTTAAAAAAAATTAAAAATGACTGAGAGTCAGTTCAACTTCTCCTCCTCTCCAGTCACATTCACAGTAAGAGTTTGCAGAACTGTCCATCACCAAGAAAATCTTACTGACACTAATGATCAGCAAATATAAGCCAGGATTCAAACTCATTTTAACAAATACGAAGGAACCCTTTATAATATATGTATATACTGTGCATATATATATACATATACATACACACACTGTATTTATAAAAGATATCAAAGCAGATGATGCAGTATTTCTGATCGACAGTCGAGCATTTCGATTGAAAACTTGCCGTGACTTTTTTGGTGGGTGGTGGGGTGGGGGGGGGGGGAGGGAGGAATTATATATATATTCTTTAAAAAAGGGTGAATAAAAGGGCCTGCAGAGAGAGAGAGAGAGACGTATGACATGTTTGCCAGCCTGGTCCTCGCGAGACGCCGTACCCGTACAACTGGGTGAGCGATTGGAACGCTGGCCCGGGGCTCGCGGCGGCGGCCCGGGGTTTGGAACGCTGGCCCGGGGGTTTGGAACGCTGGCCCGGGGGTTTGGAACGCTGGCCCGGGGGTTTGGAACGCTGGCCCGGGGGTTTGGAACGCTGGCCCGGGGTTTGGAACGCTGGCCCGGGGCTCGCGGCTGCTCGCGGGTCAGGGACAGACTGCGGCCCCGGAGCTGCTGCTCAGGTCCACTCTCCGCTGATCTGCGGGTCGCCGGTCAGACACTTTCTTTGCAAAGCGCCTCTGCCCACACCAGCCACCGCACACTCCGCAGCCCCGCACAGCCTTTTGCTCGCCTCACAGGAGCAGTTCTCTGCTCCGGCGCGGCGGCGGCGGCAGCAGCTGCTGCTGCTGCTGCTCCCTGGAAGCGCTGTGGAGCGAGTGCGCCTGAATTAGAAACTTAACAGGTCAGCGGGACCGTAAATCAGCGGCGGGCAGGTCCCCCTCAGCCCCAGGTACACCCACCCACCCACCCACCAGCCTGCAATAACTGCTGGAGAGACGCGCAAAAACTCCGCGGCGGCACCGCGCGACTGTTGGGCTCTAACGGGATTCCCCACTGAGTTCCAGGACTTTTAAGGGGAAAAACCCGGCGAAGGAAACCCGGTGACTTGAAAAAAAAAATCCATTCTGCATTTTAGGCCAATTCTCCTTTCGAGTTGTCCTCTGTATCTCCGGGAGGGTTCACCCCGTTGGTCTCGAGCCGAGGCGGTGGGGGCAAACATCAAAGAGGGCGCTTCACGACAGCCTCCTCCAGTCCAGGTATTCCCGTAGTCCACCCGTCACCTCCGCCGCCAACATGGAGTCGGCCACGGGCTCGGCCGCTTCGGAAGGAGCGGGAGGTGAGCAGCAAAGCGGCCGAGCAGCCCAGCGCGTGTCGGCGCCCGAGCGCGCCCCGGGTCCCGGCGCCGGGGGGAGGCCGTCACACCTCACCGGCAAACGCGGTAAGAAAGGTCCCCAAAAAGGTATTTTCCTCAGAACGAAAACAACGACGACAACAAAAAAAAACCACTCACCCCTCACACACACCACACCCCTCACCCTCACACACACACCCCTCACACACACCACACACACACACCCCTCACCCTCACCCCTCACACTCACCACACACACACCCCTCAGCCCTCACACACACCACACACACACCCCTCACACTCACCCCTCACACACACCCCTCACCCTCACACCTCACACACACACCTCACACACACCACACACACACACACACACCCCTCACACACACCACACACCCCTCACACACACACACCCCTCACACACACCACACACACACACCCTCACACACACCACACACACACACCCCTCACACACACCACACCACACACACACCCCTCACACACACCACACACACACACCCCTCACACACACCACACACACACACCCCTCACACACACCACACACACACCCCTCACACACACACCCCTCACACACACACACACCACACACACACTCACACACACCACACACACACCCCTCACACACACACACACCACACACACACTCACCACACACCACACACACACCCCTCACACACACACCCCTCACACACACACACACCACACACACACTCACACACACCACACACACACCCCTCACACACACACACACACACACACACTCACACACACCACACACACACCCCTCACACACACACCACACACACACACACCCCTCACACACACACACCACACACCCCTCACACACACCACACACACACCCCTCACCCCTCACACACACACACCCCTCACACACACCCACCACACACCTCACACACACACCCCTCACACACCCCTCACACACACACACCCCTCACCCCTCACACACACACACCACACACACACCCCTCACACACACACACCCCTCACCCCTCACACACACCCCCCTCACACACACACACCCCTCACCCCTCACACACACACACCACACCACCCCTCACACACACACACACACACCCCTCACACACACACACCCCTCACACACACACACACCCCTCACCCCTCACACACACACACCACACACACACCCCTCACACACACACACCCCTCACACACACACACACCCACACACACCCCTCACACACACACACCCCTCACACACACACACCCCTCACACACACACACCCCTCACACACACACACCCCTCACACACACACCCCTCACACACACACACCCTCACACACACACACCCCTCACACACCACACACCCACCACACCCCTCACACCACACACCACACACACACCCTCACCCCTCACACACACCACCACACACACACCCCTCACACACACACCCCGCCCCTCACACACACACCTCACACACACACACCCCTCACCCCTCACACACACACACACCTACACACACCCTCACACACACACCCCTCACACACACCACCACACACCACCCCTCACACACACCACACACACAGCCCTCCACACACACACCCCTCACACACACCCCCACACACACACCCTCACACACACACACCCCTCACACACACACCCTCACACACACACCCCCTCACACACACACCCTCACACACCACACACACCCTCACACACACCCCTCCCCTCACACACCCACACACCCTCACCCCACACACACCCCTC
This sequence comes from Callorhinchus milii, assembly GCF_018977255.1. Lineage (NCBI taxonomy): Eukaryota > Metazoa > Chordata > Chondrichthyes > Chimaeriformes > Callorhinchidae > Callorhinchus > Callorhinchus milii. The sequence goes on along the minus strand of NW_024704744.1, from coordinate 29,955,029 downwards.
ACACACACCCCTCACACACACCCCTCACCCCTCACACACACACACCCTCACACACACACCCCTCACACACACACCCCTCACACACACACCACACACACACCCCTCACACACACACACCCCTCACCCCTCACACACACACCACACACACACCACACACACCCCTCACACACACCCCTCACCCCTCACACACACACACCCCTCACCCCTCACACACACACCACACACACACCCCTCACACACACACCCCTCACCCCTCACACACACACACCCCTCACACACACACCCCTCACACACACACACCCCTCACACACACCCCTCACACACACACCCCTCACACACACACCCCTCACACACACCCCTCACACCCGCCGCGCGATGTTTTGCCCTCCGGTTTGTTTGCGTCGCGGCTCTTTTTTGGGGGGAAACACTGACGTGTCCTCGCGCTTTATTTCGGGAGAGCCATTCCTTTACTGAAGTGTGTGCGGACGGGAATGAAAACGCTCCGGGGGGCGATTTTGAAGTCGAACTTCATGTCATACGACATTACACACTGTTAAACTTCATTGAAATACACTTAAGATTCTTTCACGCGTTCCTCGTTTCTCCCTCCAGTCCCCCCCTCCCCTCCCCCCCCTTTGCTGGTTTGTTCCACATCTGATGAAGGATTTAAAATGTTCATTGGTGAGGAATGCTGAGGCGCTAAAAGACTTTGGCCATACGGTATATGGAACAGGTTTTTTGTGTGATAACACAGCACTTAATAATAAATAATACTAATAATCGTTGCATTTGATAGAAAGCTTTGCACGTCGGGAGGACGTCCCAAAGCGCTTCACAGAACACACTGTAAAGTGAATTGACTGTATATTTGTGGGCGAACGCGGCAGCCAATTGCGCACAGCAATGTCCCACAAACAGTCGTGGATTGAAAACGACCAATTTATTATTGTTTTGGGTTTTTGGAGGGATTATTATTAGGCTCTGTGAGGAGTAAGGAAACTTGGCCGAGGTTTCGCCCTCTGCCTGGAATTGAACTCAGGTCTCTCACTTGCAAAGCGACTGCTCTAACCACTGAGCTACAGGACTTATGTGACTTATGTCACGAAGGCGTTGCGTGAATGCAATCTGTTGTTTGTATTGTAATCCGGTTACAGTGACTGTGTTTTGCACTGTAGATGAAGTTAACGAAAAGGGGAAGATTAATAGAATAGTAATCCATAATCCAGAATATCATCTGGACGTACTGGTATGTGTTTTTGCAGCCTGTGAACCTCTTACCCCCCACCACACAGCTACTCTTCAAAGGAAAGATGTTATTTTACCATTATTACCTATTCAAATATTGCCATCGTTTGCTGCTCAGTTTAACACTTCAGTAAAAATGAAATGTTCTTGTAAATGCTTCATAACTTAACATTTCTAAATGCTTAAAATGGAAAGCAGATTTTAATCGGCAAAGTTTATTCACTGTCTAAATTAAAACATTAGGTTGTTTTTAGTTCGTGGATATCATTGACTTTGTTTTGCCTTTGATGTCTTGAGTGAAGAACAACATTGTTGGATGGATGCATGATATTTTTATGAACAAATACTCACATGAGAGATTGATGTGAAATCCCGATCATATAGTATGTCAGAATGGCACAGAACTTGATGAAGTCAGAAGCTTGTATCTGTTTGGTCATAAACCTATTCTTTCATAATACAGTGTGTTTGTGTAGTGATCACAATTTATTTAAAAATTGTCACTGATGCAAATAGTGCTTTAACTGTATTTGCATAAGAAATCAACAATTGTGGAATGGTCCCAAAAGAAACAAGAAAACCTTTTGGGGAAAAAAAAGTCAGACCATACGTTGATGTGCTAAATATCAATTGTCACTTGAAAATAAAGTAACTTCTGTAATGTGAAAATGCAATTTTAAATTTAACCTAATTATCTTGTACTTGCATGATTCAAAATGCATAACATATCTGATCAGAAAGTATTTTTCAAGAGCCAAAAACTTGAGCTGTATTATTATATTTTGGTCAACATTGTTAGGAAACCAATTTTCTTAACATCTCCATACCTTTGATAAGGATATCAGCAATTCTGGTCCCATTGTTGTACCATTATCATTTTTGAGTTGGTCATTATGAGAATGGTCTGAGTCACTTGACATTTGTATCACTTTGTTTGGCACTTGGTGTCGTGACTGAACCGCAGTTCACCATTGCAAGAAATGTGGTTCATGAAACTGTTTTTCTATGATTGCACAACATTGTACGGTGAATTTGAGTTACTATGCCCTGCACCGTTGTACCCTATTTTTTCTATTTTTTGCATATATTGTAACTCTAGCTTCTAAGCTTGACACAGTACAGTATGTAAAAGATTGGTGTAAGTCAGAATTGAATATAGTTGACCCCCTTCTGAACCAAGCCTTTTTTTAAAAAAAATTGATCTTTGCTCTTAGAATTTTTGAGAAAGTTTGGGTGAAGTCTGATTAGATTTTGGTATTGGTGCTTCTTGTTCAGACATAAGTCTTAGACAGAGAACTCGGATCACTAAAATTTCCTGTCTGTACCTCAGCAACTAGATTATGATTGAATAAATTAAAGCATTACAGAATATACATAAATACGATTATGCAGGACCAGTACAGACCACATGGCCGATAAATATATTTTACATAACATTCTGCATGACGTCTCGCCCCTTAGTCAATTTATTTTCACAAAATAGCTGTCCATTTCGCTCTTGAATTTACGAATTTACCTCGTGGCTGGTCTCCTCTGTATTTTAGTTAAATCTGAACACTGCCCATTCACCTACCCTCTTCTTACCTTGTGGACATGGAAACTCTTGCCCATGTGTTATAACCTGATATATTTTGAAGAAATTAATTAGAATATTGAACAGAAACCTTGCACGTAGTCACTGCATGACGAATTCTGAGAAAATTGCTTAAAAGTTAAATCATCAATAACCAAGACAAGTAAATTCAGAATATAAAATCTAGATTTTCTTCCAAATTCATTTTGTAATTTATCACATCTTTCTACTGCAGAGCGTACTAAAATCAAAGCAACAACAAAATTGCTTGCACGTATGTAGTGTCTTTCATATGGGACGAAGGTGATGAATTGCACAGATTTAACATGATAAGAAATAACTTTCCCTGGTGCATTTCATGCAAGAGCAATCGTTCCAAAGTTGCATATTGTCACTCACATTCTGTAAATGATTTCTGTGGTTGGTCTTTGCAGGCTAAAAAAGCAAATACATTTTGTTTGTCAAGAGTTTGTAAAGAAATTTAGATGAATTGTTGCATAGTTTATCTAAGAGAAGTTTTGTTGTTTGTCTTGTACCGACAATCAAGACTGTGTTTAATTTGTGAATCTAATAATTGTCACTGCATTAGGGGGAGGGATCACATTTATTTGTTTTTGTCAGCCAGATGTTTGGCACATGCGGAAACTCATCAACAAAAACAAATTATACAGTAACCCTTCACGTGGAGAAGCATCTTGGAGCGCTTAACCATGGTGGAGCCTTACACCAAGCCAGGAGAGGGAGGAAGTGACTGTCAGTATGGTTGAAAAGCAAGGTCTTCAGGTGTGATCTGTAAAAGGGGAAGAAAGGAGCAAGGCGGAGGGATTTAGGGAGAGTTCGAAAGTTTCGGGGCATTCTGGCTGAATGCACGGCTCCCGATGGTGGAGTGGATGGGACAAGGGACAAACGGGAAGCTGGAGCCAGCTGAGCAGGGGTGGCGGAGTGGGAGTACGCAGGTCGGAAAGGTGGGTGCCAGGTGTGAAGGGATTTGTGGACACGTGTGAGGATCTTGAAGTCGATCTGTACTGTGATAGTAAGGCCTGGCGAGGACTGGTGTGATGGGGTACAGAGTTTACAGTGGATAAGAATACCGGCGGTGCATTAGATAGTGAAGCTGAGCAGACCAGCAAGGAGGGCAATGGAATAATGGAGGCGGGAGGTGATGAAAGTGTGGACAAGGGTTTTGGCTGCATTGGCTATGAGATCGCCATGATTAAGAGTATCCAAACCAAATAGTAGCCAAACTTCTAAGCATGATGATGGGTCTCAATGTGTCAGGCACTTACCCGACCAAAATAAATAACTATAATCCCTCATTTATGCAGTAAAAATTATTACACTCACAGCTAAACAAAGTATGTTATAATCAGAGTAACTATATTGGGAGAAAAATTTGGAGGGGAGATTTGCCCTGATTCTGATTTACACTTGGTCTAGTTACATAGCAGGATGACTTCTGTGTATTGCTGAGGGAGATCCAGAGAATGAATATGGAAATTCAAACAAAGTACATTACTACCCAGGTACTACCAAAAACAATAATAAATTGGTCATTTTCAATCTACGACTGTTTGTGGGACATTGCTGTGCGCAATTGGCTGCCGCGTTCGCCCACAAATATAGTCAATTCACTTTACAGTGTGTTCTGTGAAGCGCTTTGGGACGTCCTCCCGACGTGAAAAGCGCTATATCAAATGCAAGGATTATTTTATTTTTATTTTATTATTTCTGTTGTCGATTTTAAAAAAATGTGGTCATTCAAGCCATGACTGTTTGGGGACACTTCTGTGCGCAATTGGCTGCTGTGTTTCACCCACAAACTATACGGTCAATTCACTTTTCAGTATATTCTGTGAAGCACTTTGAGATGTCTCAATAATGTGATAAGGTGCTATATCAAATGGAAGGATTATTATAATTATTATAAATTATAGAAGATGAGTAAATAAAGTAGTTAGCAAAAAAAAGCAATTAAATAGACGACATGAATCAGCCTATGTTTATGCTTGTACTTCATTGTGTTTACAGCCCCACTCTGATAATCCTGCACAAAGATAACTCATCTGTTATCTTCTGAAGTCTCAGATTCATGTAGAATGAGTTAAGTTTCTTAGCTGAATGCATTCAGTTCATTTTATAGCAATTCATCTCCTTTCAGAAAGTGCAAGATATGTGCTGCCACATATTGAGGGCTAAATTACCGCAGACTATTTAGAACTTGCTCCGAGGTGTTGCATCTTTTGAGTTTTTAAGAAAACACATTGAGAGAAAAGCTTAATGTGAAAAGCTTCACGTACATAATTTACCAATGATGTAGTACAGTAATCACCCTGAGAGGTTTGAAGACTGTGGTGTAATCGCTCTGAATCCGTGTGTGATCCTCAAAGTGTCAAATCGTCTTTGTGTCAGATGCAGCTGCCAGACTTTTATTGTGACCAATTATTTTCTTAACTGTGGCCTATTGTCTGTGTGCTTTGCAGTACCTCTCTCTGATTCTTTACTTTATATTGAAACGCAACAAGCAACAACTAGAGTAGAACTGTGCAACAAATTCACAATGCATTTTGTACATGTCTAGTACCTGTCCATAGTTGGCATAATAAACAAATAGACCAAAGGATTTCCAAACAAATGTGCACTAAAGTCTTAATCTGTTTAAGTGGATTACTGGTAAACAGTCCCATCTGGTCATCTGTCATGTTCTATCAGGCAGGGAAGTCGACCTAACCAACCAATCAATGCAATGGATGTATCTTGTTTTTAGTGATGACGTGTTCTACACTGGAAAACCAGGAAATAAATGAGTACAAATTATGCTTTCATAAAAATCACTGGGTCTTTTAGGAATATTTTATTACAAGGAAGCTAGTTCAATACAATTTGCCTGTGTGTTTGTACATTTGTGTCTAATATACAGTCAATTCACTTTACAGTACATTCAGGAATACTACTACATCATTTGTAATTAGATAATCTGCATTTTCCTTTTAGTAATTTAAGGACTGAACAAAACTTTTTACAGAACATTTTACATGTGAATCACAGTGAATGTGAGCAAACAATACTATTTTTAAAAAATTCAGCACTTTGTTTATAACTTGTGTGTCAGCCTGGCACAGTGGTAGGAATCTCTTTTTTTATGAGTCAGAAGGTTTTGGCTTCAAGTCCCACATCCAATCCAGTGATGGGGATGTGTTACATTGTTGGAGATCTGCTGTCCTTCAGATGAGACGTTAAACCAAGGTCCCATCTGCACGCTCAACAACAACAACAACAACAACACCAACAACAACAAGGTTCCATTTATAGAGCGCCTTTCACGTCGGGAGGACGTCCCAAGGCACAAGGCTCAGGTGGGAATTACACATCCTATGGCACTATTCAAAAAGAGCAGGACATTTCTCCCGTTGTCCTGGTCAACAATCCCCCAAATAAAATTGGTCACTTACTCTATGGCTGTTTTGTGGGACATTGCTGTGCGCAACAAGCTGCTGCCCACAAAATATACAATCGCTGCACTGTGAAGTGCTTTGAGACATCTCAAAGTAGTGACAATGTGCTTTATCAAATGCAAGTATTATTGTATACAGTTTAATGCAGACAACCCAGTAATACTGCATGACATTTCATTACCAACTTTATACAAATCATTGAGTCACTCCACGATAATAATAATAATAATAATCCTTGCATTTGATATAGCGCTTTTCACGTCGGGAGGACGTCCCAAAGTGCTTCACAGAACACACTGTAAAGTGAATTGACTATATTTGTGGGTGAACGCGGCAGCCAATTGCGCACAGCAATGTCCCACAAACAGTCATCGATTGAAAATGACCAATTTATTATTGTTTTGGGTTTTTGGAGGGATGTATACTTTTGTTTTAATTTCTCTGGCGTTTTATCATTCATTTTTTTGCAGTCGTTTTGCAATATAATTCAACAGCCTTTAAAGAAATGCACAGAATCGCAAAATGTCACTTATTTAACTGTTCTTAGCACTAAATAAAACATTGCCATTTTGTTATTGGTTCAGAGATATTAATCTAGCCCTCCCAAGAGTAAAGTAAATTCTGTCTTGAATGCCACCTGCATCCAGTGGAGTGTTCGTACGTCTTCACAATTTTCAATCGTATTGTGTAAAATGACTGGTGGGGCGGTGGTGATTCCTCTGACTCTTTTATTCACTGATTTTAATAAGAGTTTTTTTTTATTAAATGACATAGATAGTCCTGCATAATGAAATTGTTTCTACAATACTAAGTGTTTTTTAATGTTGATTGTTACTTTTGCATAGAAGTGCCCGAGAGCACAGAAAAAACAGAGGAGACCATTCCAGAGAAAAAGAGGAGGCAGAAAACAAGAAGGAGAAAGAAAAATAAATCTGTTTCACAGAATGAAATCAATAGTTTGTTGGCAGAACTCCCCTTTGCACATACGGAGATCCGGGAAGAGTTTGGTTGTAAGTCTTTCATTCTTTGGATCATTCTATTTATCCACAATCACTGAAATTAGAAATAATATTGCAGAGTCTTTGATCTTATAATATATCCATTATTGCAAGAAGTAACCATAATTGACTTCAGCAAACAACCCAGGTATATTCTTTGTGTTGGGGAATTTCAAAGAGATAAGTTAATGGAAGGGTAAGTAAACAGATGTTATGTGCATCAGTTCTGTGTCTTTTTTTGGGTTTTGATAGAATCAGATTTATTTGGCTTCGCGATCAAGTCTGTGCACAGCCGTCAAGAATGTGGGTGTGTTTCATTGACTCTTTTTACAAGTCGCTCCCTCTATCACCTTTGAATTTATCTTTAACCACAGGTGAAAAAGGCTTGAGAGCAAAACCTGTGTCCTGAAGGCAACTGTCTCCACTCAGTGAGCACACTTCAATAAACTAAATATACGCAGGTTTAATTCTAAAGTGGGGGAACTTTATAATTGAGATTATGTGGGAAACAAATCACAAGATACAGGACTGACATAAGGGTACACGTTGTTCATTGTATTTACCTCTACACACGTTTGTATTTTTTCTAACAAAAAAACGCGTGAGGCAAGTGATACATAATTCATGAATACATTGACAGACCTAGAGATTGGGTTTATATGCTGGGCATGAAGTTTGTCTTTATTGCTTAGCTGCCATGGGTCTTCTCCAAGTCCCTCGTCCCCTCCGCTCCACAATTGGGCTGTGTTGTAGTCACTCAGACCCGAATCTGTGGAACTCCTTGTCTCAATCCCTCCATCTTGCCCCCTGTTTTGCCCGCCTTCATATCGCATGTGAAGTCTTTCCTCTTCGACTGCGCCTTCGGTTACCTCCCCTCCCTTTCTGGCTCGGAGTCAAACCACATGACTGTTAAGTACCCTGACATGCTGCCTGAGTGAAAGAGGTTATATGAATGCAAATTATTGTTGTTATTGCACTGAGGGTTAACATATTGGCTATTTTGCACTCCTGCCTTACCTTCACCTGCTACTGCATGCACACAATTCTGAATCTTCTTCCTTCTCCCCATTTTTTGTTAAAAATCTTACTATTTGAATCCATATTTTGTTTCCCAGGTCCAAGAAAACTGGATTTTAGAAAAAATACCTTTTGAAATGGATTGAGAAACAAAAACAAATAAATTATTTTGGGGCTACATTAGCCTAGTAACACAAAGCAAAAGCTGTCATCCTTTGTATAGGTGAATAATAGCAAGTTTTCTTTTCCAACGGAGACTCATTTCATTTAATAAATGAAACCCTGATAAACAAAGGAAACATTAGGAGGCTTGGAAATATCTGCTTTTGAAATACTTTGATGTTTATTTACAGTTGCTAGCAAGTTCTGTATGTTTTTAAACTTGTGCATTGTGATGGTGAAAAAATATAAACATTACAGTAACAACTCATACATGTATATGTAGCACATTTCATATTTATATAGCACTTTTCAATCAGGAGGATGTCTTAAACACCACACATCTGATTGGAAGCTGGGGGGAATCAAAGGTGACTGAAATCAGGTTTAAAAAGATGGGTGGTGGGGCAGATTGGGTGGGGGATATGAAGCTGGCTGGTGTTATCTGATGGGTTGGGAGCAGCTGGGGTGGTAGTGATACAGGAGGTTGCAGGTCAAAAGTAGTTTTTTTATATGGGATGAAGACTGATGGAGAGGGAGCAAGAGGTAGGGGTAGAGAGAGGGAGTTCGAGAGGTTGGGAGCATAGAATATGAATGTTTGGCCACCGATAGTGGTGCGGAGAGTACGAGTAGCAAGCCCAAGTTTGCAGAGTGAAGGGCATGAACAGAGGAGAAGGACAGAAATACAAATGATGTTTTGTTTTATCACAAATGTGTTAAACCCTCAAAGCTTTTTTTTAAAAAAGCTTATGTGCCTTTTATCTTATTTTCTATTCTTCCACAATCTAAATTTTAAATTCGAAATTTTTACCTGACTGCATTATTTAAATTTTTCTTCTTCCCTCTTCTTTCTGCTTGCTTCCTTTTTCTCCCTTCCTCTAGATCCCACCATCCATTGTTGTGATGTGGGAACAAATTTTTTTAATTAATAGAAAGTGCTTTTCATGGTGTTAAATCTGGTCCTGATGGGCTGGTCTTGCAGTCATTGAAAACCCTAAAAGTTTGCTTTGACAAAACTGCTATAGATACGATACTGTTAACATCCAGCATGGTTTTCGTATCTAAGAGGAGATTGAATCTGCGAACCAGCATGATGCAGTTCCTTTCTAGTTCGTAGATTATAGCTGTACTATATATTTTAGCAGGTTTTGGATCAGAGGAAAATGCTTGCTAGATATGCTAAAAATTAATGAAAATAAACCTGTCAAATACAGTTGGGCAGCTCACTCTCACAGACGTCTACCATCATTTAAGCACGTAGCTAGAGTAAAATATTTCTGTGCATGAGAAAATCATTTATTTCCAACATACCTCCTCATGAGAAAGTCACTCAGTCCCAGAGTTCCTCCCCTGGAGTGTTCCACAATCTCCTCAGTGAAGGCAAGAATGTGCACTCCAGGAGGGCACTGTTCTTGCAGGTTAAAGTCTGTTCTTGCACTCTTCTGGTTCTTCCCACACTTGGACCGTTTACCACTCTCCAGATGTTAGTGACTTTCAATAAGGGGAAGGCTACGAAAACAAATTCCTCTCTAATATACCAAACCCTTTTAGATGGCAGTAGAGGCTAGCCTCAAAACAGGTTGGGTTTCTGTGTGATAGCCAACAGTGTGGGGTGTGGAGAGGTTTGTCTTCCTTGCCTCTGATGACCGGCCATCCCTGCTTGGATCTTGTCAGCCATCCATGGCCACAGGATATCTACTCAATATTGGAGTGCAATGAGGGAAACAGTTAAAACGGTTGTCCAAAAGACTATTCCCAGAAATGTGTTATGCAGCTCTAAAGTTAGTGAAAGAATAAAAAGTTGTGGTTATTTGTTCCTTTAAATTTTCATTCCTTTTTATGGCTTCTTATTACTGAATTGCTGCTTAGTCTTTATTGAAAACAAGCAAGCACTTGTGTTGCATGTATTGCATTTGGGATTATTCAATATTCTGTTTCTCTTTATTCAGTCACTACAACCCTTGGAAAGAATTTGAAGAAAAAGAGAAAGCGGACTTTAGGAGGTGAGAGTGAGGAAGATGCTGGTCAAAAGAAGAAAAAGGAGACTCATCCAAATTATTTTGTGTCTATTCCAATAACAAATCCAAAGGTTTGTTAATTCTGTATTTGAAATACAAAACTATTTGTTGCGAAACTTGGGATGAGTTAGCATGCAGCAGGCATATGTACCAGCTTACAGTGTGCATATTGTGTGTGATCAGAGCTGGTGGAGGCGAGATCTATAACAAGATTGTAATAGGAGCCAGTGGAGGTAGGCTGGATTATTTGCTCTTCAGGCATATCTCCAACTGCAGCCTTGAAGGTAGTGACATCAAACAAAACAATTTTTTTCTTTTTGCTCGCCAGTTTGTTTTCCTTCCCTCCCTCTCCTTAAGGTGATTGACCAATTTTGCTTTCTTTCATACTAATATATAATTCCAGGAACCCTAGCCCAAGTGGTTGTTATTTTGTGAGCTGAGTCTTATCATCACCACTCACCACTCACTTGTGCCTCAAGTTTGGGGGATTGCTGAACAGTGAGCAGGAATCCTAAATGATTGATTTCCCCCCCCCCCCCTCTCTTGTGTGCTAGCCCAGCTGAGATTAACTCACTTGAGCTAACCCTGCACAGACAGCTAATTGAAACTGCAACCTTTGGTCTGTATGCTTGGTCTAGTTGTTATCACTTCATTACTTACAAGAGTCTTGAGACAGGTCTTGAAGGAGGCAAGGGAGGGGCAAGGTGGAGGGACTGTGAGATGGAGTTCCAAAGGTTAGGGGCAGAGAGGCTGAGGGTCGCTGGGGGCTAGGGCTCCTCGTCTGTGGACGTGCAGAGTGTGTTGGTGTATACAGTACATACTCACGCACCCCTTGTGGCCCCGGAGGTCCTTTACCTAACTCGCCACTCCGGAGAATATTGCTGAGCAGGTTATCTGGAGTCACTGTAATTGTATGGCACATTAGAGCTGAAAAAAACATGCTTTGGAAATCTTTTAAACCAATCACTGGACCATTTTACATGGTAAGGATGTTGCAAAAAATCCATTCCATTACTGATATGCACTTGTTCAAATAACCCAGGGAATGCTGTACGACTGGTTAGTGCAGAATAATGTATGTATCATAATGTTCTGGTTTACAGCATGATTTACAAGTTACAGTAATTAAGGGCATGCAGTTAAACCTGTAAGAAACAAGATAACACTTTACAAGGACTAGTTCTCCATGAAAGTAGAGAAAATCAATCTTTTTCTTCCACCCTCCAAAAAAAATACATTTGCCAGCCCTTTGGAGCTTGAACCATGTACAAGGAGCCCCTAACCTTTAATCAATCTCTGCAGTTTAAAAGTACCTTCCCGTGTTCATTTCTCATGTGCGGTCATGCAAAAACTATTAGATGTTTTAAAAATGGTGTGTAAACATGGTTATTGCAGGTCAGTTGTGATTTTATTGGATTTTGTTCACTTATATGCTAGTTACAACAATTTTGTAATGAGGAAAAAAAATCCCACCTTCTGGAATGAGTGTGGCTCATTGCTCTGGGTGGAATGCGTGCGGATATTGCAGCACAGAAGGAGACCATTTGGTGCATTATATTGTACTTGTAGTTATGTTAACTACCACCTGGAACTATCGACTCCAATGCTATTTCCCTGCTTTTTCCCCATATTTCTTTCTACATAACTTCATTCTTCTGGTGTTTTTTATACCTTCACTCTTTTAATGTTTATCAAATTCCCTTTTAAATGACGTAATGGACTCTGGCTGAATACCCGCCTATGGTAATGCATTCCACGTTCTAATAGCCCTTTGTGTAAAAACATTTCTTGTAACCTCACGCTTCATGCTTCTGAGCACTCTTGGAAGTTTCTTGAATATTATTGCAGCTAATGAAGGTCTAAGATCATGGAGTGGAGCAGAGTGTAGTAAATTATCTTTAATGCACTGGAACACTGTACGCAGTGGAATGCTGCCTATGTGCCTCATGTTTGCCTGTATTGACCTTCTGCGGATCTGCACATACAGCCCATTGTGCATTGTTTTAAACAGGCACCAATTAGTTTAGTGTTGTGAATCAGATTTTATATTCTCTTTTTGTATGGAAATTCTGTACATTCCCTCTGATCCAACTTAGTGGGTATGCAATGTTTCAGTATAATTTTTTTGATCAAATTGAATTAATCAGTCAACCAACTGAACTCAATCGCTGCACCCAGTGAATTCTCATTGAATGGACTTGTGACTTAAGAGGTTTTTCGAAATCAAACTGAGCATTTTCAGACTCTTACCCCAATGTGTGAATGTACAGCAAACATTTTTGTCAACGAGCTCCATCTGCAGGGCACTTTTTGTACATAAGTAATGTACACTTTGTGTCCTTGCAATTTAGTTAATATCAGTGCTGTGAGCTTTTACCCCTAACTCTTATTTTCGCCCATGAAATACAACAACAACAACAAGATTCCATTTATAAAGCGCCTTTCACGTCAGGAGGACGTCCCAAGGCGCTGCACAGTTGGGTCATGACCCGAGCAGGGGGGAAATGGTCAGGGTGAGGGGAGGGAAGGGAGGGAGCGAGGAGGGGGGAAATGGTCAGGGTGAGGGGAGGGAAGGGAGGGAGCGAGAAGGGGGAAGAGAGTCGAGAGGGGAGCTGAAGGCTCGGTCAAAGAGAAATACTACACTTTACAGTGCAAGTGTCAGCCTGGTGCAGTAACAGCACTCTCTCCTCTGGGTCAGAAGTGGGTTCAAGCACCACATCGGGACTTGAATCACATAGTCTAAGCTGACGCTCCGGGGCAGTGCTGGGCTATGTTGCATTGTCGAAGGTGCAGTTCTTCAGATGAGACATTAAACCAAGGTCCTGGCTGCTTATTCAGATGGATGTTAAAGATCCATCTTTTAAAAGTTAAAAGTTTTCTCACGGTGTCCTAGATAACAATATCCCAAATAAAATTGGTTATTCACTTCATTGCTGTCTGTGGGACATTGCTGTCTGCAAAACTAGCTGCCACCTTTGCCCACAACATATCCTGTCAATCCACTTCATATTATATCATGTGAAGCACTTTGAGAGGTCCTCAGGTTAAAGGTGCTATACCAATGTAAGTTATTATTTGTATTTTTTGCTCTCAGTTCTTTCTTCATTCATTCGCATTGAACCATTCATAGAACTTGTTAATACTCTCTTCAGATGCATTACTGCACTTGCATGTTATTCCAACCATGATTTGCTCTTGATTTAACACTTTGCCAGAAACAGTACAAATGTCAAACTTCTTATTTTCTTCAATTAATTCAGATTGTAGGTGGTATTCAGGCTGTGCAGGATATTGTCGTTCAAAAGGACCAAAGACTCTCCAGGGCTATGATTCCAGTTCCCACTCTTCATATCACTATTCTTGTGACAAATCTTGCGAGTGAGATGGAGGTGAACAGGTGAGTAATATCTAAAAGAGTAGAGCCACGCTTACTAACAAAAATACAGTGACTACACTTTACAGGGAGTAAACATCCTCCCAACATGAAATATGCAATATCAAATGTAAGTATTATTTGTCTTTGGCTAGAGTAGATCTCATCTGTATGTTAAAGATCCTATGGCACTAGTTTTTCCCGATGTCTTGGCCAACAATCTCGGAGATAAAGTTGGTCTTTCAATTCATGATTGCTTGTGGGATATTGCTGTGTGCAAATCGGCTGCTGAATTTGTCTACAAATACAGTCGCTGTACAGTAAATTCTTTGAAGTGCTTTGAGACAATTTGAGACTGTTGTGCTTGCTTCTATCAAAACAATCAATTTCTAGTTCACCTTGTATATTCTTTAAAGAACAACAAGATTTTTTTTTATACGAAGGATGCTGATAGGTTTGCCCCCTACATATGAGACTAAAAAAACAAAATCCCCATTCGTGAATTTTTGGTTCCGAGTCAGTCTGGCTTGTAGATTGTACCTATGAGAAAGCACACACACCACAACAAGTTTAGGCTGGACTATTACAGTGCCTCCCAGTGAGGTGACAAAGGTTTAAATGCATTGAAGGAGTCCTGTAGCTCAGTGGTTAGAGCACTCGCTTTGCAAGCGAGAGACCTGAGTTCAATTCCAGGCAGCGCAAAACTTTGGGCAAGTTTCCTTACTCCACACAGAGCCTAATAATAATCCCTCCAAAACCCAAAACAATAATAAATTGGTCATTTTCAATCTACGACTGTTTGTTGGACATTGCAATTGGCTGCCGCGTTCGCCCACAAATATACAGTCAATTCACTTTACAGTGTGTTCTGTGAAGTGCTTTGGGGCGTCCTCCCGACGTGAAAAGCGCTATATCAAATGCAAGGATTATATTATTATATTATATTGTTTAAGGTGTAAATTGCTGATTTTTGGGCACTTTGCGATGTGGAGGCCTTGTGCTTCTCAACAGAAGAGATATAAGTGCCCTCTTACACCATCTAGTGGTCAATTACAGCATAACTTATTTTCGTGGCTTCGGAAACGAACGATGTGTCTTCCTTTTAACTGGTGGCTTATAAGAAATAGGAGTAGGCCATTCAATCCTTAGAACCCATTCCACCAGGTTATTAGACATTGGCTGATCTTTTATTGCATTGTTCCTTGTCATTTTGTACTTTTACTTCCGAAGTATCTGTCTCTCTTCTATTGCTTTTTTAATCTTTGCCCTTCCTTAACATTGCATTCCACCTTTTCATAACCCTGTGTATGAATACATATATTCAGGTCTCACTTCTAATCTTTTTACAATCCAATACAAAGTTACATTTGTATAGCGCCCTTCACGTCGGGAGGACATCCCAAAATCTAATGTTAACATTACCAGAAGTCACTGGGAACACTCAGCAGGTCAGGCAGCATCTATGGAGAAAGGAAAGTGAGTCATTGTTTCGGGTCCATGACCCTTCGTCAGAACTCTGGGTTCTGGGCTCTAGGGTTCTGATGAAGGGTCGTGGTCCCGAAATGTTGACTCACTTTCCTTTCTCCATAGATGCTGCCTGACCTGCTGAGTGTTCCCAGTGACTTCTGTTTTTGTTTCAGATTTCCAGCATCTGCAGTATTTTGCGTTTTGTCTAATGTTAACATTGTCTGTTTGTTTGGGATTCCTGTATCAGAGGGAAGGGTTGCCCCCTATCTAGCTTATTAATTCCCTTTATTTCAATGACCATGACTTGAAGGAAAAGAGAGGAAAAGCTGCTCAATCAACTCAATTGTATTTTGTTTTCATCATTCTCTCTCAACCTTGCTTGTCCATTGCTTTTTGTAAAATTCACTTTCCCTCATCTTATACTTGTTCCAGTGGCCTTATTTATTGCTGTGCACAAATTGGTTGCACAGTCATGCCATTTTACAATATATCCTGTGAAGCGCATTGAGAGGTCCTCATCGGGTGATGAGGCTCTATGTCAAACGCAAGGATTATTATATTATTAATAATCCTGAGTTATACTTGGCTAGGTTACTGAGAAAATCAAGGGAGTGGTTTACTTTCTTAAAAAATTAAGTAATTTTTCACAGAAAAATATTGTGTACAATAAATCTAGATTTTTTCATTCTTGTCACAAACTCAGTTGCTTGAGTGTGAACGAGTTCTACCTGATTGTCTTGCTGAGCCCGGGCACTTGTGCTGATGATATTAATACAAGGGGATTGAGTACTTTCTCACAGAGAAGTCGCAGTTCCATCTAATTCTGGGACTCTTGTAATTATGAAGACTGAATTGGTCGGTGGTTTTCCACTGAATTTTAATGACAGATATTCACAGAGAGAAAACAGATTTTACAGTGCATCTTTGGTACAAAGTACTTGAACGAAAAAGGATAACCGTTACAGGTAGAGGTATTGTTCACTGCTACATTTTGAAAGGTCTTGAGTCTCTGTCAGCTCCCAAAATAGACTGACCAAGCAGTCCTCTCTGCAATCTGCTTAGCTCCTTGTTTTTCCCATTCTCCCCTGTTTTGAGAACTCTCCCTTGTTTGAAAACTTTGCCTTGTTTTGAGCATTCTCTTCACAAATTTCTCTCTCCCTTCAAGTCTCCCTTTATGTGTACGAGTAAATGTGAAAATAATTTCCTGTCTTATTTTTATGGGTCTGTAAATTGGAAACAATTAATATGCGCTCCTTTCCATTCCACAAAAGCTATATGCACAATCCACACTGTTTATATTATGCGGCAGCATTTAACTGCGAATTAAATTGACACCATTCAGTCAAAGTGTTAGGCACATAAGGCGCTATATCAAATACAAGGATTATTATTATTAAAAATATTTTAGTGTTAAATTGCATAATCCTCATAAGGGCTTGTGCACAATAATAACAATATGAGAACAGTCAGTTGAATGGATTCAAGCCGTTTCTTCGTTTACACAATCTGTCTGATTCATTTCCTGATAGGGCGGTGAGTGCATTTGAGGAATGCAAGGCGACGGTGCAGGAAATTCTACAGGGGACACAGCTGGCGCTGCAATTTCAAGGGATCGCACATTTCCGAGGTGAAGTGGTATTTGCACAGCTCCTGGAGAACGAACACCTGATGACACTGACCCGTATTGCAGGTAAGCGATTTTTGAATTTACCTCAGTATATGTTTGCTGAGCAGGAGCCTGGCAATGAATAAGTTATCAATAGAAGCTATTTATAATAAATTTAAAATATATTATTTCTGGAATATCCACCACAAAGCACTGTTGTTGCAAGGAAGAGGCCTCTGCATTGTTTCTATTCGCAATAATGAATGTAAATCTGAGGTACAGTAGCCAACTTAGATATCCAGCACGTCATTTAACGTTACAAGAAAAAAAAAGGATTGACAGGATATTTTATTATTTTGACTAAATGCTCTGAAAATAATTATTCTAGCATTTATATTTTACTGTTTTCCCCCACAGAAATGTTTTGTTCAATTTGAAGGTCTGTTTGTTCATCTGAATTCTGCTTTTCCTTTTCTGGTAGCAGCACAATAGTGTTTTGCAAGTTTTGTTTTTGTTTTTTTGTGATGCAAAGGAAAGCAGATGGGTTTTTAAAATGTAAATACTGCTTTGAGTGAGTGATCATTTAACCAAAGAAATCTAACTGCAGCTCTAGCTTCATATCTATTGCACTTTTGGTGGTGAATTAGGGTTTCAACACTAATTCTCTGGCAAATAAATGACACTGTAGTCCTACTTCTGTTACTAGCTGTTGGTGGTAGTATCTGTGGAATTTGCCACGTCCAGTATGAACAAGCGGGTGTGGACGGTACTCAATAATAAATAATAATTGCATTTGATACAGCGCCTTTCATATCGGGACGATGTCTCAAAACACCTCACAGGATTTACTGTAAAGTGTAGTAACTACGTTTGGAGGCGAAATTGCTTGCATAATTTGTTCAAATGGATGACTGAAGAATTTTGAATGGACTTTGATTTTAATGTTATTAAAAAGTCAATTGCACAGAATGGTGAAATCTGATGCCTGTTCTTTTCAGTCCAAAACAAATTGATGCCGAGCAGGGAAGTAAAAACAGGCTTCTTATTCCACCCGTTGAGAGCAAAGTGGCTTAATTCCTCATGGTTTAAATGTAGCATAAAATACCTTCAGGAGTGCTTCTAGTGTTCCTATTGGTTTGACTTCTGTTGTCACACTTGAATGTTTAATGGGGGATAAGAGAGGTGGAAAAAATTACGTTTGCTTATTTTACCATGTTTTGCATCTGGGCTGATCTTGCTGTCTAATGTTCTTTTTTGTAGCAACAGTACTTTTTCGATTTGGTGAATTTACCTCATCTAAATATAAACCCACGTTGGGTCTTGGAACTCGCAGTCTCGTCTGACACTTTATTGCAGTGCTGTAGGAGCACTGAATTGTTTGTTGGAAATGCCTACCTCAGGAACAGCACATTAAACAAGGTCCCATTTGCTTGTTCAGGTGGATGTTAAAGATATCATGGCCCTATTCAAAAAGAGGGGAGTTTCTCCCGGTGTCCTGGCCAACAATCTCCCAAATAAAGTTGGTCATTCACTCGATGGCTGGTTGTGGGACAGTTCTGTGCAGAATTGGCTGCCAGGTACACCCACAGAAGTATTCATTTTAGAGTAGAATCCTGTGAAATGCTCTGAAACAACCTCTTAACATGAAAAGTACTGTATCAAATGTAAGGTTTTTTTATTTATTAGCATTATTATGACAAAAGTCAAACTTGAGGCTTTACTAATACCTAGAAAAAAAGATTCAGTTGGTGTCAAATCAACAGAGCCCAAAAATGTAAGTGATTGTACCTTAAATGGTGATGCTGTTGTTGGTTGATAGAAATTATAGGGGTGAAATTGTGACCAGTAAAGCTCTTATAAGGCAGCAATTGGGGTTCATAAAATAAGACCCCGTCTTATAACGGATGTGATCAACGCCACCGCCTCTGGCCATGACTTCCACGTATCAGTGCCACCAATCACATGACTGTTCGTGCAGGAAGCCAGATGGCTATTTGTGCTAAAATATGGCTTCCAAGTCATCAAGTTATCACTGATGTCACTTCCAGCATGCTGTGCGGTGTTCCTGCAAATATCGCGTATTGAAGTGCTCTTGAACTGCTGTGAACAATGATTTAACAACAAACAAATTGGCCATTTCATACCATAAGGGAAATGGGAGATCCCTGTACCAACTACGGATCCATAGGATATCCACCTTATGTTGTTGTAAATAGTTGTTTGCATCTTTTTGACTGATGTGTCTTATGCCTTATTTCACTGGTCCATTGGTATTTATCCCATGGTTTTAGTTCCTGCATTATTTTGTTAATACTTGCAAGGTACAATTGTGTAAAGGGAAGTGCAAACAATTTATCTGGAGATCTTGCCCGATTGGCACTGTTTACTGGTTAGCATAACTGATTGCTTGATAGTCTTAAATCTTATCACAACTGAACTTCTCCTATTCCGAGAAGAACAGAAGAAGTTCAGCTTCTTGGAAATGAATCAAATTGAAGGGGTCTTTAAAACAAAAGGATGTAGGTTTAAATTGAAAAGCCATGTATGAAAGATAACACAACTTTTTTTTCTCTCACTTTTTTATACAATACATTATTCCAAGAATGCATCAGAATTGTTTAGTCTTTTAAATTGTGCTCTGTTGTTTTCAAATTAAAAGACTAAATTTGAAGTCACAAATCAGATGGTTTAAATTGAATTCTGGGATCTGCTTATTGATTTCTTTGGGGGTCAGTCAATTTTGTGGGAAACCTACACTTTCTTGAAAGTTTATTAATCCAAACGGAGAATGTAATTTCTTAGTTCTGAGAGCGAAAGTTGCATTGAAGTCTGTTTACACATGGCATTTTTTCATTAATATATCACACAAGATAGAGCTTGACTTCTTGCGCTCTAAATTGCAAAATTAAATGTGTCAGCTTTCCCTGATCACCTCACTAACCCTTCGCAGTGATTCTGATTTCTCGTGTTTGCAGAGAAATGAAATAAATTGGACATGTGACTGGTAGAACCACTAGCAAAAGGTTACTGACCACAAAAATAATTTGAAATCGTGCTCTGCACTTTTTATTGCAGGATACTTCTGGAGAGACCAGCTTATAATACAAAGGAATACCTTACAGGTTTACCAAGTCTTTCTGAAAACAACCAATAAATAATTGGCTCAGAAATGCTTGGTCAGTAAACCCACAGTTTACACACATCAGCAATCTATTTCAATGATAAAGTTTAGCCTGCTTTTGGTTTGTTGTGGTGTTACTCACTGGAAGACACATTTTTGTTAGTATCATGGTGGTATTGCCATGAGATTACATTTTCTTGCTAAGGTTTTACACATTGCTGATGGATTCTCAGTTTAATTTGTCAAAAATACTGCTAATTATGCAATTTATTCAGCAAGATTATTTGGATAAAATGGAATTCCGTTTTTCATTATTAACTTTCTATCTGCTGTAAATCCAATTTAAAGTGGATTATGAGGCTTCTACTGTTACCTATAATTTCTAGATATCACATTGGCATTTCTCTTGCTTAGGTACACTATACCTGTGCCATTTACATTATTCAATAGTGTGTTAATATTGTAACCAAAGAAAATTAAACTATGTGGTATTGTTTGCATGAATTGTCTGGCCAAAGAAAACACAAGTGTCTATACGGTAAACCCCTCTGATCCAGAGCATAAAAGGGCGCCATTTGTTCCAGAGAACTGCACAATATGAAGGACAACAACATCAGGCTACTTTGTAAACAGAAGATTCTTAAATCCAAAATGATAATAGATGACCTGTCTTGATGACAAAAGGACATAGAACTGGCACAAACAAAGGTAGGTGATTTTGATGATCTGAGTAATTTACTTTACTAATATTCATTTAGTAAATTATTTTTTAAGAAGAATTTCTGCTTTCGGAATGCTTAACTTACCAGAAGTATCTTCATGAAAGTCACTCTCTGAAGTGACATATCAGCAAGAGCCCTGTCCTCTCAGAGAACTCTAAGTAACATAGGCTGGGGGTGGAGATCCATTTAATCATTGAACAGACTTCTTTGCTACCCGTGCATTGCCTGTTTGAATTATTTCTAATGTAAATCACTGTGTATGGTTGGAGTCCTGTACCTTTGTGGGTTGAGCACTTGCCTCTAGCAAGAGAACCTGGGTTTGATTCTGGGCCGGGCCAAACGTTAGGCAAGTTTCCTTACTACTCACACCTCTGTTTACCCAGCTGTAAGTAGGAACCCAGTTGTTAATCGATTGGCAGATTGCTTTTCTGGGGGTAATAAATAAAAATAAATAAATAAAAATGTGGGCACGTAATCCACGACTGTTTGTGGGACACTGCTGTGCGCAATTGGATGCCTTGTTTCGCCCACAAAAGATACAGTCAATTCACTTTACAGTATATTCTGTGAAGTGCTTTAAATGCCTGGAAGATGTGATAAAACACTATATCAAATCCAAGGATTATTTTTATTATATATCCCAGATTGTGCAACATTAGCCTAGATGCTGCGTGGCATTAGAGTACGCCTTTCCACACTTTGTTTGGGCGGGGTAGATGTATCTTGTCAGTTATGGCTGAATCTTCTCTTTATGTTTTACAGACATACCTACTGATGACAATGCTCTTTCCCAGTGAAAGATTATTGAAAGAATTTGTCATCCACTGGTGACTTGAATGGTCACGGGTGCAGGTGGGATTCTAATCAGCTTTTTCCTCTGAGACCAGAGTGGTCAAGCACTTACTCTTCCAAAGGTGAACGCAGAAGGATCATCCACGAAGATATAAAGTCTTGCTCTACAAATCACTGAGGATCAAGATATCTATCAATCAGGCTGTTACATAAGAACCTGAACTTATTTCTTCACAAAACACTGATAATTTTGAGCATGGCTATTTGTATGTATTTTACACATTATATATGGTAATCTCAACCCTGTCTTCACTTGTCACTACTACTTAAGTCATCAGGCTGTCAATATCCTGGCCTCATTTATTTATATATTCATACATATGGATAACACGTCACAGAGCCGTTTCCTATGGAGTGAGGAGTTATCACGAATTTACTGTATTGTGTGCGTGTATATATATTTATACATTACAGTGTTTGGGGAAGTTCTGAGGGGTTCTTGCCTTTGTGGCTACCACAGTGCTTCACCCTATTTCATGTTTGCCAAATCACTGCAAGCCAAGATCACTTGTAAAGGCCAAATTGCTCATTTCCAGATGGCCCAAGAGCTTTCGACACACAGGAAGCAAGCTCGATATAACTTACACCTCAGTATTTATATGCAGCAGGTGCGAATACAGCTATACCGTAAGCCACTTCTGACAGCTAGTGACTGGCAGGATTCCAACATGATTTTGGGTTTCTTAACCCTCATTTATGCTACATAGTTGGTGGCAAATCAACATGAAACATACTGTGCAAATTCAGTCAAGGTTATTTGCATTTACATTTAAGTAATACCACCATCCTTCAATTTTTGTTTTTTAAAATCTTTAACATTCAGCAAAATGTCATTAGTGAAACAATACATGAGTTTATTTCTACTTCACAACTCTGTCTAACATACTAATCTATTTTATCCAAACATGCATCAGAAATTAAATCTTTAAGAACAGTTTTTAAAAACCCAGAACATTAATACATGGATAGATCACATATTCAACAGAGTGAGGATTTGTTATTTTATTCCATAGATAGTGACCTACTTTTTCTCTTTTAAACTTTGAATGTCTACATCCCTTTGAGGTTAATTTTTGACGTCCGTTGTGCATTGGGGTGTGCAGAATTTTTCTAACTTGTTCAAAGGAGCACATTCACTCATCCAAACAGAATATAACACTCTGGAGATATGAGAAAGATGGTCATGTTTTTCTTTTGATGATTTAGAATGAAATGCATGCAAGTAAAATGAATTAGTGAGGTTATGAGTTTGGTTATGGTTATAAATATGGAGGTTATGAAATGGTCTATTTTCAAAGTGCAGAAAGTGTAATTTTTGCCAGTATCAAAATTAACGATTATGAGGCATCCAATACAATATGTATTGGTCCGAATACCACACTAAGTCACAATGCAGAATAAACTCTTTCACTAATGACTTGAGTTCCAGGTGTATTCTTGTTCAATTGAGAGAACTGCAACTCTGGATTCTGTCTCTTTCAGATATTTAGAAACATAAGAACACATGGAATGGGAAAAGGCTTTTGGCCACTCGAGCACGATTCTTTTATAATTCATGTACACTTTGTTGTAGTTAGGCATTCTACTCAACAACTCATTCTGCTGTACAAAAGTTCAGCAAGGTGTCTTCGATCCTTTAACACTACATCAAGAAAAGTTCCAGAATACCTATCTGACCCTGTGACTTGCATATTTACAACAACAATTTGCATTTATATGGTGCCCTTCACGCCAGATGATTTCCAGTATAAATAAACTGCGCTTATTTATACTGGAAATAAAATGTTGACTATCACAAATGAAAAATTAGACTCATTTTGTTTTCTAATTGATGGACAACTATGAAGTGGTCAGGATGCAAAGTATTGTTTGGATCCATTAGCTTATTGTACGTGTTTGGAGGATGGGCATGGAGAACCCCAGAGTGTGCATTGGGATACTGCTGGAGATTAACCAGCTAAATCCACATAACTTGCCATTGAGAGTACTGCCTAACAAGTTTTCCTGCTGCTTGTACAGCTAGAACCACCCTCCCGGTTAAGGCTTTGGCTTTCAGGGTTAACAGGAGCTGAGTGTGAAGTGACTGCTCTGCCCTTCCAAGTCTTGTTGATGTGCCAGGCTGTCATCAGCAGTGCCCTGGAGCTCTACCGTCCCGCCTGGCTCAGGAATTGGACTATCGAGACCGCCACAGAGGGTTGGCTCGATTCTGACAATTTGTTGCCAAACGTGTGACCTTGGAGCCAGTTTAACTCCAGGAAAACCAACCTCCCCCCCCACCCTAAGGGGGTTAGTCACTAATTGTATTTACATTATGTGCCCTCAAATACTCATAGGACCAAGAAAATGGTGTGAAATATAATTGCTCAGTTTTTATAATAATAATAATAGTAATCTTTGCATTTGATATAGTGCCTTATCATGTTGTTGAGACTTCTCAAAGCCCTTCACAGGATATACTGTTTTTGTTGTGGTATTGCAAATTTTTTTGCCTGATATTTTGTAGGTTGTAAATCTTGCACTGAATTCCGTAAAGGGATTTTGCTCAAAATCTTGAATATCTTATGCTGTAATTGCTTGTTGACCTGTAGTGCGTGTGCATGTCATTCTAATGTAATTACCTGCTGTTCTGTTATCCAGGTCAACGATGTTTCTAGTCTTATAAATGTCAACTGAGTTAATCATTTCAAGAGCATTAAGGCTGAAGGTACATTTTGAATTGCAACGAGATCAAGTTGTGGAATGAAGGCAGACTTTTGATATATTAAAAATGCCACTTAAACTAGATTATAAATGAAACTTTTTATAATGTGCACATTATTTCAGTAAATATGAGACATCTATGGGAATCAATAACATCTTCAGTATAATTTAGTATTCTGAAGAGTCAGAACACTTGGTGAACACAATGATACTCCATTTTGATTGTAAAGAACAATCATAGTTAATATGAGTGTTTTTTACACACACCCATCAAATTTATTTTGTTCTGCAAACTTTTATCTGGCTTCTAAGGTGTTAACATCACTACCACCTGCTCATATCGTCACCAGTTCCTTGCATTTCCTACGAATCATTGCTCAGGCAAGGATTTGGTGCCTGTGCCACTTGACTGTGAATTGACGTGTTCAGAAGAGTTTTAACACAAGGGGTTAATGCAAAACATATATGGATTGAAAAACATACTCCAAGCCTGAAATTTCATTTATTCTTAAATTTATTATGAGCATATCATAAATGTTGTCCTAAAATTGAAGATCATGTAGAATTCTGTAAAATCTTTAAGTTCATTCTTGCCTGCTTTGTTGTTACAAGTAACACATATTGCCCTTCTGTTAGTATCACCATTTTTGGTTAATTGTTATACATGTCTTTTAAAGCTTGGCTTGTTTTGATTTTCTTTCATATCTGTCTGCTGTAAAGTCATTTAAGGTTTGTGTCTTTGACCGTCATCTATCCCCTCCCCTCCACCTGTCCCAAGTTCAACTTCCACCCCAGCTCAGTTGTACAGCCAGCAATCTTAAGTGCTCTTAAGACATCCTCCTGACATGAAAGGTGCAATATAAATGTAGATTGTCATGTATGTTTGGTTAGCATCAAACTGATCTTTTTGTAACTCTAATAATAATAATCCTTGCATTTGATTTAGTGCTTTTCACGTCTTCTATACATCTGAAAACGCTTCACAGAATATACTGTAAAGTGAATTGACTGTATATTTGTGGGTAAAACGCGGCAGCCAATTGCGCAAAGCAGCGTACCACAAATAGTTGTGGATTGCATGACCAAATTATTATTTTTTTTGAAGAATTATTATCCCCGGAAAAGGTATCCGCCAATCGACTAACAACCAAGTTCCTATTTACCTCTAGGTAAACAGAGACGTGTGAAGTAAGGAAACTTGCCCAACATTTCGCCCTGCCAGGAATAGAACCCAGGTTTCTTGCTTGCGAGGCAAGTTCTCTAACCACTGAGCTACAGGACTCCACTTACAATAATAAACCTACAGGATAAATCTTTCTTTTTTGGATATCCAGCAGGCTTTACAATTTTAATCTTGGGCCAACATTAACCCATTCCATACCACTTCAATGTAGCTTTTAACATATTTGAATATTTCTTGACTGAATCACAGACCCAGATGTTAAACTTGCCAAACCCCATAAAATATTTGCAGAATGGAACTCTTACTATTTTGCACAACATAACTTTTTTGTCTTATTGCTGATGCGAAAATCCAGTTCAGAGCTTTCTCTTCAAAGTCTTTATGCTAGATATATAAGTTTGAGGGAGAAACACATGTTATAAAATATAGGAGTGGTCCAATGGAAAATGTGTCTTTGCCCTAACTGATCTCATCCCAGCAAGTTTATCATGTTATTTTGGAGCATCAATCTGTTATTTAGAATAAAAAAACGTCTTGGTGTCTGCCAGCCTTTTCTGCTGATTTGTTCCAACTGTTGATTACCCTGTGTGTAAACATTTGTCTGTCCTAAAAGCATCCTTCACAATTGTACACCTGCAACCTGTATTCTTGGTGTATTTGACATCTCTGTATTTAGGAAACCACTTTTCTATGTTGCTGAGAACTCTACTTATGTCCAGGAGGCTTTAGTGATGCCAATTATGAAAATAGCCTCAAGTGTCATTCACCAGCTGGTGGAACTAATGTAATATTACCTTTCACTAACCGTTGAGGAAGGCAGTTAGTGAAAGGTGAATAATAATAATAATCCTTGCATTTGATATAGCGGCTTATTGCATCATCAAGAAGTCTCAAACCGCTTCACAGAAATACTGTAAAGTGATGTGGCTGTACGTATTTTGGGAGCAAAATGTACAGCCAATTTGTGCACAGCAGTGTCGCACAAATAGCAACAACAGCACTTTGAGACGTTCTCTTGACGTGAAAGGCGCTTTACAAATGTAATATTTTTGTTCTTGTATATACAATAAAATTTGACTCCTTCAGAGAATTAAATCAGCCAGTGAAGTGAAACTTCAGCACATTCTAATTTTGTCTCTCAAGGAGCTGCTTTGAACTTGTTGCCAGGTTGGCTGGGCTGTCATTGGCAGTGCTCTGGAGGACTGCAGGCCCATAGACCTCAGGAACTGGTCACACAGCAAGGGCTCAATTCTGAGTTTCCGTTGTCAAACATGTCTCCTTGGAAGCATTTGTGCTCCAAGGAGATCCCACTTACAATATTTTCTTCAATCACAATTGCTTAACAAAGCATCTCTCTTCAACAACAAATTACATTTGTATAGTGCCTTTCATGTCAAGAGGACGTCCCAAAGCATGTGTTTGCAATATAATGAAAATGCACATTATTGCTTTTTGACATA
Organism: Callorhinchus milii; assembly: GCF_018977255.1. Classification (NCBI taxonomy): domain Eukaryota; kingdom Metazoa; phylum Chordata; class Chondrichthyes; order Chimaeriformes; family Callorhinchidae; genus Callorhinchus; species Callorhinchus milii. Next base: position 29,928,083 of record NW_024704744.1, on the reverse strand, counting down.
ATAGTGAAGTATTTTAGTTGTAGGATTGGGAAGATGTGTTTTACAAAGCTAATTCTCCAGGCTTTGGATGAGATATTTTTTCACAATATTATAAGTGCTGAAATAAGAAGTGCAGGTTACTTACAGCTATATAGAGTGGTACAGCACTGATACAGGTCCACCAAGCCCCCATTCTTCTTATTCCCTTCATCTGTGCACCTCTATAACCTCCCTTATGTATGTTAATTATTAAGCCATACATATGCGTTATAAATTTGACTGACAAGAATTTAATGAAGATGCTCTTAGTTTCAGCTTGGCTCAGTTGGTAGCACTCTTGCCTCTGAAGGTTGTAGGTTCAAGCCCCATGTCAGTAGTTTGAGCTCGTAGTCTCGTCTGACTCTCCAGTACAATCCTGGGGAAGTGTGCTGCATTGCTGGAGGTGCCATTCTGCAGATGAGATGTTAAACCTATCTGCCTGTTCAAGTGGACGATAAAGATCCCATGGCATTGTTCAAAAAGAAGGGAGTTTCTCCCAGTGTCATGGCAAACAACCCCCAGATAAAATCATTCGTTTCCTGGCAATTTATGTGGCATTGCTGCCTCAAATTGACTGACACATTTGCCTACAAATGCACAGCCCTACACTTACAGTGAATTCTGTGAAGTGCTCTAAGACATTTTGTTGAGGTGATAGGCACTGTATTGAATGTAAAGATTATTATTAGGAGACTAAGGAGAAATAAAGAGATCTTATCACAAAGAGTTAATAGCATACTATGGACACATTCTTCATGAGTCCCAGTGACTGCTGTTGAGGTTGTTCTTGTCTGAAAAAAAGTTTGATCTGATAGATCAGAGGGAGTAAACCATATGTCTGGAACAGGCAGGTGCAAGTAACATCAGGAATTACTATAATCCACTCGTGTAAAAACTGTATAGTAACTTCCAGAGCGAAGAGATAAATAAAAACAACTTGTTACAAAAAACATTGTATTAATTTCAGGATGAAATTCATGTCCTTCAGAGATCATAGTTAAAGAGAGAAAACCTTTTGATACCCTGAAGACGGTAGATATATGGACCATGCCAAGTGAGAACATCATATTTTCAATGCAAAACAACAACAAATTACATTTGTATAGCGCCTTTCATGTAGAGAAGTTTCTTATTTCATAGACCTCTGGAGAATCATCCCCTTAGTGTTAGCAGCCGATAAATAGATGAAGATCTCTATTATTTTTAGTTTGGGCCTTTAATACAGTCAAATCTAACAATCATCATTGAAGCTCAGGTGGTGGAGATCTACATTTCATTATTAGGTCGGTTGGAATTGATGGATGACTTGGAGTTAGAATTGAAACTAACATAAACAAGAAGCAGACGATGATGATAAATGAATACTGCCTGGTGGGAGGTTGGGAAGGTGCAGTAATTAGTATGAATTCCACAATGTCTGGATCACTCGCTGTCATAATTTGCTGAGCATAAATCACACGCAAGAAAATCTGAAACAATTAAGCCCATAGGACAAGGAGTAAACAATAATTTTAATGTGGACACGTTAGATAATCCACATTAGAATAAGAAACAAACTATGTAGAAATGGAGGGTGCCTATTACTTGAGAAGGAAAGCAATGTGATTATTGATCGGTCACTGAAGGTTTCTAGTTACTGTGTGGCTACAGTTAACAAACCAAAATGAACCTTGAGGGCATTTGAGTCAAAGGAAGTTATTCTTACTTTACATACAATCATTGATAAAATATTGTGTGCTGTGTTAGGCACCATGTCTTCAAAAGAAATGTAGATCTGGGAAAATAAATAGTCTGCCTACAAAATATACAGTAAGTTCCGTGAAATGCTTTGAGACTCTTTTCCAATGTGAAAAATGATACATCAAATGCAGGATTATTATTTTATTAGTATTAGAGAGGGTTCAGAGAAGAGCCATAGGATGATTTCAGGCTCTAATTTATATGGAGAGATTTGCAGAACTAATCTTGTTTTCTTTGGAGGCAAAGAAAATTGGGGGAATGTAAATCAAGTTTTGGCATAGATGAGATGGATCTAAACAGATTTCTGGCACTGGGGTCATTCAAAATGAAATTGGGTCTTTGAGTAATTTGGTCAATGAAGTGATGAAATTTGGCAGACTGTAAGGAGTTTTGCTCGAGTTTTGCTGTTAGATTTGCATCTCCCTTTTAGTAATAATTATAGTTCTTAGTGCTGACTGTGAGGTTTTGCATTCTGTTACGTCTGTTTTCTCAAATGTTTCTAACGAAAAAAGAAAGCACTGCATAGTCTTGCTAAAATACTTTTAAGCTTATGTCTGGGAAAATGATTAATTTTATTAGATATATTCTGTCGTGCAAAGTCCGTGCTGGATGGAAGCTTATTTGATCTAGCATTTATTAAAAATGATCAAAAGTATAATTTTAAACCCTTTCTGAGTCTGAAATAAAATAGAGACATATTTCAGTAACTTTCTTGTCAGAATATTTCTGCAGATGGAAAATTAGATTCGTATTTCTTGGAAGAATATTCTAATAATTAAACATTTATTGTTATGTGGAATGTAATGTGCATTTCACGCTTCTCAATTGACCTTCGTTATGGAGAAGAGAAACAGATACCATTTAATTTCTTCCTGTAACTATTGATTGTTTCCTTATTTTGCTAAAACTGGGCATGATGTCAAGCCGTACACTGTATTAAGAGATACAGTATCTACAGTCTCCTTAACCAACAATCAGCTAAATTTCAATTTGCTCATCCTACAGATACTCTGAAGTCAAGATTCCAGGCAGAGGGCATTTTGACTGGAGACAACAAACCTTTTAAGCCACATCTAACCTTCATCAAACTATCAAAGGCACCTAAACTACGTCATCAGGTAAGATTACATTTCTAATCAAATGTATAAAAAGGGGTGGATGTATCACTAGATAAGCCAAGAGTACGAGCACCTAATGCTTTTGTTGGTCAAAGGATTTATGTGCACAGGATAAGAAGTTTTGGTGTCTGATTGCGCAAGCACTGCAGTGATCATTAAAACATTTTTGACGCACAAGAAGGTATGTCATTTTATTAGTGNTTTTTTTACAAGTGTATATTAAGGGAGCATGCATTTACATAGACAAAAATGGAGCACATATTGAAATGTGCTTGCAGGATCAGCATATTGAGATGTATTGGTACGGTTGTATCGCGTCAGCGCCTCCGCACCTCAGTTGCTGACAGCATCAGCATCCAAGGCTGCACTCTCCACCTCTCAAAGCCATCAGGAACCTCGGCGTTCTGTTCGACCTGAGCTGTCCTTTCTTCCTCATATCCGCGCCACAACTGGCATTGCCTTCCATCACCTCCAAAACATCACCAGACTCTGGCATTACCTCACCCCTCACGCTGCTGAAACTCTGGTCCACGCCTTTATCACCTCAAGGCTGGACTATGGGAACTCTCTCCTCGCCGGCCTTCCCGCCACCTCCCTCCACAAGCTGCAGGTCATTCAGAACTCTGCAGCTCGTGTACTGTCCCGCACCAGGCTTCGCGACCACATCACTCCCACCCTCGCTCGCCTCCACTGGCTCCCCATCCCCCAGAGGATCGAATTCAAGATCCTCATCCTCACCTACAAGGCCATTCACGGCCTTGCTCCCTCCTACCTCTCCGACCTACTATCCCCCTACTTACCTGCCCCTTTCCTCCTTCAAGGCCGGTCTCAAGACCTTTTTCTTTGACCGTGCCTTCAGCTCCCCTCTCAACTCTCTACCCCCTCCTCGCTCCCTCCCTTCCCTTCCCTCCCCCTGACCATTTCCCCCCTTGCTCGGGTCCTGACCCAACTGTCCAGCGCCTTGGGACGTCCTCCTGACGTGAAAGGCGCTCTATAAATGAAATCTTGTTGTTGTTGTTGTTGTAACATATCAGCCCAGAGAGATTATTTTTCAAAATGTATGTGGCCTCGGGGAAACTACATTTGGAATACATTTGCATGCAGGTTTTTTTCATAAAGGATACAGTATTCTGTTTTTTGGAACAGTGGGAAGCTGCAAGATTAAAAGACTGAGCTATGAGAAAAAAGTGTCTGCTCTTGATTTTTCTCTTGAACAGAGAAGACTTGATAAAGATATTTAAGATTATGAAGGATTTGAAAATTTGATAAGGAAAAATTTTTCTATCATGTATAAATTTCCCAAACTAGAAATAATATTTTCAAAATAAGGATAAAACAATAGGATAAGGACAACAACGTTCCGTTATATAGTGTATGATACACATAGGATAACATCTTGGAATGCTTCACAGTGGGCAGATGGTGGGCAAGCGAGAAAGGGGGAGCATAGAATAAGGAAATACAGTAAATTTAGTAAAAGGGTAATAGATGTATGGAACAAGTTACTAGCACAGCAGCAAGAGCAATTTAAATTTATATAGCACCTTTCATGTCGGGAGAAAGTCTTAAAACACTTCACACAACTGACTGAAAGCCAAAGCTTGGGGGGGGGGTAGCAGGAAAGGGGAAAGGTGTCTGAAAGCACAGTAAGAGATCAGTTGTAAGATGAGTTTTGAAAATGGAGAGAGAGGGAGTAAGTTAGAAGGACTCTGGGATGGCGTTCCAGAAAGTGGGAGCAGAGTGACTGAAAGTTCACTGAACAATGGATGGTGGATGTGAAGCTGATCAGTTTACTGAATGGCAGAAGTGGCCAAGGCAGTAGAGGAACAGAAGGTCGTATCAATAGGGAGGAGCGAGGTCAGGGGGACCTTGAAAGTGATGACGAGCATCTTAAATTCAATCGTCTAGGGGATGGAGAGCCAGTGGAGTGAATGATCAAGGGCTCTTGAAGCCTGGAATACGAGAGGATTCAAGTTGCAGAGTTCTGGATAGTCTGCAGCTCTAAGACGCTAGCCCGTGAAGGGTGTTATATAACTGCAAGGATTTATAAATATAAATTGCTGCGTAAGAAGGAGTTGGGCATTCCGATGAGCAGGAAATAAGATTAGTGGTAGAACAAAAGACAAAGGACTTGAAAAAGGAACTAAGCAAGTTTCTGTCCCAATAAAACGATTCAGGGGGCTGCTGAGAATGCTGATGATTATCAAACACAGTATCACTCATAGGATCACTATGTCAAAGCCCTGCTGGAGTTTGAGGGTCATTGGTACTTAGATGTTATACATTTTATGAGAAATTCAACAATATTCTAGGAAGAACCAAGACTTGCCATTAACCTACACTAGAATTATGTTGCTGTGAATAAATTGACTATCTTTCTCATTCCTTATGCTTCTGAGACTGAACTTGATTGTGACCTTCTGACCACAACCAATCGCTTGATGCTTCAATAATCTTGCATCGAGTTCATCAATATAGTGAGTGCTTGTGTTGAGGAATTAAATATTTTTCTTCCCTCTTTGCTCTTAATGTCGTTATCAAGGGTTTCAAAATCAGTTTTAGTGTCTTAACAATAGTTTCATTTGACCATGCGAGTCAGTTTGTGACAAATTTGTACATTTGTTTTTAACCTGTGTGTTTGTACCTACTGGGAACCAGGCAAAACCAGGCTTCATTTTATACTGTACTCTGAAGAAAGAGGACAGTTTTATTCCAACAATCCAATTCACTCACAAATACAGTCACTGCACTTTACAGTATATTCTGTGAAGCGCTTTGAGACGTGTCAACGATATGATAAAGCGCTATATCAAATGTAAGGATTATTTATTATTCATTATAAATTGGGTTCCAGAAATGAATACTCTATTCAAACCCACTGTGTCACTTGTTCTCCAAACTTTAAATTATTTACAGAGATTGTAATTGTTTTAAACATAAGTAGGGTTCAGTTTATGAATACAGTTTAGTTTTTAAGTACTTCAGTAAGGTTTTCCCTGAGCTTTCTCTGGTGTCTGTGTAAACATCCCCAACTTTTGTAGCCCGTGTGTGTCACTCAGATGCCTAATTTCAGCTGTCAATTTAGTTGCTCTTCGCTTTACCCTGTTCAATAACGAGATGTTGCAATTTCACCTTTTGCAATACACTGACCAGAATTTTTCAAATAAACACTAATATATTCTGTTGAAAATATTTACAGAAGTAAATTGGTTAATCCTTTTTTTAATGTGCGTATACTTGTACGTTTTGATTTGAGGCCACTTACGGTACCTTAACAATTTGTCATCTTTCATGTCAGAGACGATGAATATCAGTAAGCTGATTGTCCTGAGGTCTTCGCTGCCACACGTACTTACAGATACAGTGATACACTTGACAATTACCTGTGAAATGCTTTGAGATTTTTTATGTGGTTAAGGACTATAAACTAGAGCTTGGCCACTAATCAAGTTATGTTCATTCATCCTCAAAACAGTTCACCTGCTGCTAACATGTATTGTTTTAGAATGCATTATTCCAGAGGTTTAATACAAATAAAATTTGACAAGGCAGAAACATGGAATGAAATATGATGTCATGTGAAGTATCTTCACGGCAGTACTGATTTACCACACACCAGAAAATATTCAGTTAACGTTTATTACTTCTGATGTTCAGTGACCTCAGTCTTGTCAAATTTCAATATTACAGCTAAGTGCATAAAGTCTGAAAAACAAAACACTACACCAAATATACAGGGAATCCTCATTATAACGCAAGTGGCTGGGCCAAATGTCTCAACAATCAAATTATAACAGATGCAGAAACATTGCTGACTTCCAGGTCATCAGGTTGCTGTGAAGGTCACTTCCTGCATGTTACACAGAAAGCTGGATTACTTCCTCCTTAAAGTAATTTTAGTGGGGCATCTTGTGCTTACTGTCCATGCAACAATATGCAGGAAATGCTGTTTGAAACCAATTAGTTAGCTCCTGAAGCCAGTAACTTTGCTTCCAGTAATATATCCGGGTTTCTATATATTTTGTGTATTCCACTGTGTAATCATTTTAGATTCTTCTCATCAAAGGAGCATTATACAGGAGCTCACTCTCATTTGTTTTTAGCATAAGTCAAGGGCCCTGTTAAAAAGTTAATGAAAAGGATACAAGTACATATGTTTTACTCATCCTATTGCTTGGTCTATTGCCTACATAATAGTTCAACAGCATCAGTTACAAATTAGTTTGCATTTTGTAGGATCAGTGCATCACAATCCAAAGGTTATGTTCTCCTCTTAAACTTCAGTAGTTGATATTGAGATACAGAATTAAAATCTGCAGCCTCTTGAATTGAACACCTTGAAATTGTTTGAGTATTTAGAAGGATATTTTTGTAGGAAAGGTTCAATGTAGAGTTTAGAATTGATGTTTGATTTTTCCCCACACATTTGGGTATTTTTGAGGCTAAAATGTGTAAGTTAAATAATTACCATGTTAGAAATAAGTGTAAAAATACTTTTGGTTTTGAAATGATTCCATTTTGCATTGAGAGACCCCTCTCTCCCCCCTCCCCTTTTTTTTAATGGAAACAAGTCTTTGATGTGGAACAATCTGTGATAATATTGTTGCAGCAAACAAAATCAATCCTACCCTATTAAAACCCTCCACCCATCTCTAACTGTTTGAGGATATGCAGACATCAGCAGAAAGGGAATTCTTCTGACCTCTGCCAAAGTCGCTTTCATCTCGACTCCCATCCTAATGAGTGTTTCTCACCTGAGGGACGGAGGTGCTGCTGTATCTTGGTAAATGGATTGAGAAACAGATTGCTGGGTGATGCTGCAAGGGTTCTCTTGTGTCATCACTGTCTTACGAAATGAGGCGAAGATCCCTCAGCTTTTCCATTGTATTCAGCACAGGTGTCAGCCAAGTGGGAATTGTACCTCCTCTCAGCATCATTTGCATTTTTCCTAAAATATCCATGAACTGATTGATTCTTCTCTCAAGGTTCTGGTTTCTGGCATTGATGTGATTTAAACTTTGAACCAGGAATTGTAGAATCAATTTATAGTCATTTCAGGAACTATGTGAGAGTTGGTTGGGTTTGCTCCTGTTGCCTGGATACTAAGAGGTGAAGGAACTGCACAAATCTTATCAAACCCATAACTTTGCCTAAGTGTCTGCAGATGATTTATTTATACATTTTAAAAGCTGTAGTGCATAATTTCAAAGTGAAGCAATCCACCTGTTTATAAATTTGGCAAATATAATTTTTTTGCAGTGTTCCGCAATCCGACTCAAATAAATTTTCTTCAATTAAAAATCTATTTTTTTTCATGTCAGAAGAGGGGAAAATAAGTAATTGAAAAACTTCTGAGCTTTAGACATGTTGAGCAGAAGAGCTGAAAAACACGTCCTTGTAGTGAGAATGATTCACCATCAGGTGTTTGAAACACGTGTTTTTTCCTGAGGCAGCAGAGGAGCCTCGGATTTCTGTGACTGATTCTTGGCTTCCAGGAATGATAAAAGCGTGAGATGAGTGAGCGATTGAGCCAGTCGATAGTGTATCATAACAACGTGATCCTGGACTGCTGATCCTGAGAGGGATCGATGGTTGAGTGATTGAGCCACTGTTGATAGAGCCACAGTGTCGATAACATAGTGAGCGCGGACTGCTGATTCTGAGCAGGATCAATGGATGAGCGATTGAGCAAGTCATTGGACACACGGTGTCCAGTAACAACATGAGCTTAAACCGATGAGGAACAGGTAAGCAATCAGTTCACCAGAGGAGCCATGCGTGACATTAGCCAATTCAGAAGGCAACTGTGTTTTTTTTCAGTGGAGGAGAATTTGTCAATTTGTCTCAGTTTTGCATCCCCCAAGTGAGGAAAATCAGAAAAAAAAATCAGGTTTCATCAATCCTATGCATAAATAATAAAAAATCAATAGTAATAATAATCCTTGTATTTGATGTGGCAAGGTTGTATTTTGTTAGCGAATGCAGCAGTCAATTTGCACACAAAATGTCCACAAAATAGTAGCTTAGGTTTACACAGCTGAAATAAACTGTAGTTTTCCACTGTTCTCATTGATTTATGTTAAAATACTTTATTTTGGCCAGTTTAGGTATGTAATATATAGTAATTTGTAATTTATGTACTGAGTGACCTGGAGCATTCGTCGATAATATGTAGCATAGGAGTCCTGTAGTGTATTGTGGAGTCCTGTAGCATAGTGAATTGGTTAGAGCATTCGCAAGCGAGAGGACCTGGGCCAATTCCTGGCTGGCGAAACATTTGGCAAGTTTCCTTATTCCACACACCTCTATTTACCTAGCAGTAAGTAGGAACTCAGTTGTTAGTTGATTGACGGATCGCTTTTCTGGGGGGTTATAATTCCTTCAAAAAAATTATAATTTGGTCACTCAATCCACAACTGTATGTGGGACATTGCTGTGCGCAATTGGCTGTCACGTTTCACCCAAAAATATACAGTCAATTCACTTTACAATATATTCTATGAAGCACTTTGAGACGTCTTCAAGACATGATAAGGTGCTATATCATATTCAAGGATTATTATTGTGATTATTATTATTCATCATCGAAGAGTATTTGGACGATTTTTGCAACTATTTTACTGTTAAGTATCACTTACCCATTGAATTATACTTCCACTTTAATGGATTATTTACATTTACCACTTGAATAGTAAATTATTTATAAAGCCCTGATCTGTAAGTGTTACTGGGAAAATTGTTACTTCAGAAAATGCATAACCATGATTTTAAATTAGAAGCCTTTTTAAATTAATTTTTAATCATCTAGCAATTATTTATGTTTTGAAAGTTCATTGCAATGTTCTCTATAGTGTCCTATTTTTGAGCAAGATTTTCTGCCACAAAATTTCTTTGGATCTATTCCATTCTATATATTTGACTACTCAGCTGAATATGGTGGAATTTGGCTGTGTCCAAATTGTCTGCCTATAAAACAACACCCTTTACAGTAAAATCCTGTGATTTGCTGAATTAAATTTAAATTAAATGTAATTTTAAATTTAAATATAATTGAAATTTAAGGTTTATTTATTTTATTGAAGAGGCAGCAGCTAATTTGCACACAGCAGTTTCTCACAAATGGCCATGAAGTGAATGACCAATTTTGTCTGGGGGATTGTTGTCCAGGATACTGGGAGAAAGTCTTTTCAAATAGAGCCATGGGATCTTTAACGTCCACTTGAAAAAGCAGATGGAACCGACAGCATACAAAAGCAGGGAAGTAATGCTTCAGTTGTACAGAGCCTTGTTCAGACCCCATCTGGAGTACTGAGTTCAGTTTACTGCACTGCATCTCAGGAAAAATATATTGGCCCTGGGATCTAAAATTCCCCTTTACAAAGCTAAACCTACATCCTGTTATCTTACTGTCTTGTTGCATCCTAAAGTATTGATCTGGTTCTACTTTTTAATCCCATTTGAAATGTTATAGACCTCTATGAGGTTCACTTCTCTCAAAACTGAAGAGCCCCAGTTTGTTTCGTCGGTGTTCATAGCTCACTCCTTTAACCCTGGGGATCGTTCTTGTTGCTCTCCTTTGTACTGCCTCTAGGGTCTGGACAGCCTGTGTCACGGTAACATGCAGTTCTCAAGGTCCGATTTTACCAGAACACTGTAGAGCCTGAGAATGATGTCTAGAGATCTGAACTCGACTGATTTAGCAATATATCCTAGCATCCTGTTTACCTTGTTTATTGCAGCCTCACACTGTTTTGAAATAGTGAGCATCGTGTCAACTAACATCCCTAGATCTCTTTCAGCTTCCCCCTTGGCAAGTTTCAGGTTGTTCTCTCTTGCCTTCTGCAACTCCTCATGGGTGGCTGCTCTGCCAATATACTGATCTAGAACGGTTGCAGGAGAAAGAGAAAGATCACCTGAGAATATTTGTTATTGATATTTCAACGCTTTGGTGATTTGAGCACACAACAGCACACCCGACCACTGTATGGCGCTGCACTTTGCATCACCAACACCCTGTTCTATGTCACTGTTCATTTGTAGAAGACTTTTTATTACAACTCCGTGGCAATTGCACCGTGGCAGAGATAGACAACTGTTAACACTGACACAGGGTGAGGGCATTTACTACTAATTTCTCTTTAAATAAAGCTCACATCATTTTAAATGTTGCTTTAAACTGTATGAGATATATCATTATTTCAGTTTGTGAGATTGTTGTTAATCATGAATGAGTAAGACCAGAGTTATTGGTGAAGTAGCAGAAACCTGATTTAATGGTTGTGAATAATCTAAACACATTGTCACATAATGAATATTAGAATAGCATAAGATTTTTGAAATGTTACAGATGATGTGTGTAATTATTCATAAATTGGTGGTTCTATTCTGGAATTTATGCAAACAATGTTCAAACTCGTGTGAACAGAGGGAATTAAGGGTGGCCCGATAGCGATCTGTCATCAAAGCATCTTTCACTTCCTGGCACCAATTGGTTATTTTGCTTTTGTTATAGACATAAATTCATGTGGATTAGCTATTTTGCATGAGGAGCCTTATTTTTTTCATTTTACAGACATGAATTCTCCATTTCAAACCTAGCCATGTTTTACAGCTTAACACGTCAGATTTTAAAACCTGGCTAAGTTTCAAAGAACCTTCCTCCATTACCAGTCCCACAGAATGCCTCCGGATTTGTTCCGGCTTCTGTTTTCTCTGTGCAGGGTAGATCCTTCACTGCTGTTCTGTTCACCTAAATGAAGTGAGTTTGTTGTTGTGGACTAATTGTTACTCTGCTCTGTGCAATGTATTTAGCAAATTTGCCCCTGTGTTTAACGTACAACGTAACAAAAGATGTGAAGTGGAAATTATACTTTTAAATTAAAATTATTATTTTTATGCTCCTGGAAGCAAATTCAAACGAATTAGTCAGCAGAGCAGAAATAGTTCACGATTATCTACAAACTGAGCAGAATAATTTCCCGTATGTTATATCAAGCCTTAGCTACTATCCCTTGCAAATAAGAGCAAATAAAGTGATTATGCTTCTCATTCAAACAGCAGTGTATTTTGTTAAGTACATTGCATACTTTCCAGAACTCTTCAGAACCTTTCCAGCACTAGGCTCCTGAAGCCTATCACCCCACTCCTTCACCCAGTTCCGTTGATTTCACATCCTTCAGCAGATCGAGTTCAAGATCCTTGTCCTTCAAACCCCTCCATGGTCTTATCCCATTCTACATCTGCAACTTCCTCAAACTGTACCAACCATGCCGCTCCTTTTGCTCATTGGGCATCAGCCCGCTTCATGTCCCCCACCATTTGCGACTGGGATTTCAGCCCTCTGCCCTCACTCTTTGGAACGGCATCCCAGAGTCCTCCCAACTCACTCCCTCCCTCACGTCTTTCAAAGTCTGCCTCAAGACCCATGCGTCTTCGATCATCTTTCCCCTCCCCGCTCCCCTTAGGTCCCATTCCCAGCTCGGATGCCAAGCCAGGACTGTTAAGTGCCTTGGGAGGTCCTCCCGATGTAAAATAATTACTGTTGTATTGTTAATTTCCTTGGAATGTCTCCTCAGCAGACTATATAAATGATCAAATAAATAGACTTAGAATGATTCCCAATCAGGGTACAGAAACCTTGGGCAAGTTTCCTTACTCCCCACGCCTAATAATAATCCCTCCAAAAAACAAAACAATAATAAATTGGTCATTTCCAATCTACGACTGTTTGTGGGACATTGCTGTGCGCAATTGGCTGCCGCGTTCGCCCACAAATATACAGTCAATTCACTTTACAGTGTGTTCTGTGAAGTGCTTTGGGATGTCCTCCCGACATGAAAAGCGCTATATCAAATGCAAGGATTATTATTACTATTATTATAGATGTTAAACTGAGATTCCATCTGCGTGTTCAGGTGGACATTAAAAATCCCATAATACTATTTGAAAAGAGCAGGAAGTTTCTCTAGATGTCTTGGCCAGCAATTCTGTTTGTGGGATAATGCTATGCGCAAATTGGTTGTTTGGTTTTAAAGAAAAGTTAATGTAGCGGTTCACTATCCACAGATGAGGTGAAACTTAAAAACACAATAAGTCTAAAGTATTTGTTGTTTGAAATGATAAATAACATAATAAGCAGAAGAAATGACAGCCGTTTTTATCTTTCCTGCCTACAGGGTATTAAGAAGGTTGATTCAAAGCTGTACAAGTCTTTCGAAGATCATTGGTTTGGAGACGAGATTGTTTGCCGCCTAGATCTTTGCTCCATGTTGAAGAAAAAACAACCAAATGGTTACTACCACTGCGAAACATCATTCGCTGTGGGTAAGTACTACTTAATTGACCTCATTAGCAGAGATGTCAAACCCATTCACCAAATGTAGCTATGGTTTAATAAAGCTTAACATTGCTGTTCACGTTCTTTCAGTGGGGGTAATTTACTCTAGGAAGTCCAGCATANTTTTTACAACAAATTAACTGAATGGGGAGTGCCTTTGGTAGACATGTGCAGAGAGAGATGAATCAACTTCTATAATGTCAGATGGGAAACATTTAGTCTTCAGATCATTTGCAATATTTCATTTTAATTCATGTACATCAAATGCAAATAAACCTTGTACTGAAGGTTCTGACGTGATTGTTCTGAGTTATTCTCTGAACCCCTTTAAAATCTTATATATCTCTGTAAAGTCCCCTCTGAGACATTGCTTTTCAAGACTGAAAAGCCTCTGCACTGAACTCCTCTGCACTGTTGAACTCCTCTGCACTGCCTCTAAGGGTGCATTCTCTCAAAAGGAGGAATCAGACTGCTCCCTGTAGGATATCCAAACATTAAATCCTATGCTAAAGTGACTGAAAGTGGAGATGCATTTACTCAGCAGCACGCTACTTGGGACCATTGTTGCTGTCTCTTAGTATGCAGAGACTCAGCAGGTATCTTGTAGACAGACGGTGAACAGATGTTGACAATCTTCTGTGATAAATGCACACGAATAGTCTGTCAGAGGCGAGCAAGCTGACAGGACCTGTCACTTTTTAACTACATTATTCTTATTAGCCTAATCTTTAGCGGTGGTGCAGATTGCTAAACATTAGAATGTGGTGACATTCAGTGATGCATTGGTGCAGCAGTCTGAACAACAAGAGAAAGTGAAATTGTGAGGCACTTTCAGATCTGCTATTTCTTCTGGTATTTGCAGCAAAATAATTGTCAAAAGATGAAAGGAAACTCTGTCACACCATCTCTATCCTTAAATAGAAGTATATTTGTTGCACGAATTTTTGATCATAAGGTGTACACTTTTTGCAAAGCATACAGCTAGGTCATATTTTTTTAGATAATAATGATCCTGAATATTGTGTATGGAACTGGGACAAATGCTAAGAAATTTCTTACTGCAAAATGGTCTTGTCCCAAAGTTTGAAATACGTCATGAGTCTTATTCCCATGATTTTACTGAGAAAACCTCTAAGGAAAAGATATCATACTGAGGGTATGCATTGTGTTAAACAGTTGCTAGCCTGGCTCTCTTGGGTAGCACTTTGAGCTCCTAGTCTAGGCTGACATTTCAATGCAGTACTGGGAGAGTGCTGTATTAAACTAATGTCCCATCTGCCCATTCAGGTGAAGAATGGCCCACAAAGTACACAGTCAATCCACTTTACAATATATTCCGTGAAGTGCTTTGAGACATAAAGTGCTATATCAAAAGCAAGGATTATTATTATTTAATATTAAAAATCCTCTGCGTGTGTCGGACAACCAGCTGACCAAAAAAAAGGAACCTTTTGGGTTCAAGCCCCATATCAGAATTTTAGCTCGCAGACTAGCCTAACGCTCCAGTGTAGTACTGGAGGAGCTTCAACAGTACTTTTGAACATTGGCGTTTCTTCCACTTTAATTGTGCACCGTCGAGTTATCTCCATCTAGTGGCAGAAATATAGTAAATCACAGTCCTTTGGATTTAAGAACCAATTCAACCCAGCAGCGTGTGGCTTGTTTTGTACTGTTGTGTGCAGATATATCTGTGATATCTGAACCTAAAATTGTTTGCTCAAAGCGCTGTAAAGAATATATTGTAAAGTGGAATGACTGGGAGAAACTCGGCAGCCAACTGCGCACGGCAGTGTCCCACAAACTGTCATGGATTGAAGTTTTGAGATTTACATCTGCCTGTTTAAATGGACATTAAAGATTCTATGACACTATTTGAAAAAGAAGGTGAATTTTTCCCAGTGTCTTAGTCAACAATGTCCCATTCGCTTCATGGCTGTTTATGGGACATTGCTAAAGACAAATTGGCTGCCACGTTCGCTTAGAAATACACAGTCACTACGCCTTACAGTAAATCTTGTGAAGCACTTTGAAATATTTTGAAGACATGATAATGTGCTATATCAAATGTAAGGATACTTATTTTTATTATCATTATTATTATAAAGGACATTTAGCCCATCAATCCCAACCTATCTTTGCAATGTTTATCTCAAAGATTTGAAAATAAATTGGAAGAAGTTGGAAATGTGCAGGTTTCACTTCCATATCAACACTAGATTTGGCTCTATTTTCTGAAAGGAAAGAAAACAGACCTCTAAACGAGCATTCAAACAATTTTGCAAGTTGTTAGTTTTTCAGTATTATACAGTTATTTATTTTCTACAGGCGAGGGATTTGTTGAAATTCTCTTGCTTCCCAGAGGTTCACAGTTCTTGTTCCTTCAGAGTCAGCAGAATAATCTTGTCTGATGAACTTATATTATCTTAGCAAACACAAAATATTGCAGATGCTGGAAATCTGAAAACAATAACAGAAGTCGCTGGGAACACTCAGCAGGTCAGGCATCATCTATGGAGAAAGGAAAGTGAGCCATGGTTGTGACCCGAAACGTTGACTCACTTTCCTTTCTCCATAGATGCTACCTGACCTGCTGAGTTTTCCCAGCGACTTCTGTTTTTATATTATCTTGCACTCATTTTAAGTGCATATTCTTTGAAACAACTTTGTTTGCAACAGCTTGAGCGTTAGAGAAAGGAAAATGAAAGTTATTTTAAAAAAAGGCACCTATACAGCAGCCTGGAGTTCTTCACTGCTGCTCTGCACAAAATATTCCAACCACCTCCCCCCTCCACCCCCAAGAGGAAGGTCTGCTGTGGTGAGAAAGTACAGTCACAATTCATAACTTGAAAATTCTTCTGCAAAATGTACAATCATTTGAGAAAATGTGTAATGCCAGGGTTGCAATAATGGCTCTATTCTGTTCTATTTGTGTGCAATTGGCTGCCATGTTTCATCCACAAAATACACAGTCAATCCACTTTACAATATATTATGTGAAGCACTTTGAGATTGCTCAATGGCGTGACAAGGCACTATATCAAATGCAAATATTATTATTCTTATTCCAACCAGCATAGCTGGAATTTATATAGACACAGGGACTAAAACCTAGTTATTTCTGATGAGGTAACACAAGCGTTTTGATGTCGTCAGACGTTTGAAACAACATTAGAAATGGACTTTACTTCTCCTGTACCTGAAAAATAGTAATGGAATCATGGGAACAAAGTCTCCCATATATCTCTGAATATCTGTTACCATTACTTAGTTATTTGCAATTGCAAATATAAATTTCTATTGGTGTCTTCAGTTACTTGTAAATGGAACTGTTCAGTAAGCACCAGCTTGCTTTATGTCCCCACCCTATCCGCCCCATTCTCCCACAGCTCTTTTGGAGCTCCATCCTGTAGTCTCTCCGACTCGCTCTCCCTCACCGTGTTTAAAGCCCATCTCAAGACGTTGCTGTTTGACTGCATGTTTGGTCGTCTTTCCCCTCCCCACCCCTGGCTCTCATTCCCAGCTCGGGTGCCCAGTACTGGAAAGGGCTTTGGGATGTCCTTCCAATGTAAAGGGTGCTATATAAATGTCAATTTGTATTTTATATTTCAAATTGAGATTTTCTTGGTATCTGTATTGTTACTGATTCTTATATTGACTCTATTGTTATATGTCATTAGAAATTACAGCACATGAGGAAAGGCTCAGCCTGTCGAGCCTATAGTAATGCAAGTTTATCCAATCAAAATTTATCCAAAAAATCAATCTTTTCGCCCACAAAATATACTGTATATTCTGTGAAGCGCTTTGAGATGTCTCGAAGACATGATAAGTCATTATATCGAATGCAAGGATTATTATCATTATCAGTCTCATATGTAACAGACTCCACAGGCTCTTATGTAACATTTACTGTTGATCCAGTCAATATAGCTTTTTTATCTTTCATTACATTCTAGTCAAGATACGGCAATTGACCTGGGTAAGGTTTTTATAAACGGTATGTTCATTCATTTTATTATTATTCATTTAGTGCAGCTATCTACCCAGTAACTGTACATATGTAAATGAATGGATATCTATTTCGAGTTAATGTATTTGGATTAAAAATAAATAGTTTGTTTCACAAAAATAAGAGATATTGAAAACTAAATGCAGTAGTAAATCTCTCACCAGCACTATGTGAAAGGGACTTCAGAAGATGAGTCTGAATTAATGTCTTTATCCCAGAAATCCCAGACAGAGATGTATTTTTTTCTCAGTGTTGTCACAGATAATCAAATAACATAATTGACCTGCAGTTTCTTTCTAATACAGATGGATTTGGGTAATAAATCCTGTGGCAATATCAGGATGTGTGAACTAAGGCAATGCACAGCCATGTAAGATTTTGATGGTTCTTACTTTAAAATTTAATTTGGAATCTTTCACAAATAGAAAAATAGAATTTTTCTTCACAGAAGGGGGAACATCATATCTGCTACTGTTGCCTGTTTCTTTAAATCACCTTTTTTAATATTCTGCCCCATTTATCTACCAACACAATATTCTATCTAAGACACAGCTGACAGGGCAGGAAGAGCCGAACTGCTTCAGCATGTTCAATTTACCACCACAGCTGTCACCGCCAGACAGGAGGTGCAAATATGCAGCAGAATGAACTCATTGTGAAATTTTACTAATTTCTGTTCCCGAACCATATGCTCTTGTGCCTTTAAAGGGATGCTAGCCCTTTGATGTTTCAACTTCTAAATACAAACTTCTTTACGGTCCAAACCCATTATAACAGGCCATATCACATGATACCTTCACTTCCCAAATACAGGGGAATCTCGTTCTATGCTATCTGTAAGAAGTGCCACTGACATGATTTCCTTTAAGTTAGTGACATTCCCTGTGCATGTGCAGCATATGGGAAAGTGATGCTTTTTTGTGCAGAATGTGACATCAGCGGCAACCTAAGTCAGTCATGTTTTAGTGCAGGTTAGCACAGTTCCATAGGAGACCAGCGTTATAAGCAAAGCAGCACAATACTGAACTTACGTATCTCTGCATCTATCTCTCTCCCTTTTAAACATTACAAATGTTGGACTACCTTTCAGCTGAAACTCATGGGTTCCTCAGAGGTCAGGCTTCCAGCCATGTATCCCTCCTGCCAGCAAATGATGAGAACAAAAAATACAGAGAAATAAGTACCAACTATTATCTCTCAGCTTGATTTTCCTTCCACCAGGCAATAGAGATGCAACAACCCACTCCGAAACTGAATGGAAAACATAATTATGTCTGCAGCTTTCTATTTATAAAACAATCTCCATTATTTTTAGACTGCACAAAAAAAATTTAAATCAGTAAAGCAAGCGTGTGACAGTTTCAACTGCACCTTAATTTTCCACTGCTATCGCTCACTGACTTCAGTGCTGGTAGAAATCAACATTGAATTAGCTGAAAAGGGTTGTATAATACATTTGTTTCTAAAGCATCCAATGTTATTCAACAAAGATACACATTATTGAGAAACATTAACTTTAGGGTCTTAATATATATAGATTGTAGATAATAATGTAGATTGATTGAATTTGAATTGGAGACAATGGAAATACATCACTAGGTTTTATTTTCAACCTAAAATAGACCCCGATACACATTCAAGAACATGTACAATTGTGCACTTGATCATTGGAAGTTCAAAACCAGATGTGGGGCTTCAACCCACCACCTGCTGACCCAGAGACAAGAGTGCTACCAAC
The DNA here is from genome assembly GCF_018977255.1 of Callorhinchus milii. NCBI lineage: Eukaryota > Metazoa > Chordata > Chondrichthyes > Chimaeriformes > Callorhinchidae > Callorhinchus > Callorhinchus milii. The sequence goes on along the minus strand of NW_024704744.1, from coordinate 29,909,124 downwards.
TGAGCCAGGCTAACACCTTAAAATGTGTGTGTATATATATATATATATCAAAAAGCAAAGCAAGGAAACCCACACAATTTGACCTTTGGATGTCAGCTACCATATTGTGTGTGTGTATTATATAATATATAAATACAGGATATATGTATATGGTAGCTAACATCCAGAGGTCAAATTGTGTGGAATTCCTTTCTTGGCTTTAGATTTGTGGATAATCTTTTGTCAAACCCTTTAATATTATCCAATATCTGTTTTAAATACTGTTAAGGGATTACGGGAATCTACCAATTTTTGTAATGTGCTCGCGGATTTGTTTTATTTGTGATTTTATTTCAATATCATCAGGTTCCCATGATTGAGTTTTGATTTTACTCCACAATAGTAATGTCCTTTAGGTAATTTAGTTCTTAAACAGAAGAACATATGTGGTTCCTAGTTATTGTGCTTTAGAAATGTCTGAAAAAGTACAACTCATGTCAAGCACATAAGATATTTCTATTATTTATCCGTTTACTTATTGGTGCTGCCATTCTAGCTGAAGCAGTACATCTCACTTCCCAGAGGTAGCAGCAACAACAACAACGAATTACATTTGTATGGCACCTTTCATTTTGTTTGCTGAGCAACTCTCTAGTATGCTCAGCAAACAAAATGGTGGGTTTCCACGTGTGTCAGACATGTGGCGGACCAAAAAAAGGTAAGATTTAAAATACAGATTTCCCCTCCCTACAAATGTTGTTCTTACCTACAAAGTACTTTCATTTAAGCAGTATTTTACTGGCTTGTACTTGCCTGTAAATTGCCTGCATGTTCAAATATTCTCTTTTTCTTTTTATGTTCAACATCTGATTTCCCCTTGGACAATATTATGGGCCTTTAAATATATTTTTATCAGTGAAAGCAAATAGCCTTATTAATACTGCCAGCCAGACAAACAATCCCTTTTCAACGAATTGTGGAGTTAGACCCTTAACCCGAAAGTATGGTATAAATGCGCACAATTTGGCATGTTAACTTAGTTCAGGGAACTCAGTGAAGTAAGGCATTTATCTCCATTCTTGAAGCTGGAAAAAGTTGTCCAAATGAGCAATGATTGAATAACAAACATGTTCAATTTTTTAAACTTACACACAAGTGGGAGTGCACATACGTATGTTGTAGAAGATACAGATACCCAAGAAAGATTATAATCTCAGGTGACATTACTCTGAGATGCTGACTCATGTGAAGGGCACTATATGTGTGTCCAGTGAATGAATGAGTAGGTTTAGGCTAAAGGATTTGTGATGGTGATATAGATTGGTCAGTGCAAGCTGTGTGCTATTCCACAATAAACACGCAGTTAAATATCAATTACGGCTGAAGTGTAGACGACATGATTCACTTACAGTGTTTAAGCTATCGTATCCCCTGTATCACCTACCAGCCTACTGCCAGCAAAGAGAAAACACACAAAGTTTGAAAACACCCTCAGATTATTTAAAACAAAAACAGTTGCTGGGAACACTCAGTGGGTCAGGCAGCATCTATGGAGAAAGGAAAGTGAGTCAATGTTTCTGGTCCACAACCATGACTCAGTTTTCTTTCTCCATAGATGGAGTCCTGTAGCTCAGTGGTTAGAGCACTCGCTTTGCAAGTGAGAGACCTGAGTTCAATTCCAGGCAGGGCGAAACCTTGGGCAAGTTTTCTTACTCCACACGCCTAATAATAATCCCTCCAAAACCAAAAACAATAATTAAATTGGTCATTTTCAATCTACGACTGTTTGTGGGACATTGCTGTGCGCAATTGACTGCCGCGTTCGCCCACAAATATACAGTCAATTCACTTTACAGTGTGTTCTGTGAAGCGCTTTGGGACGTCCTCTCGACGTGAAAAGCGCTATATCAAATGCAAGGATTATTAAGGATTATTATTATTATGCTGCCTTACCTGCTGAGTGTTCCCAGCAACTTCTGTTTTTGTTTTCAGATTTCCAGCATCTGAGGTATTTTGTGTTTTGCTCAAATTATTTAGCTCATTTATGAATAAACTCCACTTGAATTTATAATGAAGTGTAGCTCAGGTTAGAGTGGGTTTAAAGATTTTTAAATACATTTGGGTGTATAAGGTATTAATGAATATCAAATGAAAGGATTATTGTTAAGATGTCATTGAAAAATTATTTTTAAGTTTTGCTCTTCTGGTTTGCCATCTTAAACCTTTTAGCAGCATTGCTGCCTTCTTATAACTGCCTGTTTTTATGCTGTTTAGGTAAAATTACAAATAAATAACAATACAGTTTGTACCTTCATTCTTATCACATCTGGGAACGTTTGAACTCAACTACTGCTAGCTTTCTGAAAACAACGTTAATATACTTTTAATACAGTTATACCTAGTAATTAACACTGAGTAGACACTGAATTGATTTCTGCATTGATTTCTGTTGGAGTTGAGCTTGCATCTGTGATGTGGGGTTGACTGACAGCACACCCCTGACTCTCCATTATATTATAAAAAAATAAAGGTACAGAGGTGTATGTAATAATAATATAATAATCCTTGCACTTGATATAGTGCCTTATCATGTCTTCGAGATGTCTCAAAGCGCTTCATAGAATATACTGTAAAGTGAATTGACTATTTTTTTTTTGTGGGGGCGAAACACGGCAGCCAGTTGCGCACAACAGTGTCTACTTTGTAAATCATACAGTACGTATGCATCACATTTGATTTACAATGTGGAGAAGCCTTTTAGCTCAATTCCATATGCACGTATTCTGTTGGAAGTAGACTTCAGCTCCAAACAGCAACATATCCCAGAAGAACACTTTATTTATCTGTCTTCAGTGGCAGCTTTGCTGCAGTTTCTTGTCTGCTAAATAGAGATAAAAAAAAGAAGTGAATTGTTCAAAATTTGAATTAAACACTGAGCATCCTGGAAAGGCATTCAGATTAGACAGCGTCTAAAAGAGAAAGATAGGTTAGCATTCCGGGTACGAATCATCCCAGAACTCAGTGTTCTCTATTTGTTTCGGTGCCAATTAAACTGCTGTTCATTTTCTGGGTGTTTTCTCTTCTCCTACTGTTTCTGACAGATAAGACTCAGTAATGGAAATCCATAATAATTGATCTTTTACCAACTTAATAACACCTTGGTAAAGCAATTGGAATCTGGAGTGGATTGATTAATATTAAAACCTACAAAAATACAACAGGAAACTAAAATGCCCTTTCAGCCTGAACAAACAATGAGTAATAAAGTAAACCTCAAGTGTGTCTGTGGTTTGTATCGTGTTAAAATGTCAGGACTAGAAAGGACCAAGGAGGACAAAATTTGGACTCTAGGAAAGTGAAGCAACTAACTTTGTTCCAGCATATTACACTGGATTTCTCGACAGAGAAAAGGTCAGCTTGGAAAATGAACAGTTTGGGTGTAGTGGAAACAGGCAGTACAATGATTAACACTGGTGCTGTAAATTAACCAATTTAATTAACTTTACAAAGATATATTTTACTGTCACTTAAAATTGCCTTTTGTGAAGCAATGACTCCTGCTAGCGTGTCAGCTTGGCTCTGAGTCAGAAGGTGGTTGCAAACCCCACATTAAGATTTGTCAGACATCAAGACCTGAATGAGAGCCAATTTTTCTCAGCTGCATATGGACAACAACAATAACAACTTGCATTTATAAGGGGCCCCTCACGCTGGGTAGCGTGCCAGAGCACAAGACGGAAGCCATCCTACTTGATTCTTATCAACGTCTTGTCACTTCCTTAAACTCCTTGACCTACACATTGAAGCACTGACTAGCCTGACCAGCATGGGGAAGATCCAGTCCTGTGAGCCAGAATTTCCAGCAAAGTGTAATTACAATGCCGCAATTCTAATTGTTTGAATTAGGCCAGTAGAAGATAACGAATAAGCTACCTTCCAGTCACGGGATTCAAACTGAGTTAAAGTCGATATCCCTGGCCACTGAAGGCCAGCAAGGATGGGGGGGTGGGGTAGGGAGGCGGGGGTCTGCACGTGATCTGCAGAAATCCATCCCACTGGTTCCCTATTGCAGACAGATCAAAGTTAAGATTCTCACACTTATAAATCACTTCATACTCTAGTATCTCCCTACCTTTTCAATCTTCTTACTCGCCCCTTCACTGATTAGGTCCGGGCTTCTCTGTGTTTTGAGCCACAAATCCCCAAAACTCTGTAACTCTGCTTCAATGTCTCTGCCTTGCCTCCTCCTTGCCCATCTTCAGATCACATCTGAAGAGCTTCCTAATTGACCGTTCTTACAGTCACTTCCCTTCTCTCCCCAGTTCGCCTTCCATCTCTGCAACAGTAAAGCGTTTCGAGATGCTACCCACGTGAAGACCGCTATATAAATACAAATTGTTCCATCTACGTTCAGTCAGATTGGAATTATTTAATGTATCATTTTTTAAAAAAAAAGTGTTTTCTGGCATATCTTTATTGATAACCATTCAAAACAGAATGCTTTTGCTGATTGAGAATAATCCATGTATTTACCACAAAAAAAGTGTCAAATTGATTTCATTTTTTTTCTCAGTTCAAGGGTGAAGTTTTTATAATCAAAGCCAGATATCTTGCATTGTAAGCACATAGGAGATATCAAAGCTGAATCAATACAACAACAACAATTTGCATTTAACAACAACTTGCACTTATATAGTGCCCCTCAAGTAGAGGAGCATCCCTGAGCACTCTGACCTTCTCTGTGTTTTGAGCCACTAGGCCCCAAAATTCTGGAACACTGTTTCAATCTCTGGTCGATACAAAGGGAAAATTTATCACGTTGTCAGCAGAAGGGAATTTTTTTTCCAGCGTATTAAGATTGGGATAAATACAAACTCGTCAGTTGCCTGGATCATGAGCTGCATACTAATGTTACATCTCTGCAGCATTTCTCATTCCCACGGTCCTGTCCCTGGTGATTAGGGATGTTTCCCATCAGTGGGAGATTCACAGTCCTGCCTTTCCCTTGCGAGAGATTCATGGTCTGAAAGATTCATGAATAAACAGCGTTCTCCTACCTCCTCCACCCCATCTCCACAAGAAATCTGAAATGCTGAGTTTGTACTTATAATAATTAAAGTAATCTTACTCACAGGGCCTTCAAGTGTAGCAGCCACCATAATACAGATTAAAGGAGACTCAGAAAAAGCTTGCAGATCTTTTCTTCTGCTTGCAACAGAGCGTAAGCCTCTGGCTTCAAAGAACAGAAAACAGACCAGGTGTTTTTCTTCTTCATTTTACATTAGTTCTGAGGCCACCTGAGATACGACTAATATGCTGCACTTTGTTTGTCTACAGACAGTCCATTGTTCTTTGTGACAAACAAAATTAAATTGGCTTTGTTATTGGGGCACATTGCTGTCACTCACTGTGCTACCGAGTTTTAAATTATTGATAACTTTGGTGATGGCCAACATCTGTGTAGTAGAAGTACAAAATACACAGTCACTCCACTTTACAATATATTCTGTGAAGCGCTTTGAGACTCTCGACGACGTGATAAGTCGCTATATCAAATGCAAGGATTATTATGATATCTATACAACCCTGAGTAGGAGCAAAGGTGATGGCAAGCTGTTACTTTTTAATTTAGTGTCCAGTCACTTTTCCAGTGTTCTTTTCGTTGCTATTTGGCACTGTTCCTCATACTGGGGTGGTGTTCCCTAGGCACTGGTTGCCCTCCATTACTTTGCCCAAGATGTGTTTGATTGTCGTGAGGCCACTCGATTGTAGAGGGTCTCAGATCAGCTAACTGCTTCACCCAGATGCCACACTAATATAAGCAGAGCATTCTGAAGAGGAATCAGGACCATGAAACCACGCTAAAATTTATCCTCCCTGGTCCTGGGAAGGATGGGATCAATTTTGCCTCCTCATTGCATGCTGTCTCAATTTCACTGCCACTCTGTTTGTTTGCCTCCCAGAGGAGTCAAAACGTAAACAGCTAGATTTAGTTTTCTCTTAAAATTAAAAAATCAGCTGAATTTGAAACCCCAATGACTGAAATCAGCTTTTGCAGAAACTGAGAAACATCCCAATTAAAACAGGCACAGCTTTGCTGTCCCCGCCTCCCAAAGCAATGCTGTTTAAATGAGATAATACGAAAGTGTGTATTGAATATTATCACCTTTTTCTTTCTCTGCTTGGACTATTTTTAATTTAAATAACATTAAGGTTTCCTGTCTCCTGTGACAAATGTACAGCCTCCTTGAAAGGGAATTAGAGTCTAGAGGGAGAGTTCAAAACAAAATAAAACTCAAAATAATTAAGTGTTATAACTCCAATAAAAACAGAAATCGCAGGGAACACTCAGCAGGTCAGGCAGCATCTATGGAGAGAGCAAAGTGAGTTAATGTTTCAGGTCGATGACCTTTCGTCAGAATGTTCAGGTCAACCGCCTTTCACATCGGGAGAATGTCCCAAAGCGCGTCCCATGATATACTGTATATACTATAAATCACATTTCCTTCCTTTCCTTCCTCTGAGACATCTCTCAAGATTGAAGAGCTCTAGCTTGTCTAATCATTGCTTATAGTTTATTCCTCTAATTCTGGGGATCATCCTCATTGCTCTCCTCTGCACTGCCTCTAGATGCAGTAATATTTATTATATCAAACTATAGGCCAAATGTACAGAATCATCCTGCTGACACTTTGAGAAGGCTATCCTGCAACTGCGAACTCATGATTTAAATAAATACTCCAGGAAAGATCACAAAAAGGATTTTGCTATCAATAATGCCAAATGGAAAGACTAGACACTGTCATTCAACTTACCTTTGAATAAGTGCATTTTTTTTGGAATTATTCAGCTTCTGTCTTGCACGTCTTGGAAGTTTGTACTTGTCCCACATACTTTGCAGTTCTGTAGCGCTCTGGAAATTGCACACAATAACACTGGCGTACTGGACATGAAGTCCAGAACTACATGACCTCAGTGCTAGGTCGGGCATCGAGTAAGTAACATTTTATTGCAGCAGTGTACTGCCTTTCCAATGGGCAGTATGTCAACATATTTTATGTCACGAGAATGAAAATGCACTCACAAATAGGTAGTGGTGCTGCCGTCCCAATGCACATTCAGTAGATTAGTGTTTTTTTTTGTCATATTGTTAGAAACATTTGCCAGGTAACTGAGGGAAAGATAACAAATACAATATTTGTGAACCTGTTTTAAAGAATTATACGAAATTAAGCCCCAATTGGTGCATTAAATATTCTTTCTAAAAATGTTCACCATTTCTGCCCATTTTTTCTGAAATATATTTTCCCTTCATAAGTCGTGATATGCTTCAACTTCTTAGTCAAGTAAAATATAAGTTTTAAGTTAATAATTAAGTTCTAACATAATAAAGTTTTAATTTTTTTGAAGATCATCATGATCTGAAGGGTGAGTAATTTCATGAGATACCCCTTGTCTCATTCAAAATCTTGGACCTGGAAGGGCAGACCAGTCACTGGGTCAGAGAATCATCCCACTCAGCTTCTGTTAACCGTGCAAGCCAAAGCCCTTATCAATAGGGTGGTCCTATCTAGGCTTCATGTCTCATCTGAAGGACAGCACCTTCAACAATGCAATGTTCCCCAGCACTGCATTTGAGTGTCAGCCTAGACTTGTGAATTCAACATCCTGAAGTGAAGCTTGTATCCATAGCCTTCTAGTCAAAGGCGAGAATGCCAACAACTGAGCCAGGCTCAGAGAGATGATTTACTGCATTAATTGTGCCTTGCCCCACTGCAGAGAATCAAACAGTGTGGATAAATGAACACCACATAAAATACAAATTGGATACTATGTAATTGAAGAATCATTCCCCAGGCATTATACCTTCCTTCACTATAGTTGCACACTGTACCAATCCTCACTCTCTCTCTGACCTCTCTCTCTCTCTCTATCTCTCTTTGAAGGCTCTTTCTTTCTCTCTGAGTCTCTCTCTCTGTCATCCTCTCACTGAGTTGTTCTAACTTTCTCTTTCTCTAGGACTTTATGTCTATCTCTTTGCTCTAACCTGACATTATAGATTGACACCAGCCGAAATATACACTGACATTTGCACTACTGCAAATAAACAGCCACAACAGTTAACAGTAAATTCTGTGAAACATTTTGAGACATTTTGACAGTGTAATAAGGCCTTAAATTAAATTCAAAAATTATTATTATTTACTGGGGAAAAAATCCTGCTCCGTGCATTTGTGGAGTTGTATTCAAAGTTACTGAGAACATAATTTACTTGACCCGGGTGGGGAAATCATGTCCCTCACTCACATGCTCACAATTGGAATTGTTTGCCACAGTGAACCCAGGTTCACTTCTGCATCGGAACCTATTGCAGATAAACGGACAGGCAGATAATGGGCTACCTGTGTGTTTTTCTGTTTTATATACAATAAAGAATGCATGTTCTGGCATGAACATTTTCAGATTCAGAATTTCTACTATTACTGCTAGAGTAATGTTAGAAAACAGACCACTTGCACGTTGCCATTTCTATTACTGATCCTATCAGTCACTAATTTATTGCAAGACGTGGGTTTGCAAAAAACATACCTGGTCTTGTTCAACAGAAATAAACTATGAACACAAGCAAGAAATAAACACAAGCTCACAATTTCCAACAAACATGGTTGTTTTAAACTGTATTAATTTACAGATACAAATCATTTTGAAATCCAATTCTCTGAGCTACATTCGGCTACTATTGTATCCATTTTTTTATCGTCTCTACTGAAAAGCTCCTCAGAATTCATTAAGTAATATAAAGAGAGAGGTTTCACAAACTATTGTTTCCATGGATACATTATTTCCTATACCATACAGCAATGATACAATTTTTTCTTATTGTTTATTGCATTCATCTATATTCATGGTGAACCATCCAAATTGCTAACAAATACAGTACATATATTATAAACTGCCCCAAAGTGTGTTTACTATTTTTTTTTGAGGGGGTGGAAAATGGGGGGAAAAGTAAACAGGAAAATTAACTACTGCAGATCCTAGTCTGCAGTATTCCAAGGCATGTTGATGGCAGACCAGCCAGCTTGGCAGATTGGGAGAACTTGAAAAGCAAACCAGTAACTAGGGATATGGATTCTTTCCACTTGGTTCTTGTTAACCCTGCAAGCCTAAAGCCTCAACGATTAAGTAGCTGGAAACTTTCCAATCACAAACTACATGGGTTTAGCTAGCTAGACTCCAGCAGTACACCAAAGCACACTCTGGAGTCTCCAAGCCTTGGAGACTTGGTGAGTGCATACTTTTCCAGACATAGGAATTCCATGTATAGATGGCGTAGATAAGTGGAATTCTCAATCTGGTGTTGGGTTTCTGTGTATTATCAGACACACAGTGTACCAAAAAGGAAGTGGGTTTAATAGAACTTAGCATACATTTCTATATCTCTAAACTTACTTTCTTGTTGACTGTTTCACATGTAAGATTTTCCCATTGAAGTAAGTTATTTGTGCTCTGGTTCTATCACTGAACAACGTTGTTGAACATTTGGTTTGCAAACCACATTTCTCCTTCAATAGACATCACTTTAGCTTCAGTTGCTACCAAAAGCCCAATTTGTTAAATAAATCTTTTAAGGCTTTTAAATTGTTGATTATTAATCTTTACAAAGACAGAAACACCTGAATGAATTTAAATTCTGCAAATATAATCTTCCTTATATAACATTAGACATTTACTTCATAACTGTTTGTGGGGCTAATTGATTGCCATATTTGCCTACATGAAAGTTATATAGTTGCTACATTTTACATTATACACTGTGAAGCACATTGTGCTTCACCCGATGTGAAAGATGCCATAACTAATTTTTAATATTATCTGAAGTGATATATATTTCTGATCAGCCTCTTCCTTCAGATCATATAGCAGATCACTATAAAATAAACCTTTAAATCTATACTTTGTTTTTAAAAATAGCATTGGCCTTTTTTAAACAATAGAAATGTACTTTAAGTTAGTGGGTAAACAAGAAATTCACCATGGACAATTATCACTGCAACATAATCACCAACCCAACAACATGAGATGACAGGGTTAGATTAAGAAGCAGAAACAGAACAGTTTAGTAAAACTGCAAGCTATAAACATTAATACAAGCAGAGTGGTATTACAGGCCTCTATAAAAGCAGTAGGCAGTATGATATGGGACAGTACTGTAAGTTCCTTTCCACTCAAGATGTATGAAAAAAAAGGAATATACCAGGGTCCTCTACATAGTACAACTGAAAATAGACATTAGTGTACCAAATTCCTATACACAGGGCATATTACTGTATAATGCCAAATTAAGCTTCAATGCATTGGTATTAGATGGTGCACAGTTCATAAACTACAAGCATGAGGTTATGCCTTGAGAAAAAAAGGATGGATTTTTTTAAGAGTATTTATTATATCTTTTCACTGACCTAATGTTTACATCTTTTAAGATTTTGTCATCATAAAAGGCCTGAAATCAGCTTGTGAGGACAAACTGTGGTGGGTCTACACACTTTTATGTATCCAGTGGGCTGGAATCCCCAAGTAGTTGCGGTCAAAAAGTGTTGGGATCAGCAGCTTCCTTTCTTTTCCTCAATGTCAATCTCAAAGACTGATAAGATCAATGACTGTGCCAGACTAGGAGCTGTTTTTTCACCTAGAGTAATATGAAGCTGTTTCGTTTTGGTCAGCCATGTCTGAAACATGCAGAAGCATGTTCACCATGCTTAATGGAGCTCGTGGAGTCCTGTAGCTCAGTGGTTAGAGCACTCCCTTTGCAAGTGAGAGACCTGAGTTCAATTTCAGGCAGAGGGTGAAACCTTGGGCAAGTTTCCTTACTCCACACAGAGCCTAATAATAATCCCTCCAAAAACCAAAAACAATAATAAAATTGGTCATTTTCAATCTACGTTTTCAAAGTTTGTGGGACATTGCTGTGTGCAATTGGCTGCCGCGTTCGCCCACAAATATACAGTGAATTCACTTTACAGTGTATTCTGTGAAGCGCTTTGGGACGTCCTCTCGACGTGTAAAGCACTATATCAAATTCAAGGATTATTATTATTATTAAGGGTATCCAAACCAAACAGAACTCTGTGATCGCATCTCTACATGGAAATTTCAGAGATATTTATTGTTGGAATGGAATGTGTACTCTCTCCCTGGAGGGCCTCGTCCTGCTTACCTAATTCCGGAAAGTATTAGGCGCAGGTTGGCAAGAGCCAAGGCTTGGGGACCCCAGAGTGTGCGTTGGAGTACTGCTGGAGCCTAACCAGCTAAAACCGCACAGCTTGCCATTGATATTACTGTTGGATAATACAGTACTGTATTGAAGTGGAGACTTAGACTTGTAAGTTCAAATCCCAAGCTGGACCTTGATTCTAAGTGATAGAATGTAATTTAGAATTACTGAATATCAGCAGATATGTTAAAAAAAAAGCTTGTAAGTCATGAGTTCTGATGTCGACAAATATTTAATAAAAAAACTTACTACACAATTTAAAGTCCAATTATATCTTAAGCACTGTACAGATAAAATGACAGATGACCTTTCTCGGCAGTAATAATGTTGAGGGTCTTAACTATAAGAGTTTAATTAAAATGGACTGCAGTGTTATTTGATTTCTTAGATTTGTGCAGCTGCTTTGAATTAATTTCTGTCTGATGTATTTTGTCATTTGTTTTATTGTTTTTTTTTAAAAAGTGATTCAAAGCTAAAACAGAATGAAGTAATGTCTAGTAGGGTGATGTATTCATTCATTGCCACAGTACATCATTGTTAACGTTGTGGATCAATAACTTGTTACACAACAAACCTTTCATCACTTGGTCATCTGAGTTCAATGTCTCAGGCCCCACATTATAAATAAGCATTATAAAATAGCCAACTATTTGTTTGGGCTATTAACACTTCCTGCACACTAATTACAGGAAACACTGTTAATGTAATTTCTTGCATGCTATGTGCAAGAAGCACAGCTGACATTGATTCTTTTATGAAGAGATGTTCGCCTTACACTGTCTCTCATACATTCGTTTCTTGTGCTCACTCAGGATTCTCTGTATGTGTGTCTGTGTGTCCATGGGAACCATTTTTCGCTCAAAGTAGACTTTATACATGTGCAAAGAAGAAATGGAGTGGCTAGAAGTTGAGGTGCAGAAGCATATGTGCTGTGAATGGCAGGTACTGTAGTTGTAAACCGGATTGTAAGGTAGGAACATAGTAAAGATGCTTGTTCTTAACTTAATTTCCTGGACAGGAAGTAACGTCAAGGCAGGCATCTTGACCGTGTGCCTCCTTACAATATGGTCCCTTGATGTCTCTTCATATCTGTGGATGTGCACCACACAAGGCAGGGTAAAACCTTGGGCAAGTTTACTTACTCCACACACCTAATAATAATCCCTCCAAAATAATAAAGAATTGGTCATTTTCAATCCACGACTGTTTGTGGGACATTGCTGTGCGTGCTTGACGTAGGAGTAATTTTTAGGCAATGACAAATAGCACCTGTGTGTATATCAGTAGTTTTACCACATTGCAAAGCAAAGCCAAGTGCTAAAATGTTTGTTGGCAGTGGTAAACCGATATACATACACTTTAGATTTCAGTGATTGCCATTAGATTGCTAGACAGAAGAATGTGGATTCCAGTCCCACGCCACGAATTTGAGCTCATTATCGAGATTGTCACAGCATATTTTTTAGGTAAAAGTTTGATTTAATTGATTGAACTGAAGTTTTTTTTTGCAACTAATATTACAAAGTACTAATAACTGTTTAGTAAGTCTGAATTTCTAACATTTCATTCCATTCAGCGTGGGGATAAAAATTGCAATCTGAGAGTTGCCCTATTCATCTTTAAATCCTGCCTGAAAATTATACTTCTTCAACAGCACCTATGGTAATCTCTTCATCCCACCCCCACCCCCCAGCTCAGTGTCCAACTCAAGTCTTTGTGAAAGGCTCCAAGACATTATCCCATGTGAAGGGTGCTATATAACTGCAAGTAGTTGTTGTAGTAAAACAGGCATAGGAGATAAAATGACAACTGTAGTTCTAAATCTTCAAAATTGTTTTCAAATTTTAGACTTTTAAGTATGATGCCAGAAACAGAACAAAGTGATAATCAACATTACACCACAATCTTTCCTGCAGTTAATTTCTAGCATTTGCCTTCTCATGACGTAACCACATCACGATATATAGTTTCTGGAGTGTTGTGCTAGCACCAGCTGCTAAGGTAGAGTGGGGGCAGCACAGCACTGTTTACAACACAGCACTCGTACAAGGGTTGAATAAAGAAAATCCTGTGCCATGGTAAGCTATTCTGCCCTATTCATTAAGTGCTGCAAGTCTTTTCGATATGTACTTATTTCCATTATACTCGCACTTTAAACAATTTGCTCACAGTAGCAAATAGAGCAGAATAACCCCTGAAATTACTTCATTACAGAAATCCCAGTTATTAAGATCTTATTTATAAGTGGCGATCAGGGTGTGTCACTATTAATAAAATGTTATATGGTCCCTGAAAGGTGTGAAGGCTGTTGAATCAGCTGCTCTGAAACTAGTTTTGAAGTCATATCTTATAATAATAATAATAATAATATATCACCTATACATTGGAAGAACACCTCAAAGCTCTTCACAAGATTATACTGCAAAATGTAGTGATTGTATATTTTGTAAGCAAACACCTAGTATCCAACTTAGTGATATTGTACACTATACACTGAAATCGCAATGGATTGGTACTTACAAAGTTCAAAATGTGAACAAAAAGTACTTGATCTTAAATCTCTGAATGTGTTTTATAGTGGGTTTAATTCTAGGACATTTGATTTTCCTTTTAAATCCAAAGGAATTTTAAATAAATCTTGGAAGCTGGAGGCCTTAAATAATGATCCACTCTTCAGAATTCTCACAGTCTAACAACACAAACTTAAAAATGAATTCAAGCTACCATTCCATATTCCTTTCATACAAAAAAAGGAGCATTGCAAATACCTGGCATTGGGTTGAGCTGCTGAAACTCTGTGCTAAACTTTGCAGCAGTGATTGTTTGATAAATGGCTAACCTATCTTAATTTCCTTTGGATGAGACGTTAAATTGAGATGCTGTCTACGTGAAAGATCCCATGGCACTATTCNAAAAAGAGAAGGGCGTTTCTCCTGGTGGCCTGGCCGCTAAGTCCCATAAATAGAAAAAAAAATTGATGACTCACTCCATGGCTGTTTGTGGGACATTGCTGTGTGCAACTGGCTGCCACGTTCGTCCCCAAAATACACAGTCAATCCACTTTACAGTATATCCTGTTAAAGCTTTCTGAGATGCTACCCTGTGAGGAGGGCGCTATACAAGTGCAAGTTATTGTTGTCTCGATGAATTGATAAGGCACTATATCAAATGCAAGGATTATTATTATTATTACCTGTTGTAAGCTATCAGAATACTACTGACTGCAATGAGTTTAGTTTACCTGCTGAACCTGGTGACGTTGCTGTTTTATCCCTAACACTTCCTCTGGAGCCTTGGAGATGGTCCTATTGCAAGGCAGACCCACGTGGTTGTATTACACTCTCAGCTCTGCACTGGTAGAAGACAGTAAGGCTGATTCTTCTACAGAGTCTGAATTACTGATCTCAGTAGTCCATGCAAGAGAATCAGTAAGCACAGGGGAGTCAATTTCCCACAGAGAAGAAGGAAGGGAGGATTTGAGAAGGTAAGTCATCAAACATTATTCTTGCACATGACGAGGTGGCTGGTTATTGAATGCCTTTCTGCCCCCGCACCGTCTCGTGCGGCGTTCCTCAGGGCTCTGTCCTTGGTCCCGTCCTCTTCAACATCTATATGCTCCCTCTTGGTGACATCATCCGCAGACATGGGGTCAATTTCCACATGTATGCGAATCACACCCAACTCTACCTCACTGCCTCCACCCTTGACTCCAGGACCACTGCTGTGCTGACAGAATGTCTGTCAGATATCAAGTCCTGGATGAGAGCAAACTTTCTACAGTTGAACGACAACAAGACTGAGGCTCTCCTGATTGGCTCCCGTCAGTGCCTTCTCACCTCAGGCACTGACAGCTTCACCATCCATAGTTGCACACTCCACCTTACTAAGCCAGTCCGGAAACTTGGGTTCTTGTTTGACCCTCAACTATCCGTTCTAGTCCATATCCTCCGCAACATTGTCTGGCTCCGCCGAGACCCTTATACACGCATTCATAACATCNAAAAAAATAATAAATTGGTCATTTTCAATCTACGACTGTTTGTGGGACATTGCTGTGTGCAATTGGCTGCCGCGTTCGCCCACAAATATACAGTCAATTCACTTTACAGTATATTCTGTGAAGCGCTTTGGGACGTCCTCCCGACGTGAAAAGCGCTATATCAAATGCAAGGATTATTATTATTATTATTATTATCCTGGCTTGACTACGCAAAGTCCCTGCTTGCTGGCCACCCCAACTCCTCCCTTCATAGGCTATAGATCATCCAGAACTCTGCAGCCCGTGTCCTCTCCCGCTCCAGGCTCTGCGACCCTATCCTCTATCCCCTATCCTCACCCGACTCCACTGGCTTCCTCACTTTCAAAGCCCTCCATGTCCTTGCTCCCCTCCACCCCTGCGACCTTCTAAGCCACTAACAACCTGCCCGCTCCTTCCGCTCAGCGAGCTCCGGCCTGCTTCATGTCCCCCTCCTCACCCACCCCACCATTGGCGGGCGGGCCTTCTGCCCCACTCTCTGGAACTCCATCCCGCAGTTCCTCCGCCTCGTCCCCTCCCTTGCCTCCTTCAAGACCCGTCTCAAGACCTTCCTCTTCGACCGTGCCTTCGGTCACCCTTCTACCCCCCTGCCCTCCACCCTTCCCGATTCCGCACCCCCAGCTCGGGTCTAAAACACTGACTATCCAGCGTCTTGGGACGTCCTCCTGATGTGAAAGGCACTATACAAATGTAATTTTGTTGTTGTTGTTGTATAAATCATGAAGTTTAAGATCCTTTATCTATGCAATTCAAAATTGTAAGCACAGTTTTAGACCAAAGATACTTCAGGTTAAGTTCCATTGAGGTTGATTTATGGCAAACACGGTAAGTGACTGCAGGGAGGGAGGGCTGCGGGTATACTGATTGATTGCTAAGCACCCTAGAGGTGGAATTGCCTTCACAGTGGGCACGTCAATTTGCCAAGGCCCCTAATATGAGCACCTGGATTGAGCAGCTGGTGCTGAGTAAACCTGGTACACACCATTGGATTTGGACCTTGAGAACATTAAGGTGGCTGTCCCATCACAACCTGTCTTGTAAAGGTCCACGCACCATCCTGAAGGCAGATGCCTGATTGATAGCTGATGAGGAAACTCTGAGATTTGGGGCGACAGAAGGCGCCTGGAAGGCGTTACCTGGAGTCCGAGTTCTTGAACCATCTCGTATATCCAGCGCTTGGAATCCACCTTGATTAACCTGCAGAGAGGCAACACTGCACCTCCAACTGGTGGAATCATCACTCAACAGGAAGGGACGTGTTCCCAAGCTGCGGACAGGAAGACAAAGATAATGTTCTCACGCATTACATGCTGAGCTGTATTGCCCACTGGGAAGCTTGCAGGGAGTTCCTGGTACCTACCATCCACCTAGTGAGGGCTCAAATCCATGCTTGTCTGATGTCAAATGACCAGCTAGTGACTATCCTCCTTGAGGTGGGGGGAGGTAAGCGGGGTCTCCTTGGAGCTGAACTGGTTCCAGGGTGACATGTTTGGCAACGTCGGAATCGAGCCAGCCCTCTGTGGCGTTCTCAGGAGTCCGGTTCCTGAGCCAGGGCGGTCCACAGTATTCCAGGGCACTGCTGATGACAGCACAAACAGTTTGGCTCATTGGCAGAATTTGGAAGGGCAGACCAGTCACTTGGATAAGGGAGTTATCCCACTCAGCTCTTGTTAACCCTGCAGGCCAAAGCCCTAATGGGTAGGTTGCTCCGAGCTGGACAAGCAGCAGTAAAGCTTGCCAGACAACGATTATCAATGGCAAGCTGAACAGCAAACTAAAAATCAGCCTTGCAGTTCCCACAGGCAGTTTAGGAAGTGGAAGAAACACTAAAGAAATGGTCTTTGATTGGGTGAATTAGCTCCCAGTGCAGTTCCGGGCTCCGAATGTGCAGATTGATATTTCTCACGTCAAGCAGGGATCTACCATCACTGGATCACGTATCTTATCCCCAGCACCAGCAGTGTGATCCCATCCACAGCTCAGCAGGAGTTAAGATTTCTTTCAATGAGCTTGGCTGCTCAGCTCACAATGCACAGAATGAATTCCTGGCACTGATTTGTAACAGTAGTGGGTCTAATCCTACAGTCTGTGGAAATATTAGTTCAGCTAACATCTGTCCACCAAGAAAGGTGGACAGATATTTTATTTATATTTTATTTATCAGGCTGAAGGGAATATGTTGTACCTCCTCCAATATTTAACTCAATCAACAACAACTTGCATTTATGTAGTATTTATATCTTGTCACCTCTAAAAAATGTCACAACTTTTTGCATTTGTATAGCATCTTTCACTTAGGTTAATGCCTTGAAGTGTTTCACGCAGACAGGTGTGGAAATCTGAACAAGGTGAGAAGCAGGAAAAATGCAGACAACCTCCTCTTAGGCCTCTGATATTGCTGCTTTATGACTGGATGTTAGGAGATTCAGAGGAATTTCTCTCTTTCTCTTGTACTAGGAAACGGTTGGGATGGGGGTGGGTGAGATGTATGTTGAATCTGCTTTGTACCTCAGTCTGATGTGTACACATTGACCTTGGAACATAAGATGGGGAAACAAGGGCACAATCCTACTGTTCTAGGGCAGTTACTTCATTCTGTGTCTAGATTGGCTCAGAATACTGGAATACAGCTACGAGGATTATTGTAATCCTGCAGGAACATACGACTTCTGATATAACTCCTATTGCACCTCTGCACTGGTTTACATTTAAAGAGTGAATACACATCAGTTGTTCTGCCTTTCCATAGCATGTACGTGAAACAATTTAATCTGAAGTATAATCAATGACTTCCTCAGTTTGATAATCCACTGATCTTGGGCAAATCGATGGTGGATATGGCTGGAAAGGCTGGTTTAACAGTGAAAATTGGAACAATGGAAACAATGGTTATCAATCCTATTTATCATTGTTGGCACTTTCATTGCCTTACAAAACTTACTGCAATCTTGTTGGGCAGACTCAGAGAAAATCCCTTTGCTCCTGCACAATACAATGACAGGCAAAGCAATGAATTCCATGCCATAGACCCCATCGCTTCTACAGCATCAAAGAGATGCAACTAGGAAAGATTATGTTAATACAGTTGACTGCAGTTATATCAGAAGTATGTTTTGTGTGTAGAATTACAATAGCTCTTGTAGCGGTACTTCAGTATTCAGTCCAGAAGTTGTTCAACACAGAATAATAATAATCATTGCATTTATGCAGAAATGAAGGGGTCTATGGCATGGAATTCATTGCTCTACCTGTCATTGTATTGTGCAGGAGCAAAGGGATTTTCTCTGAGTCTGCCCAACAAGATTGCAGTAAGTTTTGTAAGTTAATGAAAGTGCCAACAATGATAAATAGGACTGATAACCATTGATTATGTCTCCAGCCAGGCCCGCCCTACCATCGGTGGCCAGGCTTTCAGCCTCTCTGCCCCCACATTCTGGAACTCCATCCTATGGTCCCTTCGCCTCGCTTCCTCCCTTGCCTCCTTCAAGGCCAGTCTCAAGACCCTTCTCTTCGATCGTGCCTTTGGTCGCCCTCCCATCTCTCTGCCTTCCCTCACCCCTACACCACCCCTCTCCCATGCTCGGGTCCTGACAGCTGACTGTTCAGTGCTTTGGGACGTCCTCCCGACGTGAAAGGCGCTCTATAAATGTAATTTTGTTGTTGTTGTAGTACTTTATCATGCTAAGACGTCTCAAAGCGCTTCACAGAATATACTGTAAAGCGAATTGACTGTATATTTTGTGGGCGAAACACAGCAACCAATTGTGCACATCTGTGTCCCACAAACAGTCGTGGATTAAGTGACCAGATTATTATTTTATTTATTCATTTTTGAAAAGATTATGACCCCAGAAATCGATCCGCCAATTGACTAATAACCAGGTTCCTGAGTACTTGCAGGTAAACAGAGGCATGTGGAGTAAGGAAATTTGTCTAAGGTTTCGCCCTGCCTGGGAATAGAACCCGAGTCCTCTTAGTGCGAGGTGAGTGCTCTAACCAATAGCAATAGGACTCCCCTCCATTATAAGATATCTGTCCCAATTACAACAGTGCTGCTTGTACTTTATTACTACTCTACCTTATGTAAATGCTGCTGAAAAAAGCAAGCTACATAGACCTACTACTACTATCACTGATACATAAATAATAATCCTTATATTTTGACATTGCACCTATCATGTTGAACCATCTAAAGCACTTAATAGGGATTACTGTGTAGTGTAGTGATTGTGCAATTTGCACGTGAGGGCAGGAACTTACAGCTTTCCGACATGTAAGCATGTCATACCACCGTCATTCACATCCATCATCTGAACTGTATTTTGTACTGAAATATACATATATTGGAACAATAAATTCATGCATGCAAAAGTAATGAAGTCCCAAGTACAACTTCTGGCACCATATCTATAATGTGTACAGAAGGTAACACAGTGGAAATAATGTGCCCTGTGTATGCATTGCACCTGAGCTCAGAGATGTGAAAAGAGATAATATGAGTATAATAATATGGGATTCAATGCACAGTTCAATCATAATATTGTGTTTGTGTGCCTAAATATTCTTATTCTGGAATATTTATTAAAATGAGCTCAAAGTTCAATTTGATTAAGTTGTAATATTGTATTTTAAGATGTTATTATGATTTATTTACAAATTGATTATTTATGGATAACAAGAATTTGCCACGGTGAACAACAAATATTAACTTAAAATATCTGCCCTTGAAGACTGACAGCCTTATCTTAGAAATACATTTCAGTAACCCAATCTTTCCTTTTCTCAATTATCACTGAACTGACACTATACCCAATTCATCTGTTATTTTGTGCATGTGACTGTGCGGGGGCAAAAGGGGAAGCCATTGGAGACAAAGTGAAGATGTTGGGATAGATAAGAGTAAAATGCAGAAACCCATCATCATGCTTAAGAATATCTAAACCAGACTAAGAGTTCCATGCATCCTACCTATACATGGGTTGAGTACGTTGGGGCACTGCTGGAGTTTAACCAGCTAAAACCGCATAGCTTACCATTGAAAGCAATGACTGTCAAGCTTCCTGCTGCTTGTCCAGCTCACTTTTCTACATACCAATCAAATGGATTCCAAGCCCCACATATATGAACATGTGTTTACGGTCCCTCACTCTAGGTCATGTTTTCCAGCAGCTGGCAACCCAAGCGTCAGAGTTTCCTCATCAGCTATTCAAGGATATTTGACTCCATCATCACCTGCAAACGCATCACCCAAGGTGCTGACCAGTCAGGGATTAGGACCTGAGTGGGGTGTGGTGCTTGTGGGGGGGGGGAGGTTGGGATCAGGAAACATGGAGGGCAGGGAGAGTGGGGGTAGGAGGGTGACCGAAGGCATGGTCGAAGAGGAGGATCTTGAGGCGTGCCTTGAAGGAGATCAGGGAGGGAGCGAGCGAAGGGAATGTGGGATGGAGTTCCAGAGAGTGGGGGCAGAGAGGCTGAAGGCCCGACTGCCGATAGTGGGGTGGGCCGGGCGGGGGACATGGAGCAGGCCGGAGCCTGCTGCGCGGTGGTAGTGGACAGGTGGAAAAGGGGTTAGCAGGTTGGAGAGGTAGGAGGGGGCAAGCCCATGGAGGACTTTGAAGGTGACGACGAAAATTTTGAACTCGATGCTCTGAGGGATGGGGAGCCAGGCGAGGGTGGGGTTGATGGGCTCATGGAGCCTGATGCGGGAGAGGACACGAGCTGCAGAGTTCTGGATGTTCTGCAGCTTGTGGAGTTGGGAAGACCGACAAGCAGGGGGTTGGCATAGTCAAGTCTGGATGTAATTAAGTCATGTGTGAGGGGTTCAACGGTCTGAGGGGTGATGCAGTGGCAGAGTCAGGCAATGTTGCGGAAGCGGGGGAAGGCAGAGCAGGTCATGGCACGGGGGAGAAAGGACAGTTGAGGGTCGAACAAGATACCTTGGTCCATTCCATCCTTCTCCACCGTCTCTTCTCCCTACTTCTGGAGTAGTCGATGATTTCACTCTTATACATCCTTTGGATGAGATGTTGAGCTGAGGACCCCATCTGCCTGTTCAGGTGGACTTTAAAGATCCCATGGCAGTATTTGAAAAGAGAAGGGAGGTTTTCTCGATGTCCTGGCCAACAAATCTCCCAAATAAAATTGATCACTCACTCCATGGCTATTTGTGGGACATTGCTCTGTGCAAATTGGCTGTTGCATTTTCTACAGCCTAATATATAAAACAACTGAGGTTCCAATACTCTTTAATACTCTCCATAAGTAGGTAAATAGGGTAAGTCTCTTCAGGGAGAGAGTGTGTATTTTATTTCGAACACAGGAAAATGTCCATGTGTGCAACTCTTAGTCTGGTTTGTCTTCTCTTAAGATTGGTGGTGAGTTTCTGTGTCAATCAGATACCTGGCTGACCGAAAAAAATTAAGCACTTAGCATGAGAGATTTATGTGATTGATATGTTGCAGAATCTCTATGAAAGAAAGAAGATGCATTTTTAAAATTACACATAAATAGCTGATGACACTCCAGCAGTATGTCTGTCTTTCAGTTGTTGGAGATTTAAACATTATTTCACAGCACTAGATTTTGTGGGGGTTTTTTTTTGCCATTTTTGGAGCAAATTACAGGTTTCTGCTCAGTGCGTTAAATATTCATTGCAGGATTATTAAAACCATGTGTGGCTGAGGGGGACAGAGCCAGAGAGAGAGAGAGAGAGGATGGGCTTTTGCTGTCAATCTCAGCAATTACACAAGTAAGCATGACAGGGAGGTGGAGCCTGGTGCAGCTGCTGCTTTAAGTTCCAATCTGAAAGTAGGGAAAGCTGTGCAGATCATTGATCAGTGCTTGGAGTGATTAAAGGGAATAACGTGCAAACCACAGGCTGTCATGGGCCAGCTGTGCTGCTTTCATTTCTGCCGATCGGAGGAGAAGAATGGTAAGCAATACCTGAGATGTAATAAGTACTTGACTGGTTTTGGGTGGTTGTCTGAGTTCTCAGGAAGGCACAGGGCTGGATTCCATGGCAAATTAAATTAAATGAGTGCCCTCATCTGAAAGCAGCCAGTGATTCGGAAGCACCTCTCATTCTTGTGAAAAACTCATAGAGGAGAAGGCTGTCTGATTTTATTTTAACAAAATCACTGAGCAGCAGCAAAGCTGCCTGTCCAGTTGTGTGATCAGTGAATGCTGAGAGCCAGCCAAGGCAGTGCATCGTTCCTGAACAGCCAAGAGATCCCTTGCATTATGGTCAGCACTCACTCATCTTAATTGGCCAGAGAGTTGCTTTCGAGTCCAAGGTGAAAACCCACAATATGTTGTTTTAAAACAAAAGGGAAGGAGGAGAATACATAACATTGTGGCCACCTCGTAAAGCGAGAAGTGTTGCGGGTTTATCTTGGAGAAGGGGATGTTCTGCTTAGCAAGCTGTTTGTTACAGTGGGGAATGCTTCGACTGGCAAACCAGGTCACGGTGCTGAATAAGAGGGAACGATTCAAAAATTAATTGGTGGGGGGAGAGGATAAATTCCAAATGTGCCAGTGGAAAGCAGTGAATGAACTGATTTTTCCCTGAGAACTAAAAGGACAGCAGCCTTATTAAGCCTCTAGTTTGCTGATAGCCATCTTCCATTTGCTTGAACTGAGCGCTGCAGGAGAATACCCTGGAGATATTACACTGAAAAATTCAAACTTGTGTTGCATTTTCAACAAGAGAAAGAAAATAATTAAATATTGAACTGCGGCTTTCCAAGTGGATTACTGGTGTGTTTCACCCACAAAATACACAGTCAACTCCACTATACAGTATATCTTGTGAAGTGCTTTGAGAAGCTGTGAAAACTTGATAAGGCACTATAACAAACAAACAGATTATTGTTATTTTTAGATGTGTCTAGAGTGATTTCGACATGTATGTGCATCATTGGCAGCACAGCCCTGCTACCTTTTATGCCAGTCCCCCACCTTGCACCACGTATATGTGCAAATGGAAATTCTCTAATCATCCCAGAACCATCCATTTTTTATGTATCAAACTATACGAGGTGCAATTCCTTTTGCTGTTAAAATTATCAGCTTTAACCTACCTTGCATGTTTTTTTAAACAAAAAATCTTCCAGGAGGTTCATATCCTGTCAGCTGATATTTCCAAACAGCACCTAACTCAAGACTGACTGTGCAGTAGGCACTAGCGACTGACATTGCCCTACAGTTTAGCAACAAACAAAAAAGAACCAAATGCCCTAAATATCAGTGTATCCCTTAAAAATGTCACAGCTACTGTTTTTACTTTGAGTGAAAAACTATGCTCACAGACCCAAAGTCACAGCAGAATAACTTACATTCTCAGAGTAATTAATTTGCCCAGGTGACAGCCTGGCTAGTAGGTTTCTTGTGTCTAAATCCAAAGATTTTTGGAGTTCAACAAAACAACAATAATAAATTACGTCTTTCATGTAGGGAGGACGTCCAAAGGTGCTGGACAATCGAGGGTTTGCATCCGAGCTGGGGGTTGGATTCGGAAGGGCCAGGGAGGCTGGGGGAGAGGAAAGATGACTGAAGGAGCAGTCAAAGAAACAGGTCTTGAGACAGACCTTGAAAGAGGTGAGGGAAGGTATCAGGTGAAGGGCCTCTGGAATGGAGTTCCAGAGAGTGGGAGCAGAAAGCCTGACTTCCGATGGTGAGGAAGGCAACGCCGGAGACATGAAGCAGCTCAGTGCCTGATGGGTTGGTATGGTTGAAGAGGTAGGGTCAGGCAAGACGGTGGATGAATTCAAAAGTGCGGATGAGGATGTTGAACTCCAATGCATTGCTAGGGATGTGATAAATTGTTGGAGGTGCTGTCCTTTGGATGAGATGCTAAACTAAAGTCCTATCTGCCTGTTCAGATGGATGCACTATTTGAAAACGGAAGGGAGTTTATCCTAGCCAATACTTCCTCAACTAAAATTGTTCATTCTCATTATGGCTGTTTTAGAGAAATTGTTGTGTATAAATAGGATATCTACAACATACACAGTTCTCTACACAACTGAAACATTTTGCAAGGATTACTATTCTAATATAATTATCATTATAACTAATGTCCCCCCAAGTGACTGTTAATAATAATAGTCCTTGCATTTAATATGGTGCTTTTCACATCTTCTAGACGTCTCAAAGCGCTTCACAGAATATGCTGTAAAGTGAATTGACTGTATATTTGTGGGCGAAATGCGGCAGCCAGTTGCATACAGCAGTGTCCCACAAACAGTCGTGGATTGAAAATGACCAATTTTTATTTATTTTTGTTTTTGGAGGGATTATTATTAGGCTTGCAGAGTAAGGAAACTTGCCCAAGGTTTCGCCCTGCCTGGAATTGAACCCCGATGTTTCACTTGCAAGGCGAGTGCTCTAACCACTGAGCTACAGGACTCCATAATATACAGTCAATTCACTTTATATTCTGTATATTCTGTGAAGCACGTTGAGACGTTTTGAAGATGTGATAAGGCACTATATCAAATGCAAGGATTATTTTTATTTCCTTTCCAAGGTGCTGAAATGAGTTGTTGCTTCCCAGCTTCACTCTTTCCTTTCTGAGACTGCCTTGGTCATATTCGCCAGAGACTTTTTCTCCCTCTGTGACCGGAGGTCTGCCTCCTTGAAAATGTCGACCAATATACTTCACCACCTCTGTGCTCTATCTTCATGATTCATGATTCTATCCTATCACTCTTTACCGATCTCTGCATCACCAACTCTCTTTTCATACAGCTTCTCCTACCACCACGCCCAGTTGCTTGGTGTTCCTCAAGGCTCTATCCTTGCCCCCCCCCCCCCCCCCCCCCGTTCCTCACCCAATGATGTCCTCCGCAGACATGAGTCTCACTTCCACTTGTATGTGGTGACATCCAATTCAACCTCTGTCACTCTTGACTTCAGGACCACTGCTGATCTGACCGATTGCCTCAGACATCAAGTCATGCATGAACTCTGACTTTCTTCAGTTGAATGTTGACAAGACAGAGGCTCTCCTGCTTCGCTCCCATCAACGCCTTCTCACCTCAAATGCTGCCAAGATGCACCCTCCAACTTCGCTGAGCTGGGTGGAACCTTAGTGTCTTGTTTAACTCGAAACTGTCTTTCAAACTCCACATCCAAGCTTTCCCCCTCCTTCTTAACATTGCTACCTTTTCCCTCTTAAAAGTGAGAATAAGGATCTTGAATTCCAATGTATTGCTGGGGATGTGCTGGTACTTTTAAATCCCTCCATTGTCTCATTGATCCCCACCTCTGCGATCTCCTCAAACTCTATTGCCTTGCTACTCCCTTCACTAAAGGAGCTCCAGCCTGCTTTATGAGCCCCCCCACCCATCGGCCGAGCACCCTTCGGTCATTTTGAAGCCACTCTCAGGAACTCCATCTTGGAGTCCCTCCAACTTGCTTGTTCCCTCACCTTATACGTCACTTCACCTCACCACGGGTCTCAGTAACAAATCATACAAACTCAGGATGTGGGACCACTCGCAGCACGTACACCCTACACAGTCTCAGGAATCCTCCAGTCTCCTCTGTGACGTCCCGTAGTGTATTGTTTAGAGCAAGTCGCCTCGCAAGCGAGTGGACCTGGGTTTGATTCCTGGGCAAGGCAAACCTAAGGCAAGTTTCCTTACTCCATTTGCCTCTGTTTACCTGGCATTAAGCAGGAACCCGGTTGTTAGTCGATTGGTGGATCGCTTTTTGGGGATACTAATCCCTTTAAAATAAATAAATAAATAATTTGGTCACTCAAGTCCACGACTGTTTATGGGACACCGCTGTGCGTAATTGACTGCCGTGTTTCCCCTACAAAATACAGTCTACAGTATATTCTGTGAAGCACTTTGAGACATCTCAATGACATGATAAGACGCTCTATCAAATGCAAATATTATTATTATTATTGTTCAAGATCTGTCACAAGACTTACCTCTTTGACAGTGCTTTCCATCATCTTACCTCACCCTCCCCTTGGCTCCCACACCCCAGCTCTGGTGCTCACTCAGCACTGTCAAGCACATTGAGACTGTCTCCCAATGTGAATGGCACAAGATAAATGTACAACAACAAGATTTCATTTATAGAGCGCCTTTCACGTCGGGAGGACGTCCCAAGGCTCTGGACAGTTGGGTCAGGAACCGAGCAGGGGGGAAATGGTCAGGGTGAGGGGAGGGAAGGGAAGGAGCGAGGAGGGGTAAACTGTATTAATAATAATAATAATCCTTGCACTTGATGTAGCGACTCATCGAGTCTTCTAGATGTCTCAAAGCACTTCATAGAATATACTGTAAAGTGAATTGATTGTATATTTGTGGGCAAAATGAACACAGCAATGTCCCACAAGCAGTCGTGGATTGAGTGACCACTTTTTTTTTAGGTATTGTATATAGTATGTATATTTTTCATGTTCAGTTTTGCTCTGACTCATCAACATCTGTACTCAATTTTTCTCAAGTTAACACAACAGATTTAGTCATCATAATTGTGTAAAGTTAACTGGAGATTGGTGATGGTCACTGTGCATTGCGAAACATTCAGCAAACAACAGCACTTTTTTTACCTTTTGAAAATAATCAGAGCAGAATGAAGTAGCACAGCAAACTATGCAATGGCACTGATGGTGTGGGATTCACAAGTGCAATAATGAAGCAACTGCGAACAATCAATATTTTCCTGAATAAAAGTGACACTGCTGTAGGAGTATGCAGTGTGCAAGAGGATCCTTTTCAGTTATCAAATAGAGAATTAAGCACATTGTGGATATACCAAAGGATATCAAACAAAAATTCAGAGGTATTCAAATGACTCATATAAACAATTGGAGGTTTACTTATTGATTTATGATGTTTGAACTCCTTACTTGTGACTCTTAAATCTGTCCTATCTGTTATTCTATAGTATTTGCAGGAAGCATAACCGTATTTGGCTTTCTTCTGTTTTGTTTGTTCAAAGTTTTCCATTTTATTACAGCTAGAACGTTTGGATGTCTGTCTTAGGAAATACTTTTTTGGCTCTGAGAAGTAAGATATTACCTCTCTCGTTGACATCCTTATTTGAAAAACAGAACATTGTTTCCTTGGCTATTCATTCTGTTAGAAAGTCCTTTTTCATTAGCTCATGACAGACGATTTGTAAGTGTTTCTGAGTATTCCCAATAATAGCATCATTCAAAGCTTTTATGAGTATGTGTCACTGAGGAATGCGGTAAGGATAGGAAACTTCTTCAGATGAAAGAAGGGTTATGGAAGTTTTCAGGATTCTTAGGAATATAAATAGAGTGAACCCAACTTAGTGGGTGGGTGGAGTCCTGTAGCTCAGTGGTTAGAGCACGCGGTTTGCAAGCGAGAGACCTGGATTCGATTCCTGGCAGGGTGAAACCTTGGGCAAGATTCCTTACTCCACACGCCTGATAATAATCCCTCAAAAAAAAATTGGTGATTTCAATCCATGACTGTGTGTGGGACACTGCTGTGCGCAATTGGCTGCCGCATTTGACCCACAAGTATACAGTCAACTCACTTTACAGTCCATTCTATGAAGCGCTTTGAGACGTCTAAAAGATGTGAAAGCACTAATAATAATAATAATAATCCTTGCATTTGATATAGCGCTTTTCACGTCTGGAGGACTATATCAAAGGCAACGATTATTATTATTATTAATATATTTAACATGATCAAAAATTATGCAACAAGGGAGAGCTCAGCTCCTGTGAACACTGCAAGCCAAATCTCTAACAGATAGGATGGTCCTAGCTGGATAAGCAGCAGGAAGCTTGAAAGAGAGCTTTCACAATGTGCAGTTTTAGCTGGTTAACTCCAGCACCCAATCTGGAGTCCCGAAGACTTGGCTCTTGCTAACCTGAGTCTAATACTTTCTGTCATTGGGAAGGGAGTATGTATACCACTGCAGACATGGGGAAATTACTATGTGTAAGTGGCATGCATGGAACTTTCAGTCTAGTCTGGATACTCTTTAGCATGGTGATGGGTTTCAACGTATGTCAGATATGTTGGCCCAAAAAAGAGGAGCACAGACTCAAGCTCAGAAGAGGAAAGGTGAAGATTTATTTTTATTTATCCATTTTGCAGAGGAGTTGGAGATGTTCAGGAACAGATAATACACCTATTATGATCTTTGCCCTGAGTTATCTCCCCTCTTCTCCTGAAGGCACTATATGATTGGATACAATTCCACCACCTTTTCAGGTGTAAGCCTGAATGGTGAGTAGCTGCAGGCTGTCTGATGCTGGCTGAAAATTTCCCTCCTTAATCTAGGAAGCTAATGGGTTTGTACCGAGTTCATTGAAGTAAGTAAATAAATGCAAGCATATGATTTTCTGCTTAGATAGAATTACAATAGAATTGTAATTCCACTCAATATCACTGTCAACAGACATGGGGGGAATGTTCTCACTTTTGATTGCATGCTGCTCTCACATCACACCATTCAGACGTGTTGCTTCTTCAAGCGTGACTTGTGATCATTAGAAGGTGTAAAAACAAATTCAGTTATGGTAATACCACTGCTCCCAGCCTCCACCACATGGGGAAGCTGTGAATGTGAGCTCATCACGTGGTGCATTGAGAGCATGAAACCACTGTTCCATGACCCATTACATTAGAACACCAGGAAGCAAGACATCACACTGAGTTCTGAACTTATTTTTACATTGGAAATCTGTGGCAAGCAGAAAATCTAGTATAGCATGTGCTCAGAAAGGGTGATAAAAGAGACCTTTGACTTTCAGGCCAGTCACTTAATTATGAATATAAGCACAAAAAACGTACTACTCCAGTATTCCTGCAGGTGTAGTACTGTAAATTAAATGTCTGTGAAATGGAAATGTCAGCCTGGTATTAGCAGATGGCATTTCTCTGATGGAGAAGTTTAGAGTAACGTTGCCAGGGAAATAAAATGCACACCGACTCTGTTACTCCTGACTGTAAATAATATTGGAATAGTTCTGACCGCTATAAAACAGGGAAATTGGTTAACATTATTATAGTTTATCTTAACGAGAAGACAAAGACAGAAAAACATCTATGACCTGTACCCTAGCTTAGAGATGTCATGATATTCAGATGTCAGCCTGGCTCAGTCAATCGCATTCTTGTCTTTGAGTCAGAAGGTTATGAGTTCAAGCCCAGTCTAGACTGAGCTCCTAGTCAATGCAGTGCTGGGGGAGTACCATATTACCAGAGGTGCCATCCTTTGGATGAGACTTTGAAGGGTGTGTTAAAGATCCCGTGACAAGACTAGAAAACAGAAGGGAGTTTCTTCCAGTGTCCTGACCAAGCAACCCATAATTGCATGGATTATCATTATTAGGATTGTGTTAGAGCCATTCAGCTACAAATTAACTTTTTTATTTTTCATTTCCATATTATGTTGCATTTAGTAATTCTTATGTTTAAAACACTGGACTGTTTATTGGGTCGGTGGAAGAGGGGCATCATGCTGCAATTTAATGAATCAGGGTTCAATGCTTCATGATATAGCTCTGCCATTATTATTTGAAGGTATCCTCAGCTGAGCTTCACTGTCCTCATTTGTGTCTGTTTCACAATATCTGAAGCTATTTGTTCTTCATTCAAAACCTAGAATGAACACTAAAAATTGTTTTAACAGGGATCACTAGGAGATGACCAGGTGCTGGGAACAAAGCATTTTCATTGTACACACATTTCTAGCTTGCTGTTCATCGCTATCAGCTATATGCTTGTTCTTCCACCTGTTAAGAGGTATAGCTATTTTTCACAACACCCTGATGATCTGGCTACTCAGCACTACTTGCATTTGATACAGCCCTGTATTATATTAAGACGTCTCAAAGCACTTCACAGTATCCACTGCATATTTGTTGGTGAATGCAGCAGTAAATCTGTGCACATCAATGTCCCACAAACAGGCATGAAGTGAATGGCTAATTTTATTCAGGGGATTGTTTGCAAGGACTCCAGTAGAAACTCACTTCTCTTATCAAATAGTGTTACGGTATCTTTAACGTCCATCTGAATAGGCAAACGGGACCTGTGTTCAGCATCTCATCCGAAGAATGACAAAGCGACACACTCCTAGCACTACACTGGAGCCATCTTAGACTATGTTAGTTCAAGTCCTTACATGGGGTTAATCCCACAACCTTTGGCTCAGAGATGAGATTGCTACCAACTGAGTCAGGCTTACACCCAGGTATTTAAAAAAAATAATAATCCTTGCATTTTGTATAGTGCGTTTCACATCGGGAGTACATCCCAAAGTATTTCACAGGATATACTGTAAAGTGCAGTGACTGTGATTTGTGGGCAAATATGGCAGCACAGCAAAGTGCCACAAACAGCCATGAAGTGAATGATCAATTTTATTTGGGTGATTGTTGACCAGAACACGAGAAAAAACTCCCTTCTCCTTTCTCGTAATACTCCACTTTGAAGTTGTCACTTTGGAGCTGGCTGGCTTTCTGGCACATGCGCTGTGACAGCACCAGTCACTTATTGTTGAAATCACAATGCAGAAGCACTGACCAGTGATCATACCCTATTACACTGCTGGTGGATCACCTGAGGACATGGTTTCAGGTGTAGTTTGACTCATACCCAGGGGCGTCAGTCTCTGAAAATCTATTTCACTGCCTCAAGTGTTCAGCAAACAGCATTGACCCAGCTGTTGATCTCTATGTATAATGTCTGTGCAACATTTTTTAAAATTAAAATGAGAGCCACAGTAATGTGGTCACATTCTAGGAAGGAGCAATCTTGTTTTAATCTACTTGGATTAAGTACAAGATCCAAGACTTCTACAACAATCACATGCTCCATCTCACTGGGTGGTCATGGCTCTGATTCCATTTGAATGTGTATCCAAAATTGTACAAAAGCAGCGAGATTTACAAAAAAACATATTTTTGCAAATAATTATAAATGGTTCATAAATTTGCACCAAACGTTTCTGCTCTCACATTTTTAGGATTAAACTTTCAATAATGAAACCTGATTTGAAGTTTATCTTATAATAATCCTTGCATTTGATATATTGTTGAGACATCTCAAAACGTTTCATCGAATATACTGTAAAGTGAATTGACTGTGTTTGTGAGTGAAAATCCTCAGTATCATGATCGCTCTCTCACTTTAAAGAATGTAGAAAGAGCCCTATTTGGAACAGATTCTGCCTGCCAGTTGGTTCTACATGGTGTTAGTAAACAAAATTTGTGAATGTGACAAAAAAGTAAAATTGGTCATTCACTTTGGCCTCATTTCTAAATTGTGAATATTTTGATAAAGGTAACTAGAGAGACTGTGTTTTACTATTGAGAAGCCATTAACAAAATACATCAATTGAGAAAAAAGAGGGGAGACGTTTTATATACAGAATATGGTTAGAATGTGAAATGTCTGACACAATCAAAAATGTTGTTGAAACTGAATCCAAACAACCTTTAAAATTGGATAAGTATGTGAGGACAATAATAATAATTAACTTTACAGGAGAAGAGCAAGGGAATGGGATTAGAGTATAATGACTCCAGTGAGGGAGCTAGTGAGGGAGCCTGACAAACATGATGGATTAAAGTACTATTTTTCTCTGCAGTAAAATTTCTGCAGTGGCTGTACCCAGGGTGAAAAAACAACTCCATGGACTACGAGGTTTAAGAAAGAAGTATGACATTCTGGTTGTCAGAATGGTCAGTCTCTGGTTGCTAATGATCTAACTATCCTTTTTGTACTGGGCAAGCCTCAGACTACATTAGCGTGTGAAATCATTGGGATACAGCTGTTCCTGTATGTAATGCTGATAATACTACACATTAGGTTTTTACTTTGTTCTGGTGTATTCTCATTAGGCATTTCTGTACTTCAAAGAAGTTTTTTTAGAAAATGTACAGCCATTCATTTCTTAGAAACAAAATTAAGCCTTCTAGCCCAACACATTAAAGTCCAGCTTTGATAGAAAACGAAGATGAAGCATGTATCATAATAATAATAATCCTTGCATTTGATATAGCGCTTTTCACGTCTTCTAGACGTCTCAAAGTGCTTCACAGAATAAACTGTAAAGTGAATTGACTATATATTTGTGGACGAAACGCGGCAGCCAATTGTGCACAGCAGTGTCCCACAAACAGCCATGGATTGAAGTGACCAATTTATTATTGTTTGTTTTTTTCTTGAGGGATTGTTATTATTATATTTCCGTTGCATAACCCAAGCATTGTAAGCAGATTCTACAGTAATAATAACCCTTGCGTTTAACATAGCGCTGTACCGGGTGAAAACGTCACAAAGGGTGTAAGTCATTGTGTATTTGTAGGCAAACACGGGAGCCAGTTTGCAGACAGTAAAGTCCCACAAACAGGCATTTTTTAACAGAAGTTGATTCAGTCTCAAGTAAGAGATGAATAAAGTAAAGATTTATTTAGTGTGCTTTGCTCCAAAAGTGATACCTGATCTATTTTGTTTGTTATGGTGTGTAGGAGAAAAGGATGGGAGAGAACCTGATGAGGAGGAGCTGGTCAGTCTGAGTAAACGACTAGTGGAGACCGCTGTCATTAAAGCTGTACAACAATACATAGAAGAGACCCAAACTAAGCCAAAACAGGGCAAGACTAATGGGGAGCAAAACACCTCAGTGTCTAAGAAATCCGACACAGACAATGACAAGAAATGAACTCTGTACATGAAAATCTTATATTTTAAAACAGAAAGTTTAATATATGCAGAGAGGACAGTTTTGTTTAAGATGGCAGTATTTGTTGTCTCTGCCTCCTTAGTTAAATTCAAATGTGATATGGAAATAACCTGGACCTTTTACCATTCATTCTTCCGAGGCTCCCAATGCATCTACTGAATGGAACTGTGGCCTTTTACTGAATGCCTTGGGTTAGAACAGGAAGATCTCCAATACCTGGAACATTGTTTTTCTTCTTCTGCATAACCACCTTCGCTGAATTAACTTGTGCATCTTTTTTTTAATTGTAGCAGGTAATGAAACACGAGTAGAAGAAATGTATGTCATAACTCTAATGTGATTCACGTGTATCAACCAATGCAACAAACTATGCAGATTATTTGCTTTGCAAAACGTAGGTATATGTAAGCTACATCGACCTGCGCAGATGGATATTAAAATATTTATTTATATTAATGGTTGTACTATCTGCACAATCTGCATTTATTTTACACTACTTTAATTTAAAGATTAAATTGATCAGCGGGATTCAATCAGCTTCTGTTAAATGAAACACATTCTATCTTTTTTCTTCAGGGAAAAAACATGAATCAGCCGTAATTAGGAATGCTGTGCAGAAAGAAACCATGACAGTGTTGAGCAAACTTAATCAGATAAAAGAACTTCTGTCCCATCCAGAGACTCAAATGAAAATTCGTAATGAAATGGCTGTAAAATGTACTCAATTGAAGCACTATAAACAGCAGGATCTAACTCTCAGCATTGGTTCTTATGACTTGACAAAACAAACAGAATACATTGATACCACTTCAGAGGACATGGGGACTCAGACCATTGAAAATTAAGAATAACCCAGATTTGATGAAAATGTTAAAGTTTAATGATGTTTTATTGATTTTTTTTTCATTAGCATGCATTATTCCTGCTCCGAATGCATCTTCAGTACAACTATATATACGTAAAAATATATTTGCTTTTATTTTTGCAAATGTTTTGGCTGTTTCAGTTGCCATTGGTGAACTAAGATCGGTGCATGTCTATTGCCAAGGAGAAATTACTGGAGGAATGCAGACTTTTCTTTGTGTGGTTACAACCCTCGGGAAGGAAGCTGTTCTTCTGAAGAGCATTCATTCTACTTGCATTTGATTCAGACTTGTTTATGTGGCCAAATAAGTCAGGGTGCTAACTAAAATCAGTATATCTTAGGCTATTTACAGTCCATCTTGGCAAGATAGATAGCTACACAGCGTAGGCTGTGAAATGGAATGCATTTAAATGAATTTATAAATGTTGATGCTTGGCACTATCAGTGTTTGCCAGCTTGTTGCACAGAACTTAACACATTTCTTCCATCATTCTATGCAATAGCTAGCAGGTTTTTCTAACAGCTAAAGACTGTTCTCCTATCTTAGAACAAAGTCTAAACCTGCATGAGTTTCAGACCAGCCAAGCACCAAAGGGACCAACAGAGAGACAGGCTCTGAGATTTTAATGATCTACCTAGGATTTAAGCCTCCGTGACTTTAAGGTGTGAATTTGAAGGGGGCATCTTATTTATACAGCCAAGTATTTATACCAAATATTGCTCCATTATTTTAGTCGTATTTCAGTTTATTTTATATTGGCATATATATTGGGAATACCTCTAGTTAGAATATTTTTATATATTTTGGTAGAGTGCAGGTTTTCAATACATATCAAAGCAGCTTCTACCCAAGTGTTGCTTATTCCAGCTCTATATCTGTATTAGCCAGATTACCCCGGGTTGATATTTTTAGGCAGATTCAATGTGCTCAGAGGACTTAAATGTCTATTTCAAGGCTGGAGACTTATGTTCCAAAATTTTATTTTGACCTCAAAGTATCTCACTGAGCCAATGGGTACATGAATTTTTCAGAGCAATAAATAATTCAGAGTGGCTGAAATGTGATTTGGCAATGTGATCAAAGCCGAAATTGATTTCTCATTGAGTTTTGCCAAAAGCTCCTTTCTAATATTACTTCAGAGTTAACTTCTTTAAACCCAAGGAATAGCAATCCAAAGAATCCGAGTGAAATGTTTCATACGTTGCTTGAAAACTACTAGATGTTGTCCTAAGGAAGCGAGCAAGGAGAGGGCCATTAAACAAACACTGCCTGAATCAAATGCACTTGACTTCCTTGCACAGACTAGAAGAGGGTATAAAAAACACTTTTTCCAGCATTCAACTCTATAACTTGAATAATGCTTATATAAGGATTTTGTTGTTCATTGAATACACTGTACGGTGGTTTTAGCCAATAACACCTAACACAATAAAATAATTTTAAAATGATTAACTGTGATTTGATGCAGGTCAAGTGGTGAAAGAAAATGGTCTGTGGTGTGCTAATCCATGTGCCGAAGACTAGTTTTGAAATGTCATTATCGATCAGTAATGTGGTTATTGGCATCAGTAAATGGTTGGAACTGTGATTGCAAATTATGTTTTGAAAGACAAATCATTGTATTAATCAATTGGTTTTGCATAAAAGGTTTATTCCTGAAGGGGTGTGTGTGTTTTTGTGTAATGTTTTGAACAAATGTACGGGTGAAATATTTCAACAGCACTTTAAAAAGAATACTTTGGCAGGTGTAGTATAAACTCACATTTAGTGCCGTGATTGTTTCATGTATGAGAAATATTTTCTTCAAAGACTGAAGGCTTTTTAACCCTCAAACCTTGTATTTTAAACCATATTGGTGTTTTATTATAAACAAAAACAGAGAGAGCTGGGAAAACTCAACAGGTCAGGCAGCATCTATGGAGAAAGGAAAGTGAGTCAACGTTTCGGGTCCACGACCCTTCGCCAGTTCTGACGAGGGGCCTTGGACCCGAATCGTTGACTCACTTTCCTTTCTCCATAGATGCTGCCTGACCTGCTGAGTTTTCCCAGCTCTCTCTGTTTTTGTATCAGATTCCAGCATCTGCAGTATTTTGTGTTTTGTGGGTGCTTTATTATGTTGCGTAACTCTCTTGCCTTATGTTTCTTGGGCCCCTTCTTTGTAAAAATATTCAGCTCCACTAGTTCATATACCACTAATCAGTAAACCATACAGAGAAGATGTTGGCAAGCTCAAAATCGTATCTGTGCTGAGTTAGATGAACTTATCCAGACAGCAAGCTGGTACACTGCAGTTGGCCTGAGTACCTCTGAGCTAGGAGTGGAAAAGCGGGCAAAGTTCCTGCTTTCAGTCACAAGATCTCTGCGATTGTAGATGCCACCTAGTTTGTTGTTGCTCTGCCTAATCCATGGCACCATCCAGCCAGGACAGAACAAAAGAATTCAATGTTTGCACCCTAAAAATATTTGCTTTATTTATTCAAAAAAGGCTTATTTTTGTGTGTGTAATTCTCAAAGGGTAGAATTGTAACCTGTTTTTTACATTGATGATTCAAAATGCATTGAATACATCCTGATGTTTTTGCTTGTATAACAGTATGACATTGATCTTAATTGCCAAAGATTTGCCGAGACAGTCTACACAATGTAACATGATATGACTCACCTGTTGGAAACAAAGTAAATTTAAGGATTCCCACAGACTATTCCAAAACAGAAGGGAGCTTCTCCCTGTATCTTGGCCAACAATCCCCCAAAGTAAATTGATCATTCATTTCATGGCTGTTTGTGCGACATTGGTTTGTGTGACACTGTTCTGTGCAATTGGCTGCCGTGTTTGCTGAAAAATACTGTCACAACGCTTTACATGAAATCCTGTGAAGCTCTTTTAACGTCTTAACATGAAAGGCGCTATGTCAAATTTAAGGATTATTATTATTATCTCTTTCAAAATAATACAATGTGAGACACATGGAAACCCATTGCTAGAGTTTCCTCATCAGCTATTCAGCAGACATCTATCTGCTTTGAGCATGGTGAGAACACCTTTAGAGGACTGTTTGTGACATGACAGCTGTCTAGAGGTCCAAGTCCAATGCGATTATCAGATTTATTCAACAGCAACTGCTTAATGTCACTTCACTTGAGAGGCCTCACAAAGAGGGTGCCCATGAACAACAACAACAAAATTACATTTGTATAGCGCCTTTCACGTCGGGAGGACAGCCCAAGCTCCCAAGGAAGCTGACTACACAGGGTACCTCATAAACCCTGATCATATCCAACTTTCTCAAAGTGTTGCACGGGCTGCAGACTATCCAGATCTCTCAAGTCCATAGCCTGTTCCATACCAGGCTCAACTAGCATATCACCTCCATCCTTATTTGGCTTTGTTTGCTCCCCATCTCTCAGGGGATCGAGTTCAAGATCCTGGTTTTCACATTTAAAACCTTCCATGATCTTGCCCAACTCTACCTCTGCAACCTCTTTCACTCTCACCAACTCGGCCATTCCCTTTTTTTCAGCTGATACTGGCCTATTACACGTCCCCCGCTCTGTCCCCCCCACCAGATGGAGCGGGGCATTCAGCCACTTCAGCCACTGACAGCCCGCTTTCAGGAACTCTATTCCCAGCCCTTCTGACTCCACTACAGAACTCTATTCCCAGCCCAGTAGACAGCCCATGACATGGGGTTGAGTCCAGATCCCTTTGGCTCATGAGCTACTGTATCACCTGAAGTGTTTTCTTATGGTTATAGGTTTGGCCTGCACATCCGCCCATGTCCTGCAGGTTGGCTATAATGTTGACCTACCAGCTGCAGCCTTGCACACCGACTTGGACAAAACCAAATTGAATGCATCGATTGAAGCCATCATGGCTGCCTCATAAAAACATAATTTCTTCTGGGATACTTTTAAAGAACAGTTGAAACAATGCACCACTGCAGTCTGGAAATACAGCATTCTAAAACTCTAGCCTGTGTGAATGCCCAAAGCTTTAATAGTACTGGTTATAAGAAAAGCACTTAGCCTGGTTCAGTTGGTAGCATTCTAGTCCTTGGGTCAAAGGGTTCTGGGCTCGGGCTGCATGTCTTTTGAAAGGCTTTATATAAATCCAAGTTGTTCTTCAAATGCACATTAACAAACTCACGTAGCTTTTTCTTGTCATTAGCACAAGTCCTTCTATATTGGCTGATGCTGCTTTACTACCAAAACATGTACAAAGCAGTTGATTCCACTGCTAATTGCCACATTTTCCACACTTCAAAAAAACATTTTATTGATGATTAATTCCCACATGGGTAAAATACTGTACACCGCTTTCAGAATATGAGGTGAATAGAACCCCATATGGTGAAGCAAATAAAAACGTTTGCAAATTGTTAGGATGTATCGTCAAAAATTATAGAAACACGATGGGATAGAAAGGATAATTATAGTTTGCCTGCCCAATCCTAAAGTTATTTTTAAAATCTTGATCCATCCCAATTTTACCCAATAAGCAGAGATTACTTATTAAAAACATTAATAAGACATTAAAAATCAGACATTACAAATTAAAACTGTAACCATATATTTTATAATTCTGAAACAGCCTGTAGAAGATGCAGTATAATAGTTTCAGAAGGTGTAGATCTTGCCTGCCAATGAGAGACATTTAAAGGTGGCAACAAATTGAAAGTGGGAAGTTATGTGATATTGTCGTTTAGTAAAATACCTCTGTTATACTAATTCTGTAAAACCGTTCTATCTTGTGGAGATACAATAAACCATTGAATAAGCCTAGATTCCTGGAGAGAAGGCTGAATCTTACACCGTTTAATGGCATTCGTTTACACGTTATAATACACAGGCATAAATGGGGTAAGTGAGCTCTCATTATTGCTGCTTTGTTCCAGTTTTCATCTATTAAATGTCCTTTCCTACAACCTTTATGTTCAATTTCATATACTAAGATTTGATTGAACATTTCATATTATAATTATAATAATAACAATCATTGCATTTGATATATGACCTTATCAAGGCTTCGAGACGTTGCAAAGCGTTTCACAGAATATACTGTAAAGTGAATTGTTTGTATATTTTGTGGCCGAAACATGGTAGTCAATTGCGCACAGCAGTGTCCCACAAACAGTCGTGGATTGAGTTACCAAATTATTTTTTTTTAAATGTTTTTGAAGGGATTATTGCTTCCGGAAAAATGATCCACCAATTGATTAACAACCGAGTTCCTACTTACTGCTGGGTAAACAGAGGCATGTGGAGTAAAGAAACTTGTCCAACTTTTCGGCCTGCCCAAGAATCTACTCGCTTGCGAGGCGAGTGCTCTAACCACTAAACTAAAGGACTCCACATTAATGTTCAATGTTCAGTGTTAATTCATTGAAACAAACTAACCACTACTGTTAATCACTCCGAGATGCTACCTATGTAAAGGGTGGCTAGTTGTTGGTGTCGCATTGTTGGGAGGTACCATCCTTCAGATAAGATATGAACCTAAAACCGCATAGTTTGTCACTAAAAGGACAATTAGGACCAACCTACCCGTTAGACCTTTGGCTTGCAGGGTACGGGCTGTGTTGTAACAATCCCAGCTCAAGCCCATTTCACCAAGTCATACTGATGAGCCAGGCTGGCTGGTCTGTCATCAGAAGTGACCTGGAAAACTGCAGACCCGACTAGCTTAGGAATCAGACTACTGAGACTGCCAGAGAATTCTGACGTTTTGTTGCTAAGCACCATGGAGTTCAACTACATAGAGACCTCTCGGTGCTTACCCCCTCAGGTGGATAGTCACTAGTTGGTTGTTGACATCTCACAAGCATAGATTTCAGGCCTCACAAAATGGTTAGTAAATGTCAAGAACTCTTTTGAGCTTGCTGATGTGTGGCATAGCTCAGCATAACAAGGACAGTATAGCCTTATAATGGTTTTGGTGGGGAGTGAGACTTACTTTAGTTTACCATACAAATTTCCCTAAATGCTTAGTAGTTGTAGTTGGCCACCTGAGCCAGGGGTGGGAGCTGAGAGGGGTGGGGAGGGGAAAGATGTCCAAAATTGGGGTCAAGGTAGGTCATTAGACAGTCCTTGAATGAGGTGAGGTGGGGAGAAATTCGGAAGGATTCCGGGATGGTGTTCCAAAGAGTGGGCCAAAAAAGGCTGAAGGTCCACCCACTGATAGTGGGATAAGGCAGGGGACATGAAGCCAGTCAGTACCTTCTGAGCAAAAGGGAACGGCTGGTCAAGTAGCAATGAAATAACATTGAGAACGGCAACAGGTTTAAACTGGCACTGGTAGATGCTGAGTATTGAATGGGTGCTGCAGAGATTCCCTGAGGGTGGAAGCAATGTTGGTTGGAGCTGGATTGTTGTAGTCATGGGAGCCTGAAGTGGAATAAGTCACAAGATGCAGCAACAACACACGGTCCTGTGCCTTTCCACACGATGTGCTGAAGCCATGAGAATCAAGCTACAGAAGCTAGACAGAGAAATACAGAGACATATAATTTGAGAATGGAATGAGTTTACAGTACAATACACTTCACAGTTATATAGCGCCTTTTACGTTGGGAGGACATCTCAGTGATTAGGCAATGGAATATAAAGGGAAAGTGAACAGATCATAAGGAAAGATCAAAAAAAGGAAGGTTTTCAAGCGGGACTTGAAAAAAGGGAAAGAGGGGGCAAGGCGGAGGGATTGAGGGAAAGTGTTCCAGAGTTTCAGGGTGTAGTGGCTGAAAGCGCGACCTCCAATGGTGGAGCGGAGGGTGTGAGGGATGAGCAGGAGACCGGAGCCAGTCGAGAAGAGGCGCCGGGTAATGGATTGGGAGTGAGGAGGTCGGAGAAGTAGGGAGGTGCCAGGGAGTGAAGGGATTTGAACACGAGAGTGAGGATCTTGAAGTCGATCCGTTTGGTGATGAGGAGCCAGTGGAGCCTGGTCAGAACTGGTGAGATGCGGGTACAGAGTTTTGTCTGGATCAGTATGTGGGCGGCAGAGTTCTGAATGAGCTGGATTTTTGAATAGTGGAGCTGGGGAGACCAGCGAGGAGCATGTTTAACTAATCAGGAGGAGGTGACAAACACATGCACAAGGGTTTCAGCTGCATTTGGGGTAAGATAAGGTCGGAGGTGGGTAATGTAGTGGAGTTGGAGGAAGGTGGTCCTGGTCAGGAACTGAATGTGGGGGAGGAAAAAAAGAAAGAAAGAGGGAGGGAGGGAACATACAAGCATGCACGGACGGACGGATGAACGGACTCTCTGGTCCTGTACTGTTTGGAGTCAGTATCTCATTTAAACTTGAAAATCGAAAATTATTTGAGTGATTTAACCTTAAAGCTGAATTGATAGCTATAGTCTTCTTCAGATTTTAGCAGCAAGTATTTTAATAGAAACATAAGAAACATAGAAACAGGAGTAGGTCATTCAGCCACTCGAGCCTGTTCCAGCATTCTATAAGATCTTGGCTGACCTGTACCTCAA
Source organism: Callorhinchus milii (assembly GCF_018977255.1). Classification (NCBI taxonomy): domain Eukaryota; kingdom Metazoa; phylum Chordata; class Chondrichthyes; order Chimaeriformes; family Callorhinchidae; genus Callorhinchus; species Callorhinchus milii. The sequence goes on along the minus strand of NW_024704744.1, from coordinate 29,867,786 downwards.
GTCCAATTACCTACCCTTGCCCCGTATCCCTGACCTAACAAATATTTATCCACCTCAGTCTTGAAGATGTGAATGGATTCAGAGGGTAATAAATGGCTGAAATAGGTTACCAGGAAGGGTGGTTGGGGCCAGGACAACACTGGAAGGCAGTAGGGTGGATATTCTGAACAATGGGATCAAATATGTTGAAGAGTTCTTTCCATACAAAACTCTCTTGAGAAGTCGGAATTAAGATACAGAATAGTTCCAGCATTGGATATTCCAGCATATTAGCTGTGAATATTTTATGCACAAGAGTCAATATGTTGATTTTTTAAATGCTCAGCAAGCTGAGAAGTGGCAGAATCTCAACAGGAACATTTTTCTTACACCTAGTATCGATGGCAAGAACTTGCGGCTTACTGCAAATTAAGCTGGGGAGTGCTGCATTGTCAGACAGACCTCTCTGATTAGATGTTAAACTGAGGCTCAGTCTGCCTGCATCCAGGTGGAAATTACTCAAAATGAGAAGGAAGTTTGCTTTTCCCAGTATCCTCCTCCAGATAAATCAGTCTTTCATTTCATGGCTATTTGTGGGACCTTGCTGTGAATAAATTTCCTGTTGCATTTTTAATCAAGAAAGAACAAAAAACATTTAACGATCGAACAAGGACTTAACCGAGAGCTGTGTGAATGTTCGGGAGGGCCACTTCTTGATGGCCTCTGGGTCTCTTCCAGCCCGCAGTCACAGGTGGGCCATCACTGCTCCAGGGATTGTGTTTCAATAATAATCCTTGTATTTGATATAGCACCTTATCATGTCGTTGAGGCTTCTCAAAGTGCTTCACAGGATATACTGTAAAGTGGTTTGACTGTGGGCGAAACACAGCAGCCTATTGCCATAGCAATGTCCCACAAACAGCCATGGAGTGAGTGACCAATTTTATTTGTGGGGATTGTTGGCCAGGACAAGGAGAAACTCCCTTCTCTTTTCAAACAGTGCCACGGGATCTTTAACATCCACCCAAACAGGCAGACGGGTCCGTTGTTTAACATCTCATCCAAAGGACGGCACCTCCCAATACTGCATTGGAATATCATCTCAGACTATGTGACCCATAATCTTCTTACTCAGCGGCGAAAGTACTACCACTGAGCTAAGCTGACACACTGCAGCACAGAGTGAGAACATTCAGCTCATCAAACCTATGTTAGTGTTAGCTGCTCCACTGGAGCTACTCTACTCTAACCTCAATTTCATGCTCTTTCCGTGGATAGTTTTATATCTTTCTTCCCCAACTGTGGAGTGCAATGCATGTGACCCGCATAAAAACTCTTGTTAATACCACCTTGTGCAGAGTCTTCTTTATTGCTCAAGTTCAAAGAAATATTAGATTGTCGATTTTCAAAATTTATGAGTTACAGTCATCCAGGTTAGGAAGCATTAGAACTGGCACTAATAAGGTGAGGATATTTCTGCAGGCTGACATGTCATTGTTCATGCAAAGATATCTGCAGCAAATGAACTTGAAAATCAAAATACGACTCCCAAGAGTTTATGCAGTTAGTATTGTTATTCCATGTAGTTTTCTGTTTTTTATTTCCAATTTTTAATAGATATGGCTCAGATTAACAGTCCCCCAATAAAATTGGTTATTCACTTTGTGGATAATTGCTGTGCACAAAGAGGCTCTTATGTTTGCCCGTGGAGTCCTGTAGCATATGTGGAGTTCTGTAGCATATTGGTTAGAGCACTTGCCTCGCAAGTGAGAGGACCTGGATTTGATTCCTGGGTGGAGAAAAACGTGAGGCAAGTTTCCTTACTCCACATGCCTCTGTTACCTAATAGTAAGTAGGTAGTCGATTGGTGGATCGTTTTTCTAGAGGTAATAATTCCTTCATAAAACCTAAATAAATAATTAAAAAATAATGATTTGATCACTCAATCCATGACTATTTGTGGGACACTGCCTTACAAAATTGGCTGCCATGTTTCAGCCACAAAATATACAGTCAATTCGCTTTACAGTATATTCTGTGAAGCACTTTGAGATGCCTCAAAGATGTGATAAGGCGCTATGCCAAATGCAAGGACTATTATTATAATAATATAATTATTATAATTATTATAAAACACACAATCACTCCACTTTCCAGTATATCCCATGAAGCGCTTTAATACATCCTCCCAACATGATAGGTGCTATACCAAATGTAAGAATTACTATTATTATTATCATATAATATATTGCAGGAGGAGGAGTCATGTCTATAGACTGACCCATAGATGTAAACTCTGCCAGCAAAAGTTTTGGGAAGGAGAGAAAACACCATATGTTCGATGTGTGTCAAAAGGTATTGTTCAACTAAAAGCTGCAAATGTTTAAAAGAACAAAAGGACTGAGCTATTTAAACAGGTAAGTTGCCTGTTAAGTATTTTGAAATCAACATTTTAATGTATTATGCCGATAACATTGTTAATTTTGTATACTCTGTAGAACTGATTTTGGTATCTCGGTTAGGTCTATTGACGTCTGGCTATGCAGCAGTATCTATCTTTTTAAAAAGAGTTTGTAATGACCACAAAAAAACAGTTAGCAGAACAATTAATGTGTTGACCTCTCAGGCACACATTGGATATAAGTGCAGGTCTATCTCTCCTGATCATTTCAAAATCCCATTATGAGCACAAAATAGGTCACTGGTGATTAACATGTGATAGACCTGTGAAAAGGTCAGCATACTGTTCTTTTACTCCTAAACCTTGGTTTGAATTGAACCCACATTATTTAGGGGAACATCTCTCCCAGTCATAAAGCTCCGATGGCAGTGAATTTGGGCAATCAAAGCTCATTAATAGATGCCAGTCAACAACATAAAGTGCCTGTAATTTGGCAATACTTATTACTTACTCAGACAGACCATCAAATTATCCAGTGTGGGAACTGGAAGGAGATGATACTGTTGTGAAGTACCAGCTATGACAAAGCGTTCTGAGACACTACCCTCCATGGAGGGCTAGTTGCTGTCATACTGTTGGGATAGAGTAGAAAGCACTTTACTCTGCAGCAGATGATATTGTCCTTATCCTGAGAATACCTGATCCTGACAATGAGGGCGATGAGTGCACATCAAACATTAATGTTGAAGCACTGACATGGCTCACCTTAAAGAGTACACATATCCCCACAACACGTTCAACCCCACCAAAAATAAAAATGATAAGAAAATAAACAAAAGTACTTTCTGTACAAAGTACTCTGTTGCCTTCTTCTAAAACAAAAAATGGAAAGGAGAGGTAACTATAGGTGGAATTTAAAGATGAAGCGGTGGTGACATTGGGGCTAAACTTCGTGGAGGGCGCTATATAAGTGCAAGTTGTTGTCTTGAAAAAATCTCGAAAGAGGTGAGTGAGGAAACACAGTTAAGCTATGAACACAGGTATGTCAGTGAGTATTTTCCGAATCTTGCTACCATAGAAACATTATGACATTGTCAGACATGATACCAAGAGATATGTGGTATCGTGAATGAGAAAGACCATTATATAGCCAATAAAAGAGTAGCTGATCCAAATCTAACCAGACTTTTATATCTTGTAATAGGCAAAATATGAACACTCATGTCTTCTGACTGATAGGTTTTTAGTGTTCCTCCCTACCACTGTCATTGCTTTAGTTCAAAAGCGAGATGGATATCTAAACCCATAAGCTTTGCAGCAGTTTTTCAGGAATGTTCAGTAAGTTTAAGGAATATTAATATTTGATTAATTCAATGTTTGACCATTCACAAAGTTATTTATTTTAAATCAATACCTGGCTTTGTACACATTACAAAAGATCCTATTATCCTCAGTGTACTCTAATCTCCTCTCTTCTTATGCTCATGGGCCAGATCATAATAATACATGCTCTGAGCTATTTGCAAGGCTGTTGAGCAGTCAAAGAGTTGATTTGATATGAATCTAGTCAAGCCATTTATTTAACAAGTGAGATAATTTTACCATGGGCTACGTTGCTCAATTGATGAAATAACACTGACAAATAAAATCAGTATTCTTTTCATGCTTTATATGTGGATGGAATTCAGGTAAATGTTCAGATTGTAAGAAATATAATCTAAAACACTAAGGGTTAAATATCTGATTATAAAACACGGGTTAGACCTCAGCTAGTGTACTGTGTTCAGTTCTGGGCACCACACTTTAGGAAGGATGTCAAGGCATTGGAAAGGGTGCAATGGAGATTTACCAGGATGGTACCAGGAATGAGGAACCTCAGTTATCAGGAGAGGCTAGAGAGCTAGGATTATTCTCCTTGGAGCAGAGAAAGTTAAGAGGAGACTTAATAGAAGCTTTCAAAATTATGAGGGGATTCAATAGGGTGAACAAGGAGAAACTATTTCCACTCGCGGGTCAGTAACCTGAGGACACCAATTTAAAATAGCTGTTAAAAGAAACAGAAGGGAGGTGAGGAGAATTTTTTTCACACAGCGAGTTGTTCGGATCTGGAATGCATTGCCTGAAAGAGTGGTGGAAGCCGAATTCGATAACAACTTTTAAGGGAGAAGTAGATAATTATTTGGGGAGGAAAAGTTTGCAGGCCTATGGGGGGAGAGCGGGGAATGGGATTGATTTGGATAGCTCTTTTCAAAGAGCCGGCACAGACACGATGGGCCGAATGGCCTCCTTCTGCGCTGTATCCTTCTATGATTCTATGATCTGAAATGAGGAATTATATACAGTTCACATAAAGGTACTGTCACTTCTGTTTAACAGCATATGCCAATTGGTAGTGAACAAAACAGAGAAACCAGCAGGCAATGATCAATGTCATACAATAGAGAGCCTGAAACCCACATTAATTGGCACAAGCTCCATTGTGATATAATAGTAGTGCTAACAATTGGTGTGTGTGGGCGTGTGATTTCTCTCTGTGTTTAATCCTCTGCCTCTGTGTGTGTGTATCTCTCTCGGTCTAGAGAATGTACCTGGATTTCGTACTTACCACATGCTATCAAATCACTCCTGCCACATTGAAATCACAATCCTAGAAGTTCAACTTATTAAATACTGAATGGAAGTCGTGATCCTTCCTATTCAGCTCCTGTTTGCCCGGTAAACCAAAGTCCCAATGGGAAGATGCTTCTAGCTGGCCAAATAAAGGGATGCTTGATGGATAGTGTTTACAATGGCAAGGACATCCTCCCAACATGAAAGGCGCTATCCAAATGTAATGTTGTTGTTGATGTATGTGGTTTTAACCAAGCTCCAAGAATGCCCAAATGCAAACTCTGCTGACCCTAACCTTCACTCGTATCAACCTTGTGAGGCTGCGCAATGCCCACTTTACAACAACAAATAATTTACATACTTTCATGTTGGGAGTATGTCTCAAAGAGCATCACATAACTGACAGAGAGCCTGAGTTGGAGCGAGGGAGGGAGGGGGGATAGGCAGAGCGACTCTAGGATGGAGTTCCAGAGAGTGGGAACAGAATGGCTGAATGTATATCCATCAATGGTGGGGTGGAGCGGGGCAGAGGACGTGAAGCAGTTCGGTGTTTGCTGAACAGAGGGAGCGGCCAGGGCAATTGGGTTGCAGGAGGTCGGGCAGGGCAAAGCCATGGAGAGGTTTGAAAGTGAAGACGAGGATCTTGACTTTGATCTACTGGAGGACGGGGAGATGGTGGAGTCAAACGAGGATAGAGCTGATAGGCTAATAGGCTTGCAGAGGCGAGTGCTACTATATTTTATTACTTCATGCTTACCCAGCTGCTGGTTACCCAACTCCCCTTCCTCTGCAACTCTGCTGGCAAATACAGTTCTTCCCCTCTGTTCCCCCCTGACCCTCTGTCCCTGAGTCCCTCCTCAGGCTCTGCCCCACTCCCCTCCTCAAAAACCTACCCTTGATCCCTTGAACCTTACAAACTACCAACCCACCTCAAACTTGCCCTAAAGTTGGATTTCTAAAGTCCTGGAACAACTTGGTGTCAACCAACATGGCTCACACCTCTCCCTCCACTCCGCACTCTGGTTTCCTCCCTGCCCACAGCACAGAGTCAAAGTCAAAGTCAAAAATGATGACCTCTCTCTTTATGAACAGGACTCCTTCTGCCTCCTCATCCTCCTGGACCTCGCTGCTGCATCTGACGCAGTAAATCATACCATCCTCCTTGACAGCTTCTCCCCTCATCCACCTAAGTGGAACCACACTCTCCTGGTTCGAGTCCTACTTAACCAACCATGAGTTTGTCTCTGCAAATGGTTTTTCTTTCCGTTCCACTGGGTTACCTGCAGCATTCCCAAACACTCCATCCTTGACCCCCTCCTCTTCCTCAGCTATATGTTCCCTCTTGACGATGTCATCCGCTGACATGGGGGTCAACTTCACCCCTATAGTGAGGGATTGATACCTCCCTCAATTTATATCCTGAAGGAGTTATCAATCCCTCAGATAAAATTGGTTATTGCCGTATGGGATATTGCTGTGAGCAAATTGGCTGCCAATGTTTGCCTTCAAAAAGATGCAATTGCTACATGTGAACCTTACAAACTACCAACCCATCAAAAAAAAATCCTGGGAATGAAAATTTGGGTGGGACGCAACTTCTGGTGGACAGGCAATGACCAAATAATTCATTCTAACTTTTAACCAATTAGTAAATTAAATGAGTCAGTAAATTACTTACATTGCTTAGATAGTGTCCCCTGTCTCTGCTCTACCTCCCCGCCTTGCCTTGTACCTCCTCCTCCTCCCGCCCTGCCTCACACCTCTTCCTCCTCCCCGCCCTGCCTCACACCTCCTCCTCCTCCCCACCCTGCCTCACTCCTCCTCCTCCTCCTCCTCCTCCTCGTCTTACCACACATTCCTCCTTCTCCCCGCCCTGCCTCACACCTCTTCCTCCTCCTCCTCCCCACCCTGCCTTACTCCTCCTCCTCCTCCTCCTCCTCCCCGCCTTACCTCACATTCCTCCTTCTCCCCACCCTGCCTCACACTCCTCCTCCTCCCCGCCCTGCCTCACACTCCTCCTCCTCCCTGCCCTGAGTCACACCTCCTTCTCCCCACCCTGCCTCACCCCTCCTCCTCCACCTCCCCTTCCTGCCTCACACTTACTCCTCCCCGCCTCGCATCACACCTCCTCCTCCTCGCCCTGCCTCACACCTCCTCCTCCCCACCCTGCCTCACACTCCTCCTCCTCCCCGCCCTGCCTCACACCTCCTCCTCCCCGCCCTGCCTCACACCTCCTCCTCCCTGCCCTGCCTCACACCTCCTCCTCCCTGCCTTGCCTCACATTCCTCCTCCTCCCCACCCTGCCTTTATCCTGCCTCTGGCTGAGCCCTTTGAAAAAACTGTACTGTCACCTGTTTAAACCTACAAAATTTAAACACAGCTGAGTATTTTCCTGGTGTTCCTTGCTATAATCTGAAGGTGTTAAATCACTTTTGTCAGAAAACTGTATTGTTATAATAGCCTGAATTGCCAATGATATTTCACAGCACCATTTTTGTATGTTCTGTAGATTCTGTACATGACTGATTGATTACTCGTAATCATTTCCTGAAAAGTTCAAATTGCGCTAACAGCAAGGAAGCGAATGCTAAAGAGCTTTATCTGTTTTTTGCAAGATTTACGGCAATTATTAATGATTATTCTTCTTCTTCACAATTTCACCCTACTTTTTCTCACATGGACAGTCTTCAAAGCTTTTAGAACAGTGAAGAGAAAATGCTGTATTAGCTCTGGTTACTATCCATGTGGTTAGGAGAAAATGTTCCAAATTTATTAAAGCGCAATTGGATACTCACAACTCTCTTCAAAGTGGTTTCTCTGCTTCACCTGAAGATCTCTTGGCCAGGAAACCAGGAGAAATTCCCTTATCTTTCTTGAATAATGCCACAGGATCTTTCACATCCACCAGAGTAGGCAAACAAGTCTTTATTTCATTCGAAGGACGGCACCTCTGTCAATGAAGCACTCTCCCCCAGTAATGCATTGGAGTACAGGCCTGGACTGTGAGCTCAAAGTTCGGCGTGTTTCAACCGAAGTAGACGTGTGGCCTTCTCTAACAGATTCTGTGTGTCATGCAACAAACAGAAGCTGTTAAACATCGTATTTTTTCAACTATTTCTAAAGACTGTGATTCAACCCCTTCCCCTGAATTCAGTACATGAACCCAGTTGCTAGATCATTAACATGTCCTACTGGGTAACCAAGTTCCCATCTCAGAGCTGATGACTCTGATGTCTCAGTGCTGCTTCACGGGAGACAGACTGACTTAATCCCATGATGTGCTACAATTTCCAATTGGGAACTACAATGCAGAGTGGACATTTTCAGACTTCACCATTGTGCCGGTCAGGTGGAAAATAGTTCAAGTCCAGCGAATTTAGTAACTGCATGAGGTGAATATATTGTTTTTCAATGACTGACAATCTGTTACCTCAACCATTACATTAATATTTGCCCTGCTGTGTTGTAATGTTGGGAAAGAAATGCTGAAAATGCTGTCTAAATGCTTAAATAGAAACAAATACAGTATCTCACATTTTATAGCGCTTTATCACGTTGAAACATGCTTCACAGTTGAATACTGTCAATTGTATTGAGTGTCGCTGTAGGCAGAGGCAACCATTTCCACTGACAAGTCCCTGTGAGGTGAATGATCAATTATGGTGGAGAATTGTTGTAGCCAGAACACCAATAAAAACTCTCTGTTTTTTGAATAGTGTACTGGGATCTTATGCAGACAGATGAGGCCTCAGTTTAACTTCTCATCCAAAAGGCAATGCAATACACCCCCAGCACTGCACTGGAATGAGTCAAGGTTATGGGTTCAAGCCCTGATGTGGGAGTTCAACCCACAACACGGAGGCAATGGCACTACTAACTGAAGCAGACTGACAGCACACCAAATAAGGAATGAATGCTGTATTCTCCTAGATTATTCTGAAAATCAGTCTTCTAAATTGCAAGGTTAAGTTTTATGAAGGAACTTATTGTTGTAATTTTCTTTATGATGCATAGGCTCTGATTAAAAAAACGATTGACAGCCCTGAATGTTATTTATTAATCTGCTCAGGCACAGTTTAACTTTAGACTATTGTTAACATTCAGATTTTTAATTGTGCAGTACAAGGGAGTTAGTTTATTGACTGTTGCCTGGGAGATATCCTCTACACACTGTGGCATAATCCTGGATGTAATACGTCTGCATTGGAGGTTATTAATTAAGAATTTATATGTAATAGTAATCATTTTTCTATGACTGTGTTTACTTGAAGAGACATTCTTCACACTACCTTCAATGGGGTAAGGCATTTCTCATGATGTCCTGGCCAGAGTTTGATATAGTGATATAGTGCTCTACACAGCAAGATTTCCATGGAGTGTATCTGGAGGTGAGTGCAGCCGTCAATTTACATCCATTAATCTTACTAACATAAAGTGAATGCCCAATTGTTTTTAATCTGGGATCAGGACATTAGGAGAAACTCCCTTCTCATTGCGAATAATGCCTTGGTTAGAGCTTTGCGAGGATCTGGGTTCGATTCCCGGGTGGGACAAAACCTTAGGCAAGTTTCCTTACTCCACACACCTCTGTTTACATTGCAGTAAGTAGGAACGCTGTTTTTAGTTGATTGGCAGATTACTTTTCCGGGAGGCAAAAATCCCTTCAAATAAATAAATAAGTAAATAACTAATTTGGTCACTCAGTCCTGGTTGTGGGACATTGTTATGTGCAATTAGCTGAGGCATTTCGCCCAAAAAATATAGTCAATTCACTTTACAGTATATTCTATGAAACGCTTTGAGGCAGCAACAACAACTTGCATTTATATAGCACCCCTAAGACAAGGTAGAGTCCCAGAGCACTTGACAGTGGTGGAGCACGAGGACGAGCCGGGGGGAGGGGGGGGTGACTGTAGGCACGGTCAAATAGGAGGGTCTTCAGGCGGGACCTGAAGATGGGGAAGGAAGGGGCAAGGCGGAGGGATAGAAGAAGAGTGTTCCCGAGTTTCAGGGAGTAGTCGCTGAAAAGGGGGCCATCAATGGTGGAACGGAGGGCATGAGGGACATACAGAAGGCCGTAGCCAATCAAGCATAAGCAGCAGGTTGTGGATTGGGGATAAGCAGGTTGGAGAGGTAGGGAGGTATAAAGGGATTTGAAAATAAGTGTGAGGATCTTGAAAATTGAGACGTCTTAAAGACGTGATAAGGCGTTGTATCAAATGCAAAGATTATTATTATCTTCAATCTGTAGCTAAGGGCAGCAGCCAATTTACATACATCAATCCTACTAATAGCTATGACTTTGGATAAGACATTAAACCAAGGTCCCGTCTGCCTGTTCAGGTGGACCTCAAAGATCCCAAGGCACTATCCGAAAAGAGATGGGTTTCTCTGGTATCATGGCTAACAATCCCCCAAATAAAATTAGTCATATTCCAACTCATTGGGTTGCGTGTTTAAAAACAATTAAATAGGTCTTGACCTATGGCATTTAATGTAATATAGATTTGAAAAGTATTAACTACTCAATGACATTTTCCTGTCAATTCCTCTTTCCATAATCTTTACAGAAGCACAGTAGTTCTGAATATTAATTGATTCAGGTTTCCATAGATAATGGAATAATAATCGTTGCAAAACTGTAGCCCAAATGGGCAACCTATTGGTTTGTTTGGTCAGTTTCGGGAAACTTTTGTTCAGATGTGCACAAACAGGAATGCTGCTCATTAAATATTTATATATCGGACTGTGCAAAGACCTTCATTTGAAACTAGAATATTTTGAAATCACAACAAATGAAAAGCAAAGTAATAAAATGTACAGTACAATACAATTTACATTTATATAGCTTCTTTCATGTCAGGAAGATGTCCTGTAATGCTTGACACAGATGGCTGGGCCCCAGGAAAGTAATATAACAATGTTTACTTGTTCTTGGAATCTAGAATGTACATACCAGAGGCCAATTCTTTACTTGAAGATAGTTTAGCAATGGAACAAGAAATACTGCACATTCAGTTTCAATGAATTTCTGTAGGTGTTACACATTTTACAGTTCTAAAAATTAACCCTCATCTGCTGGAAACTGCTCCCAAATAGGTTAGCATGTAATAATAATAATAATCCCTATGTTTGATATAATCTTTCACATCGGGAGGACATCTCTAACCTTTTGTAGGATTTACTGTAATGTGTAATGACTGTGTATTTTGCTGGGCGAAAGTAATGGTGTACTTGTTTATTTTATAGCAAAATTCAAAGCTGGATCGCTCTGTGTCAGACTGCATTTCAATCTCGGAAATCTGGTGAAGCAGAGCCTGCAGCAGAAATACATTCCCTGTTTATAAAAATCAGATGTTGTCTATTCATTACAATCCCAAGTAAAGCCAGTGTGAGGAGAAGCACTTCAAAACCAAGTCACAAGAATATCAATCTATTACTTCAAAGAGAAAACTCGCTGCCTGGGGTTTAAACAAATTTGCAGCAAGCACGATGAACATTTTCCATTTGAGGGATTCATGAAACTTCACTGATTGTTGGAAGTATGAAAATCACTTTCAAAATATAGCAACAAATGAAGCATTATGACCACAAGACAAGTCATTGATACTGACCTATTTGACGTTAGGAAAAATACAGAATAGAATGCTGCAACAGTCATCAATTAGACCTAGAGGTGCTATTCATTTTAATAATGGAAGAGATTTTAATAAAAACAAGTGATACCTTGTTTATGCTCAGGCTCAGTAGAATTACAGACACAGTGCTGTGTGTAAAATTCTTCTGATCTATTTTCTTAGAATCATAGTACTATTATAATACAGAAGTGGGTCATTGAGCTTTCCCCCTCAGGAGTTATCTGCTTGGATCCCATTCCCCTTCTGTTTTCTCAGGTCTTCATTCAATTTCTTTTAAAATAGTGTTGTGGGCTCAGCTTCGATAACCATCTATGATAAGGCATGCCAAATTCTAACACCCTCGGTTTTTATTTATTTCAATTGACTTGCTTTTTTTCAATTGACCTTCTAACTCCCTACCAACCTGCCCGCTCCCTCCGCTCAGCGTTCTCCGGCTTGCTTCACAACCCCCGCCTCGCCTGCCCCACCAATGGCGGGCGGGCCTTCTGCCGCCACCCTCTGTCCCTCCACCTCACTCCCTCCCTCGCCTCCTTCAAGACCCATCTTAAGACCCTCCTTTCCCTCCTGCCCTCCACTCTCCCCGATGCTGACCGCCAGCTCGGGTCCGAAACACTGATTGTCCAGCATCTTGGGACGTCCTCTGACGTGAAAGGCGCTATACAAATGTGATTTTGTTGTTTTTTCATAAGCTGAGTTCTTCATCAACCTTGACGAGCATTTCTATATTTAGTTGATGCACCATGAATGATGTTGCCCTTTTACAACTCCTGAGGTGGTGAAACATGTCTTGACATATTTGATTTCAAGATCCTCATCCTCACCTACAAGGCCATTCACGGCCTTGCTCCCTCCTACCTCTCCAACCTACTATCCCCCTACCTACCTGCCCGTACCCTCCGTTCCTCTGGCTCCGGTCTGCTCCACGTCCCCCGCCCCAACCGCCCTACTATCGGTGGTCGGGCCTTCAGCCTCTCAGCCCCGAGGCTCTGGAACTCCATCCCCCAGTGCCTTCGCCGCCTCCTCCCTTTCCTCCTTCAAGGCCGGTCTCAAAACCTTTCTCTTTGACCGTGCCTTCAGCTCCCCTCTCGACTCTCTTCCTCCTCCTCGCTCCCTCCCTTCCCTCCCCTCACCCTGACCATTTCCCCCTCCTCTCTCCCTCCCTTCCCTCCCCTCACCCTGACCATTTCCCCCCTGCTCGGGTCATGACCCAACTGTGCAGCGCCTTGGGACGTCCTCCTGACGTGAAAGGCGCTCTATAAATGGAATCTTGTTGTTGTTGTTGTTGTTGTTGAGAAGAGGATCGATGAGTTAGCCAGAATTGTGAGCTTGAGACTCTGAAGTTCCTCAAAAAGAGCATTTAGGTAAGATCCTGCACTCACAGTGTGTACCAAACTGTTACATTGTCCAATGTAATGGGAAAAAAGTGTACATTTGTACATATATTTTCAAATAGATTCATCCTTTGCAAAAGATAGAGCTAGCCCAAAATTGGAAGACATTGTTATCAGGGAGATTTGAAGACTGGAACCAAATTGGGTGTATGAAGTCTGAGACTTCCTGCTATGTGCGGTTCAGCACCATTTAGTGGTACATTTATCCACTGAACCGCAAAGGAACTTGTTTTGAGGTTTTCAAACATTCCATGTAAAAGATTTCCTTAAATTTAAGGGTGGGGTCTTTCAAGAACTTCCCAAATCAGAGTACACCTTAGACTGAACATTGAGAATATACTGTTGGTTAACATTCCACTGAATTAAGAATCTACAGAAAATGGCAGTGATCAGATCAGATTTGTTGCATTTGGTACAGCAACTTATCATGTGTCAAGCCATCTCAAAACACTTCACAGGATTCATCGTGAAGAGAAGTGACTGTATTTGTAGGCAAACGGCTGTACAATTGCGCACAGCATTGTCCCCCAAACAGCCGTGAAACAAGTGACTAATTTTTATTTAGATTCAATTGTGATCTCAATATGGTGAACAAAAATACAAGGTTGAGCTCAGAAGGGTATTCGTACAGTACTCTTTTATGGAACATGCTGGCAATTTTATACCTTTACTTCAGGATTGGTATTTTATATTCATTTCACAGTGCCTCAGAATGCAGTCAAATCCTCCAAATCTGCCTGTGTCCTAGATTTCATGAAATATGACACAGTATTTTAATGTAGCTTAAGTGAACCCATTAATGAAGACAATTGAGAATAATTGAGGATAAAAAGATACAAGGGATTTATGAGTTCTATAAACAGAAGGTCAGATGTGATCCAAGTTAAGCCTCATGTTTTTCATGTTCTGTTCGGTTGGCACTTACGACGTGGAGATTATCTTTGTGGAGTATATTTTGTTGGTGAATGATCATATTTTGGGAAAGCAATAATAATTGGAATAATTGAAGAGGGAGCTGGATCTCTTTTTTTAATGTGATTTGACACATCTTTCACATTTATATTTTGTTGGGTGATTAACACTTGCAGAAAACCTACTGACAACACGACAATCTGGGAGGATTTTCTATGTCGTTTAGATGAGATGTTAAAACTTAGTTCCTGCCTTTCTGTTCAGGAAGAGATTAAACATCCTCTTGAAGATAAGGGAAGGTTGTTTCATCTTGTGTCCCAAACAACCATTCTCGTAGATTAATTGACCATTCTCTTCATGGCTGTTTGTGGACGGTTGTGTAGATGACTGCCACATTTGTTTACAGTAGTCATTATCTGGGTCAGCCTGGCTCAATTGGAAGACCTTTTGGTTCTGACTCAAAAGGTTGTGGATTCAAGATGCACATCAGGACTGGAAACTCATATAGCCTAAGCTGACACTGCAGTGCACTGCTGGCAATGTGCTGCAATGTTGCAGGTCCGATTTTGGATGAGATGTTAAACCAAGGCCCTATCTGCCTGTTCAGGTGGATGTTGAAGATCCCATGGTACTATTCGAAAAGAGAAGAAAGTTTCTCCTGGTGTCTTGGCCACAATCCCCAACTTATTATTTCCAGATGAGTTATGGGGCAATGTTTAAGGAAACACTCTATGTAACCAGTTTTCTTGTTTTTTTCCAGATCCGGTAGCCACTTTGAACAGGTGGAGATTATTGCAGAAGGAGCGAAAGGTCTGCTCTCCTCAACCCCTTTATTACTGTTGTCAGGAATAAGAACTGTACTATAGCAATTAAACCACTGAATGCTTCAGGCATATTTCCTTTTTGCTAAAATCTCTCAGCATGATTTAAATATTTTTCATAGATCGAAGTTAGCATATTATGGAATACATGGGCTATGCCTTGCTATATTAATTGGTTATGTTACTTGTCATAGTAAATGTCATTTAATATTTATACTATATTCAAAAAATGGAATAAACATTCATTCTACAAAAAAACTCAATTATTGCAATGAACGAATGTGTGAAAGTGAGGCTAATGAATAATATATCGCCCAGAATTCATTTTATGCCTCCAATCGCTTTTTATTATTGAATACATTCATCACTCTTATTTCAAATCTAGATTTGGAGAAACTGTGCTATAGATTCCACTAGAGAAAATGTAAAATATAAAAGGTGTATTAAAGTAGTATTCAGTCTTAATTTGTGTCAACTTGGCTCAGTGGTAGCACTCTCACTTCTGGGTCAAATCCCACGTCGGGACTTGAACTCACAAAGTCTAAGTTGACACACCAATGCTGTGCTGGGGGTGTGTTGTATTATCAGAGGTGCCGTCCTTTGCATGAAATGTAAAACTGAGGTCCCATCTGCCTGTTCAGGTGGACAATAAAGCTCCCATGTCTCTATTCAACAACAACAACAACAACAATAAAATTACATTTATAGGCCATCTTTCACGTCAGGGGGACATCCCAAGGTGCTGAAAAGACAAGGGAGTTTCTCCCATATCCTAGCAAACAATCCTCCAAAGAAAATTGGTCATTAGTTTTGTGGCTTTTTGTGGGACATTGCTGAGCACAATTCTGCTGCCACATTTGCCTACACAGTCACCTCTGTTTCACAGTAATTCCCGTGAAGCGCTTTGAGACATCCTTCTGACATGATAAGATGCTATATCAAATGCAAGGATTATTATTAATTGGTAAGATTATTTTCTGCACTTGATTTTGTGCACTGCGGGAAGTCTGCCTCCAAATTACAGTATAACTGAATTCTTCAAAATTCTGGACAATTATATTGAGTCAATGGTCTTAAGATAAAGATCATGGGATTTTAGGGCTTCTGATCCAACTACAAAACAGGAAATTCTAATTCCCACATACCAATTATTCTATTCAATACTTAGCCTATTCTTATGATTTAAATAAGGCAAAATGGCTCTTTAAGAGTTATGAGAGGTTGCTGTTGATTTTAGTAATTTCTTTATGAGGTGGGTGATGATTGTTCTGCGGCCATGATTTCCATTGCTGTTGGTGGGGTTGATGGATGTGTGCACCTGCTGCTTCCAGTCTGAAGCTCATTTCGATGCAGCTTCGATGTATTTGTCATTTTGTCAAGATGGAATAAATTCCCAGCTCCTATATGTGGTGAACCTGAGGGAGATGGAGCCTGTGATTCGGGGCCAAAGCCACATATTATGATTGTTGCTCTAACTCCACAAAAACAGAAAACGCTTTGAAATATTACACACACCTGCAGTGAGGTCATGCACTAACTTTCTCAGTGTCACATTCAGATACAAAGGTGATTTATAGTTTGATATTAATTGCATTGAAATGTGCTTGCAACCTTTTGCCAAGTCCAGAACTCAATTGGGGAGAGGATTGGATAGGGCAAGGGATGGGGTCATGGCTTGTTCCCCAGGTTTTCTTTGCTGCTGATGAAAACGTTGGCAAAAAAAGTCTAAGAAAAAGGAAAAGCTACAGTATTTTGAGTTGATATCTATAACACTCTTTCTCCAATGCTCCACAAGCTCCAGATTGTCCAGAACTTGGTATTCCATATAATTTCTAGCACCAGGTTCTACGAGCAATCACTCCATCCTCATTGGGCTCCGCCGATTTCCTATTCCCCAGTGGATTACTAAAGTACTCATTCTACCTTTCAAATGCCTCCTTGCACTTGTGCCATCAAGATCTCTGCAATTTCATACAGTCGTACTTACCCTGTCCACTTCCTCTTCTCTGCTAACTCACACTCACATTCCCTGCCCTCTTTATCCCACCATTGATGGGGGAGCTTTCACTCACCTTGTCTCGCTTTCTGGAATTGTTTCCCTAAATCCCTTGTTGATTTCTTCTGTGTTTCTATAAGAATTCTGCTAAGTATTCTATTGTAGCTTTTATAGGACTATCCTCTGCTGGGAAGGCGAATCTTAATTAGCCCTGGAGAAAGAAGACACTTGTAAGAAAATGGACCTGCTTGGTGCAATAGGTGATGACATAGGTATCTTAGAGGAGAACCAGCTGTAGCAACCTCCTTCTTCCTGCCAAAGGTTGTCACACTTGCAGGTTTGACAAAAAATAAAGTGACATCCTGGGTTTAGGTGAGATTTCCAGCGGCAGTATCTAGATCAGCCAGCATTTGTTGTTCATGCTAACTCCGCAGATCCAACACATCACAGGGTTTGTAGTCTGTACGGGAATAGCAGTATTTCCATTTTCAGCCTAACGATTCCAAACTTGTTGAATAAAAGTCTGAGACATTCCTCAGATTCCAGCATTTGCATTAATGCATCCAGATCCAATCCTAACACATCCATGGAGAAAACGTCGGTAGGAACTGGTTCTACCATTGTGAGGAGAAATTGTTTGTGGAATCACAGGTTATATGCACTTCACACAAGTACTAATAAACATACATTAGGCACCAATGCGAATTCATATTCATTTGTAAACTAAATAATTGTCCATACTTATATAATAATACTATAAAAAATAAGCAACTAGAGAAGATCAGAAAATATATTGATTTACAAATTGAATGCAGACATATGTGTCAATGTAAAACAAACATAGTTGCTATAAACATCTCTGCAACTGGGTCTGTAATAAGACTATTAAAAAGTGCCTTGTCAAAATATCTGGAGAACAAAATATCAACCACCTGCAACAAACAGCTATTTTAGGAAGCTCAACTATATTAAGAAGAGTAACATCCATTCATATGTAAAGCGGCAGTGTTATTAGTCTGGCTGACCCATCACTGAAAACCATTAAGATAATATAAGCTGTAATACATAATAATAGTAATTGTTATTATTATTAATGGTTATACTATGCTTATACTATACTTTGGTAAATGTTTATCTTAAATATTAGAGCACTCGCTTTGCAAGTGAGAGACCTGAGTTCAATTCCAGGCAGGGCGAAACCTTGGGCAAGTTTCCTTACTCCACACGCCTAATAATAATCCCTCCAAAAACCAAAACCAATAATAAATTGGTCATTTTCAATCTACGACTGTTTGTGGGACATTGCTGTGTGCAATTGGCTGCTGCGTTCTCCCACAAATGTACAGTCAATTCACTTTACAGTGTGTTCTGTGAAGCACTTTGGGACGTCCGCCCGACGTGAAAAGCGCTATATCAAATGCAAGGATTATTATTATTATTATTATTTGTCAGCAGAATACCAAAAATAATTTTGAGTTCCCAAATCTAAATTGTTTTTTTTCTAGAATTGTATATTTCAGATGGTACATTCGAATATAGGAGCTGGATCAGAACTAATATAGATGAAAGGAAATTTCTCTTTGCAGCAGAAACTAAACATCACAGTTGACGCAGATACTTTTTGATTCAATTTAATTTCTCTGTAAACACATCAGTTTTACTTCACACTATAATAATTCCAAGGTTTACAAATAGAAAATAAAATGCTCAATGTTCCATCTTTTTATCTAAAAAAATGTTTCCCCTTGATGTTTGGATAAAACAGATGAATTAATAGAGAAATGTGATTCCTAAAACTATACCTCATCAGTCAAACAGAATTCATATTTTTTCTCAACACAGGATCATGATAAAATGAGGTCAGTGTGGCCCAGAGAACTAGATAGATATCTAAAATAGGATGATTTGCTGGGGAATGGGGAAAAGGCAAGTAAATAGGACTGAATGGGTCTTTCAAAGAGCTTTCAATTGGCTTTTAAAAAGCCAGCACAGATACAATGGGCTGAATGATTTTAGATTTTTCATTGGTTTCATGCTTATATCTTGGTTCCCTATCCCTAAATACTGAACTGTTTTCCCCAAGAAACACATGTTTACATTTTTGTTGGAGTTTCTTAGACCTAAAGCTTCCCAAATTGTAATATGTTTAGAGTTTTCACTCTAAACATTTATGCCAATGGCCGGAGTGTGGTTATGTGACATAAATCCATTCATATTTCACAAATTTTGCACACAGTCATATCACTTTACAGTATATTCTGTGAAGCGCTTTTGAGACATCTCAACAACGTGATAGGGTGTTATATCAAATGCAAAGATTATTATTATAAGTTCCACAAGTGTATTTTGTTTGGATAGTCAAACTTTCCGCATATAAACAATGACTTGGAGTTTTTACTTAAACTTTACATAACTTCACTTTAGAATATTCCATCAAAAGAAACATTTACAGAAAATAGTTTTGATAGTTGTGGCATGGAGAGAAAGTATTCTGCAGCCTAAAAGGAATGGGTAAAGTCTTGCGTGGAATATAAACACTCGCATGGACTGGTTGGGCCGCGTGTCCTGTTTACATTCTGTACATTCTTTGTAAATGTCAAACTTTAAAACTAATGAAACATATACAAACCAATGGGTTCATTTGGGCTGTTTGCTCACACAAAAAAATAATAGTTTAATCTCCCGACACAATCAATAAATGATACCTAACATGTCAGTGTTTCTGCTCAACTGAAGGATTTATTTTACATTAAAACATACAAACATCAGGGTAAAATTTATAGTATTCCTTAAGCATTCCTTGATAACGAAAGGATTGAGGGTGATTAGATGATGAGATAGATGTGTTAAGAGAATCTTTGGGGAATTTGGAATCCTTCGAATATCCAGGAATGTGTCTTGCTTGACTCAGGATTAATAATGGTGTATCTCTTAATTCACTGTATTCTCAGAAAAGACTAAAGCAAATCAAAGCTTGTAAATTCTGGTATTAAAACAGTCAAAGTGTATGTATCATGCAGGACAATAAAGGGAGGATACATCATTAACCAATTTTAAAACATTTGTTTACAAGATAAAAATCATGTACAAAAGGCGTTTTACCTTATTACGTCATTTCACTAATTAAACTCTGTCATCTTTGATATATCCACATAAATTGCCACAGCAATAAAATGCATGCAGGACAATTTCCTGGTAATGATGTCATTTTAGCTTTCAAAGTGCTAAAAGTGCATTGTTATGATGACTGTTACATTTTATATCTCAATTATCTACAGTGGAATGATCAGTGGAAAAATGAAGTTCGCACGTTGACTGACAAAGTTTGGATTCTCTTAAACATAGTGGTTGGCTTCCACATGTGTTACATGACACCAGGCTGACCAAAAAAAAATCATTTTCCGAAACAATGCTGTACACAAGGTGCCGCAGAGTAAATCAAGATTTTTACGAAGAATTATATACAAGAATAACTTGCATTTATATAGCGCCCTGATCTATAGAGATCAGCACAGCATGGAATTAGACCATTCAACTTCTCTGTGCTGGTGTTTATACTCCATATGAGCCTCCGCCCTTCCTAATCCCCTCTCCCACACCTCTCCATTATCTTATCCCTTATGTTTTCTCTTAAATGAACTCGTAAACATATTTAATCCTCATTCTGGAGACATAACTTTTGAAAAATTATGCAAACAGCTGCATAGAGAGTTCTTAGCTGCTTTCATATGGGGGAAAAAACCCATCATTAAGCTATCAAGAGCTATTAAGTACAATATAATTTTACAGTTTTATAGCACCTTTCATTTTGGGAGGACGACCCAAAGCATAAGAGAAATGGCTGGGCAACTGAGCAGGGGAAGGAAAAGCCTGGTTAAAGAGGTATATCTTGAGACGGACTAAATAATTTTAATTCCACAGGATTTTGATCAACTGCCCTATTGTGGTAAACGATAACACACTACTCTCCAAGAGCCGTAGAGCAACTACAGTGCTCACATGTGACCAATAAACTTTATGAAAATAACAATATGAAGAACTTGTTACCATAAATCACATTTGGCCTTTCCTGAGCCATAGCAGATTTTACTGGCAGTGAAATGGTCAACCAGCAGGAAAAAATATGAGACTTTTTAAAATGTTACAGCTCCATTTACATGCAGAAGCACCTTTCACGCAAAGGAAAACATCTTGTCACGAATAAATGTCAAAGACATTTTTGTAAATTTACTTCTCACATGTCGTGGACTGATGTTACTAAATGGAGAGGATTAAATACTCAGGTCAGATAAGGCAGAGTTTCATTACAGGACAGCAAGCATATTTTGCCTGAATATGTCTTTAAAGGATGGTGCGCCTGGCTGGAAGATTTAACTATTTGTAGAGTCTAACTAATGAATCGCAGGATTTATTTGACATGAAAGTACAAACATCAAAGTTATGATGAATAAGAAAATCAAAGACTATCTCTTAGATCTTGGCAAATTTCAAAATCTAAACTTCAAATAATAAAATGGAATGAAAATTTATATTAGCTTTTACATATATGGTATTCATAACTAACTAGAAATATCATTTTGATTTAAATATACATACAATTTTGAGGGAAAAGTCTCCAGAAAAAATGCCCAAACCCTTCTCATTTAAATCGTTCCATGTCTTTGCCCCACCTTATCTCTCCCAGTGGTTTTTCCCTCACCCCGCCCGGTCACCTGTGGGGTACCCCAAGACTCCATTCTTGACTCCCTTCTTTTCCTTATCTATATGCTCCCTTTTAGAGTTGTCATCTGCAGACATAGGGGTCAACTTCCACATGTATGAGGATGACACCCAAATCTACTTCTCCTCCTCCAGCTGCAGCTCCCGTGTCCTGTCAGCTTGTTTGATGGACATAAAGGCCTGGATGAGCGCAAATTTCCCACAGCTGAATGTCAGCAAGACAGAAGAGATATTCTTTGGCTCCATCAAAGTCTTCTCTCCTGCAGGTCTGAACTCCTCAACCTCCCTGGGCTCTCCCTCAGACTCTCTGAACCAGTGAGCAATTTAGACATAAGATTTGCAGTCCTTAGCTTTCCTTTCTACTCCACATCTATTCACTGACCAGGACCGCTTTTTTCACCTCCGCCACATTGTCCGACTTGGTCCGTACCTCACAACCGATGCAGCTGAAACCCTTGTCCGCACCTTTGTCAATTCCCCGCTGGACTATTTCAATGCCCTCCTCGCTAATCTCCCAAGCGCCACCATACATAAAATACAATTAATTCACAATTCCTCCGCCCAGATACTCACCTGCACGAAACTCCATACCTTCTTCACCCTGCCAGGCTCCACCGGCTCCCAATCACCACACGGATCGATTTCAAGATCCTCTTACTCATTTTCAAATCACTTCATTTCATGCCCTCGCACCTCCCTAGCCATCCGACTTGCTTACCCCTCACTCCCCCACCCACTGCTTCTGCTTGGCTGGCTCCAGCCTCTTATTTGTCACTCGTGCCCTCCATTCCACCATCGGTGGCCGTGCCTTCAGCCACTATGCCCCGAAACTCTGGAACTTTCTCCCTCAATTCCTCCTCCTTGCCCCCTCCCTCCCCACTTTCAAAGACCTTCCTTTTTGATTGTGCTTATGGTCACCTCCCCCGGCTTGCTGTCAGACTCCTCCACTGTGAAGCTCTCCGGGATCCTAGCCAGCGTGAACGGTGCTCTATAAATGCAAGTTGTTGTTGTGGAGTCCTGTAGCTCAGCGGTTAGAGCACTCACTTTGCAAGCGAGAGACCTGAGTTCAATTCCAGGCAGGGCGAAACCTTGGGCAAGTTTCCTTACTCCAAAACCAAAACCAATAATAACAATTGGTCATTTTCAATCTACGACTGTTTGTGGGACATGTTGTGCGAAATTGGCTGCCGCGTTAGCCCTTCAAATATAGTCAATTCACTTTACAGTGTGTTCTGTGAAGCGCTTTGGGACGTCCTCCTGACGTGAAAAGCACTATATCAAATGCAAGGATTATTATTATTATTATTGTTGCTGCAACCTCCTCCACCCATGTTAACCTGGCTGTTACTTTCGCTTGACTGGCCCTGCTCTATCCTCCCAAAATCGACAGGTGGGTTTTCAGGTACTTGGAGTCCACTGTCTGAAACTCCATTACCAGGACTATATGACTTTCTTCTTTTCTCCCGTCTTTCAAGATGCATCTTAAACTGTAACTCTTTGATCTTCCTTTGGGTCATCTTTCCACACCTCATCCAACTCAGTTATGGTGCCTATCCGGAATTGTTAAGCACTTTAGGACGTCCTCCCCAGATGAAAGGCACATTATGTATTATATTGAAAAAAACTAACAAGACTCCAGATTATACATCAAATTCTAGAATTACGCTGCATCATACATTCATGTCATGCCTATGTTTGATGGAAGTTGCATCTAAAATATAGAAGTGACAGATCAGTTTTAAAGTTACTGTAGTTATCAAAAAGGAAGTACTCTCTTAAGGCCAATGGAGAAAACCATCATTTGCTCAGTAAGTATGGTGAGTGGGATGAAAGAATATCCAATATATATTTTTAAAAATGTGTACCTTTTAGAAATATCTATTTAAATATCCGCATGTCTATTTAAGCTGCCTGTCATATGTTTTAAAGGGAAAAAGATACATTTGAAAGGCCTAATAACCTCTACGCTGACATTTCTATTATTTAATTATCGAAACATTGCAATGTGATGGTTAATTTCCCATCACATGTCACACCAAGAATTTTTAGCTTTCAATGATGCTTTATTATTTTGGATGTCAGCCTGCCTCAGTCGGGAGCACCCATTACCTTTGGGACTTTGAACTCATATAGTCTAGGGTGACACTCAATGCAGTGCTTGGGGTGTGCTGCAATGTTGGAGGTGCTGTCCTTTGCTGAGACACTAAACCAAGGCCCTGTCTATTTAGGTGGATTTTAAAGAGCCCACAGCACTTTTCAAAGACAAGGTAGCTTCTCTCAGTCCTGGCCAACAATCACCCAAATAAAATTAGTCATTCACTTTGTTACTATGTATAAATTAGCTGATGCGTTCACCTGCAAAATACAGTTGTCACCACATTTTACAATATATCCTGTGAAGCACTTTCTAGACGTTTTCCATATATAATATATATTTAAAAAATAATTGGTCATTCAATCTATGACTATTTTGTAGGACACTGCTGTACACAATTGGCTGCCACGTTTCACCCACAAAATATATAGTCAATTCACTTTACAGTATATTCTGTGAAGCGCTTTGAGACATCTGAAATATGTGATAAGGTGCTATATTGAATGCAAGGATTATTATTATTCCACCTTCAGGAACCAGGGTTATCTACATCTGAGTTGACAAGGAGAATGCAAAATAGACTTTTAGAATTTTTAATCCCATAGTGAAAGCATGTGTCATGGCCACAAACACTGAGAAATGCATTACTGGTGACAAATTACAGGAGCTCCACTTACCACAGGTGGTGAGGTCAGACTGATGCAGTATATCTCACTGTGATATTAAAGTAGACTTTAAAGGATTTTAAAGGAACTAAAATCACATCAAAAACGTGTTTAAATATGTTTTTTCATATAACTTGTCAGTACAGACATAGGCTCTGGCTCAGGTGTGTAACATTGGGTTCTGCCAAGTCTGGCAAACTAAATTTTTTAGGTCAGCCTTCAAAGTAATTCAAGATCTAAAAGAATACTTTCTCAATTCTAATGTTTACTAGGTCACTTATTAAAACCCATTGTTCAAATGCCTGAATCTACACTTTATATTTACATTTGGTGCCAATACCCTGTTCTCTTTCCCATATACACTACTCTACTGGCTGATGCCAAAGACTGGCCGTGGAAGGCAATCAGCATTTATTTCCGAAGTATTCTTTATTTCTCAAGTATTCTTTATTTCCAAGTTTTCCCCATTGATTCTATTGAAATCTATCTATGTACTGAATATAGTTTCAAAGGAGCCCAAAGCTTTGTCCCAGAGATCCAATAAACAGAATAATAGATGCTGGCAAGTGAGACATTGATTTGTCTCTTTAATTCATGTGTAGAAAAGACAGCAGATTTTTTGAGAGTGGATCTTTCTCAGATTAATAATACATTAGTCATTTTCAATCCACGACTTTTTGTGGGACACTGATGTGTGCAATTGGCTGCTGCGTTTTGCCCACAAATATATAGTCAATTCACTTTACAGGATATTCTGTGAAGCGCTTTGAGACGTCGAGAAGACGTGAAAAGCGCTATATCAAATGCAATGATTACTATTATTATTATTATTTTGTATGGAATTATGCTAGCTTCCATTTGTTCGTATCCAGAACACTTCAAACTTAAAATAGATACTCAATAACCACTGGCCAATGGCATTGTGTCCGTTTTAGTTACGACTTCAGTGATGTAATTGAAAGTGGTTCCTATTGCTATAACAATCAGTCTATAACAAATCATCACACAGCATAAAACAGCCATTGTAATTCACAAGTCATTATGAGAGGCATCTGGACAAGTGAAATACTGGAACATTTTTCAAAATAGATTATTTTCATAGCACCCAATAGTACACGGAATAAAGTGCAAACTTTGTTTTAGAATTATGTGCTTAATAGTCCAGTGTTTTTTTTTATAAAACTATTAAATTATATATATTTTTAATTACAAGAACGCAACATCTTAATCAAAATTAATTAGAAAAAAAACTGTCACAGTGAAATTGAAGTGACGCGTCCCAGATTCAATCCCTGGTTTGTGCTAAATTAGTGGATTTCAGCAGAGACAAAAGAGGTATTACAATTGAACTTGGCATCTTTATTTGGGAAAGGAGGAAAAATCTGGGAGTACTATTACTTCCAATTGCAATCCAATGCTGGAAAGTGCACGTGTGTGAAACCTGGATGTGGGCGGCATAATTTAGCTCTCATACCCCATAGTCAAATAGCTCACCCATAAAAAAATAACTAGTTAGGTGGAAAGAGGAGACGAATGGGAGGAAAGAACAAAAAGCTAAGAACACAAAACATCCATTCAGTTTTGTTTCTCATCTGTGCATGGCTAGTAACATAGTTCTTAGTCCTAGATTTCTTTGCCTCAAAAATTGAAAACATCCACTTAGCTGCATGGTCCTCCCACCCCCTCCATGTCCCCTTCCACCCCACCCAGACCATCCCTCTGGTAGCCTTCTCCCTCTGCCACAGCTCCTGGCACTCTCCCTTCCTTACACTTCTTTGCCCCCATTTCTCCCTTCTCCCTCTCAACCACAATCACCCAGATGAGTTTACCACCTGCTGCCTCGATCCTCTCCCCACCAGCTGCTGGTCACTCAACTCCCCCTCAATGGTCAACTAGTCTCTCTCCTCAGGCTCTGTTCCACTGCCCCTGAAAATCCCTGTCATCACACACCTCCTCAAAAAAAACATTGTCGATCCCTCTAACCTCACATACTACCATCCCATTTCCAACCTACCCTTCCTTGCCAAAGTCCTGGAATGCATTGTTGCAGGTCAACTTCGGTCACACCTCTCCCTCCTCAAGCCCCTGC
This sequence comes from Callorhinchus milii, assembly GCF_018977255.1. Classification (NCBI taxonomy): domain Eukaryota; kingdom Metazoa; phylum Chordata; class Chondrichthyes; order Chimaeriformes; family Callorhinchidae; genus Callorhinchus; species Callorhinchus milii. The sequence continues at coordinate 29,841,470 of NW_024704744.1, read as the reverse complement.
AGTCTGATTTTCGCTCAGAAACAGCGCTTGTCAAAGTCTCAAACAACATTCTCTCTATCTGTGACCAGGGCTCCCTCTGCCTCCTCGTCCTCCTGGATCTCTCTGCCACGTTCGACCACGGTTCCTCCTCCACGGTTCCTCTCCTCCATCATCTACGTTAGTGGGACAGCACTCGCATGGTTTGAGTCTTACTTAACCAACCGCCTACACTTCATCTCGGCAAATGGTTTCTCCTCCCACCCCCACCCAGTCACCCTCGGGCTACCCCAGGACTCCATCCTTGGCCCTCTTCTTTTCCTTATCTATATGCTCCCTCTTGGCGATGTCATCCGCAGATACAGGGTAAACTTCCACATGTGTGCAGATGACACACAAATCTACTTTGCCTTCTCCAGTACCAACTCCAGGTCCCTCGATATTCTATCAGTTTGTCTGGCAGACATCAGGGTCTGGATAAGTGTAAACTTCCTGCAGCTGAATATGGACAAGATGGAAGCCATACTCCTTGGCTCCTGTCAACGTCTTCACTCCTGTGGATCTAAACTCCTCAACTTCCCTGGGCTTTCCCTCAAGCTCATTGAACCAGTGCACAACCTTGGCATTCCGGTTCGACCCCCAACTGTCCTTCCTCCCCCCACATCTAGTCCCTGACAAGGACCACCTTCTTCCACCTCCGCCACATTGCCCGCCTCCGACCATATCTTAACCCGAATGCAGCCGAAATCCTTGTGCATGGTTTGCCACCTCCTGCTTGGACTATTCCAACGTACTCCTCGCCGGTCTCCCCAGCTCCACCATTCAAAAGATCCAGCTCATTCAAAACTCTGCTGCCCACACACTGACCCAGACCAAACTCACCAGTTCTGGTCAGGCTCCACTGGCTCCCCATCACCGAACGGATAAGTTCCTCAAACCCTTGTTCAAATCCATTCACTTCCTGGCTCCTCCCTACCTCTTCAAACTCCTCACTCCCCAATCCGGTGCCTCCACTCAACTGGCATCAGCCTCTTGCTCGTCCCTCGCACCCTCTGCCCCACCATCAAAGGAGGTGCTTTCAGCCACTACGCCCCAAAACTGCAACACTCTCCCTCAATCCCTCCACTTTGCACCCTCTCTCCCCTTTCAAGTCCCGCCTGAAAACTTTCCTCTTTGACCATACGTACGACCATCTCCCCCTTTCCCCAGCTCGGAGTCAGGCTCCGCCACTGTTAAGCGCTCTGAGACTCCACCCTGTGTGGAGAGTGCTACATAAGTGCAAGTTGTTGTAAAAGTATACTTATTGGCGTCTACCCTAAACTTTTCGCAACCTTGAACCTGTCACCCCCACTTGTCCTGTTTCTATACTGCATTTGAAATTATTGTTTGGGTTTAATTTCTCTACCTCATTCAGATTTCACAAGTTCCCATCTGAAACATGTCTTTTCGTGAGTTAAAGCTGCAATTTATTGAAATCTTTCCTCATAGTTTATTCCTCTTCAAACATTGGAGAGCAGAAACAAATCACTTTGCAAAGAAAACATTACTATGATCTAAACCCGAGACAATCAACTCCTTTCAAAAACAACTTAAGCAGGAAGACATCAGTACTATCAAAAAAAGTTTATTTTTTGTTAAAAAAAAGTATCACTAATAAAACCAAGCATTTCAAATTCACGCACTACATTAGCTGGCAGCTTCCCGACAGCTGTGCCATGGAGTTTGCATTCTTTGCATAATTTTAATCGCAAGCCGAACTCCAATTTTAAAATCCTAGTACGTACTAAATAAAGGCTACAATTTGTGAGGAAAACAAAAGAAAATGCAATAAAACTTGCGGAATATAACAGTAAATGGTGCCTTTTGCTAAGGTTAACTGGAACTTGCATAATATGATCAAACATTGCTGAAAGGAATCAGGAGAAAAATTACTTTGGCTTTCTGATTTACTTTTAAAATCCGGTTATTGGACTGAGTGGAAACACCCTGAAGTTGTAAATCAAGCATTATGGACACAAATTCAGAACCAGAGTAGTCGGTTACACCTTTCCTTCTGCTGCTACATACAGAATTCAAGTCAAACTGCACATATGTAAAAGATAAACAAAAAAGTAACATTTTTTATATTAAATACTAAACAATTTATTACATCATGTGAATAGAGCCAAAGAGTTAGGACAAACCCCTGCCCATATGTTCACTGTGCCACTGGTAGCGCAACTGCAGAGGAGACCTGGCTGACTGGATTGGCTGGAGAGGCACTGTGTGTTGCTTGCATTGGAGCTGTTGGTTCCACTTTGCTTATGTGCGTCACAAAGCGCAGTCGAAGTTTTAATGCTGGACGCAGAACGCAGATAATTTTTTCCACCTGAAAGGACAAAGCCACGGTGTCAGATGGCAGTGAAAGTAAGTGATGAGCAGAGAAGCCTGAGGCATTTTCTGGAAAGATTCTTTCAGAATTAATAACATTGGTAAATGTTTTGTTGCTGGTTATACATTTAAATATTCACAACATTTTCAACTGTCCACTTGCAGTAACAGTCCTCATTCTTTGAGGATCATTCATTCTCCACAAACAAGTGTGCGAGACTTCTCATCCTTGAAGTTGCCATGTGAGCCAACTGACTCCAGCCTCCATTTTAGTTATAAACAGTGTATTTTTATATGAGTAATACAAGGAAAACACAAATATAAAAAATGAGCATAGTCCAGGAATTAAACTCAAGAGACAGAGGTAAATGACAGAGCTCCTTTACATTTGGAAAACTGGCACAGTGATGTACAATACATGAATCAATTCAAAAATGAACCAAAGCAAACTTGCGCATTACAGTACTGAATGCCATTACAATCCATGTTAAAACCAGAGTGATTGAAAGGGAAAACCTTCCTCAAACCTTGTGTTCGTTCAGTTTCTGATTGACCTGCTGTATGTTCCAAGTATTTTCTATTTTTATTTCCACATTTGTGCTTCTGTATTATTCCCTGCTATCCGTCATTTAGTTTAGTTTCTCCTTAATGTTAATATTCTACAACTCAATTCATTTTGAATTAACATTATTCAGTTTTGGAACCTCGCAAGATCCTATTTTTTTGGATGCTGTGTGATACTCATCTTTCTGAAAGCTACAGCAAAACATTCTGTACTCAAAAGGATAATCTAGATCATCTGTGACACATGAAAACTCGTGTCTGCGAACATTAGTATGAACATTCCATGTTTACATTTCACAATGTTTCTCACTGGAGTTCTAAAGCTTACCATATTAAGATGATTTTGATTCTACAAGATAATGACTAAAAGCATAACGGCCCATTAAAAATCAATAATTGCCCATTCAAGATGCTGTATTTCACACTCAGTTATTGAAGAACTTTTTAATCTACTTACTTGGTCCTTCACGCTGTCTCCTGTAAACATGTACTTTACGTGGTACAGAAAATCGCAAATGGGGTCCATGTATCCCAAGTGTTTGCTATTCTGGTCTACATTAAACAGCATTTCATAAAACACTATTCCAATCTGCAGAAGAAGAAATTGAAGAGGTTACATATTTACATGTTTAGTTAACTAATCTAGGAAATACCATCCAGCTTCACTGCTTTAGATTTAACAGATTTATTATTATTATTATTATTATTTAACAGTCTTTTTTGTGACCAACGTACATATCGAGAATGTTTTGAGACTTTTGATTGCTGCAAACTGCAATAAACGCTCTAAGCCAATTTCAGTTCTTCAATCTCCACTAAGTGTAGTGTATTTTAAGGATGGTTATTACATGTTAAGGGAACAGGGTCTATTTTAGTGAAACCAAGAATTGTTCCAAAACGGCCATGAAGTGAATGACCAATTCTGTTTTAATTTAAAAATAGCCTTGCATTTGATATAGTGCCGTAACACATTATTGAGAGTCTCAAAGTACTTCACAGGATATACTGTAAAGTGAAGTGATTGTGCATTTTGTGGGCAAACACAGCAGCTAATTTGTGCAAAGAAATGTCCCATAAACAGCCATTGAGTGAGTGACCAAATTTATTTGGGGGATTGTTGGCCAGAACACCAGGAGAAACTACCTTCTCTTTTCAAATAGTATCATATGATCTTTTAACGTCCACCTGAACAGGCAGACGGGATCTTTAATGTCTTACCTGAAGTACTACACCTCCAGTAATGCAGTACACACCGCCCAGCACTGCTTTGGTGTATCAGTTTAATCGATATGAGTTCCAAGTTCTGAAGTGGGGCTTGAACCCACGACCTTCTGACTTAGAGGCGAGAGTGCTACCAATTTGAGCCAGGCTGCCACATTTTATTACTTGTCAAAACCAGATTGATTTACCTCAAGCATACACCGTGTCCTTTCCTGCTGGAACCTCTGCAGGAAAGGGCCAACAAGGTGATAAACGTACAGCAGCTGGAATTCAGTCTTCACCAAAGGTTTCAGCACTTCTGAGAGAAATCTGAGAGACAAACAGTTGATTACACATGGTCACTTCACCCCATACAGGTCAATTGTACCTCGAGACATACATCAGCACTCACACTATGACTATTATTGCATCTATTCATTCATTCAGAACCTGTGTTAGAATTCTATTTCTGTTTTTGCCAAATTAGTCTTATGCTTGCCAAAAGGTGTACTACAAATAGACTAGTTCACTATGCCCATCCAAAGAAAAACGCTATACTGGAAGATGATGAATAGATCTGCATTCCCAATTGTTTTTAAACAATAACTTGGATATCTGAAAGATCTAACTTTTGTTTGGTGATTGTTGGAATTTTGCATTAGTTGGTTGTTTGAATGGGTTTGCCTTAATGTGCAGCAATACTGATTGATCCTGAGAGTAAAACTTTGATGATTAATTAAAAACAATACATAGATATTTACTATCTGTAAGTAGCTTTGGGGGTGACTGGAAACGTACCAATGTTGACTAGCTAGTTTCCCACACTAAAAAAGGCTTCTCTCTAGGTTGTTAATCATTCATATGTGGACTGATTTTAATGCAGTGTATAACCTTCTAGATCTGAGACACCAAGTTATAACAGGATTGCACTGTACATCTAATTAAGAACAATCCTCCTGTATCTTGCAGTACAGAAATTGCAAAACATGATTAGAGCCATAGCAATTCATAGCACAGGAGGTGGCCATTCAGTCCAGTGTGTCTGTGCTGGCTCCCTGAAAAAGCGACCCATTCAGTCCTATTTTCCAGCTTTTTCTGCATATTCAATAGGAATGTTTTCAGTCCTATTGAATGTATTAGCGTGCACGGTTCTTGAAATACTGCTGCTCAGAGAGGTATGGCATTGAGCTGAGCAAGGAGAGAAGCCACCTTGCACATTGGCCGAACAGCCACCAACACAAGGCCCTCTACAGGTAAGGAGGAGCACTCATCCTTTCATAAGTAATCCAGCAACTCGTTAATAAAGTTTAACATTTATGAAGAAGGAAAGGCATTGCAATATTTCTACCCCAGGACACCAGCCCCTGTTATATCATAAACATCCTCACAGTATTCGATATTCAGTATTTGTGAAAATAAATCACTATACAAATCATTATCAAAGACGTGTTTCAAGTTACAATTTACAAGTAAATCTCAGGGGGAAAAAAAGCACCAGGAAATAACAATAAATATTCCTTGCATTTTATAGGATTAACTGTAAAGTGCAGTGACTCTGTATTTGTAGCCAAACATGGCAGCCAATTTACAAACAGCAATCTACCACAAATAGTTATGAAGTGAATGATTAATATTTATCTGGGGAATTATTGGCCTGGATACCGGGAAAAACTTCTTTTTTGAAATCTGAAGAGCATTCATTGTTACTATAAAATAGGACACAACACTCCACTCAATTTAAATTCACCTGCTGGGCAAGAGAGCTCAGATGAAATTATTTTATAGTTATCAAAATCAGTATTAGGAAGACACAGATTCATTTGACATCAATCAATAGACAATTACTTCAACACTAGGTTCGACTTGTAAGGAACTGGACAAGTGCCCAAGAGAGGTCTGCAAAACACTATTGATGTTTGCTATTTTTTGCTGTCTGCTTTTTCCTCTCTCCTGAACATTCAATACACCAGTGTTCTCTTTCTTTCTCTTAGATACCAAACATTTTCACAACTTTACTAATTAATCAATGTCATTGCCACACACAACCATCTGGCTCGGGCGTGGAGGGCACTACATAATTGCAAGTTGTTGTATCTGCAAAACCTTACACCTAAATCCCCTTTTGAACATCCTTTAATTGTCTCTAGTCTCTAGTCAGGCATGCAGCATGCTTGAACGTCATGTTCATTTATGTGCAGAAACATATAGCACTCACTTTAATTTTTATGAGAACTATCCCCCTAGGCTCATTGTCAACATTTTGCCTTAGAAGCACAAATATGATGAGAACAGATTTAGAATCCCCACTGATCAGATATACATTTTCCAGTGATTTAGAAGGTCTTCCAATGACTGATAAGTCAAGTTTACTCTGACTGATAATGTTTAACTATGATGTTTGTAAAGGATTGAATGCAAAAGGAAGGAAATAATGATAAATATTCACAAGACATTGGTTAGGCCACCAAGTTATAGAAATAATATTAGAGCTATGCCAACATTGTGGCATAGGTAAATGAAGATGATACCGGAGATGAAAGAATATAGATATGGGACAAGGCTGGAGAGGTTATTGGGCTCTTTTCATTGAAGCAGAGAAGGCTGAGAGGTGATATGATGGAGATGTTTAAGATAATGATTAGGTATGAGAATTACAAAAATCTTTTCGCTGATAAGAGATTCAAGGACAAAAGGGCACACATTCAAGATTATGACAATTGGATTAAAAGGAGAAATTCTTCTCTCCGAGAGTTGTTAAGGATTTGCCCAGGTGTCTGCCAGAGCAGAGCCAATGGAGATTTTTTTTAAAAATGGACAAGCATATGCAGAGAAAATGTATTAGAGGGTATGGGGAAAGAGCAGAGAATTTGCATTAGGATGGCTGGCTTCTTGGAGGAACAAACACCAATGTGAAAAGGGGGCTGAACAGCTTCACAATGAATCACATATTTTTATGGCTTAACATATTGATTATCAGTGACATAGGATCTGTATAAGACTCATTAGATTTGCACAGATCTGTAACTCTAGATGATCTGAAAGGAGAAAAAAACATATTTAATGGTATTTCTGCTACTTACTTGGGGATAAGGGAAAGCTGTCCAATGCTCGAATGATGCCACACCGCATGTGCTAAGGCGAGGACATAGCTGCAGTACATCTCGCAGTATGACTGGTGACAAGCAGTGAAATCAAAGAGTTGAAATGGGTAACCAACCCATTCTGTGTCTGAAGTTAGTGTAGGACTGTTGATAACACTCACAATACGATCATTCAATACTATCCAATAGGGTTCCTTGAAAAACAAACAAAAGCACTCTTTAGTGGAAAATATTGTACCTTGTGAACTTTTTGACTTCTTATTCAAGATAAGTTAGAAAGGGGAGATATTCAACCAAGCATTACTGTTAAGATTAAGAGGCTTTGTGTGTGTCATTTCATATAAATAATTTAAATATCAAATTGAATTGTAAAACATTAATGATGATTTTACTAAACAGAAAGATTATATGAATCCTGAACTTGGGTCACAAAATCCTACTACGTCAGTTATCACTTTTTATACTGACTGTCATAATTGCAACCAGCTCCATAGCAACCACTGTTGCATCGATTATACTTTGGCTAAATGAGCCGAGCAAACAGAAGTGCTTCTTTAACCCTCCACCCTCCCCGATCATAACCCCCAGTTGGGTCCGAAACACTGATTGTCCAGCACCTTGGGACGTCCTCCCAACATGAAAGGCGCTATACAAATGTAATTTTGTTGTTGCAGTTGTTTATAATAATGGCAGTGAAGAGAAAGTAGAAGAGAAATCCATTTAGCTCCTTGAGTCTGCAATGCTGCAACTTGCATTACTACATACCATGTTTTTACTCAGAGATTTGTTGGAATATTGAATGTTTTTTTTCTGCTCAATTCCCAATCCATGACTCGCCATTCAGCTGGCTTAGGGCATTTGCACATACCTCATCCCCTCCGCTCACTACTGGCAGCCGTGTCTTCAGCCACCATGTCCTGAATTTCTGAACCCATTGCTCCAATTCCTCTAATCTTTTTGCCCATCTTCAAATCACACCTGAAAAATTTCCTCATTGACTATGTCCTTTGGTCACCAACCCTCTCTTTCCAGCTTGGTGTCCAACCACACTGCTTTTAAGAGCTTTGAGATGCTACCCATGTCCATGTGAAAGGCATTATAAAAATACAAGATTTTGCTGTTGATATTAACAGCTGTTTAAACTAGAAGGGATGTAGGGCATGACATTCTTCCTGGTTCAGTGGTCTTATAAACTGCAATGTAGAAATTATCATATGTCAATCACTGATACTAGAGTTCTTTTAGTTGTGGACTTATTGTGGGAAAATAATGAGTAATATGTTCAGATCTGCAAGTCTATTGTATAATAGAATCCTAATTCCTGGAACAATCCTTGTCAGTCTAACCTGAACTTCCCTAAAGGTTCCCTAAACATCCTTGTAAACATAGGATGCCCAAAACTGCACACAATATTCCAAACGTGAATTTACTAGTGTTCTACAAAATGTTAAAATAACTTATTTTGATCTTCACCAAAAACTCTTGGGATGCAACCTAGAATTCAATTAGCTTCCTTCTTCTAAAAATGGATTTACAGAGCACATTAATCCTAATGGGGCATTTGGGCATGAAGTAGACACTTATTACTGCGTTCACTGTTAAAATGAACTTAACACAACCATTATGAGTTTTAAGAGACTTACGGGTAAGGCAGTTATTACAAGTCCAATTGCATTCATCCATGCAGTAATATTCTCCCTTGGCACTAGTGGCTGGCTAGGGGAAGAAAATAAATATATTATTGCTTGACAAACCAAACACAAAAACGGCAAATTTATTTTTACAAATGAATCCCAGCTGACACATTTTAACATATTGGGCTTGGAAATCCTTCCGAATTTTGTTTACATTAACGGCAGTGAAGAGAAAGAAGAAGAGAAAACCATTTAGCTCATTAAGTTAAGGAAACACTGATTGTCCAGCGCCTTGGGACATCCTCTCGACGTGAAAGGCGCTATACAAATTAAGGAAAAACAATAAAACAGCAATGAATTCCACACGAGCAATATAGAAACACTGTGAACTAACACAACAAATTATGAGTTTCAAACAAACAACAACAAGAAGATTCCATTTATTGAGCGCCTTTGACGTCGGGAGGACGTCCCAAGGCGCTGTACAGTTGGGTCATTTCCCCGAGCAAGGGGGAAATGGTCAGGGGGAGGGAAGGGAGGGAGAGAGGAGGGGGTAGAGAGTCGAGAGGGGAGCCGAAGGCTCGGTCAAAGAGAAAGGTCTTGACACCGGCCTTGAAGGAGGAAAGGGAGGAAGCAAGGCGAAGGCACTGGGGGATAGAGTTCCAGAGCCTAGGGGCTGAGAGGCTGAAGGCCCGACCACCGATGGTAGGGCGGTTGGGGCGGGGGATGTGGAGCAGACCGGAGCCAGAGGAATGGAGGGTACGGGCAGGTAGGTAGGGGGATAGTAGGTCGGAGAGGTAGGAGGGAGCAAGGCCGTGAATGGCCTTGAGGATGAGGATCTTGAAATCTATCCTCTGGGGGATGGGGAGCCAGTGGAGGCGAGCGAGGGTGGGAGTGATGTGGTTGCGAAGCCTGGTGCGGGACAGTACACGAGCTGCAGAGTTCTGAATGACCTGCAGCTTGTGGAGGGAGGTGCCGGGAAGGCCGGCGAGGAGAGAGTTCCTATAGTCCAGCCTTGAGGTGATAAAGGCGTGGACTAGAGTTTCAGCAGCGTGAGGGGTGAGGTAGTGCCGTAGTCTGATTTCTATAAATGATTTCTATATTGTGAAGATGAATGGTCCATACACTCCACCATTCTTTGGCACAGGAATAATCCTCAAAGAATTATATAATAATAAACAAAATATTTCATTTGTTGAATCTTCTATTCAAAGAACAGCAAGCAGAATGACAAAATATCAATAGTTCTCTAAACGTCTCAAATACTTCACAAGTAATTGCTGTCAAGTGTGGTGACTTTGTATGTTTAGAAAAGTGTGCAGGCAATTTGTGTACAGGAAGGTCCCGCAAATGAAGTCTGGAAGATTATTGGACATTGGAAGAAATTTCCTTCTCCTTTTGAATAGTTTCATAAGATTTTTTATCATCCAACTGAACACATGACAGTACTACATTGGCATTCCAGGCTGTGAGCTCAAAGACCCAAGATGGAGCTTGAACCAACAGCCTCCTGATCTAGATGCAACCAAGGATTAGCTGTCGGATCCAATTCCAATTACCTTTTTAGTACCACGTTCAGTAGAGCGTTTCCAACTTCCTTCCCTGGAACGGACAATGCCATAAGTTCCACACAGGTTACGTGAAGGGCATGTGCAGCTGGGTTGGGAAACTCATTGAATCTCCAATCACAGTTTGGAAATGGTCCAGGTGATTTCCCTGCCATTGGTGAAGTATTTATTAAGGGAAATATTACTGAGAGTTCAACTTTTAGAATATGGCTCTTTCCACATAGTGTAAACCAAAACAAATTAGCCATTAAGCATTATAAAAATACTGTAAATATTAATATACTGGCTGATAAGAAACACAATACATAAAGTTAAAACAATCATATCCCTGCCTTAAAGCTGTACCTTACAGTACTTTAGTTATATCAAACTTATTATAAACTTCTTGCAAACATTTTTCCCGGTCCCAGATAATCTGCAGTAGAGGACCTCAAACTTCAATAAAATAAACAACTTTGTTAGTGCCCAACTATATTAATAATGAAGTTTGTGGATTATCTTTCTTTTACTGTGCATTGAACACTATATATTGATATTAGTAACAAGATACAAATCTATAAGAAATAAAACAGTTACAGGCCCCTCTTAGATAGTATGCAGAGGTAGCGAATAAACCAAACCGAATGCTATAACACATAGCTATGAAAGTTTTGTGTTGTGCTAAACTCCTTTTTTCTAGTATAGATCAAGAGTTTACTAAACTTTTTAAATATTATGGCATTACTGATACTAAACCTGCAAAATTATCTCTTCAATCTCTTGGTGGAATAAAATCTATCTTTCAACATTTTCAAAGTTGTTTCAATCTGTCTTTTAGTGCTTTTCCATTGCTGAAAATGAATGGATTTATGACAGTACCTCTCATTAGTTGTTAGATTTAAAGGTCTTCATACTGAGATCTTTATTGTTCTGTTATAAGCTCCTACAGCTAAGTAGGTACATTTACTGACCAGTGAGAATACTACACGCTCATTTGGGTCAGCACATTTACTCTTTGACAAATCTCATCTATTTTTTGGAGTGTTTGTGGTAGGTGTCAAATCTCACATAAACCAAGGAGCAGAGAAGGATATTATCTACTAATCGACCGATCAGCTTGCAGTAGTAGGTATCATCAGGAATCCAAGGGTTGTCTTCTCGTGCGTTCATAGCAGACTTCAAATAGGTTTCACTCAAACACCAGCCTTGTGGTCGGTTATCCTTCAGAGAACCAATGACTGCATGAACAAGTTTGCGTTTCAGATTTGTGCGGTCTCGCAGATGTCTCTCATAGTAGTGAAGAGTGTTGTACAGGTAGGTCACTGGCCGGTCTGCAACAAAGATATTTTTTCATGCATCAATCGAAAATAATATAGCTTGGCTGACAACACATGATAATTAAAATAGGCTTGAAAACACTATTATCTCTGTTTTCCTCTTCCTCCACTTCACCCCACCAGGAGAATGACATTTCCAACGATATCACTAAATGTCACTCAAGGAGGTGAGCTACATTCAGTATTGTGGTAAATCACTACATTGTCATTTTTCTACCGGGGAGCTGACTCAGAAATTAGTAACTGGGTCAGTATATAAATATAGCATCCTTTATGAGAGAGCTGCAGGCTCTTACATATTTTATTTATTCTATGTATGTCAAAACAGTTTCTGTAAACATGCAGCACTGATAGCTACATGATATTTGGCATGTACATTGTATTGCATTTACCATGTACTTATCAGTTGAGTTACTACTATACCATACTACTAGATTTGTGAAATTCCCCTTGTAGACAGAATATTTTAATGTAATTGAATATCCAAAAAAATATACACATTAATAAATATCTAAAATATAAAGTATCTGGACATATGAAAAGACATAAGACATTACAAAAAATAATTTAGTTAGAATTGCTCAGGTCCAAAGTAGGATAATATCTAAATTAAAAGGTATTCTACTACTGAATAATCTGAAACATAAAATACCTACCATGGAACTTGTATAGACCTCCCAGGTGATCAAGAAGAGTTTCTAAAGATTTTGACACAGGGAGTAACTCTAAAAATCTATGGATGACAATATCAAACACCGGCAAAAATCGAAGGCAGACATTTCCAAAATAAATGGGGAGATACTGAGGTTGAATCTGTACTGGGGGATTAACTTGCTCAGCCAGGCCTTCAAAGTACAGCTTTTCAGGATATTTCTGCAAGAAATGTAAACACAGAAATGTATTAATGTCTAAATCTGAGGGCAGAAGAATCCATTTAGTCCTTTGTTCCTGTGCCAAGCTAACTCCTCCTACAAGTAAAAACAGCAATAAAAAATCAATCAAATTAATTATTTTTACTTTTTCAATACTAACTTTATCGTCTTAAGCATCAATTAGTAATGACTATTTCCAAAAAAAACTAGATATACAGCAATTGTAGTCTTCAATTTTAACCATTGGTGACACATGAGGACATTCTAACAATTACAAATTTCAGTGATGTATTAAAATGCTACTTCATGGAATACAATGACTTGCAGGTCACTTTATTCATTCCTAATGAAAATGTTATGCAAATAAAAACAATAAATAATGCATATAAAAGGTTATGTATGAATGAACCACAAGAATTTTCACATTAAATTTATGAAAATCCAACTGGACATGTAATAATTGAATAGTTTACAGAGGTTAAGTTGCTATAAACAATATTGATAGATCATGATCATGAGTAGTGTAATTCACGTTTAATGGACGATCATGATACTGCGCTGATCATTTATAAGAGTCTAATCATATACGACAACCTGATAATGTTCTTGTAGACACCGATTTACAAGTAATAAGCACTGTTCTGACTAAATACAGACAGCAGCAGGAATATAAAGGATTTCTTTAAATACTGCAAATAAAACAACAACAAATCTAAAATATATGGAATAGTCTTGGCAGAATATTAGAAACTAGGTTATATAATAATAATAATCCCTGTATTTGATACGGGGCCTTATCACATCTTCGAGACGTCTCAAAGCGCTTCACAGAATATACTGTAAAGTGAACTGACTATATTTTGTGGGTGAAACGCGGCAGCCAATTGCGCACAAACAGTCGTGGATTGAAGTGTCCAATTTTTTTATTTTTTTTTAAGGGATTATTATCCCTCCGGAAAGCAATCCGCCAATCAACTAACAACCGGGTTCCTACTTACTGCTAGGTAAACAGAGGCATGTGGAGTAAGGAAACTTGCCCAACATATCACTCTGCCAGGAAATTATACACGACTGACTGAAACAAAAAAACATTAAAAAGTCCTGTAACATCAAGTATCCTGGCAATTTGGAACAGCCAATGACTAATTCGGAAATGATCTTGCAAATCACCTTTTCCTGTGTACCCAAATAAAGCTACTATAATATCAGATGCTCACAACCAAAATGTAGAAGGATGCTCACAACCAAAGACTGGAATAACTAAGATAGGATGCGATGGTTCTTTCACAGGTAAATTAGTGGTTGCCCAGCAGGATCGGGAGGCCATTAGACATACACGGTTATTTTAGAGCAGCAGAAATAACGTAGTTATTTATTTCCAATATTTCATTCAGAAGTACTGCAATATTACTGATGACAAAAAAGTACTCATGCCATTAGTGAAAGGGGCTGCAATTAATAGTTTAAAAAGTGTGATTCACTAACATGAAAACAATGGGCAAGCTTTAGTATAATGTTCCTGGACGATCAGCCAACCTTTAAAAATGAAACAGATCTGATTCTTCTACTTCTTAATATTAAAAATAACATTGCCAGTTCCTTATCTTTAGTTACTATATGAGCCATACAGGCTTCCAAAGTTTGAACACTGGGTCTGTACTGAGTTTTGTATACTAGGATGCAAACAATTAGGTCAGAGCCTTAGATTAGAAGGAAAATTCCCTGATGAATGTGTGATAAGAACAAGACCAGATTCAGCTTGATATCTCTTCCAGCTGAATAATCTGCCAACACTGACAAGGCTCATTGGATGAATAATAGTCACTTGGGCAAAGTGCCAGAAGGCAGCCTTCAATAGAAGGAAACAAAGTTAAATAGTCTTCAGGAGAGAAAGGTAAAAAACTTGGTGAAAGAAGAAAAATACTAGATGTCTAGATCAATAATCAATATAAGGAATTTTTTTTAACAGTTAGATATAGAACTGTTGGGAGCAGGACAGAAAGCAAAACAAACTTCAAAGACTAATTAAAAGAACATAAGAACATAAGAAATGCTAGACGAGAAAAGACAAGGGTCCATCTAGTTCCTTTTCCACCTTCTTGGAGATCGCATGTACATGTCATAAGCTACCTACAACAACAACAACTCACATTTATATAGTGGCCTTCACGTGGGTTAGCATCCCGGAGTGCTTCACAGTGGCAGAGTCCGACAACGAGCCAAGGGGAGAGAGGGAGGGGGAAGGGGGATATGTACCTATGTATTAAATCCCATAATGTTATTTCCTAAAAGAAAACTATCTAATCTGTGTTTGAAGGAATCAACACTTCATGCTTCAACCGTCTCCCTAGGGAGCCTGTTTCTCAGCTGCACTATTCGCTCACTGAAATAGTGTTTGCGTAGATTCATTCTAAATTTATCCCCCTTCAATCACAGGCCGTGTCCTCTGCTTTTACCATTCTGGATTAGTTGAAACAGCCTGTTGTGATCTATATTGTCTAGCCACTTTTGAACCTTAAAGAGAGCAATTACATCTCTTCGCAATCTTCTCTGTTCCAGCGTGAACAAGCCTAAAGTACTAATAAAATGCAGGTCACATTTTTCTGCATTTCCTAGAAAATTATAGTTAATAGGATTCATTGAAATACAATATTCATTATGTCAAATCATTTAATCACAAATTATAGCTCTGTGGATGTTTATTAATGAACCACTTTGAAATTTACTTTGGTATTTATCAGAAAATTGCATTCATCTCCCATTCGCTTGAATTGCAACCAAACCATTAACAAAAGTGAGATTGTATAATGAGGGCAAAAGGATATAATTTGCAAGTTGGATCATTACACAACTAGGAACAAAATCTCAGCATATTTTTTCAATTAAACTAAGTTGACAATAAAGCTTTATTTGTGCTAAAATCTTGACAGAGTACATGTTGTTTGCTGTGGAGGTTTGGCATATTTGGACGCACAGATTTGCTCAAAATAAAGGAATTGCATGTGATCATTTCCAGACAAAGTCAAATTGCTGCATTGTCATCTGAATGTTAATCACAAAACTATGTACCAAATAAATGTAAAACTCTTCAATGAGAAAATAGTTAGACAGTCAACAAATAAAGGAAGAAAATCGAGATCCATTTCAATCTCTAAGCCATTATTTGAAAAGAGAATCCGCATATCCTGGTCACAAATCCTCCAGATTATTTGGTGATTCCCTTCATGACTTCATGACTCTTAGTGGGTTCTTTGACTGTCCACAAATTTGCTGTCATGTTTGTCTACAAATATATAGTCACTGCACTTGGTAGAAATGACCTGGAAAGTGATTTATAATAATGCATGTTCTTTACTTAAAAACAAAATTCCATCTCATTTTCAAATTATAATATGTATCACCAAAATCAGTCAAAAAGAAAAAAAACTCACAATGTAGTCAATTTACAGGAAAGAATACATTCAAGCTTTGTCACTCACCTTGTGGTAGGTCATGTGTTTTGTGTGCCAGTCATTCTGCAACCAGTGCTCAGGGGAGTTCTCCTTCACAAAATCACTCACTCGATTCCTAAAATCATTCGGTTTAAGCAGCAATAACTGGATGATGAAGTAACAGACTTGAGCTTCATTTCCTTCATGACTTCTCAAGGCCTACGTTGAATAAGCAAAGGTAGAAAATTGCATTCAATACTTTGTATGTTATGCTGGAGAAAGCAGGTCCAAATATGGAACTGTGACATAATTAAGCAATACTTTTATTTGGGTAACTCAGGTGATCATTTGTCGCTGATAATATTAAATATTTCCTGCCAGAGTATTGATTAAAAATTTGCCAAAAATTCCTGCAATTAGTTAGTTGTGTTGGCAGACCAGAAATTGAACAGAATCACGGATTAAAATTCTCAGTCCGCATCAGTATAGATTTAGTTAATCTAAGGTGTAAAATGCCTTGAACCCACAGAAGGACAGAAAACAGTGTTACTAAAAAAAAAGCAGAAGTAACACTAACATCATATCTAAAAATGGTACAAAATTAGCATTATATTATGGATAAATATACAGGAAGGTTGTGAATGGAGAAGAACCTGCACAACATCACTGACAAGAATACACTGCAATTGAGTCTCAGAATGTTTCATTCTGCTTCTAAGCAAATTTAGTGAAATGACGAGAAATACAGATATGAACTGAAATTATTTTTTTTGTTTTCAAAAAAATGTCTGGCTTCTGAGATATGAGTTTGAATCCAAATCAGGCTGATGAGATGAAAATCTCTTTCTCTCATTTGGATCCTGAAGAAAATGGTTTGGGTCATCTTAACCCTCTTAATATTGGTTTTACCCTCTATAATTGTCCCAATTGGCAACCTTACTCAGTGACATAATTATCCTTACATTTGATATAGAACCTTTCATGTTGGGAGGATGTCTCAAAGCACTTTATAGGATGTAATGTAAAGTGTAGTGACTATGTATTGTCTAGGCATGATAATGAGGGTGGGAAATAGCAAAGTTAGATTGGTGCAGTAGGAGATGACATTTTGATGCTTGAGTTATGAGACTTCTTGGACCATACAGAAAGAGCATTGCTTTGTGTAAGTCTTGATCTTGCTACTTAATCAAAATAGAAAAAAACACACTACCATGCAAGCAATACATTTAAATAAATGTTTAGAAGTTTTAGCTCCCTAATGCTTAATCAGTTTACAATGTTGCTTTTAATCATTACCATGAAGATTCAACTACACTTGAATCAAAATTGTCATGCTTAAGTTAATTATTTAAAAAAATAGTAAACAACACTTACCAGACACAGGATCAGTCTGTCCAGGGTCACAATGTTGTATTTCCACACCATGTCATTGAGAATTTCGATGCACTTGTTCAGTTGCTGTCCTCCGGCAGAGGTTGAGAATTCGTAAACCAGGAAGTCGGCAAATGTTCTAACATGAGCCACCAACGCTCTGGCTCCTATTCTCTCCAACACTCTGCAGTCAAGAGAACAGTATAGATCTCTTTTCAAAGGACATAATTTACAGAAAATGAATAAATAGTGCATCAGAGGAAGACATTTGTTAACAAACATACACATTTGTAAAATGTACACAAATATTTCACATTTTTAATACATATTTACATTTAATTATTTGACTTTACTCCTTGTAATATAAACTATATGAAATAATAGAAATAGCTAAAAAAAATTCAACAGATTAATGAAAGTATCACAAAACAGCTATAATTGATATTCTTGAGTTACAAAACGACCGGCAAATTGTATAAACAAAACATCATAAACATCCACATGATGCATTATGAATTTATATACCACTTATATTGTATTTTATCAATGGAGATATTTTACCTTTACTATCCATTTTTTTCTCCCCTTTTTTCTCCTATTTACTTCCCATTTCAATGTTTTTTCCCATTCAAAAGTGAAAACAGACAACTACTGTACGTTCTGGACTCCGTCAATGCTGTTATTGGATATTTATATTTGGTTTATAGTACCATTTTAAACTATTAAAGGGGGGGGGGAGAATTGTTGCAAGCTTCATTCTCTCCCACTTATTCCAACACAGTTTTCCCAATCCTACATCTTAAAAAGGAGAAAAACTGATCTTGAACCTTGATCCTAGTCTTCTGGTGTTGTGTTGCAAAATCAGTGCTTCCAAGGACACAGGTCAGGCTCGGTAACCTATTGTGGGTATTTTATCCAGATGCCAAATAGCAATTTATTCACTATATCTGTAAATTGGAAGTCTCATTTTAAAGACTATGAAAAATACTGTCATTTTTAGGAACAATTTAAGTTAGACCAAGCTGACCAGGGAATTACAGGCATGAACCACATCTTACAACTCCATAGCTCCAATCTACTGCTTTTATTATGACTGTTATTTCCAGGTTTACTGAATAATGGTACTGATTTCACAGATGAATGTGTGCTGTATTTTAGATGGATTTGTGTTAAAGCTGTGATTGAGAAGTTCACGGAAATGTGCAGACTAATCTAAAAGTATGCCACAGGCAACACATCCAGTAGAAGGGAATGTAATGCATAAGTGCACAAACACATTGAGCCAGAGTGGAAGGCGCATCAAATGCTGAGTTTCCAACTGCAGTGGAACTCTATCGTAACTTGTTATGATATGGTTTTGCTTATAGTGTGATTGAGATGTGGATCCCGAAATCTACTTACTTAAAAAAATGAAATGAACTTGTCTCATCCATTGGAGCTTCAAAATGCCAGCCAGTCAAAATGGCCAACTTTCAGGTCATCAGATTGCTGCAGACATCATTTCTGGCATTTTGAAGTACCAATAAACCAAGCTGTCTTTCTGTGTGTATGCACAGTGACCAGCAACTGTACCCAGTTACAGCGCTGGTTGGAATTTTATAGTTCCCAACTACTGAGTCATAACAGGGCTCCACTATACTGGAAGTTCTGTCTGGAGGCAAGGATGCTGGTTGGAAGGGGAAAGAAACATGCCTCTATTCAGACAGCTGGCAGATTGTATATATTTCCCTGAGATAGAATAGGTGACAGCACTGGCAGAGACTTGGGAAACTGAGAGAATGATGCTTAGTATGGACTTAGTAATTGGGAGTGGGGAAAACAAGGAGTTTACAAAATATATAGAATTTGGGACTTGATATAAAGATCCCATTTGGTGATATACAGGGAGATTCACAGGGTCTATGCCTTAACTCTAGTGGTTACAGCTCACCAATTGCTAATTCTAGGCACCTTCCCATTGACTGTCGGTAACAAATGTCATATCTGAAGGTGCTCACCTGTAGCCAATCTGATTGATGTGATCGGTCTCTAACAACATCTTCCAGAGGAGGCAGAGGAAGAGTGGGGGGGAGCCCTGCATGGAGAAGTGGGTGATGATATCGTTTTCATTGGTCATGGACTTCCACTTACGGTATTCCTCTTCCACGTTCTTCTTCAAGTTAAACCGACTTTCCTGAGGCACACTGTTCTGTTTGAAGAAGGCCTAAGAGAGATCAAGAGAGACAGATTTTAATTTCTTGCAAATTGGAGATCGAATGGGATCAGTTAAGAATGTAGAACTTTTAGGAACAAGAAAATATGTAAAAAATACATTCTGAAATAGGCAATTTTCACCCACAAAATAAACAGTCAACCCACTTTACAGAAGCGCTTTGAGATGTCTCAATGGCGTGATAAGGTACAAAATCAAATGCAAGGATTATTAAATTAAAACTTAAAAATGTTTTTAAAATAACGTCAAATACTTTCTAAATATTCTAGCGGTGCGAGAATACAATTTGATTTAAATATTTAGTGGAATTAAAATCTAATATTTTAGAAAAAATAACACCTTTTGCTCTTTAGTCCTTCATTTTTCCTTCTCCAAACATACAATGACATATTACATTTCTCACCCCTCCTAACAAACATCATTTGTTTGCCTATAAAGTTTACAGTTGCTAAATTTCACAGTAAAATCCTGTGAAGTGCTTTGAGGTGTCCTCCTTACGTGAAAAACTTCATGATAAACTCAAGGATTATTATAGGATTATTCTAAATTTAGCACAATAGTGAAAAAAATTCCCCTCTTTTCCTAACACAATGAAATACACGATTCCTAATTCTAGCACACTAGCTATTCTTCCCCACGCTTCTAAACATGATGCGATACACCATTCCCGACACTTTCAAAACCCAAATCTCATATTGGAATATACCCTGCAGGAAACTGACCCATTTGGAGGTGACAGCAAATTGGTCTACTAATGGTCTACTAATAATTAATAATCATTTCATTTGATATGGGCTTCATCAAACAATGTGAATTTTCACTTCACCGCTGCTTGTGTGCTGTGTGCAAATTGGGTGCCATTTTGCCTTAAAATAAGTATTTTGAGATATCCTCCCGACATGAATGACACTATATCAAATGTAATTTTATCGCGTTTCATATCATTTCAGATGATTTACTGTAGTTACTATGTATTTTGTAGGTGAAAAGAGTAGCTAATATATGCACAGAAATGTTCCATAAACAGCTATGAAGTGCAAACTGATTACTGAACAATCGTGGGGAAAAAAATGAGGTGAAAATCTGGGTCAATCATGGCCTTAGAACTGATAAGCACAACTGGACAGAAACTGGACAGGGTGAGTGTTCATGATCATGTGGAGTCCTGTAGCTCAGTGGTTAGAGCACTCGCTTTGTAAGCGAGAGACCTGAGATCAATTCCAGGCAGAGGGCGAAACCTTGGGCAAGTTTCCTTACTCCACACGCCTAATAATAATCCCTCCAAAAAAACAAAACAATAATAAATTGTTCATTTTCAATCTACGACTGTTTGTGGGACATTGCTGTACGCAATTGCCTGCCGCGTTCGCCCACAAATATACAGTCAATTCACTTTACAGTGTGTTCTGTGAAGCGCTTTGGGACGTCCTCCCGACGTGAAAAGCGCTATATCAAATGCAAGGATTATTATTATTATTATGTGAGGCACCACTTCAATTCCCTCTGGATCACAGCGAGTAAGCACAAAAAAACCTTCGATCTGCTCTTGAGAACTCAATTTTTAAGGCATTTACCTGCAATGGAGCTGGGAAACAACTCAGAGTGTGTGACGCCCAGTTGTGAGGAGTGAAGGCCATGATTGTCTGCAGAATGTCTTTACACCAGGTGCCTTGTATAGAATCTGAGCCTGTAAAGAAGTCTAAGACAAAAACCAAGATAAAAAGTTACTGAATGTGCAAGGATTGTTGTATTAGAGTGTAACTTCATTCCAGGAACAAAACAATGTAAACATACTTTTTGCTAAAAATGGCTAGTTTTAGTGATCAGTGTAAATAGATTCTAATATTGTGAATAACAATACTGATTGAATTATAGGATGTTAACCCCCACACGCACTTTCTTTTCAAGGCTCTAATTCATATTGGGATGTAGCTCTATGGACAGTGACTGCTATGTGAGCCTAGATAATGAAACCGCGGAGACATCTTTATCTCCTCCGATATTCACAGACATTTTCTAACATTCGGCTACTGGGTAGTGATAAAGAATCTCGCCTGATTTTTCCTTTCCCCAACCCAGAGACTTTACCAGCACCTCAACTGAGATCAACCAATTCAGCAAACGTCAAGTGGCTTTTCCAAGTGAGTCCGCTAAGTAACATTACATGTTTGATTACAAAATAATATTTTACGATCAATTGTAACGTATCAGTCCTCAGAGTTAATACTAACCAGTTACATGTGTAGCTCTGGCTAGAGTTAGAATAAGAGCTCTGTTGAGTTCCTCAGATTCTGCAGAAAGAACTGTTTTGGGGTCATTGAGAAATCGAGTAAACTGGGGCTGGACTTCTGAACTGCCCAGTGCAATGATCAATCGCAGAGCTGTGCTTTCAACACTAAAGACAAACACAATCAGCAATTAGAGATAAAGAGATGGACACAGATGTAGAAGCAGGCACAGAAAGCAAAAAGTGAGAGAGAGAGAGAGAGAGGAAGGCATAATGAGAAAGCGATTCAGGGAGACAGTGAGAGAGACGCAATAGCATTGGTTTATACAGTACTTCCATTTTGAGGTCTTTTCCAACTTGCCCCAACACAACTTGTATTTAGGTAGCAACAACAACAACAAAGTTACATTTATAAAGTGCCTTTCACGTCAGAAGGATGTCCCAAGGCACTGGACAGTCGGGGATTAAGCCCTGAGCATGGGGGGGCAGGTTTGGGGTGAGGGAGGGCAGGGTAAGAAGGCAGCTGAAGGCAATGTTGAAGGTACTTAGGTCTTGAGTCGTGCCTTGAAGGAGGCAAGGGAGAGAGCAAGGCGAAGGGATTGTGGGATGGAGTTCCAGAGGGTGGGGCAGAGAGACTGAAAGCAACTTTCACGTCTCAATATATTACAGTACATAAGTACATATACTTTAAAAAGTCAGGAGCAGTAATTTTACTGTAGTGGTAATTTCACATCAGCATGTGTTAAAACACCTATATTTGCATTGCATTCATGGTTGTGGTTTACAAAAACATGCATGAAGGTGCAACCTATACCATATCCTACTTACCCTACTATATTCAAATTCAAGTTTGAATTAGCAACAATGTGGGAATACAGTTATCTGCAAGCTTGTTTAGTTGCATCAAACTCCCAACGAAAGAGTGGATTTAGGAATGTGATACCGGATTAAAAAAAACAGTAATTTTCTTCTCCCAAAAAAGCAAACAATTTGATGCCAATTAGAATACATGATTATTAAGATACTGATACACCAATGTTATTGTGACTTATTTTCCAATTAAAGGACATTTTCATGTTTGCAAAGCTCAAAGTAGAGATTTGTTTTTGATCCATCAGAGAAATAGTTGTATACTTGCTTTGCAAGATTATGAATAAGAACTATAAAGAACTGTCCACAATATAAGGATATAGCGATAGAAAGACTGCAGCCTAGGTTTACAAGCATGATACCAGGCCTGCAGGTTACTGCTATCAGGGTAGACTGGATAGGTTAGTTTTTTTTTGCTTGAATAGAGATATTAAATGGGGGACCAAATAGAAGTGTTTAAAATTATAAAAGGGTTCATTAAGATTAACATAAATAGGCTATTTCCACTGGTGGGGGAGCGCGTAACCAGGGAAAACAAGAATAAGATAGGAACTAGGGAATCTAAAATGAGAACTTAGGAGGAACTAGTTCATGCAAAGGGCAGTGAGATTGTGGAACTCGCTACCTGAAGCGGTGATTTGCATCAGACCCGCTTGCTCCTGATTCAATTAAGTGGAAAAGATCTTTCTCTTTTTTACCCTATGAAAACCATTTAAAATTTGAAAACTTGAAAAGCACAAAGCTAATTTTCCAGGCAAAAGGGAACCAATTGCCTTCCCTCTGTGCTTTTCCCTCCTCTTCCCTGAGTATTAACCCCCTTAAATTAAAAAGAATAAACAGACCAGCGAAATATTAGTATTTAAAATTAAGCAATAAGCAATAATATGAAGGACTTAGTGCTGCAATAGCAATGTTATATTTCAGAAAGTTTGTTCTTACTTACCACAGGTGAAGCTGATTCTGATTAGTCTGTGGCACAGCAGCCAGTGAGTGAAGGTGGCTCAAGAGTTGAACTCTGTAGTGAGGCTGGATGTGGTGCATACGGTAGCTGAACATCTCCAGCAATGTGTGTAGTATCCCCCAAGCATGCGATTTGAATACATTTGGTAAAAGCTGGCCTAATGGTAAATAAGTTGAAAGTCAGACCATAGAGCAAGCTTTGCAAGCTGTCATATAACAATGCACTCGTTCCCCCAAAATCTACTGCCCTTGATATGAAGACAATTTGCCATACATGGCCTGTTCCTATGCTGTATAATATATGAAGGCTCAAGAAATCTATGTTTCTTGAATTCACACCCTGAGTAATATTTTCAAATGATCATTTTTTGTACAGGTGGTGGGGAAGATATATACATATCTAAATTTGTTTTGCTTTTCAAAGTGAGGAGCACAAATGTTGAGAAATGAAATATTATTTTGAACCCCAGAATCCACAGTATGTTTTTTATGTTGTTGATTACCAGCTATTGAGAATCTCCAAATTAATATCTTTCAGACACTTAGAGACAGTCAGACAGACCAGATGGTATCTTTCCGCTGCCATAGTCCATAGAAATGTCATAACGATGTTTAGATATTACCATTTCTATTAATCAAATTATCAGGGAAGAGTTTCCACTTCAACTAATTAAATAAACCCATAATAAGTCTAGCAAGTCACCCTACAGACTCGGAGCATTCATTAGTTCTACTCCATTCAAAATAATGCATCCACTTTGTGACTCAGAAACATGCGTTATTAATCCGCCAAAAATAAAATAATAGGCTCAAACTAAAATAAAAATAAGATCAGTGTCCTGTGCATATTATGCTGAGATACCCTATAAAATGTTTTACTTACTGATAAAACCCTTAATTCCCAGAGATTCAATTTCCATATAAACGAGAAGACGACTGTATGTCTCCACCAGAGCTGGAGCCAAGGCTAGGCTTGATTTAGCATGGGCCAGTTTGATCACTCTGGTGGCTATGCTATGAATGAGGCTGTAACACAGAAAATATTTACTCAATAGTATTATCCACAAGTAATGCAACACTACTGAAAATAGTAATTATCGTAATAGTGCGTCTACAAACAATTTTTCAATTTTAAGAATTGAAATGATTTTTTAAAGGTTCAGTCCATTGCCATAGTCCATCAGAAAGATACCAATTGTAAACTCAGGCACTGGATTGCTCAGAGATACTAACAAATTATTGCAAAATTACTAACTCAAAATAGAGTAGTTTTAAAACCTAAACCAATGCCTTACAAATGAAGAGAGACCCTCATTAATGTGTTCAGGTGCTTTGGAAAATGACACTCGCACAGTAAACTTAGCATGAAAATATGATGTCCTGAAAGTTACCAATACTACTACAACTATAATATGTGTTTGATTATGCACGCCATAGTTTTCAAGTGCCAATAAACTTTCAGGCTAAATATATTTGTAGCAGATGCAAAACCAAGCTTTTTGGAGTTCTTCCCTTCATTATAAAATCAAAAAAATAGTGTTATGTTCGAAACCATCTACAACAATGATACTGTGAACCTTCAGAAATACATTAAGCTGTCAAGTTCCAGCTAAGCAAAACAAAATTCCACAGTGGCTTTACCTCATCTTGGCGTGAACTGTCAGTGAGTCTAATAGATTCATTGGAAGTGGAGTGACAGATCCTGAAGCCATGCAGTTTGTTCCAGGAAGAGCTATCCTCATATTTCCATTGCCATAAATTGTCTCAACCAGCACTCCCATAGGCAATGTGAAGCACTCGGAATTTGTGGAATATGCATTGCACAGCAATGCGATCTTGTAATCATTCATCTGTAGACTTTTATTTCTCAAGCTTTGCTGCAAGAATCTGCATTGAAAATAAATCAGAAAGCACAGTATTAATCATGAATCCTAAATATGAAGTTTGGATTACAAAAATCAGATAATGCTTTTCATAAGAAATCTAACAGTATTTGGTTACTGAGGAGAAAACTGCTCCTTTCTTTAGATTTTTCTCTTCCTGACATTACATTCAGCTGCTTTGGTCTTCCCGCACTATGCATCATTCCCATCTGAAGTGAGATAGGCTGTTCATAGGTTTCATTTAATGGTACTCTAAAACTGACTGACATGTTTTTTTCTTAGTCTGTCTTGGGATGCAAGTGATACTGTTAGGGGCAGTGTTCATTACCCATTCATTGTCATTCTGTTACTGAGCAAGAATCCCTTAGGGTGCACTCACTATGGATTATCCTTCCCTTCAGTGGAAGCAGCATCAACTTGCTCTTCAGCATCTATTTTTTGCAATTTTCACTTTTGGATCACATCTTCCAAATTGTGGTATAAATATTTGTATTATAAATAGATTATAATTTTGCTTCTACTCATATATGGAAAAATGTATGCATGTACATAAAAAATAAAGGCCTCATTGTTTATCTGTATTTTCTCACAAGACGATAAGAGTTATTTGGTTTGTATGCCCCATGACCCATTTGATCTAACCCTTCAAGAATACCCACCCTATCATCTTCCAATGATAATAACAAACAATTGCGCTCTGTGTAAACAGAATCTTGAACAGAATCTTAAATGTATTAAACTAAATAAATAATAAGCAGAGTTTTTGATGAGACAAATAAATCAAGGGCATTATATTCAGCCTCTTGGCAGTGCGTTAAACGTTGCACACTAACAGCTTACTCATGGTGGAGCTTGAGAGAGTGAGGGATGGGTATCTGCAGTTTAGAGTTATCATTTTGCGCCTTCCTGTTGAGATGTATCCATATACAGGTCATGGCAAACGCATGTGTAGACTGTGGCTTGCTAATGTCAGGTACAGGAATGCACTGCAAACAAGAAAAAAATGAATCAGAATCACTGGATACGTGCTATATCAGAAACTTGAGCTGGAATTATTTAATATGCGAATCTTACCTCTTTCTCTGGGTAGAGCAGGTCAAATAGTTTCATCACTGGGAGAAAGTCAGCCAGAGCATTCTTTTGGATACTGCCAGAGATAAACTGTAATAGAACCCACATCAGGTGGTCTCTCCCTTTTATAAGGCCTCGGCCTGCGAGCTACAAAGATAAGGACAATATTACAAATATATTAATGTAGCCAGGATTTCAGGGCAATGAATTCTTTGTGGAAGGAAGGAAATTTCAATATTAAAAAATGCATTTTAGTTTATTTTCAAGAATGTTGTGAATCAAGAAATGTCATATTGTTCTGCACATTTCTTGAATTTTTGTTGATATTACACACCGTTCACAGTGCAGTAAGAACAGTGGACATTCTTACAATGAATATATTGGGAGGAAGGACGAGGGAGGAAAAAAGCAGAGACCTGATCACATTTAGTTGCTTTTGTAAATTAGATCCTCAATCCATAGCATAACCATGGCATAGCATAACTAAGGCATAGCATAACTGATTAGAGTAAACTTCCAGGTATCCAGATTTAAACCAATCCCAAAACTGAACGTTTAAAGAAAATTTCTATGGGCCCAAAATGTCCACTCCCCACAGCCCAACTCTCCTAGCGTGCACCAGTCACACTGCTATCACAATGTCCACACGTAGGCCTGCTTTAGTGAGTGACTTGTTTTGGTGTTTGTGTTACCCCTCTTGTTTGTTTAGTAAGGATGGAATCCCGCAAGCAGAAGACAGCTAAGTTAACATAAAATACATTCGCCCAAATACAAAAAAAGGTAGTGCCAAAATATGCCGGTAATTGCATTACTGATAGTAATTACTTAGGCAAAATTCTGGATCTCCCCCCACCCTCCCATTAGTTCAGCTAGACCAGATTTTAGCATACAGCCATCTGGGGTCCAGATGGCTCACGATGCAGGGGCTAAGAGAACATTTTATTCCTTGTAGAGAAGGTCAGGGTGGTCTGGCTTCAGTTTGTCTTGACAAACAGTTACATTGTGAACATATTTTAACAGTTATTTGCTTTCGGAAAACAAGGTGGGTTCAGTATACCTGACTAGACAAACCAAACTCATTATAATTTCCAGAAAGTACAACTAATTTAACAGCAAAAACAGACTTGCAGGATTCAAAAGGTTAACTGCTCTGTTCAAAAATAAATATCAATGATTTATTCATGATCTAAAAGTCCTATATCCTGAAAGTTAAATCAGATACTCTAAAATCATCTACATGTAGGTTGTCTCAAAGCTCTTTATGGGAAAACTGTGGAACAAGGAACAATGCTGTAGGGGAGGAGGGCAGGGGGTAGATGGAAAATGACCAATAGCACAATTGAAGAAACTTAGGTAAAAAAAAGCCCTACAATCTAGATTGTAACAAATTCTTTTCAAAAAAAATATTTTTGCAAATTGCAGAGGCATCCATAAAATACAGTAACAAAGACAAAGAAACCATTTGTATCAAAATATTTTAATTTTCAAAATACTGTAATATTTTAAGGCACTGCAAGTAAACTGATTAGAAGAACAAGCAGAATTCAAGGAATGAGTTGCTAGATTTATTCACGATATTTTGACATTGAAATGAAAAAACAGAACCCCAAACCACTGTAATAAATAAAAAGGTTTTTTTTGTCACCAGGTGTCTGACACATTAGGAAACCATCATCATGTACCAGTTTCATGCATCCCACCTACACATGAAAATGCCAGTGTATTGGAATAGAATGCGCACTCTCTCCCTGGAGGGACGCATCCTTCTTACCTAATTCCGGAAAGTATTAGGCGCAGGTTGGCAAGAGCCAAGGCTTGGGGACTTCAGAGTGTGCATTGGGGTACTGCTGGAGTCTAATCAGCTAAAACCACATAGCTTGCCATTGATATTGCTGCCTGGCTAGCTTTCCTGCTGCTTATCTAGCTAGGACCACCCTACCTGTCAGGGCTTTGGCTTGCAGGGTTAACCAGAGCTGAGTGGGATGATTCCCTGCCCCCAATGACTGGTCTGCCCTTCCAGATCCTGCTGATGAGCCAGGCTGGCCGTGCTGTCATCAGCAGTGCCCTGGAATACTACAAAGACGCCCTACTCAGGAGCTTAGGCTACCAAGTCCACCAAAGAGGGCTGGCTCGGTTCTGACATTACGTTGCAAAGTATGCCACCTTGGAGTCAGTTCAGCTCCAAGGAGACCCGCTTACCTAAATCCCAGAGAGTATTAGGCGAAGGTTGGCAAGAGTTGAGTCTTGGGGACCCCAGAATGTGCATTGGGGGTACTGCTGAAGTCTAACCAGCTAAAACAGCATTGCTTGCCATTGAGAGCACTGTCTGGCAAGCTTTCCCCCTGTGTGCCAGCTATACTGTTGGGCTCTGTCTTACAGGGTTAACGGACCCTAGCAGGAAGAATCCCTGCCTCCAGTGACTGGTTTGCCTCTCCAAGTCCTTCCGATAAGCCAAGCTGACTGGGGTGTCACCAGCAATGTCCTGGAGTATAAATCTAATACATCAAAGTGTAGAGTACAAGTCAAATAAATAAAAATGAAGGGAAAAAAGTCTACCTTAATCCCAATAATTTTCTCATTCAATGACTACACATGCCACGTAGTCATTGAAATACGGGTTGATAATAATAGTTACTAAATGACTGCAAAGGAAACATCAAACACCTCTCCTGGGTTAGAGTAACAACTACCATTTATATAGCATAAGATTAAATATCTCAAAGCAGTGTCATTGGCTGCAATGCAGTAATTGACCACAAGGTATCACTGTAGGATACACTCTATTTTGAGGTATTTTTCAGCACTGATACCATTTACACTGCAGTTTTCGCATTCAATTGCTTTTACAACCCCCAAATCCATGTTCAGTATGAGGATAAATGAGAATATGAGTCGCATACAACAACAACTTGCATTTATATAGCTCCTTTCACGCGAGGTAGCGTTCCCAAGAGTTTGACAGTGGTGGAGTCTGACCATGAGCTAGGGGGAGACGGAGGGGGAGATCACCATAAGCATGATCAAAAAGGAAGATCTTTAAGGTAGAGGTGTGAAAGTGGGGAGGGAGGGAATTGCAGAGCTTCGGAACGTAGTGACTGATAGCACGGCTATCGATGATGGAGCGGAGGGGACAAGGGTAGTTACTGTAAGTAATATAAATCTCAGTTTTGTAGCCCGTGTAGGCATCTTTTAAAGAAATGCCATGGGGAGTACTGATAGATTTTGGTCATTCTTTATTTCCTTCCTTTTGATTTTTTAAAAACATTTTATTTTATAAATGTTATTCTCTTCGTTCTCCTCATTGGGAATTCATGTAGCAGTATTCACATTGGTGAATGAATGACTGATTTTCTCCACTGATGCTGCTTGGAATTTAGCTGCCAGGAGGTGCACAAGAGTGTATTGTTTTTCATCTATTCCTGTGAGGAAATGCCAGGCCTAATTTGCTGCTTAGACACACAATCACCATCATTTACAGATCGGCAGGAGGTTAAACGTTCATAGACTACAGTACTTATAATCTGCCTAACTGGCGTGTTCAACTTCCATTTCTCCAACTTCCATCTTCAGGTCAGGATATAGGGTATAGTGACCTTGGATTTTGTAAGTGAATGCGGCAGCTAATTTGGGTACAACAATGTCCCACAAACAGCCATGAAGTCAGTGACCAATTTCATCCGAGAGATTGTTGAACATTAAGGGACAATTTTTCTTTTAATTCCAAGGGATTTTTAACATCTACCTGAAGAAGCAGACTGGGCTTCAGTTTGGAGTCTCATCTGACAATGAAGCACATCTCCAGCAGTGCAATGGAGCGTGCCTAGCATGTGAGCTCAAAACTCCTGATGTACAGCTTGAATTTACAACCTGATATAGAGGCAAGAGTGCAACCAACTGAAGCAAGATGAAACCTATCAATGACAGATCACTTTGTATGACTCCTATAGTTACCAATTAAACTAGAATTTGTTTTATTTGCCCTAAAATCAACCTGAAAAGAGGCAGCCATGAGTCTCATTCATTGGCTAAGACCCTGATTTATCTCTCTTCCCCACCCCCATTTATAAATCATTTCTACTCAGAGGCAAAGTGATAGTTGCTATCTGATGATGTTCCTATCATGCAGTACCGGATTAGCCAACAAACCTGAGGCTCACCTGTTTGTTTCATGTCAGTGCCTGCTTTCTCAAAGCTCTCCACTTTTACACTCTGCCTTAAGACACATCTTTATTATCTTTTTATTACCTTAAGTCCCATCATTTATCATCATTTTATTATCGTTTCAAGTCCATTTTTGCCAACCTTCTAATCCCCGCTGCCTTCAGCTGTGTAAAACACTTTGAGACATTCTCCTGTTGTGAAAGGCGCTATATAAATGTAAATCGCAATTTTAAATTGTAATTGTGTAACTATAGCGAACTGAGCTACAAAGAATATTGCCACATTTTCACGAGGACAGCCACACAGTAAACGCAAAGTTTGTTAGGAACAGCTATTCTTCCCTTCCCACAAGTTCCTGGTTACCATGTGAAGGACCTGGAAGTATTTGATGTGAGAGCATGATTTTAAATGATGCTTATCTTATAATATTGTTGCAAATTCTGAAGTACACTGGAAACTATTTGGATTAGCTGGACCATGGCATGTTTGAATTCTTCATGCACACTCAACTCCTTCAGCTGGCAATTACACTGCAATTCCAGGCAGAGGGCGAAACCTTGGGCAAGTTTCCTTACTCCACACAGAGCCTAATAATAATCCCTCCAAAAAAAAAATAATAATAAATTGGTCATTTTCAATCCACGACTGTTTGTGGGACATTGCTGTGCGCAATTGGCTGCCGCGTTCGCCCACAAGTATAGTCAATTCACTTCACAGCATATTCTGTGAAGCGCTTTGGGACGTCTAGAAGACGTGAAAAGCGCTATATCAAATGCAAGGTTTATTATTATTATTATAACTGAATCTCCAATTTAATCTCTTCATTTAACCAGAAGTCTGAAAAAGATCTGTGAAAAATTGGCTCCCACATTTTAGTGAATATTGCAAAATGCTGAGCCATTTTACATTTCAAGGCTTAAATCTTAAGATTAAGAACATAATGATTTTTGAGCTTTTGAAGCTAAAATTCTAACTTGGGAAACTGAGTAGTTGAAATCAAAAAATTGCATTTTAAAGCAAACATATTTTTTTCACATTGACACCTCTCCACGTCAACAAATAACACACATAATCATAGAATAGTTATAGCACATGAGGCCATTGAGTTTATCAGCTCTGTGTTTGACTTGCTCCCCATGCTCCCCAACAGAAATTGGAATCCTGGAAAGATGAGATCAAATGGATCTTCTTCATCTGTACTTCTCAGTGATCTCATCTCATCTGATCTCATCTCTTCCTCCCTCCTACACAACATATGAGAAACTTTCACCAGAACTAATTTTCTAAAAAGGCTGAACAGAATCTCCAATGGTTTGAAAAAAGTAGAAAACACCCAGGTTTGAATGAATGTGTGAAGACGTGCACATGTGGCAGATGCGTGAAGAACTGTTCTTAGCTTCAGGAGCTTTTGAATTAATCTTCAATAAAGATTTTGGACAAAGCTAGGACAGTACAAAATAATAATAATGCTTGCCATTTGATATTTTTGATAAGAGTGAGGTTACATGGAAAATCGGTGTCCTCGGGTTACCGACCCCCCGCCAGGTAGTTTCTCCTTGTTCATCCTATTGAATCCCCTCATAATTTTGAAAATTTCTACTAAGTCTCCTCTTAAGCTTCTCTGCTCCAAGGAGAATAATCCCAGCTTCTCTAGCCTCTCCTGATAACTGAAGTCCCTCATTCCTGGTACATTTCCTGGTAAATTTCCTTTGACCCTCTCTAATAATAATAATAATAATAATAATAATAATAATCCTTGCATTTGATATAGCGCTTTTCACGTCGGGAGGACGTCCCAAAGTGCTTCACAGAACACACTGTAAAGTGAATTGACTGTATATTTGTGGGCGAACGCGGCAGCCAATTGCGCACAGCAATGTCCCACAAACAGTCGTAGATTGAAAATGACCAATTTATTATTGTTTTTGGTTTTGGAGGGATTATTATTAGGCTCTGTGTGGAGTAAGGAAACTTGCCCAAGGTTTCGCCCTCTGCCTGGAATTGAACTCAGGTCTCTCGCTTGCAAAGCGAGTGCTCTAACCACTGAGCTACAGGACTCCATCTATAATTGCTGCATATTACATTATTATAAACTACTGCATATTACATTAGTACATCACTTCTGCCCACCCCCAGCGAACTGATTTTTAAAACCCAACAAGAAATCAAGAAAAGTCTAAAGTTACCTGAGTGAAAGTGTAATGGAATAGTCATTTTTTTCCCTCCCAAAAAACAATGGTTTTGTCATTGGCAAATTACCCGTCTTGTTCTGTGTTCTCATCCTTTAAGCAACCTGGCCAATCCTCAATTACTCAGTACAGTACAAGCAGCAATCATTTATTGCATAATTTGCGTGCTAGCACAAATAAAGTGTGGTGCCCAGAACTGAACAGAGTACTGTAGCTGAGGCCTAACCAGTGTTTATAAAGGTTCATCATAACTTCCTGTCTTTTGTATTCTATGCCCCTATTTGTAAAGCCTAGTATCCCGTATGCTTTTTTAACAGCTTTATCTACTTGTCCTGCCACCTTCAAAGATTTACTGATATGAACCCCCAGGTTCTATCAGCTTATATTGCCTCTGCTCATTCTTCCTCCCAAAATGCATTGCATTTCTCCACATGAAACTTCATCTGCCACGTGTCTGCCCATTTTACCAGTTTGACTATGTCCGTTTGCAGTCTGCTGGTATCCTCCTCACTGTTTACTACTTTTCTTATCTTAGTATCATTTGCATACTTGGAAATTGTACTCCCTATCCCCAAGTCCAGGTTATTTATATAGATCAAAAACCGCAGTAGTCCCATACTGACCCCTGGAGAACACCATTGCACAGTCAGAAAAACAACAGTTCACCACTACTCTCCACTTTCTGTCTCCCAGCCAGTTCTGTATCTATGCTGCCACTGTCCCTTTAACACCGTTGGTTTCTATTTCTCTTACAAGTCTCTTGTGTGGCACTTTATCAAACGCCTTTTGGTAAATCCATTTAAACTACATCAACTGCACTACCTTCATCCACCCTCTCAGTTACTTCATCAAAAAACTTTCTCAGGTTTGTTAGACATGATTTTCCTTTAACAAATCCATGTTGGCTGCCCTTTATTAACCCATATTTTTCTAAGTGAAAATTTATTTTGTCCCGGATTATAATAATAATCCTTGAATTTGATATAGCGCTTTTCACGTTTTCATGACGTCTCAAAGCGCTTCACAGAATATACTGTATATTTGTGGGCAAAGCGTGGCAGCCAATTGCGCTCAGCAATTGCGTTCAATTGTGTCCCACAAGCAGTCATGCATTGAGTAATCAAATTATTTTTTATTTATTTTCTTAAGGGATTATTATCAGGGGTGTGGAGTAAAGAAACTTGCCCAAGGTTTCGCCCTGTCAGGAATCAAACCCAGGTCTCTCGCTTGCGAGGCGAGTGCTGTAAACACTGAGCTACAGGACTTCACAAATTATAGTCTCTAGAAGTTTCCCCACTGTTCGACGTTATAGGCTGACTGGCCTGTAGTTCCTGGGTTTATCCTTCTGCCCCTTTTTGTACAGGGGATTAACATTTGCAACCCTCCAGTCCTCTGGCACCACCTCAGTGTCCAAAGAGAATTAAAGATTATGGCCAGAGCATCCTCTATTTCAACTCTTACTTCCCTCCGTAACCTAGCATGTATCCCGTCTGGACGGGGTGACTTATCTACCTTGAGCACCGACAAGCTTTTTAGTATCTCCTCTTGGTTTATTCTTATCTTATCCAATTTGTACAATCTTGAATATCTCAAACATACCTTTTGATGAAGTGATAACACCATGTGTGGAAAGCTGGCAAACTGAAACAACACAAAGAAAATAAGCTGGCTCGAGAGGTGCTGCCACAGCAACTGACTGGTGCCTCCGTCATCAAACTTCTCTTCAGTCTCTGAGCGTTCCATCGCATAAACCACTAAATCCACGAGCTGGTCTTCTAACACAGGGCATCGCTGTTTGTGCTGTAAAGCAGACACTCATTATGGTAATTTGAATGGTAAACACACATTAATTAATGCAAAAGAGACTTGACAAAGCATGAAATGCTAACCTAAACACACTGCAATGGGACGATTTCAGAAAGCACCTAATTTGCATGTAGCGTAAAGAAAAGTCAAGCACTGCAATGATATCCCTTTCCTTGCCCAATCGACCCATCCAGAAACAAGAGAATTTAAAAAAAAACTCAACTTTGGTCAACAAGCAACACAATCGGAAAGGTTCCAATGATCAAATTTAATTGGATTTTCTTACTATCTAGTATTTTCATGATTACTGTCACAGACCTAAATTCTATTACTATCTACATATAAAATTAGCATGCTTTCTTTCGATTTATAATCGTGAAATTTAAAAAATATTAAAAGCTACAAAGAATAAACAGATCGTACTTTTTTTGAAAGCATGCTTTAAAAACCCTAAAGTAAGGTACAGCTACGTTGAACACATCTGTTGACACTACTTTACATATGCAATGGGACTACATTTCGCAGGTCAACAACAGAACGTATGCTAAACAACTTCTCCATGACAACTGCAAAACTCTCAAGTGCAAGAATTGCGACAATTACACATTCTGTAGCAGACAGCGACAGACACCACTACATTCTCTACGTGTACCAGCATGCAGGTCTACTTTATGTCTCTAAATGGCATCAGTTGCTACCAAGCAGTCAGCATCTCGTTAGTCACAATACAACAGTAAGATTGTAAACATACCTGAGCAATGTTCAAGGTCTAGAGCATTGTAGGATGGGCAGGACAAGACAGGACAGAACAAAAATAAAGGAAGAAAAAAAGAAAGACATAACAGTGACTATGAGGCCAGCCTCACGAGAGCCCCAGAAAGGGCAAGCCCCACAAACAAACCAATGTACACTTTCTCAGTTTTGAGGCTGGCCTAATAGCTAAAGCAATGTAAATAAAACTCAAATTATGTTTTTTCTTTATATTAAGCCTAGATTTTTTTTCCATAAGATACTGAATTTACAGTATTTTACTACTCCCATCCACAAGGCAATACAAAAAGGTCATAAAACTTTGCCTATTTCAAGTAGCTCGAGTAAAATCCATTAAATGACAAACTCACTTAGAATCTGGCTATTCTTGCAGAACCCATTTGCTTATTTGGCCATAGCAACAGAAAAGAGAAAAAGAATAGTGCAGACTATATTTAGAAATTTGGTGCTTTGTACAATATAGTGAGATACAGTACCTGTTTGTTCAAACCCAGCATGTTGCAGACCATATCCCTGGAGTAAGGCTGCTCTAAAACATATCTCAATAGTGCAGTCTGTGGGTCAAAAAGATCCTAAGAGGAAATAAAAGATATGCACTTGACATTTTCATTATCCTTTGTAGTAGTGAAGGAGGACTTCAACAGCAATTTAGCAACTAATAACTGCTATTTTCCCCCTTCCCCACCACAGGCACATTAACAAAATAAGCACTAACAGATTGGTGCAGGACTTAGCATGTAAAATATTTGACTCTCAATATAATCTAAAACCAATTGGTATGAAGTAAACAGAGTTTACTTTATATCAATTAATTTCTTCTTAGAGAGCTTAATTTCCTCTAAGATTACCGTTGATAAAAAAAATACCACTTTCAATCGGTGTAAAGTATCCAAGCTTTGGTTTCTTTCATTCCCTTTAAGATCACCTTTAAAATAACCCCCCAAGTTTTTCCCTTGGTAATTCTGCTGCCGTGACTGAGGCGATCATTTTGCTCTTTCCATCGCTTAATGATTGTTAATGTCTTATTTCAGACCCAAGTTATACATCAGTTAAAGAATAATTCAATAAAATGACAAGTAAACTGAGTTCAGACTGCACAGGTAATGCAACTGTCAATTTTTAATTTGGAAAATAGATGTGGAATTCCACTAAGTTATATGATGCACTGCCAAAGAGTACTTTTCAGTAAGTTTAATTGGGATAAATAACATAAAATAGAGCATAACATTTAGTATGTTTCTTCACTAAAATTTCAACTATAATTGACTCATGTTTAGAGCATCTAAGTATTGGGCATAAGCTGTAATGGAGAAGAG
This sequence comes from Callorhinchus milii, assembly GCF_018977255.1. Taxonomy (NCBI): domain Eukaryota; kingdom Metazoa; phylum Chordata; class Chondrichthyes; order Chimaeriformes; family Callorhinchidae; genus Callorhinchus; species Callorhinchus milii. The sequence continues at coordinate 29,804,601 of NW_024704744.1, read as the reverse complement.
TCAGAATTGGGTGCGCAAATAATTATGCATGTTATACAATGAAGAACCCAAGCATTTGTACATTTCTAAGTTGAATATAAAAATATTGTCCTGACAATTAGCTTTTGCAGAGTTGGACATACAGCTGGCTCCTAAAATATGTATTACTTTACTGGATAATTCAAAGGGTCTAGGATGGACATTCAATGGCGTGAACATTGAACCAATGTCATCTTGGAACAGGTTCCATGAATCTACTATTTTACCAATATCTGAATATTTGTTATTTGTCACTGTATGTTACGTCATAAAAATGATGGGATGCTATAGTCGTACAATAGAAAATGCACCAAATAATCCGAAATGTATGATGATCGCAAGATTTATTTTACCAAAATAATTCTGTAGAATGGCTGCTAAGAAGGGAATAACAACAGTCACAATGTTAAAATTCCAAAGAATTTTCTTCTGAATGCTGCACATCACAAAAGCAAAGCTCAGGTGTCTTCAGTCAAAATTAATGTTTGTACGAACTTGTTTAAAAGTTAAAAATCTTGATGATTTACCAGTTTCAGAGCTCCACATGTTTGGTATGCTTTGTGCTTTGAGGTATCAATAAATGCATATCAAAAGTCTTTGTGGCATTACGTATACCCATGATACTAGGTCAGGTAGACTGATAAGTGCACATTTGGAGGTTCCCTTTTGAAGGGAACTGAGTTACCAAAATACTATACATTAATTGGTTCATTATAAATATTTATTTATCAAATAAGTGGGCCTCATCTTGACCACCTCTCAAACACAAGTTAGAACAGCATTCCCAATGCATCATCAAACTCCATTAAAGGTGGCATAAATGCAAAAGTATGGATTGTAAAGCCTAGAAGTTCAGAAACATATTGGAATTCAGCACTGAGGAGTGGTGGAAAGAGAGCGATCCAAAGCAAGGTAATGTGATACAATGCTCCAAGTGAAATTACATCAGCAAATGCCTTTGGTACCACTTTAAGGAAAATCCATCCTCTTTGACACTTTAGAATACAAATAAAATACACGGAGAGATTAGAAAATTTAAAAAAGAATCAATTTGTGGTTTAATTGTCAGAAATCAAATTTCTGTGTTGTGTGAACTGTGATGAGATGTGAGTACCATTAAACTATCATCATTCAAAACAACCAGAGATACAGAATGTCTAATCATGTTTCGTTCACATTCAGGTTTACATACTTTGAAAATATAGGATCAAAAATGGGAATGAAAGATTTGCATTGACATAATAAAATGGAGCAAGCTTGAAAGGCCAAAAGGCCCGCTTCTCATCCTAACTGATGCCTTAATAGATGTATTGGTGGTTTCTCTTGCTTATTGCTTTCATGACATAGCCATTAAAAACAGCATAACTAATGAGCTAATATATGCTCAGAAAAACTCAACTAATTCAACAACAACAAAATCACATTTATATAGTGCCCTTCATGTCGGATGTCCCAAGGCGCTGGTCAGTCAGGGGTCAGGCCCCGAGCATGGGGGAGGGGTGGTGTAGGGGTGAGGGAAGGCAGGGAGGTGGGAGGGAGACCTGAGGCGCGATCAAAGAGGAGAGTGTTGAGACCGGCCTTGAAGGAGGCAAGGGAGGAAGCGAGGCGAAGTGACTGTGGGATGCAGTTCCAGAGTGTGGGGACGGAGTGGCTGAAAGCCCGGCCACCGATGGTAGGGCAGGTCGGGCGGGAGACATGGAGCAGGCTAGAGTCCGCTGAATGGAAGGAGCAGATAGGTTGGAGGGACTCAGCAGGTCAGAGAGGTAGGAGGGGGCAAGGCCATGGATGGCCTTGAAAGTGAGGATGAGGATCTTGAATTCAATCATCTGAGGGATGAGGAGCCAGTGGAGTCGGGCGAGGGTGGGAGTGATGGGGTCACAGAGCCTGGTGTATGAGAGTACACGAGCTGCAGAGTTTTGGATGATCTGCAGCTTGTGAAGGGAAGAGTTGGGAAGGTCAATGAGGAGGGAGTTTCCATAATTGAGCCTTGATGTGACAAATGCGTGGGTGAGGGTTTCGGCAGCCTGAGGGGTGAGGCAGTGGCAGAGTCTGGCAATGTTGCGGAGGTGGTGGTAGGCAGTGCCGGTCATGGCGCGGGTGTGGGGGAGAAAGGACAGTTCAGGGTCAAACAATACATCCAGATTCCTGACTGGCTTAGTGAGGTTGAGTGTGCAGCTGTGGCTTCAATATAAATAAGACCTAAATTCAATATAAATAAGACCTTACACATAAATATGTGTGGAAGAAGATTGTTAAAGTTGTTGTTTCTTTTGAGAGATTTGTTGATAAGTTAAAATATAATATTAATCCAATATCAAATGATGTGGAACTCCTGTAAGCAAACCATATTAAGCAATGTTTAAAATGGTTATGCCCATTTGTTTAGCTTTATTTTAAACTGTTTATGTGCATCAAACAAAAATGATCCAATTTATATGAGTTTAACAAGAGGAAATCTGTTTCAAAATTCAGTTTTTCAGGTCTACGATTACAAAGAGACATCAATTAAAATAGCTTTTGAAATTAACTAAAAATGTGTAAAATTATTTTATAAAATTGAGTTTCAGCGAAACAGTTCTGACTGGAGCTATGTGATCTAATTTCCCTGCTGTCTCCAACAAAAATAAAATCAACTGAAGCGACTCCTAGTCTAGTATTTATGGAAATTAAATGTGATTAATCCGGAATGAAGTCCACAAAAATATACCTTGTCATAAGGCAACAGTCCCCGTAAAGGAAAACGAAGTGTTGTTGGATCCAATTTCCATGAATTACAGATTGCACCCGAATTATTCACCACTGGCAAAAGACTGCAACGTCCTAGGCATTCAGTGAGGTAGGATAAAAAAGCAATTAATACAAACCACTCCAAGTTTTGCCCATTAATTTTCATGCTCTCCAGAAACATACAAATTATTTCTTAATTTGAACTAAATTCCAACTCATAAATCATGCACATCAAAAATAATACTGCCGATATAGATAAGTAGTACAGGTTTCATTTAATACTTTATGGATAATAATAATAATTCTTGCATTTGATATGGTGCCTTATCACGTCTCCTGCACCAGCCTGTCACCCCCTCATCCTCACTCGGCTCCACTGGTTCCCTATGCCCTGGCAGATTGAGTTCCAGATCCTCGTTCTCACATTCAAATCCATCCAAGGTTCTGCCACACCCTAATAATAATAATCCTCTCATTTGATATAGCGCTCATCACACTATTTAGTCGTCTACAGAATATACTGTAAAGTGAACCAACTGTAGATTTTGTGAGCGAAATGTGGCAGCCAGTTGTGCGCAGCAGTGCGGTCCCACAAAAAAATACATGGAATTGATTTGATTTGAATTAAAAAGGAAATGCGCCCAATTTAAGATATTCCCAAGAAGCACCCAAATACCCAAATGGTGGTTGTCAATCATTTATGGATAGTACCCTTCAGTTATAGTTAAGATATCACCTGAAAGCATTATTATTGTTTTTCAAGCATATATTACTGTGTATTCTAGGGCTGAACTTACATTGTACATTTTGCAATCAAAGAACAATATAAATTGAAATGGAACACGATTTGGATGACAATTTTGCTTGGGTCCCACTTTCAATACAAGCTTGAGAAGTGTTTTGGTCATCAACTTACTTTGCCCCATTGCAGTATAAATCAATACTATTTTTCATCTCCGCTCCCAAAACATTCAAAGAACAATTGGTGTTCGGGCTTTCAATATATGTGCCCCTAATGTCTGGAGCTCCATTCCGGAGTCCTTTCATTTCACTCCTTCCCTTGCCTCATTTAAGGTCTGTCTCAATACATTCTTGTGACCAGTCATCTCCCACCCCTAAACCACTTGGCCCCCGAATACAATCTTCAGCTAAGGTGGAAACCCTTGATTGTCCGGTGCCTTGAGACATCCTCCCGATATGAAAGCCGCTATATAAATACAATTTGTTATTTTTGCAGAAGCTTTCCAACAGCAATGGATTTTGGACTGAATCAGATGGGGATAAAAAACAGCCCAATAAAAGGACTTGATTTGCAGTCTCACTCAATCAGCCTAGCTATTTTCACTTTTCCACTGAAATAGTTAATATACATGATATACTTTTATTTCCAAGGCCTTTTTTATTGTTAAAGAATGGGGAGCAACCATCAGATTAAGAGGATTTCAGAGAGATCATATAGATAATGCAAACTGAACGAAACATAATTGTGCTATTACCAGTAAAATTCCTTTCACTATATATTGAAATGATTTAATAGCATTTTAACTCCAGGGCTATTTTTCATTTAAAATCTGTTGGAAGAAAATATTGAAACTATATGTTTATTATTAGTAGTATAAGTGTAATATAATTTTCAAACTACACTGATTGTCATATGGTTTCCAGCTTCACTGGATTGAACTAAAGTTTTGCTCACACACTTTACAGTAAATTCAGTGAAGCACTTTGAGGCGTAATGATCACGTGATAAGGTGCTATATAAAATACAAGGATTATTATTATATTATTATAAACAATAATAAAGTATTCTGGAAAAAATATACACTGAAGTGCATCATTGTGCATTCCATAAATATAAATTTACAATTCTATATGCCATTTCATCTATGCATAACATTTTAAAGCTAAACATTTGGTGTAAGATATTGGGAATAATATTAAATTATTGGAAAAGATGCACCATAAAGATGCACAGACATCAAAGTGAAGGTGCCACACCATCTGATTACATCCACCAAATCATCTAAAAACTAATGAACTTGATTTTAGTAACTCAGCAAGACCCTTTCTACAATTCCATTGGGATTACAACTCATACCATAAGTGACAAGAAACAAATATTGGTTCCAGTCAGAACCGCTCCTACTCAAAATTTAGCTTCTTCTCTTTGGTTCAAAGAGATAATTTAAACTCTTACCACAAATGGAATTTATTCGAGCAGTGGGTCTAAAGCTGTCCACAAAATCCGATATAAGGTTACCTAGCAACTGTAAGAAACAATGCAAATGAAGGGCATTTTAAATACATCAAACAAATAAATGTATGTTTGCTTAAACTTTCAAAGGTAACATCAGTCAGCTTGCTAAAAAATATAACCAGAGGCCATAATAAAAACAGCCATGTGTAACAGCAAATAGAAACACTGTACGCTGAGAAGAGCTGGTGACATGAATTGTCTATTCAGTATGAATCAGATACCACAAGGTTTGAAACAAAGTACTCTAAACCAGACTGTCCAATAGCATCTTTCTTTGATAAAGAAGGTCCCAGTATTGAAAACTGTATCTAACTCAGCAATTGAAGGTCATTGCTACTTGATAATTAAATTTTATACAGCCGCTGAGGGAAACAAGTAAAACAAAATGTTCTGATAGCACATGGTAAGCAAGCAATTGTCGCAAATCACAATCATGTCATGTCAGAGAACATGTAACAATATTATTTGGTATTCACTGCTTCAGAAGGTAATTGACTCTTATGACAATGTTGGTGTGAAGTTAGAGCTGACAAGCTTGGAAGCTTTCCTAAAAGTAATATGAAAATAGCCAGTTAGGTGACAAAAGTTTCTTTGCACGATTATCAACAGATTGTGTACACCTTTCATAATTGTTTTCCCCCCCAAGATCCAACATTATTTTTTCACCTCTGTATTGATCATAGCTAAATAACTGTATTGAGTTGGATATAATGGAATATGGACTCCTTGGCTGAATTGGCAAAATCACTACCTACAGTGAAACCAAGTCAGGTCTCACATTGAATTATCTCCTGATGTGAAAGGCACTACACAAATGTAATTTGTTGTTATTATTGTAGTCTGTGCTGCGTTACCTGATTGCAGACTGACAAGAATTGGAAGACCCAGAACAGGAATCACCCTGGTACCTGCTATTTCTCCCCATTCTGTGACCACTGCTAAAAAGAATGCATGTGCGCATGAAAGATTGGCTCAGATGCCGTCATGGTCAAAAACAATTTGGGAACACTGACTGGGCTCACAAATGAAGACTAACCATTTGAGTGAGATACTCCAAGGCAGACAGTACACATAGAACCATTCCCCAACATCTCTCAGGGCCTTCGTGAGAACAGGAGAAACGTTTTTAAAAAGTGTGGTAGAGGAAATAGTGAATTCAATTGGACTATACAAAGCTACTAACTTTTTTTTACTTTTATTAAGAAAAGCAAAAACAACCTTCTCTTACCCAGTGAGACAACTTCCCTTCAGGACAAAGTTTTCTGATTTCAGTAACTGCAAAATATGCTGGTAACAAGCAGGCATTTCTATCCAGGATATATGCCACGATCTGAAAACAGTCAAGAAGAAATCTTTAATAAGCTATTTTACAAAAAATTACACGTGCTAATCGTTTTGGGGGATTGGTGGGGCGGAAGAAACAGATAGATATTTCTAAAATGTTCAACTCTTTGAGCTTTGAACAGATTCCTGCATGGAAAATCAGTAGCTTAAAGCATTTATGTTTATTTAAACGATGCCTAAACTTTTTACATAAATATTGGCCACTTGAGTAAGGTGTTAAGAGTGCTACAGTGGCCAGAAAACCACTCTGCAGCAGCAGGAGAAACAAATCAAATTATCATCAAAAGAGGACAAGAGAGGAAAAATATTGCTGGAAGTTAAAAATGTGTTTCAAATATTTTTCTATAAAAACATAACAATAACACAAAATTACATTTGTATAGCGCCTTCCGCGTCAGGAGGACGTCCCAAGGCCAATAGACAGATAGATAGACACTATCTGTTTACATTGGATTTCTCTTTGCTACAGGATGATTATACTCACACAGGCATTGGAAAACTCTGAACATATTGAAGAGAAACAAAGAATATGAAGGAATAACTTACATCTTTGGCAGTTTGCAGTTGCTGGACCACAGCAGAGCTTACAGTGGTTGGAATGGTTTGAATTTTCTCCAGAATTGCTTTCAAAAGGTCTCGTACACCCTGAAACAGAATAAGCTTTGTTTTAAAGAATAAGGCCATCACCTTTTGTTCAAAATTTAATAATCCTCTTCTTCCCCTTCTAGACTTCCATCAACTTCAATATATGTACAAGTGTTTACCTCCAAATACAATAACCATAAAAAGATACATAACATCACTTTCCATCCATGCCTCCCTAAAAGATTTACAAAAGTGCTCTTGCATCCATTAATAATAACTGATAACAAGTGGTATTCAGTGAATAAACTTGAAACAAATACAATTCAATGGAACTGAGCAAAGAAGGGGGTTATAGGATCGCAGCCTGGTGCGGGAAAGGACACAAACTGCAGAGTCTATAGTGTATGGAAGAGATTGGGAGTACGATGAGCAGGGTGTTTATAATAATAATAATCCTTCCATTTGATATAGCGCATTTCACGTCTTCTGGACATCTCAAAGTGCTTCACAGAATATACTGTAAAGTGAGTTGACTGTATATTTATGGGTGAAATGGGGCAGCCAATTGCGCGCAGCAATGTCCCACAAATAGTCGTGGATTGAAGTGACCAATTTTTATTATTGTTGGGGTTTTTTCTTGAGAGGTTATTATCAGGCGTGTAGAGTAAGGAAACTTGCCCAAGGTTTCACCCTGCTGGGAATCGAACCCAAGTGTTTTGCTTGCGAGACGAGTGCTCTAACCGCTGAGAGTCAAGAGCTAGATTGAATTATGTAGTCAATCCTAGATGTGATGAAAGCCAACACAAGCGAACAATGACAGATTTTCCATATGTTATTTGTTTTTTTACATGGCATGGATAATAATCGGCCTTCTAGATCATTTTGTTGTACCTTGTAGTCAACACCTCCTATTATTTTTCGATGAGCTTAAATGTTAAGGCCCAAAGCTGCATTCTTTCCCATTCCAGACTTTCAGAGTTAATTAAAGTCTCGCAGACCAGTCTGATGAAAACAAATCAAGAAATCCATTTTAGAATTTAATGTTAAAAACAATACTATTAAATCGAAACATTACCCTGTAGCTATCATATTGAAACAAAATTTCATCTCACACTTTATGTAAGGTATTTTCAAATGGAATCAAATCAAAACATTACTTAAGCTACAAACAAATGTATTTTAAAAGGTTGATGTTTGAAGTAACAAAATCACAATATTTTGAAACATGCTTCAAATAGCAACAATAACTGCATTTATATAGCATCCTTCACATAGGCTAATGTCTCAAGAGTGCTTTAGAATGGGTTCAATCCAACCCCATTATAAACATGCATCATTACACCCAGGTCCACGTATAATACAAGAACAACTTACATTCGTATAGTGCGCTTCATAGAGAATAACATCTTGGAGCACTTTACTCTGGCGCAGGTGGATGCTAAGCAGGGGCAGAGAAATGAGGGGAAAGGAGAGGTGACCTTACGCACAGTTTAAGATGGGAGATAAAGACAGATAGAGCAGAGCGAGATGGAGATGGATGGAGTTCCAGAGGTTAAGGGCACAGAATTGGAAAGCTTGGCCACCAATGGTGGTGGGATAAGGTGGCAAGAGAGGCACGGATGCTCAGTGCGAGTTGGCCGTGTGGAGGGGGCAGAAGGAGAGTTGGGGTGGTGCTGGGGGAGTGAAGAGATTTATAGGTGAAGATGAGGACTGTGAATTTGATCTGCTGAAAGAAAGAGAACCAATGGAGCCTGGGGTGGACTGGGGTTATGGATATGTGGAGTTTGGATAGGGTGAAGTTTATGATGGATAGTGGAACTAGGGAGACCAATGAGGTGTCCATTACAAATATCCAGCTGGGAGATTTCAGTATTTGGAGATTTAGAGTGAGGTAGGGATGGAGGTGGATGGTAGAATATAATACAAATTTATATGTATGTTGCGCCTTTGGGCAGAGGTGAAGGAAATTCGTTTCAATGTTTATTACTCTACATTTTTGCAATGGAAATGGTTCCAGTAGTTGTGAATAACATCTCACAATGGTGAGAGAAAGCTTTGAATTTAAAATCAGAATGAAAGGAAGGAGGGGGGGGGATATGTAACCTATTCATGAAACACAGAATATAACAACAATTAAACAATTAAATTGATGTGACAATGGAATCTTGTGGGAGACTGGATGGGTAGTTTAGACCAACCAATATTATGAAGCCGTTTACGTTTCATCAAGTATTAAATTACTAGTTACAATTCTTTGCATTATGTTTCTGTACAGTTCATATCATGGACTCCCAGTGAACTGGAACTGTGACACACTTCTAACTTCTGGGGCTGACTGGGAGGAATTGCGCATGTGGCATACGGATGCAGAGGGCCTCGGTCAGCAACTTTCACAATTGCCACTGACAAACTGGTTTCCTATCCATATGAGCAAGGCAGTGCTAGGAGCAACATGTGCAGCAACTAGATGACCCAGAACGTAGACCATGATGCTGCATTTATACACATCCATTATTATGCAGGGTACAATTTTATAGACCCCAAACTCTGCATTATAACACACTCATTAGATTTGGACTTCATGTGAAAAACACTAAAAAGATCTTTATTTGTACCTGGGAGGTAGCAGTCCACATTCAACTGCCATAGCCAAGCAGTCGTACAGGAATGAAATCCTTTTGGGGTTGTGCTGCCCATGGATGAAGCGGACTATCCACTGCACACACTGCTCATGGGATTCCTGGAGTTGAGACAAGGTTTACAATTTTTATACAATGTTTTGTATATGTTTCAGAGCAGTGGTGGCCAACCTTTGGCCCGAGTGCCACAGACATGACCAGTGGAGCCATAAAGAAGCCCCCAAAAAAATATTTGCACGAGTGGAGTTAAGTCTGTGTTCGATCGGTAGGGTGTTTTTATTTTTTTCTTGATTTATGGTATTAATCAAAAATTGAAGACATTTTTTTTTGGCCGACCATAAAGGTTGGCCACCACTGTTTTGAGCAAAATGATTTAGGAATTTAAAAATTCTTGAGGCAATTGCTGCAATGTGGACTCAAACCTGAGGAAGAGAGGTCCAGAGTTGTCTGAAGGATCCGAGGCAGCTGATCAGCTTGGTTTTCTCATCTTCAGGTGTGTCCATAAACATACTGTGAAATATTGTTTTTAAGATAATTTTAGAGTATCTTGACACAAGTTCTTAGAATATATAAGAATATTAGAATATATAAAAATCTAACAAATTCCCTCCTTAGCATTTTATTCCCCTGCAATTTCACCTCCCTTCCCTCCACATCCACACGATTGTTAAACTTATTTTTTTCCTTCGACTACAGTATAATTCCATGGGTTACAGGCATCCTTCTGCACTTTCCCCAAGTGGATCTAATCAATCGTGAGCCCTGACAGTGAGTAATGGCATGCTATTTGATGGTGGAAGTGCACCACAGATGACTCAATAGGGACATTACAAACAAGATTATTCCAGTCCATACCCAATCACTGGATAGCGATCACTGCAGACACCCTCTATGACCTTTCCCCTCTCCAACTCAGGGGCACTGAGTCCAACCAAGATAATAATAATCCTTGCATTTGATATAGCGCTTTTCACATCTTCCCGACGTCTCAAAGTGTTTCACAGAATAGACTGTAAAGTGAATTGACTGTATATTTGTGGGCGAAACACGGCAGCCAATTGCACACAGCGGTGTCCCACAAACAGTCGTGGATTGAAAATGACCAATTTATTATTGTTTTGTTTTTTGGAGGGATTATTATTAGGCTCTGTGTGGAGTAAGGAAACTTGCCCAAGGTTTCGCCCTCTGCCTGGAATTGAACCCAGGTGACTCGCTTGCAAGCCGAGCGCTCTAACCACTGAGCTACAGGACTCCATCTTAATCAGATCTGATGACCTAAGGTCATCTTAATCATCATTACCAGGATTCCTGAACACGATTCAACTCCCACTGGAAGTGCACATGTGAACAAGACCTTTCTTGACTGTGACCAAATCATGATCGAATGAACCAGACACTCGCTGTCCAAGCTTACACAGAGGTCACATTTAGTAAATGCAGATAATTGTATTACTCAAATGTTATTGTAATATTTATTTCAGCCCATCACTTAAGGAAATATGTAACTTGGAGAACATGCACTTAAGAGCCATCCATGGATTACTACATAGGTATAAATAAATCAGCTATTTATAAATTAAATACTACACATGGGCACTCACCCAGCAAAGGCTTCCTCAATCACTTCAGTTTTCTGTAAAAAAAAAGGCAATATCCTTATAAAGTCTTGAATAATATACATATAATTTACATGTATTTATATAGTGTCTTTCACGTCAGGAGGATGTCTCAAATCACTTCACAATGCTGGTTGGGAAGATGACCCATATTAACGGATATGGGGTAAGGTCAGGTAACTGGGTTTGAGATACAGATCAGCCATGATCTTATAAAATGGCAGAACAGACTGAATTGCCTACTCCTGTGTCTATCTTTCCATGACTGAAACCATTATCCAAGTTATAACTTTGTTTCCTCAAAATTCATTGTTTTAATCTTAAAAATATGAACTAAATAATACCTGGGTGACCAAAGGAGTCATTTTCACTACTAATGATTGCAAATGGTCAGAATAATTTTGCATTTGAACTGGAAAGTCACAAAAAAAAATTTCACCCATTGTGGAAAAGTATTGCCACAAAATCTATTTGCCAGTAATTGCATTTTGGTTTCACAGCTTCCACGTGAAAGATGCATTATTGAGCAGAGTTCCTCACTAAGTTGTGTGTAGTGATGGAATGGGAAGCATCTGTGCAGGTTGCACATATGATTGTGGGCTCATAATTTGAAGGACACAAGGAAACTAATTTTTGTGATTGTCCAAGTTCAAACATAGTTGAAACTCAAAATTAAAGGCAGTCAGTTGGCTGGCCTATTTTACTCATATTAGTGAGATACCCTCATTACTGAATCATGAATTGTGGTCATTACTAGTTTCAAATATAGGTGAACCTTACCTTGTGGATAGTTCTTTACTGAAGTATTCACAAGGTAAGGTTCAACTATACTCTCGCTATTGAATTTAATGGCTACCGAATCCTGGTAAACAATCTCCCAAATAAAATTGATCATTCAGTTCATGGCTGTTTGTGGAATATTGCTGTGTGCAAAATGTCTGCCACATTCACCTACAAAATACACTACACTTTAATTCCTGTGAAGCACTATGAGATGACGTGACAAGGCCCTATATCAAATGTAAGGAATAATTTAATGGAGCATTTTGCTTGCTAATTAATTCCACAAAATGTAACGTCAAGTGCTGATGGAGGGTTGGTTTACAAGTTGAAAACAAATTGATATGATGTAGAGTACCAACACAAAGTTGGATGTTTAGACGTTAAAATTAGGGAATTAATGACAGATAGGAAAGAAGTTAACATCCTGAGCTCCACTGTGCCTGCCTCATTTTCCCATATACTAAACTTTGGTCTTCCAATTGTTCTCTATACAAAAAACAAGGTTCAGCATGTCCTTGGACCATCAATCTTCTTGTAGAAAAAATGTTGCAAAATGAAACAATCTTAATCAGTTTCTCACAGTAAAATAATGGCAGTTACTGTATATTGAAGCTTTATTAAGGAGCTTTACCAGATCCTCGCAGTAAATTATATCTTCCACGCTGTGAACCAAAAAATCAATCGACTGTTCTACAACGAGAATAATTTTAAACTGCTCAGAAATAGATGTATTATTCAAATAGCAAAATATTCAATTAGGTGGGGTCAAAACTGAAGTAGCCCTGAACAAGTCTGATTTTGAATTGGTATGCACTTTGAAATATCCCACTCCCCCCCAACCCTTTGGACAGAAAAACTGTTGCACCCAAACAAATGCAAATTCTCTGACCTACCATCAAACCCTCCCACCAATACTCCCAACCGCTCCTTCCCCCCCATCCCACTGATTCCTCTCCTGCTCTCTCCCCCACCCTACCATAATGAGGAAATCCGAGCATCTGGATCCGCAACATTGAACCTCCAGCATTGCAAAGGTATTATGCCAAATGCAAAGATTATCGATTATTAAGGTATATGAAGAAAGGCAGAAAAATGGCGTAAATAAAAAATCTATCATGATCTAAAACAAGTGGAATAGATTGAATTGGATCTTTGTGTTCCTCGTGTTCCAGTGTTTATGGTGTAACCTAAAAATATTAAGTCGTCTTATTCATTTTGTCTCACAATTTCTAGAAGATCTAAGACATTCTGTTTAATTTGGTTGCCTTGTGGACATTAGGTTCTTTGAGTTCTTTTCGTACCACATGCTCTACCAATGTGGGTATAAGATTGACTTTATTGGAGGCACTCTCACCACTAGGTCAAAAACCTGTGAATTCAATCTCACACCAGGACCTGGGCTCAAAATCTAAGCAGATGGTCCAGTTCAGTATTAGGCAAGCGCTGTCAACACAAAATGTCTTTGTCCTATAGGTATGAAAGATCCAATGACACCATTTCAAAGATAGGGTACATTCTTGGCACATTCTGTCTCCATTCAAATCCAACAAAAACAGATTAATTGGCCATTTATCACATTCCTATTTGAGCGATGTGACAAGACACATATTGAAACAATAATACATCACTACACTTCAAGATACTCAAAATCGGAAAGGTTGGTGTAATAAAGGAAATAAGGTGCAATATCAAATAGAAAGATTCCTCTGTTAAAGATTGACATTTTGTTAGCAAACACAGCATATATTTGCAACAACAAGGTTACATAACGGGCATCTAAATAAAGCATATGCTATAGCTATGCCAGTAGATCCAGGTTATAACCTGGGTCAATAGAAAAGTGCGGGCATACTTAATAATAATAATAATAATAATCCTTGCATTTGATATAGCGCTTTTCACGTCAGGAGGACGTCCCAAAGCGCTTCACAGAACACACTGTAAAGTGAATTGACTGTATATTTGTGGGCGAACGCGGCAGCCAATTGCGCACAGCAATGTCCCACAAACAGTCGTAGATTGAAAATGACCAATTTATTATTGTTTTTGGTTTTGGAGGGATTATTATTAGGTGTGTGGAGTAAGGAAACTTGCCCAAGGTTTCGCCCTGCCTGGAATTGAACTCAGGTCTCTCACTTGCAAAGCGAGTGCTCTAACCACTGAGCTACAGGACTCCACTTTTCCCACGTAATCCTCTTCAAACGCCCTTCTCCACTACAAACCCACTATCAGTGCAGTTTCAGATCCTGGGCCTCACCCTGTGAATATACTTGGGCAGCTCTGTACGCACATGTGCCCCAGGCAGAAATGGGCTTCACTCGGAGGACCCCACTGTTGTGATTATCTGTGTGTCTCTCTCTATGTTTGTGAGTGTCTGTGTGAGTGTGTCTGTGTGAGTGTGTCTGTGTGTGTCTCTCTGTGTGTGTTTGTGAGTGTCTCTATCTGACTGTGTGTCTATGTGTTTGAGAGTGTCTGTGTGAGTGTCTCTATGTGACTGTCTCTCTCTATGTGTTTGTGAGTGTCTGTGTGAGTGTGTCTGTGTGTGTCTGTCTCTCTGTGTGTTTGTGAGTGTCTCTATGTGACTGTGTGTCTCTATGTGTTTGTGAGTGTCTGTGTGAGTGTGTCTGTGTGAGTGTGTCTGTGTGAGTGTGTCTGTCTCTCTGTGTGTTTGTGAGTGTCTCTATGTGACTGTGTGTCTCTATGTGTTTGAGAGTGTCTGTGTGAGTGTCTGTGTGAGTGTGTCTGTGTGAGTGTGTCTGTCTCTCTGTGTGTTTGTGAGTGTCTCTATGTGACTGTGTGTCTCTATGTGTTTGAGAGTGTCTGTGTGAGTGTGTCTGTGTGAGTGTGTCTGTCTCTGTGTGTTTGTGAGTGTCTCTATGTGACTGTGTGTCTCTATGTGTTTGAGAGTGTCTGTGTGAGTGTGTCTGTGTGAGTGTGTCTGTGTGAGTGTGTCTGTCTCTCTGTGTGTTTGTGAGTGTCTCTATGTGACTGTGTGTCTCTATGTGTTTGAGAGTGTCTGTGTGTCTCTCTATGCGAGTGTGTCTCTCTCCTTTGGATGCCTGTTTGTGAGAGTTGTGTGAGTGTGTCTGTGTCCCTCTCTCCTCTATGTTATGTGTTTGTAAGTGTGTGTTTATGAGTATATTTTGTATGTGTGTGTTTATGAGTATCTCTGTTTGAATATGTATGTGCCTCTCTCTCTTCTCTGGCTGTGTGTATGTCTATTTGTGTCTCTGCATGTGTATCTCTCTCTCTCTGAGAATGTGTGTCTCTCTGACGCTGTGAGTCTCTCTCTCTCTGCCTCTGAGTGTATGCGTCTCTCTGTCTGTGAGTATGTGTGCGTCTCTCTGTGTCTGTGAGCGTGTGTGTGTTTCTCTCTGTGTTTCTCGCTCTGTCTCTGTGCGCGGGGCTGGGTCCTGAGAGGCAGGAGTTGGTGAGCTTCTGAAGCCTGTGCTGATGTCCCACCACATCACCCTCCCAAAAAAATGGGCCACCCAGTTTTTGCTACAGAAGCAATTAATATATTTTTTTGCAACAATCCATTATGTGTTATTTCCTCCTATTAAGTTTTTATCAATAAAGTGAAAAAATGTAGGTTGGCAGTAAAAATGTATTTCAATCAAATCCATGCAATTTTAAGCAAAATTTCCACTTTTTTGGGGGCAAATATTTCCGCATTTTTCTATTGGCCCAGGTTATAACCCTGCTGGTGTGGAGACTCTGCCTCAATCGAGGAATATACTCAGGGAACAAAAATAATTAAAATGTAAATCATAAGGAACCAGCTAAAATAACAAGAAAACAATCAGGAAAGTTCAGGATAAGGTGCCTATAGAACTGATGACCAGAGATACCAGAATAGTTTCTCCAAGGAAAGGATATAAATAAAGGGTAAAGGCAGAAACTATCGAATAGCTGAAACAAAATGAAACAGAAGACACATGCATGTAAATAAAGGCAATGGAGCTCAACTAGTCCATGCCCTTTCTAGTTATGGGAGTAATTTATAACTACAGTATTATAACTATTTGTTACTATATAATTATCACAACAAATATATTTCTTGTAAATAATTATAATAGTTATAAATAACTATATATAGTCTGTCTGTCTGACTCCCTCTCTAGATATAGCTTCTCTCTCTCTGTATATAGGCCCTCTCTCTCTGTTTACTGTGTATATAGTCTTTCTCTGTATAATCTCTGCATATAGTCCCTCTCTCTCTCTGTATACGCTCTGTATATACTCCTCTCTCTTTGTAGGTAGTTTCTCTCTGCACTCTCTGTAGATTCTCTCTATGTATACAATCTGTATATTACCTCTCCCCTCTCTCTGTATACTCTATATATGCTCTCAGCATGCTCTTTATATATATTCTCTGGATGCACCACCACCACCTCCCCTCTCTCGCGCTATCTGTATATACTCTTTCTCTAATCTGTGTACACGCTGTCTGTCTGTGTATACTTTCTGTCTGTGTATACTCTCCGTGTATACTCTCTCTCTGTGCACTCTCTCTCTGTCTGTGTATACTCTCTCTTGTCTGCCTGTGTTTACCGTTTCTCACTGTATACTCTTTCTCTGGACTCACCCCCACCTTCTGCCTGTCTCTCTCTCTTTCCGGTAAATATGTATATTTTCTCTGTGTATATATATATCTATTGTGTCTCTCTCTCTGTCTTTATTCTTAGTCTCTTTTTCTCTCTCTGTATTCATGCTCTGTATATATACACTGTGTGTGTGTATAATCTCTTTCTCTCTCTCTGAACTGACCACCACTCTCTCTATCTGTCTCTCTCTGCGTACATGCTCTCTCTCTCTGGACTCACCCCCCACCTCCTGCCTCTCTCTCTGGCATATACCCTAAAGTTAAATTGTTATTTTTGAATATTCTTTATACTCTCTGTATATCTTCATATACAGCATCTCTATGTATTCCGTGTGTGTGTCTGTATATACTCTCTGTCTCTGTGCATTCATCATCACATCTGTCTTTATATACACTATGTGTGTGTGTATCATATCTCTCACTCTATCTGTCTGTATATATACTGTGTGTGTATAATCTCTCTCTCTGTCTGTGTATATACACTGCATGTGTGTATAATCTCTCCCTATATACACACTGTATGTGTATTAATCTCTCTCTCTGTATGTATATACACACTGTATGTGTGTGTATAATCTCTCTCTGTCTGTATACGTACACTGTGGGTGTATCTCTCTCTGTATATTTGTATATATAGTGTGTGTATGATCTCTCTGTCTTTATATGCATTGTGGGTGTAATCTCTCTATCTGTCTGTATATACACTGTGTGTGAATAATCTCTGTCTGTATATATACACTGTATGTGTGTATAATTCCTCGCTGTCTGTATAAATACACTGTGTGTGTATAATTTATTTGTCTGTATATATACACGGTGTGTGTATAATCTCTCTGTCTGTATATACAGTGTGTGTAATCTCTCTCTGCCTGTCTGTGTATATACACTGTGTTTGTGTATAATCTTTGTCTGTATATATACACTGTGTGTAATCTTTCTCTGTCTGTCTGTGTATATGCACTGTGTGTGTATAATCTCTCTATCTGTGTATAAACACTGTGCGTGTGTATAATATCTGCCTGTGCATATACACATTGTATGCATATAATCTCTATCTGTCTGCATGTATACACTGTGTGTGTACAATCTCTCTGTCTGTGTATATACACTGTGTGTGTTCATAATCTCTCTGGCGGTGTATATACAGTATGTGTGTGTATAATCTCTCTGGCGGTGTATATACACTGTGTGTGTATGTACAATCTCTCTGGCGGTGTATATACACTGTGTGTGTGTGTATAATCTCTCTGGTGGTGTATATACACTGTGTGTGTGTGTATAATCTCTCTGGCGGTGTATATACACTGTGTGTGTGTGTATAATCTCTCTGGTGGTGTATATACACTGTGTGTATGTGTGTATAAACTCTCTGGTGGTGTATATACAATGTGTGTGTGTGTATAATCTCTCTGGTGGTGTATATACACTGTGTGTGTGTATAATCTCTCTGGTGGTGTATATACACTGTGTGTGTGTGTATAATCTCTCTGGTGGTGTATATACACTGTGTGTGTGTATAATCTCTCTGGCGGTGTATATACACTGTGTGTGTGTGTATAATCTCTCTGGTGGTGTATATACACTGTGTGTATGTGTGTATAATCTCTCTGGTGGTGTATATACACTGTGTGTGTGTGTATAATCTCTCTGGCGGTGTATATACACAGTGTGTGTGTGTATAATCTCTCTGGTGGTGTATATACACTGTGTGTGTGTGTATAATCTCTCTGGTGTTGTATATACACTGTGTGTGTGTGTGTGTATAATCTCTCTGGTGGTGTATATACACTGTGTATGTGTGTATAATCTCTCTGGTGGTGTATATACACTGTGTGTGTGTATAATCTCTCTGGCGGTGTATATACACTGTGTGTGTGTGTATATAATCTCTCTGGCGGTGTATATACACTGTGTGTGTGTGTATAATCTCTCTGGCGGTGTATATACACTGTGTGTATGTGTGTATAATCTCTCTGGTGGTGTATATACACTGTGTGTGTGTGTGTGTGTGTATAATCTCTCTGGTGGTGTATATACACTGTGTATGTGTGTATAATCTCTCTGGTGGTGTATATACACTGTGTGTGTGTATAATCTCTCTGGTGGTGTATATACACTGTGTGTGTGTGTGTATAATCTCTCTGGTGGTGTATATACACTGTGTGTGTGTGTGTATAATCTCTCTGGTGGTGTATATACACAGTGTGTGTGTATAATCTCTGGCGGTGTATATACACTGTGTGTGTGTGTGTATAATCTCTCTGGTGGTGTATATACACTGTGTGTGTGTGTATATAATCTCTCTGGCGGTGTATATACACTGTGTGTGTGTGTATAATCTCTCTGGCGGTGTATATACACTGTGTGTGTGTGTGTATAATCTCTCTGGTGGTGTATATACACTGTGTGTGTGTATAATCTCTCTGGCGGTGTATATACACTGTGTGTGTGTGTGTATAATCTCTCTGGTGGTGTATATACACTGTGTGTGTGTGTGTGTATAATCTCTCTGGTGGTGTATATACACAGTGTGTGTGTATAATCTCTGGCGGTGTATATACACTGTGTGTGTGTATAATCTCTCTGGTGGTGTATATACACTGTGTGTGTGTGTGTATAATCTCTCTGGTGGTGTATATACACTGTGTGTGTGTGTATAATCTCTCTGGTGGTGTATATACACAGTGTGTGTGTGTATAATCTCTCTGGTGGTGTATATACACAGTGTGTGTGTGTGTGTATAATCTCTCTGGTGGTGTATATACACAGTGTGTGTGTGTATAATCTCTCTGGTGGTGTATATACACAGTGTGTGTGTGTATAATCTCTCTGGTGGTGTATATACACTGTGTGTGTGTGTATAATCTCTCTGGTGGTGTATATACACAGTGTGTGTGTGTATAATCTCTCTGGTGGTGTATATACACTGTGTGTGTGTGTATAATCTCTCTGGTGGTGTATATACACTGTGTGTGTATGTGTATAATCTCTCTGGCGGTGTATATACACTGTGTATGTGTGTATAATCTCTCTGGCGGTGTATATACACTGTGTGTGTGTGTGTATAATCTCTCTGGCGGTGTATATACACTGTGTGTGTGTATAATCTCTCTCTGGACTCACCACCACCTCCTCGAAGATGCTCTGTAGTTGTGTCTCCATGGGAACCGCCATCTCGCGCCCCCCGACCACCCGGTACCACCGAACCCCTCACCGTCATCAGCCGCAACTTCCGCTTCTCCGTGAGCCGGAAGTGTGCTCGCGGGCGATGTTCCGGGCGGCCCTGGAGTCTGACACGGGTTCCGGGGGCAGAGTGTTCCCGGGCCTCCCTCTGTGGGCTGAGCTGTGACCAGGACCGCATGTTTGCGGGGTGTTGGCCCTCGCAGTCATGTTAGCAAACTCGTGCTTTTTAGTTCGAAAGATTATTACCAAACAAACCCCCCCCCAGTATATGGAGTCCTGTGGCTCAGTGGTTAGAGCAGTCGCTTTGCAAGTGAGAGACCTGAGCTCAATTCCAGGCAGAGGGCGAAACCTCGGCCAAGTTTCCTTACTCCTCACAGAGCCTAATAATAATCCCTCCAAAACCCCAAACAATAATAAATTGGTCGTTTTCAATCCACGACTGTTTGTGGGACATTGCTGTGCGCAATTGGCTGCCGCGTTCGCCCACAAATATACAGTCAATTCACTTTACGGTGTGTTCTGTGAAGCGCTTTGGGACGTCCTCCCGACGTGAAAAGCGCTATATCAAATGCAAAGATTATTATTATTATGGTATGGAAACTGTCACGAAGTTGTACGGCCCAGTGTCAGCCGGGCTCAGCGCCGGCCACTTGACGCTCCGCGGAGTCAGAAGGTTGTGGGTTCAAGGCCCCGCGTGGGGACTTGGAATCGCATCGTCTAAGGTGGCACTCATTGCGATGCCGGAGGTGTCGCACTGTTGGAAGTGCTGACCTCTGGACGGGATGTTACCCTGAGCCCCCCTCCCCCCCCCATCCCGTCTGCCTGTTCAGATGTATGTTAAACATCCCATGACACTATTCGAAAAGAGAAGGGAGATTCCACCCCACCCCCACCCCCGTGTCCCGGCCAAGAATCCCACAAATTGATGTTTCCCCAAATAGCTACAGTTAACAGCAATTATCCATGAAGCATTTTGATTGCGTGAGGGCAGTAAACTACAAAATATGATATGACTAATCTGTTTACGAGGCTAAATTGCACTACACCCCATGTCCATAGGCAATTTTGTGAATTTCCCAATTTTGGCAACGTTGGCCAGGCATTAAGAACGTCTTACTTTTATTGTGTTTTGGACGAAGCAAACTTTGGCCATTTGATCTCAGCACCAACTCAATACCCAACCCACTTTCCTCCCATTACCACTTCAAGCTATGATATGAGTCAGGTGCCCTGGCTTCAAACACCCTTTCTGGTAACCTGATACAGCCACCCCCTTAAAGATATTTCCTGCTATCTGCCCTTTGGGCTGGGCTGTCCCAAATTCTCTGAGAGGGCAGAGATTGCCCAATAATTCAAATAATCCACATCTCACCAGTTCTGGCCAGGTTCCACTGGCTTCCCATTACCCAACGGATTGACTTCAAGATCCTCTCTTTCGTGTTCAAATCCATTCATTCCCCGGCGCCTCTGCTCGACTGGCACGGGCTTCCTGCTCGTCCCTCGCACCCTCTGCCACACCATCGGAGGTCATGCTTTCAGCCACTACGCTCCAAAACTCTGCAACACTCTCCCTCAATCCCTCCGCCGTGCCCTCTCCTCTATTTTAAGAAGCCCCCAAAAAAGCTTATTTGTGAAAAAAAAGAAAAATATAAAACACTAAAAATGTATAATGTCCAGTGTTCTGGCAAGCAATCCCCCAGATGAAATTGATCATGTACTTCATGGGTGTTTGTGGGATATTGCTTGCTCAATGTGGCTGCCTCATTCAACCACTAATACACACAGGTTATAGTAAATCCAGTGAAGCATTTAGAGATGTCTTCTTGATATGTACATCATTATTTTTACATCAAATGCGAGAATTATTATTGTTAGTTGCCAGGTTTGAAATTCTGTCTTAAAATGAAGATCTTGGAGAATTTAGAAAATTCAACATAAAGTTGTGAGTTATTGAAATAGAGTGACTGTATTTCATCTACACAGTATATAGTCAATTCACTTTACAGTATATTCCGTGAAGTGCTTTGAGATAGATAGATTTCTTATTGCAAAAGGGATTAAGGGATATGGGGATAAGGCAGGGTTAGGTTAGCTGGAGTTAGGTTAGAAGATCAGCCATGACTGGGCAGGCTCGAAGGGCCGAATGGCCTACTCCTGCTCCTACATGTTATTATGTTATGTTATATTATGAGATATCTTGAAGACGTGATAAGGCGCTATATCAAATACAAAGATTATTATTATTTGTAGGTGAATGCGGCAGCCCAATTGTGCACAGCAATGTCCCACAAACAGCCATGAAATGAATGACCAATTTAATTTTGAGGATTGTTGGTCAAAACATTAGATAATGAACATTCCTTCTTCCTCATTACCTTTCCAAACAGAGAATGGAAAAGACAATAAACATTAATCAAGTTCAACAAAGTTACAAAGCTATCGGCAACATTTCACTTGAAGGTACAGGTGTACAAATGTTCAAGTGCACTTTGCAGACAAAATGCATTGAGCATTGGCACCTATACAATGAAGGCATTGACTCTTGTCAAAATATGACTCAACTGGCTCCAGCCAATTTCTGCTACCTCATCCAAATAGGGGTTCAGACATGAACTTGGGTAGTGAATATTGGCAGGCAACTGTGAATGACACCACAGTTAAGTGGGATCTTATCCTATTAATTCATTGGAGAAAATTATCGTCAATTATATCTCATTACTGCATCACCACCACCATCAAATTACATTTGTATAGTTCCTTTCACATCAGGAGGATGGCCCAAGGTCCTGGACAGTTATAGATTTGGAACCGGGTGACTGAAGGTGCGGTCAAAGACAAGGGTCTTGAAACGGGCCTTGAAGGAGGCAAGCGAGAGAGTAAGGCAAAGGAACTGTGGGATGGAATTCCAAAGAGTGTGGGCAGAGAGCGGACAGGATGAAATATGTTCAGGAGGAGGAGCAAGGCCATGGAGGTCTTTGAAGGCGAAGACAAGGATTTTGATTTCTATCCTCTGGGGAATGGGGAGCCAGTGTAACTGAGCAAGGATGATCTGCATCTTGTGGGAAGAAGAGTTTAGGAGGCCGACAAGCAGGGAATTAACATAATCGAGCCTAGATAATAATAATAATAATAATAATAATAATAATAATAATAATAATAATAATAATAATAATAATAATAATAATAATCCTTGCATTTGATATAGCGCTTTTCACATTGGGAGGATGTCCCAAAGCGCTTCACAGAACACACTGTAAAGTGAATTGACTGTATATTTGTGGGCGAACGCGGCAGCCAATTGCACACAGCAATGTCCCACAAACAGTCATGGATTGAAAATGACCAATTTATTATTGTTTTTGGTTTTGGAGGGATTATTATTAGGCGTGTGGAGTAAGGAAACTTGCCCAAGGTTTCGCCCTGCCTGGAATTGAACTCAGGTCTCTCGCTTGCAAAGCGAGTGCTCTAACCTCGACCTATCGGCAGCATTCGATACGGTCGACCACGCTATCCTCCTCCACCGCTTGTCCTCCCACCTCAACCTTCAAGGCACTGTCCTTGAGTGGTTTAGGTCGAACCTTTCTCACCGTCTTCACTTTGTCTCGACGAATGGCTTCTCCTCCACCCCCCGTACTGTCTCATGTGGTGTCCCTCAGGGCTCTGTCCTCGGTCCCCTCCTCTTCACCCTCTACATGCTCCCCCTCGGTGACATCATCCGCAGACATGGAGTTAACTTCCACATGTATGCGGATGACACCCAACTCTACCTTTCCTCCTCTACTCTCAACTCCACGACCACCGATGTCCTGACAGCCGCCTGTCCGACATCGAGTCCTGGACGAGAGACAACTTTCTTCAGCTCAACGTGCGAAAAACCGAGGCCCTCCTGATTGGCTCACGTCAGCGCCTCCGCACCTCAGGCGCCGACACCATCAGCATCCAAGGCTGCACTCTCCACCTCTCAAAGCCAGTCAGGAACCTCGGCGTTTTGTTCGACCCTGAGCTGTCCTTTCTCCCTCACATCCGCACCACAACTGGCACCGCCTTCCATCACCTCCGGAACATCGCCAGACTACGGCACTACCTCACCCCTCACGCTGCTGAAACCCTGGTTCACGCCTTTGTCACCTCAAGGCTGGACTATGGGAACTCTCTCCTCGCCGGCCTTCCCGCCACCTCCCTCCACAAGCTGCAGGTCATTCAGAACTCTGCAGCTCGTGTACTGTCCCGCACCAGGCTTCGGGACCACATCACTCCCACCCTCGCTCGCCTCCACTGGCTCCCCATCCCCCAGAGGATTGATTTCAAGATCCTCATCCTCACCTACAAGGCCATTCACGGCCTTGCTCCCTCCTACCTCTCCAACCTACTATCCCCCTACCTACCTGCCCGTACCCTCCGTTCCTCCGGCTCCGGTCTGATCCGCATCCCCCGCCCCAACCGCCCTACCATCGGTGGTCGGGCCTTCAGCCTCTCAGCCCGGAGGCTCTGGAACTCTATCCCCCAGTGCCTTCGCCTTGCTTCCTCCCTTTCCTCCTTCAAGGCCGGTCTCAAAACCTTTCTCTTTGACCGAGCCTTCAGCTCCCCTCTCGACTCTCTTCCCCCTTCTCGCTCCCTCCCTCCCCTCACCCTGACCATTTCACCCCTCCTCGCTCCCTCCCTTCCCTCCCCTCACCCTGACCATTTCCCCCCTCCTCGCTCCCTCCCTTCCCTCCCCTCACCCTGACCATTTCCCCCCTGCTCGGGTCATGACCCAACTGTGCAGCGCCTTGGGACGTCCTCCTGACGTGAAAGGCGCTTTATAAATGGAATCTTGTTGTTGTTGTTGTTGTAACCACTGAGCTACAGCACTCCATAGATGTGATGAATGCATGAATGATTGGCAGCCTGAGGGGAGAAACAGTGGTGGAGCCGGGCAATGTTGCAGACGTGGGATAAGGCCGAACGGGTCATGGCACGGATGTGGTATCGCACAACAGGGTATGAAGTTTTCCATTCTGTTGAGTTGCTAATCGTACGTCCGCTGTTGTGAGAAGGCTGAGGAAAGGCAGTTCTCCATATTTTTCACTGAATCACATGTCTCTTACTAGTTCTGATCAAGAATAACATTGATGGTGGCCTTTGAACAAGATGCAAGCTCGCTCAGAATTGGTGTACGATTTGAGGAGAACTGAATAAGGGAGAAAGGAAGAAAGCTGAAAACAAAGAGTTGATGATATGCCTTTTCCAAGATAAAATCTCTATTGAATGCCCCTGATTCTCTGGCTTGTTCCAGATCTCCACCTTCGAGAGACCTACCAAATCTTCTCAATCTTTTCTATCCCTCTGAAACATCCTTCCAGCTCTTCAAAATCTCCCCCTGTTCCTCTCAATCTTCCTCCACTGTCCTTACTGTGTCCTGAAAAAATTGCAACTATCCCTCTTGCAGCGAGCATTCTATTGGGGATGGATCATTCCCAGCCACTCCTGCTTTCACAAGCTGCTTTATTCTCACTGCAGCATTGTAAAGCAGGGAATGATTTTTTCTGATCAAAATGTTGGCCAGTGCTAGAGTTGCTGTCTAATAATAATAATACTAGTAATAATATTCCTTGCATTTGATATAGCTTGTGAATTGAAGTGAATCGACTGTATGGTTTGTAGGTGAAACGCAGCAGCCAAACATGCACAGCAATGTCCCACAAACAGTCATCAATTAATTGACCAAATGAATATATTATTATCATTATACTGATATAATTATTAGTATAACATCAGTTCACAAGATTGTCGGACTAAAGTACGAAGTGAAAGCACAATGTCCAAATAATACAAAAATCAACATAAAATGTGGCATAAAATTTCTCCTACTCGGGATCTTTACACTATTACATGGGAAGAAATACTGTAATACTTCTCAAATAGCATGTACTCTCCCCCCATCCCTTTCCCCTTCTCCCCACCACAACCGCAAACATGCACAATCTTTTTGTAAATAGTATTGCTTCAGCAGATGTGTAACATTTATGACTCTTAGATTTGTTTGGTAATTATTGTAAAGCCATTCAGATCATGATCTTTATACCATGTTAGGTCATGTGAAACTAATTATGCATTTGGTGATTTCATAGGCTGTATGTGGGAGTAAGAAATTAATGCAAGAAGGACGTGTCAGAGTAAGAGGGAGCAAAAGACTCTTCCTGTGTGTATTTCTGAGTTACAGCTCAGTGCTTGCTGCTTCTTGAGTTTCTGACAAGCAAAATATTAAGATGAATCGATCAGAGGACCCCATGGTGGAGTTCCAGGAGGATGTTGAAAAGAAGGAGAATAGAGAATTGCGAATATATAAAATCATTTGTTTGGTAAGTACATTATAAGGGCTGTGAATGCAGATATTTAAGAGTTTTTTTTAGTTTGTGTTTCTTAAATATTGAATATATTTGGGATGTATTGATATGATCCCATTCAGTATGGTCTGTAAAGTATGAAAAAATGTATGGGAAGTTGTATCTGAAGTATATTTTGATGCATATACTATACGTGGACATAAATACTAACATAAATATTCTCTATCTAAGAAACATTGGAGTAAAAAACCTGCAGGATTTTCCTGGATTTCTACCATTTGAAAGGATAAGCTATTCAATTGTATCTTAAATAAATTAAATTAAAAAAATTACCCAAAACAGATCAACAGTAGTGGTGTGATCGAAAATAATTATAATTAATTTTACAACTTTTGCACACTTTTCCAAAACATCTCTATATGGTGGTAGAAACCCTAACATATTAATTATAATCTTGCACATTTTCTGAGCTCACCGCAGCACCTCACTCTGAACAATTTATGCAACAAAAAACTACTACTAATAAATAATAATACTTGCATTTTGTTTAGCACCTTTCACATTTGGAGGATGTGTCAAAGAACTTCATAGGATATACCATAATGTGGTGTAATTGTATTTGGCAGACGAATGTGGCAGCCCAATTGTGCAAGACAGTGGTCCACAAACAGCATGAAATGAATAACCATTTTTTTTAATTGTGGGATTGTTGGTCAGGACACCGGGTGAAACTCCCTTCCTTTTTTTTGAATAGTGCCATGGGATCCTTAACATCCACCTGAATTGGTATTTGAAATTGTATTGTCGTATTGTACAATATTGCAGTTCACTGAACAAAGAAGAGGGTTTGCTTTCAATTGAAAATATATACCTGAGGACACTGAACAACTCCCGTTTCCGTTTTCCCTCTCTATAAAAGATTGTAGTTTGGTTAATATGATGAGAGACTTACTTGAGAGGAAGAGAAACTATTTGCTATAGTTTGTTCTAAAAAAAATGTTTGAATAGAATCAAAGGAAATATGAATATTTATAATTCAAATGTTATTTTATCAAAGTAATTCTAAAATAATATACAATTATGCAGATAGCTTTTTTTATTGTTTTCTAAAAATACTGCACCAAGCTATGTTACATTGAATATGTGGTGACGGATACCTCCTCTTTGTTCCTACTTATATTGTTTTATCTTTAGAAGTCCATATATTTCTACAATTGGCTAGACTAATTTAAGTGTTTTGTCCACTATTTTTGGAGGGAGGGGGAGGGGGGAAAATTTGCATCACATCTGGTGGTGCATCTTCTCACTATAGGGAGTAAGAATGTGACAGTTTTTAAACTGAGATGTGTTACCCTGTTGGTAGGATGGCAAAAGGGCATAGGCTGAGTCCTGTTCTTAAGGTTAATTCTGAAGGAATGTGTTTAGATAAGCCCAATAAATAGAAATCCATAATAGATATCTAGAATAGCTGGACTCTGGATAGTGTCATGGCATCGATATGTCACACAGAGAAACTTCATATAATATCAATATGTATAGCCTAAGCTTTAGTCACCCGAATATCACAGTGCTGAGAAAAGTGAAACCACAATGTTAATGTAAACACCTTGGGATGTTTTAAATCAGCATATGTCTGTTGGGTTCAAATTAATAGCTGTTTTTATCAAAATAGCCTGTAACATCCATTAAAAACAACAATATAAATGGTGAGGTCCCATGTTTGTTTCACAATTTGTGCTGAGTTAGTTGATTTAGACCAACAACCACAACAACAACTTACATTTATATTGCACCCTTCACACAGAGTAGTGACAGTGGTTCAGTGCAACAATTTCCTCAGTACCTTTGGGCTAAGGAAAGTTAAATACACTCAGCATTCCTACTGTTGATCTGTATCCAGTGATTGCTGCTTGAAGGTGCTTTTACATAGACATCGAGTGAGGACAGGATCCAGAACTATCGGCACTGATTGGGGTCAGATATAAAGAATTACTTCTTGGGTGAGCAATCAGATAGTGGCCGGCACCTATGGAAACTTACATAGGTGTAAACTGCAGTAAGACAGCAACCCCAGTTGGGGTGAAGTAAAAAGAGAACTATAAAACAATTTTGCAGTTGAATTTTCAGAAATGTGTTGCCATTATCAGAATAGAGTCATTCTCTCCTGTGAACTGAATCATGAGTGTAACAAGGGGGTGAAAAAAGCCATTCTTTAAGTGAATTATATCGTTTTTTTGTGTTGTAATTACTAATGTGTAGAAATCATTCATTCATATTGGTCAACTGTTATTCTGGATTGGATAATGTGTGCCGAGAGAATGGGTGTTTGCAAGTTGTGTTGTAGTTTTCACTTTAGACTTTACAACAGTACAAAGCTTTTGCTTTGTTGCATTTTATATTCAAATACTTCACGAAAGGGCAAGAGGGCACAAGCCACAATATACCAACAACAGCAAAAGCTTGCATTTATATGAGCCTTTCATTCAGGAAAATGTCTCAATGCACTTCACAGAAATAGTGTGGAAAAAAGAGCAAGATGGGTGGGGAGGTGACGAAAAGTGTGGTTAAAGATTTAGAAGACATTGAAGACAGTGGGGGAGGGAGGATGCGAGTTAGAGGGATTTTGAGAGCCACCAATATGGCAGGTAGGTGGGAGATGAAATTAAATACATTGATGCTTTGTTCCTCTACCTCTCCTAGGACCCAAAGTGAGCAACGTGTAGCAGGTCTGAGTTTGCAGGGCAAAGCAAATCGTTGTTCTGAATTTCAAAACCTCCTCACCCTTGCCTCATTAAGAAGGGCTCTTGATGGTGCAAGGCTGTGGAGGGTTTTGAAATTCAAGGATTTGCTTTTTCCTGCAAACTTAGACCTGTTACACATTCGCCACCTTGTGTCAAAAAAAGTCTGTAAATACCAGTATAACGACATTGTGGTCTCTCTTATGTTGTAGCTTCCTCAATTATCAGACTATTTTGCAACAGCCTTGATACATTCTGTTTGGTGATAGTGATTTAAGGCAAAAACTATCTGAGAATATCAGACATACCAGACACTTGTCAAAAGAAAAGATAAAAAGTTAGTGTTTTTTATATATAATTACGAGTTGTTGCAGGTTTGGGTGGAAGATACAAGTTATAGTTGCAAATCTCCCTTTACTATTTGCACCAAAATAAAAAATTGTGAATATATTTTGATGTCACAAGTCTTATAATAATCCTTGCGTTTAATAATAAGTCGAGGAGGATAATAATAATAATCCTTGCATTTGATATAACGCTTTTCACGTCTTCTCGACGTCTCAAAGCACTTCACAGAATAGATTGTAAAGTGAATTGACCGTATATTTGTGGGCGAAACGCGGCAGCCAATTGCGCACAGCAATGTTCCACAAACAGTCGTGGATTGAAAATGACCAATTTATTATTGTTTTGTTTTGGAGGGATTATTATAAGGCGTGTGGAGTAAAGAAACTTGCCCAAGGTTTCGCCCTGTCAGGAATTGAACCCAGGTGTCTTGCTTGCAAGGCGAGCGCTCTAACCACTGAGCTACAGGACTCCACTTCCATGTCTATTATGAGGATGCTACGATTGAATATTTTTAATGTAATTTTTCAATTATAAATGATGTGATGAAGTTGTAATTTTAAAGAATGAAGACATTTTCATTCAGATTACAGTACTTTAAGTGAATGAAACATAGTTTGCATGATGCAAGGTTTTATACAGGATTGCATAGAACGATATGGCACAGAAACAGGCCATTTGGCCCAACTTGTCTGTGGTCAATGTTTATACGAGCTAAATAAGAACCCCACCCCCCCCTCTCCCCTATCCCTCTCTCCCATTCCGCTTTATTCCCTTCTCCTTTAGGTATGCATTCAGTTTCCTCTTAAATACATTGATGTTTTGATCCTGTACCTCTCCCAGGTTCCTACCATTCAGGGTATAGTCAGCTTCTTTACTCTTCCTATCTCGGTGAATCAGTTCACAATTTTCCTACATTAAATTTCATCTGCCCCAGCCACCCATTCTGTAATATGGCAAATTAAGTTCAATACTGATAAATGCAAGATACAGTCAAATCTGTGAACCAACCACCTCTTGTTAGCAACCATCTGTGGTCAACAACCACCCGGGAATAATCCAGAACAATTTTCCATAATAAACTACTTCTATTCAACAATCACCTGTCTAACACAACCAATGGCCACTCTTTTTTGGTCCTGTCAGTATACTGACACCCTTTTCAGCAACTAGATCTGGTCCAGGGGGCTGCTCAATGTGGTGTTGGCGCACCGTAGTATAGTCGGAGTCTACATGTGGGCCCGCAGAAGGTTTTGGCCCACAGGCACAGAAACAATTTGTATTTTGTAATTTATTCATTATTTTATTAAAACTAGTTTGATTTATGGGTTTGTATGTACACTGTATTTTTCTATACACTTACACACATAGAAATTCTACACACACCAAAGGACCCTGACTGAGAGGCCACCTTTACATGATGCCTCTTTGATCCAGTCCCATGACTGGTTGCTGAAAACATGTTTGACTTTACTACATATATGAATGGGATTGAACTTGGCAAAGGGGAAGCTGAAAGAGATCTCATTGGGTGTTAGTTTACTTGTCGCTCTCTATGTCAAAACAATAGACAAGGAAAATAAGCTGCTGGGCTATATTCCTAAATCAGTTGAGTTTAGATTCCCAAACCATCATGCTGTCATGTGGTCATGCCACACCTTGAAAACTGCAGTCAGTTCTTGTCACCGTGACATAAGGTCCCAAGAGGCAGTACAGCTGAAAGCAACAGGGATGATACCCAGAGTTAGAGGAATGAGCTTTAAGTAAAACTAGACAAGCTTGACTCTTCAGTCTTGAAATAAGATGACTCAGAGGGGACCTCATAGTGGTACATAACATTTCAAATGAGATTGAAAAAGTGAACTCAGATCATGGCTTAAAGATGGGCATGACAGTAGAACAAGAGGAACAAGTTTAGAGTTGCAAAGGGCTATTTCAGGACAGATAGCTTGATGTTTTTCAATCCACAGAAGGTAATCAACGACTGGAACAGGTTACCAGTAAAGGTGATAGAGGCCAGTACACTAGACTCATTTAAAAAGAAGCTTAATGTAGTAATGGGGAAGGGCGGGTGGGGGGGAATGGTAGGATGGGTGATCTGGAGGGATGAGATCGGATGGCCAAAGGCGCTTTCTTTATCCAGGCCAATCCTGTGATCTTGCCTATTTATATCTCCCTCCATTCCCTAGCAATCCTGCTAAGCATACCTCTCAGTTTGGTGACATTTGCGAAATTTGACACCATATCTCCTATATCTAAATCCAAATCATTTATATATGCAATGATAAAATCCTAGTACAGATCCCTGTGGAACACCAATTCCAACTTCTTGTCAATCTGAGAAACGACAACAATTGCATTTACATAGCACATTGATGTCAGGAGCCATCCCAAGGTGCTGAACAGTCAAGGGTTTGCACCCAAGCTGGGGGCTGGAGTCAAGAGAGGTGGGGGTCAAGAGGAAAAATGACTGAAGGCGCAGTCGACGAGAAAGTTCTTGAGGTGAGCCTTAAAGGAAGCAAGAGAGGGGGTGAGGCAGAGGGGCTCCAGGATGGAGTGCGGTAGAGGACACAAGCTGCAGAGTTCCGAATAATTTGCATCTTGTGGAGAGAAAAGTTAACAGCAGGGAGTTAGCGTAGTCAAGCTTGGACATAATGAAAGCGTAGACGAGCTGTGCTTTATTCCTACTGTTTGTTTTCTATTTTCCAGCTACCTCTCAATCCATTCTGCTACCTCTCCCTTAAGTCCACATGCCCTGTTTTTGGCCACGAGTCTGTTATATATTACCTTATTTAATTTCAAAAAGACTTTTAAATGTAACATACAAAACAAATGGATCTGAATTGTGCATTGATTTCCAAAATAAACCATTGTTTTGTCACAATGGTGTAATAATTATCTTGCAGATTTTGTGAATGGATGAGTTGCAATGACATAAAGCTGATATATTATTGAAAATAATATTTCAATGTATTTATTTCCTCATTTTAAGGGTTATTCCCTTATGTCGACATATTGTACATTATCCTGTTGCACCATTTTGTTGAGATAATGATATCAATTTTCTATTACAGTCACTACTTGTGTGCTTAGTTGTGGTGTCCTTGGGACTTGGACTGGGACTTGGTCTGAAGCATCAACAGTCTTATTCTATATCAGGTAATGTTTAATTACATTGATTTATTCACTCCATTCACTCCAGATATCAGTCACGTTTGAGTTCCACGTGACCACGTGATATTTATCACATCAAATTCCTGCCTGGAGGTGGTGCTCTCAGAGTTAAAACCCTAACAGATTTTCAAGTTCTGGATGATCTCCAACTTTCTTCAGTCTAAAGTTGACAAGACAAGGCTTTCCTGTTTGGCACCCATTCTGCCTTCTCACCTGAGGCACTGACAACGTCAACCTGCATTGTATGGATGCACATTCCACCTCACCCAGTCAGTGCACGGACTTGGTGTATTGTTTGATTCTCAACTGTCTTTCAAATCCCAATGCTCTTACACACTCAACTTCTACCCCCGGCCCCTCCACCTTCAAAACATTGTTCGCTTCCGTCATTACCTCTCTCCTCGGACTGCTGATACCCGCATCCATATTTGTATTACATCCAACCATAAATATACCAATGCTTTACTCACTGAACTCCCCAACTCTTCCCTACACAAGCTCTAGACTAGCCAGTGTGTGTCATCTCCTGGACCATGTCACCCCCATCCTTGCTTGACTCCACTTGTTACCCAACCCTCAGCCGATTCAGTTCAAGATCCTCGTCCTCATATTCAAATCCCTCCAAGCCATGCCCTGCCACTGCAATCTCCTTAAACCCTGCTGACCCAGCTACTCCCTTCACTCATTGAGTCTGCTTCACGTCCCCCAACCTGTGCATTTCACCATCAGCAGGTAGGCTTTCAATGAGAAAGGTGCTATATAAGTGTAATGTATATTTTATTGGGTGGGATCTGAGACCCAGTCTGTGCGACTCAGTTCTATTTAAGAAGGTGCTTTTGTTGTCTGCGTTGTTGATCGCAGTGCGTGGTGACATTGTTGGGATTTAACAGGTTTGGTTCTTAGCTGTGAAGAGTGACTCTAGATCAATGCTGAGCAGGGCTTCCTGTCTGCCTGCCCGCTAATAAAACATATGGCAGAGCTGCATCTCCCTGCAGAACCCTGCTGCAGTCTAAAGGAATTTATTAGCTTGGCACCAACATTAAGCATTGGCTGGGTGACAATAATTTGCTTTATGTTTATTATTTTTCCGGAAACGAGTGTCTAAATATCAATTGGTTCAAACAACATTTCGAAGCACACATGCGATGAGAGTTAATTATTACTAGTGATAATCATAACATGAACTGAAAAGACAAGTGAAATATGTCCTCAACAAAAAGTTTGGGAGTGAACACTGTTTCTGAATTCTGGAGAATCCTCTCACTCAGCTTTGTTGAAGATTCATTGTCTAGGCCTTTTTATTTGCTAACAGGCAGTACTGCTGCCAATATTCACTGAATTGTATCAAAACTACTTCATCAGATACATGGAATGTTTTAAGGAATGCTGCAATTTTGACCACAAAAGTGTAGGAAAAGGCAATGAAGTGGTTGGTTTGTAGTCTCTCAGTGATTAGAGTCAGTCCGTTAGTGACTGCTCAGTGGAAAAACTCAATTTCTCCATGATGCTGAAAAAGGAAATGCCTTTGCTGGCAATGTCGCCAGTGTTAGACTTGATTTGCAAGTGTGGAGTGTACTTCCTGGGGATGTGGGGGTGGGGGAGGAGAGGCGGAGGGGGCTGGGGGAAGTGTGCTACAGCAAGGCTGCTGAGGTGACTGGTTTAAATGGATTAGGAGTAACACCTTCAAAATCATCTTCCTCACAATAAATGAACAGTGGGAGACTGAAGATATAAAAAGGTTTGTGAAGAGAGCAAGGGTTCAGAAGAAATTTGTTTAATTCTAATTGGGATTAGAATTATTCCAGTTATTCCAGTCTTAGTCACTAGGATTCCACTAAATTTCAATAACTAATTGTAATACGCTATGAAAATGAAATCTGAAAAATGGCTAACTTCCAAATCTCCCAGTTTCTAAGTCAGACTTCAAGCTTACGTATAAATGTTCGATCGCTAGTAATTCCGTATTTCTCTGATCTGCTCGTACCCCACTCCTCTACCAGTCTCCCTCACTCCCAACCCCGTCAGCTAACACAGATGTGCTTCGCATCCCCTGCCCCCACATTGCACCACTGTCAGGGGATGAAAAAACCATCAGAAGTCTTTTAATACCCATCTTAAAACCTACATCTTTGATTGCACCTATGGTAACCCTCCCTATCTCTTTCTCTCTTGCTTTGCATCCAACATTGTCTTTGTGAAGCACTCTGAGACGTTATACTATGCAAAGGATGCTGTTTAAACACAAGAGGTTGTTGTTGTGGCATGAGGTCACTTCTTGTGCATAGTGCACATGCATGCAATCACAGTGACAGCAATCTGACAACCTGGAGTTCAGGCATTTGTTTAGCACAAGCTTAGCATCAGAAGCCGGGTATACCGTGCTTCCGATCAGTCCGCGTCTCTACAAGTGAAGCAACACTCTACCAGTGGGTAGGAGGGTGGGTAGGGGTGTTAAACCAGGGTTCCCATTTACCAATTGAATCTGAAATTATTTGCTGGAGATTGTTACCTGGGGTGTCCTGAAAATCAAATTTCTTACTTCAACCAGACAAACAATAATTTGCGACAATTCACCAGTTTAGCAGAATAACCCCAATGTGGTTTCGCACCAGCCTTAAAAGAGGATTTGTTCTCCTCCCACCCCTCCCCATTCCAACTCTGTGACATTTACCATATCCACTAGAATTGCGTTGAATCTAGTGTGTGGGATCTTTAAAGATGGAGTCCCACATGGGGGAGCCTCCACCCTAATCAGCATTGTCTTTAGCATACTGTGAGCACAATGGCCAGGACCATTGCAGTTTGCCATGTTTCTGACATGCTGCTAGGTATTAGTTAATTATTCCTCCATGCATGTATCTCACATTCCTTAGCAACTTTGTGATGTCTAACATTCAGGACTACACCACACAAGGAAGTTAGCCAGTGGGTGTGATGCTCTTTGGATTAACCTTAATGTAGTCAAGATTAAGGTCCCATTACATTCAATGTGCTCTTTGAAAAAGAATAGGAGTTGGTAAATCAAGCTATGGTGTCATCTGTCAGTAATTCATGCCATGATTCTTGCTGTATTGCTTTCAGCAAGCTGCAGGCAACGATGCTACACTCCCTTTGATGTTGAAACAAGGGACTGTCGCTGTGATAGTCTCTGCAAGGAAGTTGGAAACTGTTGTTGGGATTTTGAAGAAATCTGTCTCCAGCCAGGTACGTGCATTTAAAAAGGCATTTTTCATTTCCTTCTATCATTTTTTTTCTCTCACGTCTTCTCAATTGAAGATCTTTGACATCTCTTTCGTTCTGCAGGGAAATGGTTTCATTTTACAAAATAATTTTACTACAACGATATCAATAATAACAATTTACATTTATAGAGCGTCAGGAGGAAATCTTAATGCGCTTTCCAGAGTTTTCTAGGAGCCGGAGCTGGGGCTGGCCATTCTTTCTCTTCTTGCTCTTACTCACTTCACATAATTGTCATTGAAAAGAAAAGATCCTGGTGACGTACTTCTTTCAACTATTTTTGGTGAACGTGCTTATCAAGTTGAGAGATGTTAGTTCTGGGAACTGGAACACTTTTTCATCTTGGACACCCCAGGATCAAGCAATTCCAGCTTCAAGCATAGTCCCAAAATGTTTTTTGAAAGAAAATTAGATAGATGCTTGAAAAAGAATATTTAGGGTGAAATTCTGTGCATTGCATTGCAAAATTGTGATAATTGTGTAAATTGGAAAGTGCAAATGTGGATGGTGCACATCAACATTGATACAAAATTCCTCCCAATTTTTTTTGCATCATTTTTGGTTGATGTGTTCCTAGCACCAAATCAATTATGTCCTCCATTTAATTTCCACGAACCGGATATGTCAGTTGTTCACAAATCAGATGGTATCATTTTGAATGCGATCTGAACAGCGTATATCTACAACTGACAAGAAGTAGTGCACACAACTGTTTTTTGGAGGTTGCCAACAGAGGAGCTGGAGCTGCCACCACAGGGAGGGTGCCACTGAAAAGTTCACTCAAGGAGCATCTATTGCAGAAGCAGCCTGGTGGGGAGTAAGTTGTTATGTTGGAAAGACCTCTAAAGGCATTTGTTATCCCTGGTTTACGGAACTGTCAAAGGCACCAACACCTTGGTCATATGTGTGCCCTACCCTTATTCCTCCTTGGTGCAGATGCTCTTGCCCTAATGTTTTGATGAAGACACCAATTGTCACAATGTCTAAAAGCTTGCCAGAAGGCTTTGCAAGAATGTGGCAGAAGAACTTGCAGCATAAAGGCAGCGGCATGCCCACATTCAGTTCAGGGAGACGGAGTGTTCCCCCAGAAATGGGTGTTACTGGCCTAGAAGAACATTCAAGGACATGACATAGGAGCGAAACCTTCCAAAGTTGCATCTGCCCAATGATACAGTCCTGGAGCTGGCCCACAAGGGTTGGCCAGCATTGCAGCTGTGCAATGGGGCCAGCATATTGCTGTCCATTGACCTAAAGGTGATCATTGCCCTCGATTTTTATGTTACTGGCTCCTTTTAAAGTCTCAGTCAGACTCAGAAGGAGTCAGTCAACCTGCTGTTCATAGGTCAATCTCCTTTCTCCTTGCAGCATTCTCATTAATGTTTCATTTTAGGGAAAAATCAATATTTAATATACAGTCTAGTATAATATTTTCCATTCCAAGATTCTTGTTACTACAAAATGACACTCAGTCATGGAGATTCCTTTCAGTATCATGGTAGAACCAAAACCTTTCAATGCTCTGGCTGCAAAACATTAATTCCAGGAGATAAAAGATATCAATTGCAACTTTTCGAGGTTGTTGAACTTTTTCCTGACCTCCAAGAAGATTCTGGGGGTGTCTTGCTCATCTATCAGCTGCCTTGTGGGTTTAGGAACAGCAATGTGGACAGGAACCGCAAAGAGATGTTCTTGGAATTCTATTATATCCTTCGTCAACACCATCTGAAAACCATGGATGAATCTGGTCCTTCTTTGTGAAGTCCTTTCTTTAGCATCTCTTCCAGCACTAGGCATAGTGTTATTTCCCATTGAATTTGATATATTGCAAACATGTACATTAGGTATGCTGAGAACACATAACTCTGAACCAATCAGAAACTATCAGTCACGTGGAATAATATCGCACTCGTGTGCACTTGTACAACTAAATTTATGATTAAGGCACCCAACCTCCTTTACTCTAGCAGCACCAATTTACTGGAATTTCGACCCAATTAAAGGGTATGGGCAGCAAGCAGAAGAATGGAATTGGACTATCTTATGTGAAGAAAGCCACCAGTGTAAATGTAGTACTCTGAATGGCCTGTTTCTGTGCCATAATATTTTATTATTCCATGATTCTAGATCAAATTCAGCAGAGGTACCAAAATTATGGCTTGTGGGTTGCAAATGGCCTGAAAAAGGCCTTCACTGCAGCCCAGGGTCCTGGTACGGAAGTCTGGTAAGTGTACATAGAGGTTTCCTGTGTGCTTTGGTTCCTCCCTCTTTCCTGGCCCACCACATATCACACTAATCTACATTGCTGATTCTGCCCCAGTAGAGAGATGTCCATGTGGACCACCCACAATGGCTTCACCGAAGAGAAGAATTTGTTTGTTCCTGATTCATGGTCCAGGATTGCATTTTGAATGGAGGGAAAACTGAGACTGTGAGGTGGAGGGATCTGACCTAGCATGTAAATGTAAGATATTAGAGAGAGAAACATAGCTAATTAGAAAGGCAGAGAGGGAAAGAGGGAAAAATACACCCACAAAACACAGAGACAATTGGAGAAGAGAGAGACACAAACAGACACATAAACCTGTTGTTTATCCTGTGTTTGTATCCATGATAAGGATGGTTCTAA
Organism: Callorhinchus milii; assembly: GCF_018977255.1. NCBI lineage: Eukaryota > Metazoa > Chordata > Chondrichthyes > Chimaeriformes > Callorhinchidae > Callorhinchus > Callorhinchus milii. Next base: position 29,766,394 of record NW_024704744.1, on the reverse strand, counting down.
TTACTGCAGATATCAGGTTCACTTCTAGTGAGTTCAGAAAGTGCAACGTGGAATTAGGTGCTGGTGAGATTTGGTGCAAATACTGAATTGTGCTGGTTGCCATGCAGCCCACAAGGACTTTCTGGTATCTGCTACCCATGTAGTGAGGGCTGGAACCTACACTTGGCTCATGTCTAATCAGACATTTTTGTTTGACGTAAGTGGGGTCTCTTTTGGGCTAAGTTGGCTTCAAGGTGAAGGGGCTGGCAATAGAATACTGGAATCAAGTTGAAGTTTTGTGGCCATATTGGTCGTCCAGTTCCTGAACCAGATAGGACTACAGTACTCCAAAACACTGTTGAGGTTAGTCTAAACAGTCTAGCTTGTCAGTACGACTTGCAAGAGCAGCCCAATTACTGGAGGTAGGCATCTTCCCTGTTGACTCCTGTTAACCCTGTGATGCCTGATATTCAGTGTTTGCAATTGCAAACTGTGCAGATTTAGATGGTTAATCTCTGGCAGTACCCAATACATACTTGGGAGACCCAAGCCTTGGCTTTTGCAACCTGTATCCTAATAATTTCTGGGATTAGGTGAGGAGTCACCAGGGAGAGAGTGCACATTCCATGTCAGACAAATGGAAATTTCTATGTGTATATAGATCTCTCTGAAGTTTGGATACTCTTTAGCATGACAATGGTTTTCTGACAGCACAAAAAAAGTGAGTATTCATTTACACGTAATGTTACACTGTCCTGTGCATTAAAGGACCAAATTTGGAATTTGATTCACTTCAAAAGGAAATACTTTTGTATCTACAAGGTTCAGAATAGCTAAAGTAGCTTACAACCTAAGTAAAGAACCCCATAATTTGACTGCGAGCCTTAATGACATAACCTCAGATGAGCAGTAACCATATAACCTGAATAAGAATATGAAATTGGATTTGAATATTTTGCACTTGTCTGATTCAAAAAATGCTGACATCCAGCTAGCTCTATGCTGGCAAATATAAGCACCTGGTAGTTTTATTGTCAGTCAGCTGTAAGTGTGCACTTAGAGCTCCAGCAATATACAAAACATATGTAGTTAATGGAATAATAGACTAATTATTCTCGTAAAATTGAGTTCATGTAAACCATTGAAAAATTTGGTACATCAGTTATCATGATAATATTGTGTATTAAGGCAAGGGTTAATTGGGTATTTCTGTGTTCTAGCTCAACTCTGGACATGCAGCAAGTTCCGCTGTGGAGAGAAACGTTTACCCGAAAGCCACTGTTCGTGCTCTGATGATTGTTTAGAGGCTGGTGATTGCTGCACTGATTATTCTTCCGTTTGCAAAAGTAAGGAACTTCAAACAGAGAACTTATAATAAAATAAACATAAACCATACATTTGATATAGTGCCTATAGCGTCAAAATGTCTCAAAGCATTTTAGTGCAGATTGGCAAGGTATTTATCTTGGGAAAGGTGTACGGGTGCTTCTCAGTTGAGCATGTTCCTGTCCTCAACCATGTTTTCTTCCATTTCTTTCTCCAGTTTTACTTTGTAATGTCACCATGTTTGTGTGCACCTGTGCACTGCCTCAAAACTAGAAAGAAAGAGAAGGGTTACCTAGGCTGCAGATTTCAAATATATTACAATTGATATTTAGGTTGAAATTCCTGGAGGGGTTATGCAATAGTACCTTTGACAATATTTGGGATAAAATGGGTGAAATCCCTTTCTTGGCCGACATTGGCAAAGGTCTAATGCAAACCAGAATTTCAGCTCAATAGTCTTCTCGTTCTCATGGACCTACCTCCATGTTAGGATAAAAAGACCAATATTATTGTAGTGGACAGTCCAAGAACTAACATAACTAATGCCATCTAAGATTCGAGTACCAGGTAGCAGGTTATAACAGTAACTGAGTTACCACTAAGAAACCCGGTTACATCACATCCATTGAATGTTAGAGGAGGACAGTTTTTCATGAGGTCCTGTATTGCAGTATCAGATATTCTGCAATTTAAACCTGAATTGTGTGTGCTATGTATTAGATGCAATGAAATTGCTACTTCTTATGGATACAGAACTGTGTGACTCAAATGGGAAGAACCGTCTTTAATCATAATGGAATTGCATGATCTGAATTTCAAAATGTAATCATCTGTTTAAACACAGCTAATTGTAATGATTTTTCTCCCTGTGTAGAGGAGAATCGCTGGGCTGATGATTACTGCGAAGATATCACTACTCCAAAATGTCCTGCAGGGTAAGGGATACTATTCTATACCAGATTATTTTCTACAAATATACAGTCAATTCACTTTACAGTGTGTTCTGTAAAGCGCTTTGGGACGTCCTCCCGACATGAAAAGCGCTATATCAAATGCAAGGATTAAAAAAAAAATTAGAGGGGGAGAGATTAGATAGTGTTAGTGTGCAGAGGGATTTGGGTGTCCTTGTACACCAGTCTCAAAAAGTTAGTTTGCAGGTGCAGCAAGCAACTAATAGTAATAATATAATAATAATCCTTGCATTTGATATAGCGCTTTTCATGTCGGGAGGACGTCCCAAAGCGCTTCACAGAACACACTGTAAAGTGAATTGACTGTATATTTGTGGGCGAACGCGGCAGCCAATTGCGCACAGCAATGTCCCACAAACAGTCATAGATTGAAAATGACCAATTTATTATTGTTTTGTTTTGGAGGGATTATTATTAGGCGTGTGGAGTAAGAAAACTTGCCCAAGGTTTCGCCCTGCCTGGAATTGAACTCAGGTCTCTCGCTTGCAAAGCGAGTGCTCTAACCACTGAGCTACTGGACTCCAACTAAGAAGGCGAACGGCATTTTAGCGTTCATTGCAAAAGGTTTGGAGTAGAAAAGTAGGGAAGTCTTGCTACAACTGTATAGGGCCTTGGTGAGACCACACCTAGAGTATTGTGTGCAGTTTTGGTCTCCTTATTTAAAAAAGGACATACTTGCCTTAGAGAGGGTGCAGCGTAGATTCACTAGGTTAGTTCCTGGGATGAGGGGACTGACCTATGAGGATAGGCTGAATAAATTAGGGCTATATTCTCTAGAGTACAGAAGAATTAGGAGAGATCTTATTGAAACATATAAGATTCTTAAAGGACTGGATAAAGTAGACACTGAGGGTCTGTTTCCCCTGAATCTATAACCAGGGGTCACAGTCTTAAAATTAAGGGTCAGCCTTTTAGAACAGAGTTGAGGAAACATTTCTTCACTCAGAGGGTAGTGAATTTATAGAATTCACTACCCAAAAAGGCTGTAGATGCTCAGTCCTTGAACATCTTCAAGGCTGAGACTGATAGATTTTTAAAAAAAACAGAGGGATTAGGGGATATGGGGATAGGGCAGGTAATTAGAGTTAGGTCTGCAGATCAGCCATAATCTTATTGAATGGCGGGGCAGGCTCGAGGGGCCGAATGGCCTACTCCTGCTCCTAATTCTTATGTTCTTATGTTCTTATATGTGAAGTCATTGACTCAACACTATGTTACGAATAGAACATGACAAGCCTTCCGACAGGCATTTAATGAAAATGGACAAATAATATCTTAACCAAATCATTTTATTTACAGATTATTGTGGAGTTTTAGGATCTGTGCAGAGCAGTTAACAGTTAACTTGTACTATAAAGAAAATATAGATGTCTGACAGGGTATTTTTTTAATTGACCAGGGGTGAGGGGAGTCAATGGGCTAAATGGACTCCTTATTGTGTTACAAAGTTCTATCGTTCTGTGGTTTTACATTCCTTGCTTCGCTACTACTATTACTTTTGTCTGGCAAGAGAGGTGATTAGCTTTGCGGAGGTAATTTCACTGTAGTTTAGGATTTACAATGTGATGATTTCAAACGGAAGGGGGGAGGGGCTTACAATAGTGCTTATTAAAATATTGTTAGAATAAAATCACTATCCCTGTTGTATAATGACCAGGCTGTGGGTACTCTGAATCCTTCACAATGTTTTCATTTGAAGCTGCGCTTTGGAATGCTAGCTCTCAGATTGTGACGTTGGACTGTTGTTTAGCAGGATAAAGGCTTAAAATTATGTTTTTTGTTAAGTTAAGACAGTATCTTGTCTTAACACATTCACAAGTCACAATCTTCACATTTGCATTATTTAATAAGGAAAACGGACATACGTCACATCGATCCATAGGAATTTCACTCCGACATTATCCACTTTTGGAGGAGATTTCCTGTGGGTCAGCTTGATCTACTTCGAATTACAACAACAACAACAATTTCATGGTGTTCTGCCCTTCAAATTGCAACAAATTATGGAATGATGTCCTTACTCTGATCCTCTAATCACTGCAACTTGACCCAATCTTAAAGATCTCAACAGTCATTTTCAAGTTTCCAGAAGCCAAAGTGCAAACTGATAGACAAGAAAAGGACCAAGGTCCTTGATAATAATAATAATAATAATCCTTGCATTTGATATAGCGCTTTTCATGTCAGGAGGACGTCCCAAAGCGCTTCACAGAACACACTGTAAAGTGAATTGACTGTATATTTGTGGGCGAACACGGCAGCCAATTGCGCACAGCAATGTCCCACAAACAGTCGTAGATTGAAAATGACCAATTTATTATTGTTTTTGGTTTTTGGAGGGATTATTATTAGGCTCTGTGTGGAGTAAGGAAACTTGCTCAAGGTTTCACCCTGCCTGGAAATGAACCCAGGTCTCTCGCTTGCAAAGTGAGTGCTCTAACCACTGAGCCACAGGAGATGTATGTTCTGTAGGCATGTTAGAAATAAAAGAATGGTTAAAGTACAACAATAACAACAGCAACAATAAAATTACATCGGGAGGACCAAAGTCGAACTAGGACCATAAAGGTGAGAAGGGCTTAATCTCATAGCAGATAATAAGGAATTGGCAGAAATACTAAATGTATACTTTGCCTCAGTTTTCACAAAATAAACTAATAAAAGAAAATTTAGTAAGAACAGGAGGGGTGAGCTGTAAAATTTACAACAGTTAAGATAGGGATAAGGGAGGTATTTAATAAATTACACAAGCTTAGGCACTTGACCCAGATAGACTGCATCCATAGGGAGGAGATACCTGAGACTCTAATATATATACAGTATTTAAGAACACAGTAGAGAAAGGAATCATGCCAGAGAACTGGAGAATGGCCAATGGAGAATGGTCAATGTAATACCTATTTTTAAAAAAAAGTTGATAAACCGAATCTAGGAAGTGGTGTTCCCTAGGGGTCTGTATTGGGCCCACTGCTGTTCACCATACATGTAAATGATTTGGATTCATGTATTGGAGGTGTGGTGTCCAGATGACACCACACTGGGAGGGGGGAGAGGGGCATGGTAAATAGTGCAGGGAATTGTAGAAGAATGCAGCAAAATATAAACAGGCTAGCAGAATGAGCAGAGAGATGGCAAATCATGTTTAATGCCGAAAAATGTGAAGTAATTCACTTTGGCAGAGAAAAAATAAAGACGGAGCAAAGAGATCTAGATGTGGATACTGATCCACAATTCTCTAGCAGTAGCAACACGGTTATATAAAGCTATAAAAAGGCCAATGGGGACTTGGCCTTTATACCCAAAGGAACAACAACAATAACAAGATTCCATTTATAGAGGACACAAAGGAAATAATATAACTGAGGAGGGGCTGTTGAATTTATACAAAACCACATTTGGGGTATTGTGTCCAGTTCTGGTCTCCATACTATAAGAAGGATATATCAGTTTGGAAAGAGTACCGTGTAGGTTTACAAGAATTATACCAGGGCTGACAAGTTACTGCTATCAAGAAAGATTAGCTAGTTTGGGCCTTTTTGCTCACTTTTACCATACATACCCAGCTTACAGTTAGTTTTATGACAGTTTTGTGAGGAGATGTAAATCACAGCCATACTAACTGATTCTTTATGTTCCGCTGTGAAGATGGTTTGCTCTTGGTCAATAATGCTTTGACTGCACCAGAGCATGGAATACTAAGTGAAGGATATTAGACCAATTTCAATGCCAGAGAGACCCACAAGACCCATTTCTAAATCATAAAAGAAACAGCAAACAAAAAAGACAGAGGTCACATATTGATGCTTAAACCCTTTATGGTCTTATTTTAAGTAGGATTTATTTCCCTCCCTATGTTTCACTATATTACTTGCAGGTACAATAGGCATAATGAGAGAAAGATGGCTTATTTATAACTTATTTAATGGTTCAGTTGCTGAAAGGGCTCATGAAATAATTGGAGAACTAGGTTGAGGAGTTACTAAGCTTGACAGTGTAAGAAATATAAATATTAATATTGCAATTTGTAAGTTGTAGGGCATTTCACTCTCACTAGCGCACTCTCAGGTACCTCACTAAATGCTCAGTATTCATTTGCGAGGCCTGACAGGGGAGTAATATCTCTAATTCTTTTATTTCAAATGCTGTTCTCATTCAGAACTGGGTGATGTCCCAGTGTGTCTTGGGAGATTGGAATTATGAACAGCAGAACCATAAAATTACATTGGTGTGTTTGGGTCCTATAATGCAAACATTTCCCTCACATTTTACACTCCCTTTACAAGGGGTTTATAACACAAACCCCTTCACATTTCCCAACACCTTGGGAAGTCCTCCCGATGTGAAAGGCGCTATATAAATGTAGATTTGCATTGTATAATACTGTAAAACAAACCTTGGACTTGTTGAGTTCTACAAACAAGGGCCCAACCTATGCCTTCATTTTAGAGGTCTATTTCCCCCTTGTAAGGCATTTTACACCATGTGGGACATTGTGGGTACAAAGCTTCATCATTGTAGCACAATGAGTTGGTGCTCCAACGTCTCCTTTCAAGCTAAGGCTCAGACTAGCACAATCCTATGTACAACCAGCCTTTCAGCTTTATCAGCTTTTATATAATAATAGTAACAGGTCTGACATGTATCTGATTGCACTATTTTAACTTATGCTATAAAACATTAGAATAACATGAACTCTTTCACTTCCAGGTTCACTCAACCACCTTTGATACTGTTTTCTTTGGATGGCTTCAGAGCTGAGTATTTACAGACCTGGTACAAACTAATGCCAGTTATCAATAAACTCAGTAAGTAAATGCAAATGAAATATAAATAGAAACATTTCATCCACTAGAAATGTAGTCGTTATCCTTTGCAGTGAAAATACTTTGGCGTTTACATAACTTTCATGTTTCATGTCTATATCAGAGTTACTTTATTAATAATTGCAATAATGTGGGATGTTGCTCACTATAAGCTTACTTGAATTGAAGCAAACCTACGTTTTATTTTTTTCTAAAAACACAAATACATAGAAAGTTTAACTTGAATATATTCAAGACTGAGATAGATATATTTCTTATTGCAAAAGGGATTAAGGGATATGGGGATAAGGCAGGGTTATAGTATAAACTGGAGTTAGATTAGAAAATCAGCCATGATTGAATGGCAAGACAGGCTCGAAGGGCCGAATGGCCTACTCCTGCTCCTACATGTTATGTTATAACTTTAATTTCCATAGTAAAATGGCAAAAATAGAAGAAATTTGTAATGAGTTGGAGACTGATAAAATTATTCCCCTTTTTGGCATATTGCTACATAAATATATGACCTAAGATGCCGTGAAGGGTGCTATATAAATGCAGGTTGTTGTTGACCCATGTGCAAATCACATGCCCAAAGATAACCTTTGCATCCCACGCTGGTGTACAATGTGGTGCCATATTGCGTTTCAGGATGTGTTATATTGCTCAAGTGTATTACTTGGTGCCAGAATTCCTCACATACATTTACTGGCAATCTGAGAGTAAGGCAGCTGTTTGGAGTTGTGCAATGAAAAATGTTGCAGTTTGTAAATTAAAACACAATTTCACAATAAGTACGGATTACTGATTTTCATCAAAATGNTTTTTTTGCCAAGAACAACAACCACTTGCATTTATATAGCATCTTGCATGCAGTTAGTGTCTGGGAGCCCTTAGCAATGGCATGACTTGATGCTGAGCTGGAAAGGGAGGGGAGGTTGACTGAAGGCATGGTTGAAGATGAAAGTCTTCAGTTGTGATTTGAAGACGAGCAAAGAGGGGGCAAGATGGAGGGGCTGAGGCAACATGTTCCAGAGACTCTGGGCATAGTGGCTGAAGGCACAGCCTCCAATCATGGAGCTGAGTGGTTGAGGGGCATGAGAACACCCAAGCCAGACTAACAAAGGTGATGGGTGGAGGAGTGGGAGTGTGAACAGATTGCAGAGGTAGGGAAGTCAGGTGTGAAGCGATTTGAAAGTGAAAGTAAGGATCTTGAAATCGATCTGTTCTGCAAGAGGAAACCAGTGGAGCCTGGCAAGAACTGGGATGATGGGGGTGTGGTGCCTGGTATAGGTGAGGACATGGCCGGCAGAGTTTTGTGTAATTTGGACCTTGTTAATAATGGAGCTGGGGAGACGGTGAGGAGTACATTGAAAAAATCGAGTTGGAAGATGACAAAAACATGAATGTTTCAGCAGCATTTGAAGTAAGAAGGTGGGCAATGTGGCAGAGATGGAGGACTGTCACCCTGTTACTAAAAAAAACTGTATTTCCTGCTGTATACAAAAGTTTAAGGAATTTCTCCAAAACCAGGCTTCTGCTTACATTCAGAAATGTAAAAACTAAAACTGAGTTTAATTTTAACTGTTCAATGTATCTGAAAATGACAACTGTCAAATTATTTTCTGCAATTTTAGCATAAATTTCTGAGTTAATTATTATTAGAATAGGGTGAGAGAACCGAGCTATAATTTAGTGGGTGACTCATTATTATGGCTTGATTAAACATTAATCTCATGTGTAGCTTGTGTCTCAATCTGCACTGATGTGAAATTGTTTTGAAATTAAAACTAGACTTGCTTAATGTATTTTCTTTATGTAATTTATTGCAGAAACCTGTGGAACACATTCTAAGTATATGCGAGCCATGTACCCCACCAAAACATTCCCTAACCACTATTCTATAGTCACAGTAAGTGCTGGGTTTGAACCGTTCTACTTTCTATTACTTTTCTCAGGAATTAAGACTCCAACAGTAGCCTAGTAGGTACAAGCACAAGCTGGTGCAGTACCAAGTCAGGCAGCATGCAGATCAGAAAGTTACAAGTTCAGTTTAGTTATGAACTCCAGAAGTCATGCTGTAACAGTACATTGCAGGGGCTACCCAAGTCCCAGAGGAGAACAACAAGGTAGTTCCAAATGTTAGAAGAATAAATTATATGCAACAAATAGACAAGCTAGGGTTCTTCAATCTTGAAAGGAGATGTCTCATAGGGGAGAAACATATGAGATTTTAAATAGGATTGAGAAAGTGACCTCAGATGCCAGGACAGCAGAACAAGAGAGCACAGTTTGAGGATTACAATTCCAGAACAAACATCAGGAATTTCTTTATTCAGAGGAAAATTAAAAACAGTTCACGAGGAAGGGTTATTAAGTCAAGACACTGCACTCATTTAAGAGACAGATTAATGGAGGTGGGTATTCTGGAAGAATCAAATCAAATGGGCCAACCAGCTTCTTCAAGGTCTCTCCATTTCTCTGTAATGATTACTCTGTTCAATAGGGTACAATAGTAATTTTAATAATGAAAGATTGATTGAATGAAATTTCACTTTAATATGGTGAACTTTGTTTTTCAGGGATTGTATCCTGAAACACATGGTATTATTGATAATAGCATGTATGATATTAATTTGAAAATGTCCTTCAGTCTCTCTGGTAATGAAAAGAATGATCCCAGATGGTGGCAAGGACAACCAGTGAGTAATAAGAATACAGCGGTTTTCTTTGTATATATTTTGGTTGAAAAAGTGTTCAAGAATATGATACTGTGCATGTTAAGCAATTTTTTGATTAATAGGCGATCTAAATGAGAGATTTCACAAGGATGACAGGGAAGAACTGAAAATTGAGACTGATGGATGAAAGCATGCTCTGTTATGGTTCAGATGTTAACACAATATTGTGGGGCAAAGTGGAGAGAGATTTATTTTGTATTTGGCCTGCGCTAGACCAGATACTGATGCCGGTTAACAAAAGTGGGAAAAATTCTATAAGGAACGGTTTCAAAGTTGAACCTTTAAAAAAATCCACTGCACCACCAGCCCTCTGTTGAAATAGCTATCATGTGAAATTAAATGTATAACTACATCTGAAGGTATATCCAAGTTTTAAGTATACTTTTTTTCTTTCTGTAGGTGTGGCTGACAGCTATGTACCAGGGTTTGAAGGCTGGTACTTTCTTCTGGCCTGGGTCTGATGTTAAAGTAAATGGATCATTTCCAAACATATATGAAATATTCAATAAGTAAGTATTGGAAATAGATAGAACAATCCAGATTGCTGCATGTGGGAAGGTTCGAGCTGGCAAAATCTGATCACAAGAATAACAACTTGCATTTATATGTCCTCTTTCACGCGAGGTAGCTTCCCGGAGCGCTTTACAGTGGTGGAGACTGACTCCAAGCCAGGGAGAGAGGGAGGTGGGAGGACTAATAGACTGATGAAGTATTACCAACAATACAAACATTATTTCTCCTCAGATGGGTATCTAACACACATGGAAACCCATTTGGTTTGGAGACGCTTAAGCATGGAAACACCATGCTTAGGAGTCTCCAAACACAACTACCGAGATTGCCACTGCCAGTGTGTAACCAGCTAGAACTGTGTAACTTGTTTTGGCAAACAATACTATGATTGCAGAAGAAAGCATTGTGAACAATGGAAAGAAAGCTTGTCCAGCAAAGAGCACACTACCTGATATAGTACATAGGTAGTTTGGGCAATATATGCATGCGACCCCCAGGAAGATGGAAGGCAAACTAGATGGACCTTGGTCTTTTTTCATCTAGCATTTCTTATGTTTTTATGTACCTGTAGGGGCTTTGGTTTACAGGGATACATGCATATATAGTGATTTTTTTTAAAAAAACTGTATAATCTTTTGCTAATGAAAATACAGGTTTGGTTCGGGGTGGGGTGACAAAGTGAAGGTTGATATTATTATGAGGGTGATTTTCTCTCTTTTTATTAAGAAATCAATAACTGAGGTTTACCCTAACATTCCCAGAAAATGAGGGAAATCCCAATCATCCCAGAGGTTTATCCAAATTAACCCATAATGTAAGATGTTTACCACCCATCTCAAAGAGTAAGGTCCATTGATTTCACAAAATGAGAAATATCTATATAATCCAACAACGTGAGAGCTGTTCTGTCCATCCCAGAAACTGTGGCTAATTCCAGAAAATGAGAGCTATTAAACCATCCAAACATGATGTTTGCTAGTTCTCAACACCTTTGGCTCAAATAAGGAATGGAATATGTTTGGGAATACCGCAATTTTGACCCCTTAGAATGGCACTCCTCTGCCCCCATTTCTCCCTCCTCCCTCTCAACCGCAATCATCCACATGAAGTTCACCATCTGCTGCCTCAACCCTCACCCCCCTATTGGCTGACGCAGTCAACCCATCTTTTTTCTCAGGCTCTGTTCCACTCCCCCTTAAAACCACTGTTATCACACACTTCCTCACAAAAAAACACCTTGATCCCTCTAACCTCTCACATTACTGTCCCATTTCCAACCTGCATCTTCCCTCCTGCAGATCTGAACTCCAGAACCTCCCTAGGCTCTCCCTCAGACTCACTGAACCGTGCGCAATCTAGCAACCCCCAGCTGTCTTTCCTCCCCCACATCCGGTCCCTGACAAGGACCACCATCCTCCACCTCCAAAAAATTCAGCTCATTCAGAACTCTGTTGCCCGCATACTTACCCGGACCAAACTTCGTACCCACATCTCACCAGTTCTGGCCAGGCTCCACTGGCTCCTCATCACTGAACGGATCGACTTCAAGATCCTCACACTCGTGTTCAAATCTATTCACTCCCTGGCACTTTCCAACCTCCTCACTCCCCAATCCACCACCCGGCGCCTCCGCTCAACTGGCACCAGCCTTCTGCTTGTCCCTCTGACCCTCCGCTCTACCATTGGAGGTCGCGCTTTCAGCCACTACGCCCTGAAGCTCTGGAACACTCTCCATCAATCCCTCCGACTTGCCCCCTCTCTCCCCTTTTTCAACTCCCGCTTGAAAACCTTCCTTTTCAACAATGCTCACGGTCACCTCCCCACCCGGCTCAAAGTCAGGCTGCGTTACAGTTGAGCGCTCTGAGATGCAACCCTGCGTTGAGGGTGCTATATAAGTGCATATTGAAGTCACAGCACAAAAACTGAACAAGCTCATTGTTTGAACAAGCTCAACCAGTGCTAGTATTTTTCTGCCCATGAGCTAATCCAATCGCGTACTCCCACTCATTACACTAACAATTTAGACTTTTCAATTGTACATTTTTTCCAACTGTATGATTCACTGCTTTAACAGAAAATGTCCCTACCTAAACCCTTCCTTCTCGCCCCCTCTCTATATGTCTTCAACAGCTTTCTGAAAACCTATCTCTTTGACCATGCAGAGGGGTTGGAGAAAAGCGCAGAATAGTGGAACATTATTCCTATAGCACATGAAAGCTGTATGATGAATGACATTTTTGTAATATGGTGATATTTCTTATGATTATGATGTGCACTGTCCTGTCACAGTGCTGGTAAATAAAAAAGAGACCTGGGTTTGATTCCCGGCAGGGCGAATCCTTGGGCAAGTTTCCTTAATCGACACGCCTCATAATAAACCCTCAAGAAAAAAAAATTATAAATTGATCACTTCAAACCACGACTGTTTATGGGACACTGCTGTTTGCAATTGTCAGCTACTTTTCGACCACAAATATACAATCAATTCACATTACAGTATATTCTGTGAAGAGCTTTGAGACGCCTAGAATGCAAGGATTATTATTATTATATTATTTATTAGTGACTAATCTCTCCACTGCCGTTTACTTTTCAATGGAACTGCTTATGTATTTCAGATCCATTTCATTTGAACAAAGAGTATTCACTGTCCTAAAGTGGTTAAGCTTACCAGACTCTGAGAGGTAATCTTTCTTTATACTCAATCTTGTACATCTGTCTGTAGTAACTTTTAAAAAATTTATATTTATAATTTAAATTTATATTCACAAACATCTCATGCTGCTACACTAAAATGTGTAATTTTGTAAAACCAGGCCAAACTTTTATACTATATATTTGGAGGAACCGGATTCATCAGGACATAACTTTGGACCCGTTAGCGGTGGAGTAAGTTTTTTTTATTTTATGAAAATTTTAAACGAATGTTCCTTGATTTGGAGTATTTGTTACTATAGCAATGAGAAAATGAAATAACACAGAAAATCCTTCTTACTATCAAATGTTTGTTTAATGTACTCATCAGTCAATTGAACTCACATCCCCCACCTTGCTCGCCCCACTATCGGCAGGCAGGCCTTCCACCACTCTGCACCCACCCTCTGGAACTCCATCCCACAATCCCTCCGTCTCATCTCCTCCCTTGCCACCTTCAAGATCCATCTCAATTTCTTCCCCTTCAATCGTGCTTTCGATCTCCCTGCTTCCCCCACTGCCCTCCACCCTCCCCCACCCCGACCCTCAGCTCGGATCCAAAACTCTGTCTGTCCAGCACCTTGGGACGTCCTCCCGTCATGAAAGGCGCTATACAAATGTAATCTTGTTGTTGTTGGGTGGAGTGAACTTGTCTGATCTTACCGTTTCCTGAAAATCATGCATGTGCTCTTTCCATCTTGAGTCACTGGATATTGATCAGGAGCAGGAACCTTAGTTAATCCCCCCACCCCCTCTTCTCAGGAGTATTGAGGCTAATTGTAGAGACTCAAATGCTGCCCCAGCTGAGATCAAGTAGTTCAGCATAGATCAGAATTGTCCAGCCTTCTGGAATTTATAGTGCCCTCTGTGGTGCCTATCAGCTCAGCCCAACCACCATGGGAAAATAATAGTGTCTCTGGAGACCCTACCTTTGAACACAAAAGCAAGTGTGTCCTGAGGTAAGAGTGCCACTTCATTTACATCCCAGTGCTGTCAGAGGTCAGTGAGCAGCGCTTTGTCAGTGCATTGAAGTGTACATACTTATAGCTAACTGCCCAGGTGCCCTTCATACCAATCTAAGAAATGTTCTCAATTCTGGATTAGCATCACTGAGGCATAAAGTCTAAGGAAGGAGTGTGCATTCTGCAAGCAGCTGGACTGAATTGAAAAGAAATTGCCTTTGAGTGCATTAGGATATTGCAAGTGTTTAATTTGCTTATTTAAAAGGATAATCTCTGTTGTTTAACAGGTGATTGAAGCATTACAGAACGTTGATCAGATTGTAGGGATGCTGATGGATGGACTCAAACAGAGGAATTTACACAAATGTGTGAATGTAATTGTTGTAGCTGACCATGGTATGAAAGTTTTCTGATGCTTTTTGACAAAATACAAGCCTACAATCAGTGTGATGGATCCCCAAGAACACTCGTATTCTGATACTCAGTGACAACTGGGTGTAATGTGTGGGATTTGTCAAGAGGATTCCTTCAGGAAATCCATTAGAAATCCTTTTGACCTGCAGAAACCCTGCTCAAGACAAGACTGTGTGGGAATGGAGCTCTCATGAAACTGCATGACACACGTCCAGATACAGGAATAAATCCCCATTTATACTCCAATTCCTTATTAAGGAATCCCACTGTGAAGTAACGCAAATTAGACCCCAATGGCAGATATATTTACCCTCTCCGTGCTTCAAATAGACCAGCAACAAAATAAACTATACAATCAAATTTTAATAAACATTTGCTGAAAACAATTAGAATTGCTGGATTTGTGTTTGCTGGAAATAAATAGACTAATCCAGGCTAAAATCACCACGGTACACATGCACACTTAGCTTTAACGCAATGTGTGCTCTTTAAAATGGATTATGATTGAAAATCACCTGAGCTGTTCCAAGTTGTGCAAGTGATGATGACACTAGGTTTACAAACAGCATTGAAGTTAGAGAAGCATTAATATTTAAATGTTCTTTCCTCATTGAATGGAAATATGATCACCGATGTAAAGTCCCTTTTAAAGTGAACAATGCCAATGATCCTGTCTTCAAATCAAGCATTAAACAGGGGTCCTGTCTGCCTGTTTGGGTGGATGCTAAAGACCCAATGACACTATTCAAAAAGAGAAAGGAATTTGTCCTGGCGCTGTGGTCAGATAATATTGGTTACTTTGTGTTTGCTTGTTTGATATTGGCTGACTTATTCACCTACAAATACAATCACTACAATTTACATCAAAGTGCTTTTGATGACATAAGTCACTGTATCAAATGCAAAGATTATCATTATTATTAATAATCTGGAACTTGAAAGATTCTTTATGAATTGTATTTCTTTGTGTGATTTTTTTCTGGACTACTTGTTTTTCAGGAATGGAACAAACGTATTGTGAGAAAATTGAATATATGACAAAATACTTAGACTCAGTGGACAATTTAAAGATGTACAGTGGTCCAGCCCCTCGCATTCAAACTATCAATGTTCCAGACGACTATTTCACATGTGCGTACAATCGCTGCCGGATACAAAAATAATTAGTTATACTTTAATATTTTAATTTGAATTGAATAGTCCAGAACATGGACATTGATTGATTGTGTTTACAATGACAATTTACAATATTAATTGAAAAAAAATAAATGAGTATAAATCTTATATAAGTAATACAAATATGTTTTAGCACTCCACTGTTGACTCGCTTGCTAAAGCCATTGCCTCAAGTGAAGCTGAGCCTCATTGAGCCTGATGGATTACTGGTTCAAGACCTAATTTGAGTTGATTAAGATTACCTTGGGGACCATTAGGAATATTAAGATTAGTTGCAATGCTCCTCATTGCACTTGACAGCTATTACGTCTGAAGTGCAAGTTTTGTTTCATAATGACTCCCTCTGCTGGTGCTCAAACATGCTGCACTACACCCAGTATGGCTTGAATAGGGGACGACAATCTCTTCGGCTATTGATCACAAAACATTACGTTAATCTAACACCTTTCACATTGGGAGAATATACTTTACAAAAACTCTACAAGCTGGAGAGACGGGTTAAGAGTTTTTGGGAGATAATTCCACGTGGAGGGGATTTCAAAGCTTGATGTAGAAATACTATATAAAATATTAGTCGTTTAGAATTTTATTCTCAATTGTTTCTGAAAGTTGTGTGATTTCTTGTTTTTCTTTTTCAGTTGATTCAGAAGGAATTATCAAAAATCTTTCAGTAAGTGAAAACCTTAAGGTTTAACCAATAGCTAATATACTGTGTATTAAAGCTAGCCTTGAAAGAAGGAAACCTCTCGTGCAATGTTTGCTGATAATGTAAACAAGCAAATGGTGAAGGTCAGGTTTTTTTTAGATGTTAGAAAATTCTCTGCCAGAAGTTGGAGTTTGGCAGGAAACAACACTTCCACATTATTTATTAATTTCCACTCATTAACAAAGTTGCTAGGTAAATGTCATACTGTTCTTGTGGCATGAGATATTTTGCTGTTTTTCTGCATTCCCTGAGTAAAAATGCACTAACTAGGAGAGCATGAAACTGGCCTGGAATTTTATTTAACAATGAAGAAAAGTCACACCTCATAAAGCTTGGGCTACCTCATCAAGTCACTTTCACACTACTGTTGATTATGGCCAGTATAGTGATGACTGACTCTTCTCCAATTGGAATGTATGCTGCTTTATGTGGAGAGGGGAGTTCATCCTGGGGTTCTGGCCAACAACCCTCCAGACAAAATGAGTGATTTACTTCATGGCTATTTGTGGGTCATTGATGTGCACAAATTGCTTTCCATATTTGCCTACAAAATACACTTCACAGCAAAATCTCAACAGGTTGTTAATGGCTTATTAATGGAGCATGAGGACATGTTTTTTCTCCTCCTTCTGTATGTTTTGCTTATAATATCTTGCTTACATTATTCATTTATTGACTTGTTCTGTTGAAATCATATTTGCCTCCAGTTGGTTGTAGGTGAGAGTAGAGTTCAGACTGACACTCCACTGCAGAACTGGGAGAGCAATATATGATTGGAGATGCCTTGTTTCAATCAGAAATTAAATCAAGGTCCTAACTGTCTGTTTTCAGGTGTTCACAAATCCCATGAAACTATTGAAAAAGAGAAAGGAGTTTATCCTTCTGTCCTTGACAACAAATCTCCAGTTAAATCAGTCACAATCCTCGTAACTGCTTATGGGACTTTGCTGAAGCAAATCATGCTTAATTTGCCTATAAACAGCATCACTTGTGAAATATTTTGACAGGATAAAACATAAGTTATTTTTCATTTCCCTACAATCTACCATTTTTGCAAAAAAAAGGCACTACAATTTACAGTAAATCTTGTGAGGTGCTTTGAGATCTCCTCCTGACATGAAAGGGGCTTTACTAAATGTAAGAAGTAGTACTATTATTTTGCCTTATGCGCTTCCTTTATCTGTATACAAATTCTATCGTATCCATGGAGTATGTGTTTCCTTATCTTTCTCAAATGTCTTTTTTTATTCTAGTGCAGATTTCCTCACCAGCACTTCATACCGTACATGTCCCATCACCTGCCAAAGCGCTTCCACTATGCCAAGAACATCAGAATAGATAAGGCTAATTTGTACTTGGATGAACAATGGTTGGCTGGACGGTATGTTTTTCATTTAATCATCTACTCTCTATTTCCACTGAGATCTATTGTCTGTTATTAACTGCACAAATCGATAACAATTTTCATGAGTACATTCTCTGAAATGACAACACATTGGGAGAGAATTTTTATAATATATATAAAAGTTTTTCAAAAAGAGTAGGTCAATAAAAACGATGCAATGATTTATATAACATCACTAAACCAACAGTGATGAAGGCAAAGTAGTGGAGTGCTGGGAGATAAACCATTTGCATCCAGCATCAGCTTTAAACTCTGCTATGTCAGGAATAACATGGGTTATCTTCAGATCAAAGCTCCCTATACTTTGCTCCAACAATATGCCTTAATTCCAACTTTACAAGACTAATCTCTACTGGACCAATGTAATATTTTCAAAGAAAATTGTCAAAGTCTTTCCCATTAGAGGTTGGTGCACTCAGATGCTAGAGACACAGGTGCACAATTGGCAGGAAGATCTCTGACCCTGAATTGATAGGCTCATCTTTATGGACAGTTTAATCAACATTTCATTTTATCACTCTGCCAATCTTTTTCCTCTGAAAAGAAAAATCAGTGCAGGAATAACCCTACAACTGGAATGCAGATCTGGGTCATCAGCTTCCCGCTGACGTCTTGTCACATACATTGTGCAAAATGACATTGGCTGTAACCTGATAACCCAAAGATATTTTTTTACGGCACAGGGGGCCAGCAGAAATGTAGGATCTCTGCTCATGTGTAGTGAAAGCAGAAGCACTGCTCGGTCATCATGCCCTAATAGAAGGCAATTTACGAGTTTATAGACCTCAATTATTGCCTTTTAACAGGGGTTCCACAGTATTTATGAGTGGAGTGAAAAACAAGAGACACAACTTGAGTAAAATTAGTGTTTAGTGGTTTACACGACTCACATTGTAGAACCTAAGATTAGGATTTCAATCGGAGATTCTCTACCTGCATCTTTTCTTAATTTCTAATCCATTAATATAACTGCTTACATTTTGTGACTGTCGAATATTGGATGGAAAGGCATTAACATTAATTTGCCATTCAGCTCATGGCTGTTTGTGTGACCTTCCGAATGGTGTGGTGAGAAACAGAATATTGTTGAGAAGAAAAAGACTTGCAAATAATTAGGAACTTTCAGAGACTATTTAACTGAGAGACAGCTAGAGACCTTCTGTAGAGAGTAGAAAATATAAGGCACTGAGCCATTCATACTGGAAGTGGAGTAGATCAAAGTTGATCAAAAAGAGTTTGAACAGAATGCAGATAGGTTGCATGCAAATAGCTGCTTTATTTGCTTACAAAAACAGTCAAAAGTATATTAATTGCTTTGAGATATTTTGACGTAATAAAATAATATAAAAAGATAAGTTCTTCATGATCTCTTAAGATGCTCTGCTGTTATGAGGGTAGAATATCAGTTTCTACAGTGAACTTATTAATCTTGATAGACTTAATCTTAATAGACTTTGAGTTCAAGATCCTCGTCCTCACCTTTAAGGCCATCCAGGGTCTTGCCCCCTCCTACCTCTCTGACCTGCAGACTCCCTACCAACCTGCCCGCTCTCTCCATTCATCAGGCTCCAGTCTGCTCCATGTCTCCCACCCGACCCGCCCTACCATCGGTGGCCGAACTTTCAGCCTCTCTGCCCCCACACTCTGGAACTCCATCCCATGGTCCCTTCGCCTCGCTTCCTCCCTTGCATCCTTCAAGCCGGTCTCAAGACCCTTCTCTTCGATCGTGCCTTTGGTCTCCCTCCCACCTCTCTGCCTTCCCTCACCCCTACACCACCCCTCCCCCATTCTCGGGCCCCGACATCTGACTGTTCAGCGCTTTGGGATGTCCTCCTGACGTGAAAGGCGCTCTATAAATGTAATGTTGTTGTTGTTTTATCGCTTATACTTTCAGTTTCATTGCTAAGTTTTCTAAAATATTTTTCAGAGACGAGAAAAGTTTCAGATACTGTGGTGGTGGGAATCATGGATACGACAATGAATATCGAAGCATGGATGTAAGTGTTACGTGTCATTCTTAGCAACCTGATCATTGTGACACGTATAAAATAACTCAGAATATCTATCAATTTGGTGCATATTGGCACTAAACATAAGTCTCTCTTGGAGGTTGGAAGGATGCATGGTGTGAGTGTTAGGATACTCTCTGTTGCAGTAGCGAGTCCTTTTTTGGGGTTCAAGACTATAAGAGAAGAAATCATGTAAAGGGTAAACTTTTATTTTCAGGCATGTTCAGAGATTAGCTTCCAAAAGTCAGCATGGTGTATATGACGTACCTCTGGGTCATGGAAAGGCGTCCCCTCTCGGATTCATTAATATGGAATCCAGTTTGAATAACCCATGCTTTAACCTCCAATATTCCAAATTGTTGCTAACTGTGTGTGTGTTTGTTGTTCATGTGTGTGTTTTTTTTAGTAAGATGGCTTTGTTTTCTCCTACTGAAATGCAGGCCATCTTCATAGGTCATGGGCCAGGCCTCAGATCTCGGACTGAGGTGGAACCATTTGACAATATTGAGCTCTATAACCTAATGTGTGGTAAGTGTCCTGACAATATAATAATAATTCTTGCGTTTGATATAGCGCCTTGTCACGACTTCGACACATCTTAAAGTGCTTCATAGAATATCCTGTAAAGTGGATTGTCTGTATATTTTGTGGGCAAAATACAGCAGCCAATTGCGCACAGTAATTAGACAATATCTTGCGTGAGCATATATTGTTTAATTGTGTAAGCTTTTCTTTAGCTTCAACTTATAGCTGCTCCAACACTAAGATATCTTCTCCATTATTTTATGTAAAATGTGGTTTTAGTCTGATTCTGCACTGTGAATTCTCTGTAATAGTCTGTGGTGTTCTTGAACGATGATTCAAAATATTTTGAAGGAATTGCCTTTCAAAAGTGAAGACAGAAAAATGAAGTCTAGGTGTGATGGGTGTAGAATTAGTTTCATTTCAGATATAGTCCTAACACTTACATTTTGCACCTTTGGTTGTTCAGTCGCAGTTCTTGCTTGTTATATTGGAGGTCTGGGGTTGATTCTACAATCCAAACAGTGGAACAAAGAAGTTCCACTTTATATCCCAAAGCACTTTTTCCATTTATCCACCACTCTGTTGGAAAAATAAAATTCCTTCTAATCCTTAATCCCACTTCCACTTGATTTTAAATTTTAGTTTAATTTAAAATTTCTCCTCTCGTTACTTTCTGCTCCCACCAAGCACTATTTGCAATATGTCAAATTGCTTTTCCATTTGGAGTAACGCTACAGATTGGCTGTACTATAAAATATAAATAATCCTTGCATTTAACATAATACCTTATCACGTCTTCTAGGCATCTCAAAATGCTTCACAGAATATACTGTAAAGTGTAGAGACTATACTTTGTGGGTGAAAGGAGGAGGTAAATTGGCTGTGCTAGCCACATTGGTGCTATTTGCAAGAACTCTTTGCTCCTCTGCTCCCAACCAGCCATCAGCAGTCACAAGGACAAACACCAATTGTTGTTCTGAGGAGGTGAAAGTTCCATTGCTGAAGCAAAAACATTCCCTGGATTCCAGCTCTCTCTTTGGTCAATATATCCTTCATTAATATAAATGACAATTTGTCTTCTTTTGCCAAGTATCACAACATGGACATTTAATTTAATGTTTCTGTTTTGGCACTGACTGCTGTAGGTAACAACAACAACAACAACAAAATTACATTTATAGAGCGCCTTTCACATCGTGAGGATGTCCCAAAGTGCTGGACAGTCAGGGGTCAGGATCTGAGAATGGGGGAGGGGTGGTGTAAGGGTAAGGGAAGGCAAGAGAGGTGGGAGGGCGACTGAAGGCACAATCGAACAGAAGTGTCTCGAGACCAGCCTTGAAGGAGGCAAGAGAGGAAGCGAGACGAAGGGACTGTGGGATGGAGTTCCAGAGTGTGGGGACAGAGAGGCTGAAAGCCCGGCCACCGATGGTAGGGCGGGTCGGGCGGGAGACATGGAGCAGACCAGAGCCCGCTGAATGGAGAGAGCGGGCAGATTGGTAGGGAGTCAGCAGGTCAGAGAGGTAGGATGGGGCAAGGCCCTGGATGGCCTTAAAGGTGAGGACGAGGATCTTGAACTCGATTCTCTGGGGGATGGGGAGCCAGTGGAGTCAGGCGAGGGTGGGAGCGATGGAGTCACGGAGCCTGGTGCGTGAGAGTGCACAAGCTCCAGAGTTTTGGATGATCTGCAGCTTATGAAGGGAAGAGTTGGGAAGGTAAAACATGAGCAAGCAGCCTTTGAACTGGACTGATAGCACAACTTTTCTGCTCAGGGCTAGGGAAAGAGTAGCTAATATTGTGAGGGTCAGAGTTCTTCATTTTCAAAACAAGTTTTTTTTGTTAAGAAAGGTAGGTGAATGGGAAGGTGAGGAGAGTGAAAAAGGTGACCAAACACAAGGTCAAAGAGAAGGTACTTAACTCAGTTTCAAGATGGGAAAAGAGTATATATCACCGGTTTGGCATGAGTGAAGCTGGTATGGGTGAAACTGCATTATCTTCCCATTATTTAATGACAACCCTATTGAGGCAAAGGTTTTTTGTGAATACATGAAGTTTCAATGTTAAATTGAATTTCTGTATAATCTTCAGGGGTCAAAACTGCTGCAACGTTTAGAGAACAGAATTTTTTGGGAGCACAGAATTAAGATTGAATTTAAGAATTTCCCAAAAGTCCCACTGGGATCACTACCATTAGTGGTGTCTCACTGATAGCTTTCTGCAGGGAAAATCCATGTACCTTAATCCATCCTGCAAGAGGTCACTCTGACTCAAAATTGACTGGGAGCCAAATTCTTGTGAGTTAGCTTAAAGTACAGTAGTTTTCCTTGCAGAAAAGAATCAATGTTTCTATGATTTTAGTGAGGCACCAGAATGTTAAAGCTTTCTCGGAGAGTATTTTTCAACCCCATTGCCTTTTATCACAATTTTAACGGCTTATAAATCTATAATAGTTTATTTGGATTTTTAAAAAATGTAATTGGTTTAAAGGAAAATGTTCTACTGAATTAGGGGTGAGGATTCATATGAAATTATTTGATCTATCTTATCGGATAAACATTGAGAATATATTGCATATAAGATTATACACGCCTCGTAATGGTGAATTTTTTTATATCAAATATCAGTTGTTAAAAGCACTTGGTATTTTGTATATATTTTGTATAATTTTTGTATTTCATACTATGATTAGTCGATGACAATTCTTTCTCTGATAGATTTGTTACAGATCACTCCTGCACCTAATAATGGATCTCATGGCAGCTTAAATAATATGTTGAAGACACCTTTTTATACCCCTACTTTTCCTACTGAGATATCCACTCCATCTCTCTGTCCACTCTATACACTGACTCCAAGTAATAGTCTGGGATGTTCTTGTAATGTGTCGGTAAGTAATGGGCTGCCTGCCCTTTTGTCAAATTAACTTTGAACTGAAAACAATTGTTTTCAGAGACAAAGCCCAGCATCGAAAGAATATGTTTCTCTCTTATTAGACTTCGCCTGAGGAAATGAATAAAAGATTAAACCTTACCGCTGATCAAGGTAAGACAAATTACTATACTGCTTTTTCGGTCTAGTTTACCAACATGAATAGTTAGCAACTCCATAATATGGGGGTTGGACATACATTTTTATTGTAAAATTTTAAGACATAAATTGCTGACAAATGGTCAGAACCAGACTCTTTCTAACAGGCATCTTACTCCAGATTTCAGTGTTGTCCATAATCCTGAATTCTTTGTAGCATCCTCATTCTTTCAAAATTCAGAAGATAAATTGGTAATATTTTTTCTCTTTCACCTCTCAGTCCTAAACCAGTAAAGAATTCTGCCCTTTTAACTTCAATCTCTTCATTTCCATCACAATTTTCCGCCCTTGAAACACCCTCAATTCTCACATTTGATGCCAAATGTGAGCATTTCCTTCTTTCCAAAATAGATAAAGTCTGCTTGGCACATTTTCCTCCTTCACTCCCCCTCCCCCACATGCCTTCTGCTCTTGTCCCTATCACTGTCCCTGTACACGTTTGGCCCCATTTCTCGTCCCTTGCCATCCTTATAATCAAAGTGAAACTTATCCCTTTCACCATCCCTCTCCCAAACCAACTGCTGATTACTCAATTGCTCTTGCGCTGTCCCCTGCTGGCAGATACAGTTAACCTGTCCCTCTCTTCCGGCACTCTCCCACTCCCCTTCAAAACTACTGTCATCATCTACCTCCACAAAAGACTTACCCTTCATCACCAACTTCTGGCTACTCTCCAACCTACTGTTGTTGCCATCCAACTTCACTTCCAGATTTCCCTTGCAAGTCTGCATTTTGACTGCAAACAGCACTGAGAGCGTCCTTGTCAGTTACCAATGATATTCTCTCTCTCTCCCTCCCTCTCTCCCTCTCTTTCTTTCTCTGCGGCTAGGGCTCTCTATGTCTCCTTGTCCTTTTTGACCTCTCTGTTGCATTCAACACTGGACCTCCCCATCCTCCTTGATCACCACTCCTCCCTCATCCGTCTCCATCTCTCCTGGTTAAATTCCTGCTTGACCCACCACCTCCACTTTGTTTCCTGCATGGAGAAAAGTGGGTAAATAGAGTTGAGGTGCACATCAGCTATGATATAACAGAATGGCGGAATAGGCTCAAGGAGCTGAATGGCTTACTCCTGTTCCTATATTCCATCTCATTTTGTCAAATGCCTGACAATGATGTATGTTGAAAATTATGAAACAGTCAGAAAACCACAATAGAAACTCTGGGGAGGAAGTGCTTTATGTGACGTAATAATTGCCATATTTATGACATTACAGAATAAGGAAGAAAATAGAATGGAGGGAAAATAAATCAATTCTAATTAACAAAGTATGCGTAAGCGAAATGTAAAACATAACAACATGTTGTAATCACAGAACTTGCATAAATCAAATAATGTTTAACTCTTAAAGTGCCAGTGATCTAGAGAAATCCCTGTTTTAGTAAGCCAACCGATTCTGCACATTTTGGTTGAACCACTATGACTAAGAAAAACACCAATGTTAATCCTAATCCCCAAATGGCAGAAGATTTGAGACTATGAAAACCATGATGTTGAGGTCGCCCTCGTGTTACAATTTTAATGCTATTGAATGTTAATATACAGGAAATATAATCAGTTTGTGTAATAATTGCTTGGATTAGAGTTCTGTACAGTAGGAAGGAGTAGCAATGGAACATTGAATTCTGAAAATTAGACATAATTAATACTATGGCCCAGACGTTGACTGAGTTCCCACACATTGAGTTTATAATTTAAAGAGGCATTACATTGTGACTTGCTGTTCCTCTCCCCTATATCCCCTCTCAGTTACCATTCTTGGCCAAAGGTACAAGCAGTCACTTCCTCCCATCCACAAGGATCCACATCCATCCATCTGCTGTAACACTCTGTAATCAACACTGCAAGGAGGTGTGTGCTTTTGCTTTGGTCAGCTGGGCAAAAGCCATCACCGTGCTTAACAGTATCCAAACCAAACTGAGAATTCCATGCATCCCACCTACACATGGAAATTCCACAGATAGATTGTTGGAATGGAATACACACTCTCTCCCTGGAGGGACTCATCCTGTTTACCTAATTCTATAAAGTATTAGGTGTAGATTGGCAATCACCAAGGTTTGGGGATCACAAAGTATGAGTTGGGGTACTGCTGGAGTCTTACCAGCTAAAACTGCATAGTTTGCCATTGAGGGCAAGCTTTTCCTCTGCTTGTCCAGCTAGGACAACCCTATCCAGTAGGGCTTTGGCTTGCTGGGTTAACGGGATCTGAGGGGAAAGAGTCCTTGCCCCCAGTGACTGGACTGCCCTTCCATATCCTGCTTGGGCTGTTACGAGCAATGCCCTGAAGTACTCCGGATCTGTCTAGCTCAGGAACAGAACTACGGAGACCCCGCAGAGGGTTGGCTCAATTCCGACATTCCATTGCCAAATGTTACCTTGGAGCCAGTTTAGCTCCAAAAAGTTTCTGCTTACCTCCTCCGTGGAGAAGAGTCAGCCATTTGACATTCGACAATTATATGGATAGGGTTGAGCCCTCACTGGGTGGATGGTAGTTATCAGGAACTCCCATTCCCAAGGGCAACTCAGTTCAGTATGAAATGTGTGAGAGCATTGATACCATCGTCCTGTTAGCTGGGACACACGTCCTTACCATTGAGTGATGGTTCGACCAGTCGAAGGTGGGGACTTAAGCAACAGCTGCTTACCTCTCTGCAAGTCAATCAAGGTGGACTCCAGGTGCTGGATGTATGAATGTATGTTTAGAAACTCGCACTCCAGGTAACAGGAGATGTGGGTGAGAGGCTTGATCTGAATCCCTGAGAGAGACAGTGCACTGTAGTCTCAGCAGTGACAGGAAATTCTTTGTGGAGAACACTGATGTACACCCACGTCTAACTGCCAAGTGCCAACTGGGATGCTATCCTGCATGAGGGGTGCTATGTAAGTGCAAGTTGTTGTTGCCTTGTAAAACACACAATGCACAGCTCTGGCATTCCAATGAATGATTACTTATAACCCGCTTTTGGGTGCATTTCTAAGGGAGACATCACAAGAACAAAGGAATGTTTCGGATAGAGAAGGCCCTTCGGCCCATTTGATCTTATCCTTCCACTTTGAGTAATAGTAATGAAGTTCAAAAATGAATACTCATCGGGAAAATAAAAGTACTTTGTAAAGTAAAATGCATCTCCTGAAGGGAATTTGCATCATTTTTACATGACAAATCTGCTCCAAGGCAATTTCAAACCCAAGTTCCTGGGCAGTATGATAAAACATAAAATTCCTTTTTACACTTTGTGGAGGACTCACACTTTGTGTTACAAGGCACATTTTCACTGGGCATTGCCATTTATGCTGTGATTTTTTCTGACTTCTTTCTTTCTCGATGTGACCAAAATATTCTGCAAGAAATAAAAAGATTTTGGTAAATGGAGCCATTGAAAGGAAATCGATGGATGTTGAAATGTTTACTTGTGTTTTTTTAGTTCAATTAACAGAGGAGCAGAACATACCCTATGGAAGACCCAGAGTTTTACAGAACATCACACATTGTCTCCTGTTTCATGAATCCTACATCAGTGGCTACAGTGATGATATTCTAATGCCCCTCTGGAATGCCTACACTATTTTTAAACCGGTATGTTTTCACAGCTAATTCTCATCATCTCTTCCAGTTATAAATAAGGATGAAAATATGTTATGGTACTTCTACCCTCCATCCGTTTTCTGACCAGGACCTCTTTTTTCACCTCTATCACATTGCCCGCCTCCATCCATACCTCACAACAAAAAGTAGCCAAAACCCTTGTCGACACTTTCGTCACTTCCCAGCTGGACTATTCCAATGCCCTTCTTGCTGGTCTCCCCGCTCCACCATACACAAAATTCAACTAATTCAGAACTCCACTGCCCGGATACTCACCTGCACAAAACTCCGTACCACCATCACACCAGTCCTTGCCAGATTCCACCGGCTCCTAATTACTGAACGGATCAATTTCAAGATCCTCTCACTTGGTTTCAAATCCCCTCATGCCCTCGCACCTCCCTGCCCATCCGATTTGTTTACTCCCCACTCCCCCACCTGTTGCCTCTGCTTGGCTGGCTCCAGCTTCCTGTTCATTCCTCGTCCCCTTTGTTCCACTACGCCTTCAGCCACTACGCCCCGAAACTCTGGAATTCTCTCCCTCAATCCCTCTGCCTTAAATGCAAGGATTATTATTATTATTATTATTATTATTGCCCGCTCTATTTCCACTTTCAAATCCCGTCTAAAGACCTTCCTTTTTGATCGTGCTTACGGTCACCTCCCACCTCCTTCTCTCCCTGGCTTAGGGTCAGACTCCGCCATTGTCAAGCACTCGGGATGCTACCCTGCATGAAGGGTGCTATATAAATGCAAGTTGTTGTGTGTATTGAAATACTGGCTTCTCAAAGATTAGTGCAGACATTAAAAGCAGGAAAAGAAGGCAGCCAGAGTAAAGATGACCAAATGGAAAATGGTGACTAATCAACACAAAACCATGGGAAGCTTTGTGTCAAACCCAGTAAAATACTCCAAAGGATGCAATAAACCACTGGCACAAAATGATCTTCCCACTTCCCCTTTTAAGAGATATTTTCACTGTGGGCTGACATCCACACATATGGCACTGACTGGAATTTACGTAAGAAAATAAATATAATTTAAAACGGATATCCAGACCTTCAAGCCTTCTCTTTCCACAGATCATGCAAAATGCAACTCTATTGTGTATTTCCTAACCTACTCATTGTATCTCATTGGAAAAATTCTATCCCTTTATCTACACAATTCAGACTTTACTCTCTTCTTTCCTGAGGTGGATTGCTTCCTCTGTCTCCTGCTCCTCTTATCCAGTCCAGAATCAATTCCTTTGAAGGAGTTAGTTGATGAAGCAGCAACTGTTTTGTTCAGAATCTGTTCAAATATCCATCACTGTGTATAGAAAACTCAAGGTTATTAATTTTAGCTCTTGTGAGCTCTTGTGTTCAAATAAAATTACTGATGTACACAGACAAACTATGTGGTATTAAATAAAATAATAATCCTTACATTTGATATATTGTCTTTCACATCAAGGGGATGTCTCAACAACAACAACAACAACAAGATTCCATTTATTGAGCGCCTTTCACGTCGGGAGGACGTCCCAAGGCACTGTACAGTTGGGTCAGGACCCGAGCAAGGGGGAAATGGTCAGGGTGAGGGGAGGGAAGGGAGGGAGCGAGGAGGGTTAGAGAGTCGAGAGGGGAGCTGAAGGCACGGTCAAAGAGAAAGGTCTTGAGATCGGCCTTGAAGGAGGAAAGGGAGGAGGCAAGGCGAAGGCACTGGGGGATAGAGTTCCAGAGCCAAAGATTTCAAAGCATTTCGTAGAATACATACTGCAAACTGTAGTGACTGGGCATTTGTCAACAAACGTGGAGGTTAATTTGCACACAATAATGTCCCACCAACAGCCATGAAGTGAATGACTAATTCTATTTAGGGGATGATAGGCCAGGACATCAGGAGCAATTCCCTTATATTTTTAAATACCGCCAAGGGATCTTTAATGTCCACTTGAACAAGGAGATGGGACCTCGGTTTAACATCTCATTTGAAAAACAGCACCTCTGACAATGCACTAAATCCCACAGCACTGTGTGTCAGCATAGACTGTGTCCAAGTTCTGACATGGGCAGGAATCCACAACTTTCTGAATCAGAGGCGAGAATGCAATCAACTGAGATAGGCTGACACTAAACATAATAAACACCCACAGTAAAGTTCCAATGTATTCTGTTACTTAGGAGAATTAAAAAAAAGTATTGTTTAAACAGTAGTGGATATGGGGATAGATTCTCAAATAAAGCAGTTGATGCCACATCAATGAGTTGCATCAACCAATTCCTTCAAAAGGAACAACTTTTTAAAATCATCTGTCTCTTGATTGGAGAATATCTGGAGTTAATATAAAGTTAAATAAAGGTCTTTCAGATGATGCTGTAAATCAAAGCTTGAATCAAAGTCTTATTGCTCTATCCTCGTATTGCACCAGTCTGTTATTATTGTGGCACTCTTGCAACATAATTTGGCAGTGAGCTTTTATATTCCAGGAACTGGTTTGGCTTGAATCACCCAAATATGTGAACTAATTTCTTTTAAAAGCAGCTTTTTTAAAAAAAATTGTGTTTGCCTGACAGGAAACAACGCCTTTACCACCAGTCATTTCAGACTGCCTGCGGGCTGATCCTCGGGTCTTTGCAAACAGCAGCCAGAAGTGTTCGAACTATAAGGCAGATTTAAACATCAGCTATGATTTTCTGTACTCTCCCAGTAAGTAGTATCCAGTGAACTTGTTATACTCTTGGTAATGGGCATTGAGGATATTTTTTGTTTTGGTCAGCTTGGTGAGAAACCCTTTCCCATGCTTGAGAGTTTTCAAACCAAGGAAAATTTCCCTCCATCTGGCACACTCTCTCAGAGGAAATCATCCTGCTCATCTAATCTCTGAAAGTCTTAGGCACAGGTTAGCAAAAACTAACCCTTTGGTATCCCAGAATAAACCTAATTTGACCTGGTCATTTTCAACATTGCACAACAATAGCACAACATTTCACTCAAAAGGGTGAAGCCTTCAGCTAGCTTTCAATTTGCAACTTCTCAGACCTAGAAAGTCATCTAAGAGACATATAAGAGGCAAAATTGTTATCCAGCTGTTGAGGTATTAGTGTCTGTGGAGATAGGAAGAATGCAGATTCTCCACTTGGCTGAAATGTGCCAGGGATGGACTTGTTGGATGTCACGGTTGCAAATCTTTTCCATCTGAGTATTGCAACATTACAAAGACAGGCATTCTTCATAATTTGGTTTAATCTTCCTGGGCAGGGGTGAGGAGGAAAGTATTTCAGATTTATTTTCCATCAGCATACAAAAGTGATTTGGGGGATGGGATAAGGAGAGGCGGAGGTTCATGTGCAGTAGAAACACTGCACATTTGTTGTGCCAAATGCTGTTAACATTCTGCTTCTGCTGTAACATTCTATGTAAGTCTGTGTCATTCTACATATTCTTCATCTGAAATAATATGCAGAGAAAATGCAATAACCTGTTTTTTTTATAGATCTGGTCACATCAGGAACTGAGCATTATGATGGTTTAATTACGAGCAACATTGTGCCCATGTATGAGGCATTTAAAAGTAAGTGAGACAGTATCCAGCTCTTTCCTGAGTGGTTTACTTTACTGAAAAGTAATATAACTCTAATGTGATCAATATTAACTACGTATATAGAAAGTTTAGGCAACTTAAAAATTTTATTTAGATTGAAACATCAGAATGTTTCATCATATGTTTTCACATTTTTGTGATACATTTTCATTCTGATTTAGAAAACGTTTTTGTTGCTGCTTGAAACAGTAACTCGAAAAATCACATACAAATATCTTAAGACTAGAGATGTGTGTTAGGAACATTTTAGAACATGTTAAAGATCCCATGATACTATTCAAAAAGAGAAGTGAGTTTCTCTGGTCTCCTGGTGATAAAATTGGTCATTAATGTGAGCTAATTGGCGACTGTGTTCTTTTAAAAAAATACACCGTCACTATACAGTATATCCCGTGAAGTGCTTCGAGTCTGCCTCATGACATGAATGGGGTTGTATCAAATACAAAGATTATTATTTTATGGATAGCTGAGCATTTGTGCTTAACACTAATTTTGCAGATTCTCAACTCCAACTCTCGCTCAGAGCTGACCCATTGCTTCTCCTGACTCTAATGACTTGCAGTCAATGACACTAGCATTCTGAATGCAGTTTTGTGAAACAATGCTTTTAAATTATCAACAATAAGTTGATTTATCTACCCATTAACAAAAATGTAATTTCACTGGCAGAAACTTCAATGCTCCGAGACCATAACTCACTGAGATTAAAGCCTCAAAATGTTTTGTGTGAACGTTTGCTTACCATCGGTGGCCATGCCTTCAGCCACTACGCCCCGAGGCTCTGGAACTCCCTTCCTCACTCCCTTCGCCTCGCCCCCTCTCTTCCTATTTTCAGGTCTCGGCTGAAGACCTTTCTTTTCAATCGCACCTTTGGTCACCTTCCGCCCTCTGGCTCAGCACTGGGATCCGTGACTGTGAAGCGCTCTGAGATGCGCTATATAAATCCAAGTTGTTGTTGTTGTTACTCTAAAAAAAAGCCCAGCTCAAAATCAGTTCAGAACACATGTTCTGCCTGTGCCACTGGATAGTTTGCCAGGAAGAACAGAGGCTAATTAACTTTTGTTGAAGCAACACCACTGGCACAGTGGATTGATCTTATTGATCAGGAACATTTTGGTTCCAATCCAAGTCTATGTTGAGTTAGCTGGACACATCTTGTACTGCATGGGGAGCCTAAATTCCCTGACTTTCCAAATGTTAGGTTTGGGAAAAACAGCCAGGTTCCTGTTTTTGGTCCTTCTTCACATCCTTTACTGGCAACCAGTTGAGGAGATTCTTGGCAACACTTACTGTAAAGGCTGACATTGAACAGGGCTTTGGAGAGGTACTGAATCATGTGGAACTGCACCTGGTATGATGAGGCAGGAGCAGAGCCATTTGCCAATGGGGAGATAATTAGAAAATAATCAGACCCACTAAATAAAAAAAATGTTTCCTAGGTGTTATTGGATGAAAAATATTAAGTTTTGTTGATACCATGAAAATAAAATATCTGATGGTCATGTTTTCATCAATAGTCTCACTGGCTATATTTTAACTGGTCTGTTGCTTCTCAGTAATATGGCATCACGTCCACAACATCTTACTGCCAAGGTACGCAGCGGAGAGAAATGGCATCAACATCATGAGTGGACCAGTGTTTGATTATGATTTTGACGGACATTTCGATAGTCCTGAGAAAATTTCAGAGTAAGAAGAAAACATTCTTTTGCGCTTTCTTATCTTAGTTTGTTTAGAAGAAAATAAATCAGTAAATCATCTTTAAACCGGGTTCTTGGATAAAGACCATAATTAGGCAGTAATGAAGAAAACTATATTGGAGTCAAATTAGTGATGTTACTAACCACAAATCTCCTGAATATTGAGAGCATCCAAACCTGACTGACAAACCCTGACTGTCTTTAGTTTATTTAGCCGACCTGTGGTTTTCAGCTTTCAGGATAGGATACTGCTTTAGTTGAGTGGTTAATTTTTTAAGCGGCATTGAAAGGCCGCAATTTGGAATCCAAAGCTTTCACAATGGCTATGAAAGAACTTCAGGAATCAGGGTTGTACCATCTTTGTGGTCTGTGGAGCTTGGGGTAAAGATAGAATTACATAGTATATTACTGCACAGACGCAGGACATTCTGCCCAACT
Source organism: Callorhinchus milii (assembly GCF_018977255.1). NCBI lineage: Eukaryota > Metazoa > Chordata > Chondrichthyes > Chimaeriformes > Callorhinchidae > Callorhinchus > Callorhinchus milii. The sequence goes on along the minus strand of NW_024704744.1, from coordinate 29,733,773 downwards.
AGTCCATGTCAATGTTTATACTCAATATGAACCTTCACCACTCACATTCCCTTCCCCTACATCTCTATATTCCCCTCGCACTCATGCAGGCTGCAAGTTTCCTCTTAAATATATTAAATATGTTGATACTTTCTGTTTCAACCACAGGTTCAGTGAGTGAATTCCAATTCTCATCAGCCTCTGTGTAAAGACGTTCCTTCTAAACTCCCTTTCAGATCTATTTCTTAAATTGGCAATTACATTTGTTTATGAATACTACAATTTTGATCCATATTTATGTGCGTCCTGAATAAACCTTCCCCGGACCCATCCCTCCTCTCCAGCTACTGCCCCATCTCTAACCTCCCATTCCTCTCCAAGGTCCTGGAATGAGTCATTGTGTCTCAGCTCCGCTCCTTTCTCTCTTGCCAATCCCTCTTTGAACCCCTTTCAATCCGGCTTCCGCACTGCCCACAGCACGGAAACAGCCCTGGTCAAAGTCACTAATACATTCTGAACATCTGTGATCAGGGCTCCCTCTGCCTCCTTGACCTCCTCGACCTCTCTGCCACCATCGACACTGTCAACTACTCCATCCTCATACATTGCCTCTCTTTACTTAATCTTCATGGACCTGCCCTTGCCTGGTTCGAATCCTATTTCTCACTGTCTCCACTTTGTTGCCTCTAATGGTTTCTCCTCCAGCCCCCGCACTGTCACGTCTGGCGTTCCCCAGGGCTCTGTCCTTGGCCCTCTCCTCTTTAGTATCTACATGCTCCCCCTTGGTGACATCATCCACAGACATGGGGTCAATTTCCACATGTATGCGGATGACACCCAACTCTATCTTTCTGCCTCCACCCTCAACTCCAGGACCACTGCTGTCCTGACAGACTGTCTGTCGGGCATCAAGTCCTGGATGAGGGCAAACTTCCTACAGTTGAATGTGAACAAGACTGAGGCCCTCCTGATTGCCTCGCGCCAGCGCCTCAGCACCTCAGGCTCTGGCAGCATCAACCTCCATGGTTGCACACTACAAACTCACCAGCCAGTCAGGAACCTCGGTGTCTTGTTCGACCCTCAACTGTCTTTTCTTCCCCACATCCAAGCCATGACCCGATCTGTCTTCCCTCACCTCCGTAACATCGGCCGACTCCGCCACTACCTCACCCCTCAGGCCCCGAAACTCTTGTTCAGGCCTTCATCACCTCCAGACTTGACTATGCAAACCCCCTGCTTGTCGGCCTTCCTAACTCCTCCCTCCACAGGCTGCAGATAATCCACAACACTGCAGCCCGTGTCCTCTCCCGCACCAAACTCCGTGACCCCATCTCCTCCATTCTCGCCCGACTCCACTGGCTCCCTATCCATCAGAGAATCCAGTTCAAGATCTTGGTCCTCACCTACAAAGCCCTCCGTGGCCTCGCCCCACCCGACCTCTGCGACTTCCTAACCCCCTACCAACCCGCCTGTTCCCTCCACTCAGCCGGCTCTGGCATGCTCCACGTCCTCTGAGCCTTCAGCCACTCTGCCCCCAACCTCTGGAATTCCATTCCCAATCACTCCGCCTCCCCCCCTCTTTAGCCTCCTTCACATCCCACCTTAAAACCCTTCTCTTCGACCATGCCATCGGCCACCCCCCTTCCCTCCCGTCTCCCTCCCTGACCCCAGGTCAGGTCTGAAATGCTGTACACTGTCCAGCGCCTTGAGATGTCCTCTCGACATGAAAGGCGCTATACAAATGTAATCTTGTTGTAATGTCAGGAACTCCTTTAGTATATAATAATAATAATAATAATCCTTGCATTTGATATAGCGCTTTTCACGTCGGGAGGACGTCCCAAAGCGCTTCACAAAACACACTGTAAAGTGAATTGACTGTATATTTGTGGGCGAACGCGGCAGCCAATTGCGCACAGCAATGTCCCACAAACAATCATAGATTGAAAATGACCAATTTATTATTGTTGTTGGTTTTTGGAGGGATTATTATTAGGCGTGTGGAGTAAGGAAACTTGCCCAAGGTTTCGCCCTGCCTGGAATTGAACTTAGGTCTCTCGCTTGCAAAGCGAGTGCTCTAATCACTGAGCAACAAGACTCCAGTATGAGGCAATGTGGTGTGCTAAATAGTCACAGCTTTGACTCGTGATTGCTATTATATTCAATTTAACTTGCCGTAAAAATATTTTTAAATGTTATCCTGGACAGACCTTAAAAGATTTAAAATTGGATTTACTATGATTGGACTGTGAATCTCTCCTGATCAATGCCAGTCAGTCACTACAGTATTTACATTAATGCTCATAAGAGTGAGGACAGCATTAGACAATCAGTAAGTATATCAGGGATTTTACTCTGTTGTGAAAGCCAAACATTGTTAGAGATACATTTCTGACAATAATTTGCTATTTATTACATTTTAACTTTAAAAGTATTCAATACTCTATTTACAATGGTAAATTACCAATACAGTCAAACCTGTCTTCAACAACCATTCAGCGACTTAATCAAAGTGGTCTTTATATAAGGGTGGTCTCTGAGTAAGGGTATGTTGTTGTGCTAACTGTCTGTCATGGCTCTTCTTGAGTGATTGTTAACAGAGGGTGGTTGCTGAATGGAGGTGGTTCCTTGAACAGGTTTGACTGTAGTTTATTCTAGATTTCAGTTTATAACCATGATTGCCTTATCATATCTTGCTTTGCTGTGAATGTCACCTCAAGGATAATGACATTTGTTTGACTTGCTGTGGTGTTTGCTCTGTGGTGGACAAGAACTGTCTGTAGTGAATGTTATCATCAACTGGAGCAAACTCTCAGTGTACACTGAATTATTAACTTTGAGGAATGTTATTCTTTATTCATTAATCTAAAAATTCCCTGAGTGCTCAAACCTGTGCTTGTTTGATGCCAAATGACCAACTACCGACAGCAGGGATTCTTCCAACATAGCCCCTGCTAACCCTGCAAGCCAGAGCCCTAACTGGTGGAGTGGTCCCAGCTGAAAAAGCAGAGGGAAACTTGGTAGACAGTATTTTCAATGGCAAGCTATGCATTTAGAGCTGGTTAAACTCTAGCAATACCCAGACACCCACTCTGAAGTCTACAAGCCTTGGCTCTTACCAATCTGCACCTAATACTCTCCAAAATTAGGTAAGCAGGGTGCGTCCCTCTGGCTAGAGAGTGCACATTGCATTCGAGCCACAGGGAAATTTCCATGTATAGGTATGTAGCATACATATGTGGAATTCTCAGCATGGTATGGATACTCTTAATGTTGATGGGGCATTAGTGCCTTGGAACGTCCTCACGATGTGAAAGGCGCTAAACAAATGTAATTTTGTTGTTGTTGTTGATGGGTTTCTGCATTTGTGACACAATATGCTAAACAAAATTAAAAAATGAACAATAAATATCTGGAGAAATAAAGTTGGAATCTCATTGCATTGTCTCTCCTTGCATGAATTTGTATAGGCACGTGAATAATACAGCAATCCCAATCCCAACTCACTACTACATAGTCATTACCAGCTGCAGGAACACCACAAAGACTCCTCTGCAGTGTGAAGCCTCACTGGATGCAATGTCTTTCATTCTACCCCACAGACCAGACAATAGTGAGAGTTGCCCAGTAAGTAAAGCTTTACTTTGGATTATGAAATCTACTTATTTAAAAGAAAACATTGATTTATTATTGTTGTTGGAAATGTTGCTATTGTGTGATTCAATTTGAGGTCTTATAATGTAACAACCTAAACTATATTAGCATAAGAGATATTAGAATCCTTTATTTTAATAATAATAATCTTTGCATTTGATATAACGCCTTATCAAATCTTCAAGACATCTCAAAGTGCTTCACAGAATATACTGTAAAGTGAATTGACTGTAAAGTGAATTGACTGTATATTCTAGGTGAAATGAGGCAGCCAATTGCACACAGCAGTGTCCCACAAGCTGTTGTGGACTGAGTGACCACATTTTTTTAAATGGATTATTATCCATGGAAAAGCGATCCGCCAATCGACTTATAACCCAGTTCCTACTTACTGGCAGGTAAACATCGCTAAACAGATAGAATCATTCAGTGTTCATAGCACAGAAACTGGTCATTTGACCATCACACTATAGAGTAAAATTTGCAGTGCTTGCTTGTGTTAATTGACACATTGTGAAGAAATACAACAAACTTTAGCACAAGGATTACATTAACGCAAGGAATACATTATGAAATGCTGCAAACTTTGGTTTAAAATGTAAGAAACATCCCTATATTGTTACATAATGATATAAATGCTCTATGAAATCAATGTGTACATCTATTGCACTGCTATAAGCAACACTTACAACTGCATTTGTATTCTGTGTCAGGACGGCAAGGAGGAGTCCCAGTGGGTTGAGGAGCGAGTTTGGATGCACACAGCACGTGTACGGGATGTGGAGCTTATCACTGGCCTGGATTTCTATCAGGACAGGAAACAGCCAGTCACAGAGATTTTACAGCTAAAAACGTGTTTACCTGAATTTAAACCTAAAGTCTAATTTTTAAATTTAAGAACAATTTAGTTCAATACAACTCTCAAGGAATCAGCTTTCTACCTTGTAATCTCTGCAGAAACTATTTACAGCAGTAATTAGGTGACACACATTTAGAATGATGAAATTGCTATCACTCTCTTTTTCCCTCTCTCTCTTTTGGCATTTGAAGCCTCAGTCTGAATAGAACCCAGTGTATGGTCTATGGTACCCAGGTCAAAAGGAGCTGATACATTCTGGAAGATTCCCAGCATTGACAATATCACAGTGTTGGAAGGACACAAGAAGATTTAGACTGAACCAAAGACGCTTTTCAGTCCCACTAAGTAAATACTGTACTCTATAGTGTGGTAGTTCTAAATCCACCAGCCACATTTATAGTGGTTGAAAATTACTTATTTGTTATTCTTGTTATGTTGCCTGTTTGTTTGTGTACCTATCAGTCACTTTGTTTGTATTTTGCTTGGGCCACAGGAACATTTGGCAACAAAGATTAAAATCACATAATGAGATGGATTGCAGTATTTAAAGCATACCTGTCCTTATCTTTGCCTCGCCGACTAGTCCCCCCTGAAGACTGAGAGATTAGGTGTACAATGTACTCCCAGTTCAATGTCTATGTAATTTTTTGTGTTAGACTGGTCCAATGGATATATCCCACCCAGGTTTTTCTCTCCCCAGCCCCCACTCAAACCACAGGATAAAAATAATTGTACAGTCAAATGTTGAAAGTAAGATATTGCTTCAGAGTCCAGACAAATGCAGTAGTATTTGATTCCAGTTAAATGTTGCTCAACTCTATAAAAAGTCAATGAAAAGCCTTAAAATGATTGTGTGTCATAAAACAACAACAACAACAAGATTCCATTTATAAAGCGCCTTTCACGTCAGGAGGACGTCCCAAGGCGCTGCACAGTTGGGTCATGACCCGAGCAGGGGGGAAATGGTCAGGGTGAGGGGAGGGAAGGGAGGGAGCGAGGAGGGGGGAAATGGTCAGGGTGAGGGGAGGGAAGGGAGGGAGCGAGGAGGGGGAAGAGAGTCGAGAGGGGAGCTGAAGGCATGGTCAAAGAGAAAGGTTTTGAGACCGGCCTTGAAGGAGGAGAGGGAGGAGGCGGCGAAGGCACTGGGGGATGGAGTTCCAGAGCCTGGGGGCTGAGAGGCTGAAGGCCCGACCACCGATGGTAGGGCGATTGGGGCGGGGGACGTGGAGCAGACCGGAGCCAGAGGAACGGAGGGTACGGGCAGGTAGGTAGGGGGACAGTAGGTTGGAGAGGTAGGAGGGAGCAAGGCCGTGAATGGCCTTGTAGGTGAGGATGAGGATCTTGAATTCGATCCTCTGGGGGATGGGGAGCCAGTGGAGGCGAGCGAGGGTGGGAGTGATGTGGTCCCGAAGCCTGGTGCGGGACAGTACACGAGCTGCAGAGTTCTGAATGACCTGCAGCTTGTGGAGGGAGGTGGCGGGAAGGCCGGCGAGGAGAGAGTTCCCTTGAGGTGACAAAGGCGTGGACCAGGGTTTCAGCAGCGTGAGGGGTGAGGTAGTGCCGTAGTCTGGCGATGTTCCGGAGGTGATGGAAGGCGGTGCCAGTTGTGGTGCGGATGTGAGGGAGAAAGGACAGCTCAGGGTCGAACAAAACGCCGAGGTTCCTGACTGGCTTTGAGAGGTGGAGAGTGCAGCCTTGGATGCTGATGGTGTCAGCGCCTGAGGTGCGGAGGCGCTGACGTGAGCCAATCAGGAGTGCCTCGGTTTTACGCACGTTGAGCTGAAGAAAGTTGTCTCTCGTCCAGGACTCGATGTCGGACAGGCAGGCCGTCAGGACATCGGTGGTCGTGGAGTTGAGAGTAGAGGAGGAAAGGTAGAGTTGGGTGTCATCCGCATACATGTGGAAGTTAACTCCATGTCTGCGGATGATGTCACCGAGGGGGAGCATATAGAGGGTGAAGAGGAGGGGACCGAGGACAGAGACCTGAGGGACACCACATGAGACAGTACGGGGGGTGGAGGAGAAGGGCCGGTAGCTTGATAGCTGCGACGCATCAAGGGAGGGTTTTTTCAGGGTGGGCGTGATGATGGCAGTTTTTAATGGAATGGGGACAGAGCCAGAGGAGAGGGACAGGTTGATGATGTCAGTGATATGTGGGGCAAGAAAGTGGAGCTGGGAGATAAGGAGTGGAGTGGGGATGGGGTCAAGGGAGCAGGTGGTTGGTTTTAGGGATAGGATGAGTTCAGTGACAGAGGGTGGGGAAACGGGTACGAAGGTGTGTAGGGGAGGATGGGTAGGAGTCGGAGTGTGGGAGGGAAGGGGTGGGTGGTTGGTGGAAGTTGGAGGGGAAGTGACCGCGGAGCGGATTCCCTTGATCTTGGATTCAAGGAAATCCAGCATCTCCTCGCAGTGAAGGTTGGAGGAGATGACCTGCGCGGGGTGGCGGGGGGGACGGAGGACTCGGGTTGTAGTGGAAAACAGTAGCCTGGGGTTGTTCTTCGCCTCCAGGGAGTAGAAGGACGATTTGACCGAGGCTAGAGTGGAGCGGTAGATTTTGAGGAGGTCCAGCCAGATTTGTCGGTGGACCGTTAGGCCAGATTTGTCACAGGTGCGTTCAGCGGAGATGAAGTAGTGGTCAGAGATGGCCTTGTCGGTAATAGTGACACCCGAGACACTGAGGCCCCGGGTGATCACCAAATCGAGTGGGTGGCCGTGACTGTGAGTGGGGGAGTTTATGTGTAAGGAGAGGTTGAGTGAGGAGAGCAGGGAAGAGAAGTCTGTGGAGATGGAGCAGGAGGGTGTGAAGTGTAGGTTAAAGTCGCCCAGGATGATGAGGCGATCAGAGCAGAGGCAAAGAGATGTGAGGAGTGTTGAAATGTCAGAGATGAAGGTGGGAGAGGTTTTAGGGGGCCGGTAGAGGAGGAGGATTTTAAGGGAGAGGAATGAGGGGTGGGAGAGGGTGAGGTGCTCAAAGGAGGGGAAAGAGCCAGTGGAGTAGGGGGATAGGGCAAGTGGTGTCCTTGAGATAAGGGCAACACCACCGCCACGGCGGTTGGGGCGGGGGATGTGGTGGGAGGTGTAGCCGGGTGGCGTGGCCTCCGTGAGGGGGAAGGTGTCGCCTGGGGTGAGCCAGGTTTCTGTTAAGGCCATGATATCAACGTTCTCATCAAGGATGAGATCGTTGATGACCAGGGCCTTGTTGCAGAGGGAGCGGACATTTTGCAGTCCGATGTGGAGGGAGCGGTTGACAGAAGGGTGTGTGGGAGGGGAGGGGGGTCCAGGTTGTGAGGCAGGGGTNGGGGGAATGGGGATGAGGGAGGAGAGGTTGACTCCCCGGGTCTGTGTCCGGGGTGGCTGGCGAGTGTGGTGGGGAATGGGGCAGTCGGTGTGGCTGCTGCTGGACAGCCAACGCCGAGTGCCACGGTGAGCCCGGCGGAGGATTCCCAGGCTGGAACAGAGGGAGGTTGTGGGAGGGTCAAGTGGGGATAGAAGACGAGAGGGACGGAGAGAGAGGAGGAGAGAGCGGGAGAGATGCAGAGGGGGGAGGGTTTGGGGGGAGAGAGGAGGGGGGAGGGAGGGGGTGAGGGGGCTCGGGTCAAAGCGGCAGCCATAGTGCGCACGCGGGGACCGGGAGCGAGCGGTCAGGTGGATGGCATTATCCCGTAGATTGGGGCAGCGAACCCAACAGGACCATAGTGGGCTCTGATGTGAGCCCTGGGGGGGGGGGGGGGGGCGCAGAGGTTTTTTTTTTTTTTTTTTTGTTGCGCGCGCACGCACCTGAAAACTAATCTATGACGTCAGCAGTTCCCCCGCTCCGCCCCCACACCTCCCCCTCCCCGCCCTAGCTGAACTCGCTCCGGCGTCGAGTTTAAGTACCTGGGTCAGTAGGCCCAGGCTCCTCCCCGCGCTGTCCTGCCGCCGCTCCCCGACTAAACCTAAAACCTAAAACATGTCTGCATTACTTATTCTGAATCATGTTGATCCTAATTGTAATAAATTTAGAACTTTCACAACGAAATGTGGTTCACTTTGCTAGTGCATTACATCTATAGTATTATCATTGCCACAAGCTCTACTCTTATTTTCCGGGTATAATAATCCCTCAAAAAAACACCAATAATAATTTGGTCAATCAATCCACAACTGTTTGGGGGACACTGCTGTGCGCAATTGGCCACCGCATTTCACCTACAGATATACAGTCAATTCACTTTGAAGCGCTTGAGATGTCTAGAAAACGTGAAAAACGCTATATCAAATGCAAGGATTATTATTATTTTGATTGGGTATATTGGAAATAACATATTAGAAAATCAATAGTGTTATGCAAACTGACAGACTCAAATTCTTTGACGTTTACTTTATCCTACAAAAATGTTCAGTACATCAGCATGAGTCAGAGCTTGCGGGAAATGAGGAGAGAAATAGAAAGATAAAATAACATTATTTAAACAAAAATCCACATGAATCTGTTATTGGTTTGGCAGTGTTTACCTTCAGGTTCCCTGTGAATGCCAATATAACCATTCACAGGATTTGGAAATAAAAAGTAATGATGCACTATTTAGTGATACTGTTGGCATATCATCATCCTGTTTCTTATAAGTCATAAAATTACTAAAAGGTAAGATAAATGAATTGGAATATCTGTAACCTTGATTAGTTTGAATCTATGATATTATCTAAAGATCCAAAAACTCTTTAATGAATAACAATTTGGCTGTTCTACTTTTATAATTCTTACCTACATAGAGTCAACACTTTAATAAACTAACAAAATAAGGATACTGATAATTCAGCCACTTCCTAATTTTAAGGACATTAAATTATTAATATTTATAATACTGACAGGTATTCAGAGACTTCTATCACTCGGTACTAATTAATTCTGAATTGTAAAAATTGATTTGTGTGTCAGCCTGGCTCAGTTGGTAGCACGTTCATCTCGGAGGCCTAAAGTTTTGGGTTCAAGCTGCATATTTGGAACTCGTATAAACTCTGGAACACCCCGCCTTGCCCCCTCTTCCCTTTTTCAAATTCCACCTGAAAACCTTCCTTTTCGACCATGCTTACGGTCACCTCCCCAACTCAGCTCGGAGCCAGACTCCGCCATTGTTAACCACTCTGAGACGCTACCCTGCACGGAGGGCGCTTTTTAAGTGCAAGTTGTTGTTGTATAGTCTAAGCTGACATTCCAATGCAGTGCAGGGGATGTGCTGCAATGTTGGAGGCACTGCCCTTTGAATGAGATGTTAAACCAATCTGCCTATTCAGGTGGACGTTAAAGATTGCCAAGGAGAGAGGCCACAATGTAGCTCTCCAATAGACTAGAGGCATCTGGAATGATTGTGAGCATGTGCGCCCAACCTCTGCCAAGCACCAGTCACAGGATAGAATGGGAGGCCTTTGCGATGCAAGACACCATCTTAACGACAAGTTATCTGGTTAATTTTACATTAGTACTTACAAGAATTTCTAGAATGTAACTAATTATGTTTTAAGCAGAGTGACAAGTAATGCAAAATCCCTATTAATATTTTGCATGGGAAACATATTGACAGCCGAGTGATTTAAGTGGTCAGAACAAAGTTAAGCCAGGGTTCAATTATATAGAGTTTGCTGTATTGTTATTAACAATCTTAAATAACTAAAAATCGTGATATCACAACTTTGAAATTTTTTTACAGGTATAACAGACTACTCTTCTGTTTAATACAGTGATATGTTGAAACTTTAATTGACAAATATATGAGTTGTTGCAGTGGATATGCAAAGACTATACACAGAGACAAAGTTGGCTCCGGATGCTTGATGCAGATTGATAAAAATCAGTAGAATTATATATTATGAGCGATGACAGAGCATTAGGTAGGTGTGCAGCCTAGTGTCAGGTACGACCAACAGCTGTCCTTCCCACCTCACATCTGGTCCCTGACCAAAACCACTCTCTTCTACCTCCGCCACATTGCCAAGCTCTGATTGTACCTTACCACAGACACAGCCAAAACACTCGTCCATGCGTTCATCACCTCCCGCCTTGACTATTCAAAAGCCTCTGAGCTATTCTCCCCAGCTCCACCTCCACAAAATCCAGCTGATCCAAAACTCTGCTGCCAGCATACTCACCCATTCTAAACTCTGTACCCCCATCACACCACTTCTAACCAGGCTCTACAGGCTCTCTATCGGCAAATGGATCAATTGGTTTATCTGACTAAGGTGAAAGAGTGTGGCATGAAACCTTCCATGCCAGTTGAAATAATCTCAGTCACTTGATTGACACAGACACAGGATCAGAAGAGAAAAAAAAAGCTGGATCAGGAAAAAGCAAGAAAAGGACTCCTGAAGAATGAACTCATAATTATGTTCATCATTTACAAACTATGAATACCTGCAGAGTATTTTGCAAGTCAGATATGAAGCAAAGATCAGTGGTGAGGCAACTGAAACAATCATATGTGAGGAAAAGGAATGCTGGGTCAATCAGGGATATGGGAACAACAACAATAAAATTACATTTATAGAGCACCTTTCACCTGGAAGCCTGATTGGCAAGCTGTTTATATGAGGTCCTCACCCTCACATATAAATCCCTTCATGCCCTAGCCCCTGCCTGCCTCTCTGATCTCCTCATATACCACTTTCTTGTGCGCTCCCTCTGCTCAGCTAACACAGGCCTGCTGCTCTTCCTCTACCCTTGAAATGCCATGAAAATAGTTACATATAAAAAGAATGTTGGGCGTATAATGACTGAAGACATGGTAGTGGCCTTGCCTTCAGTTATTAGGCCCCCAACCTCTGGAACTCCTTGCCTCTATCCCCCCACCTTGCCCCCTCTTATCTATCTTCAAATTCCACCTTAAAATCTAACTCTTCATCTGCGCCATGGTCACCAACCCTCCCTAGGTGGGATCTCCTTGGAGCTGAACTGGCTCCAAGGTGGTATGCTTCACCAGGGAAAGTGCACATTCCATTCCAACAATTTATCTCGGGAAGTTCCAGGTGTAGGTGGAATGCATGCAATTCTCAACTTGGTTCCTCCAAGCTTGGTTGCCAACTCCACCCCTGTTAAGTGCTGTTACATGAAGAACCCTATATAAATGCAAATTGTTGTTTAAGATAATTAATAAGAGTAAAAATAGTAACTCACCTTTTAAGAACCTGATCAGTACAAAATGGAGGTGCAGCCACAGCTGTTGGTAAACATTAAATGAGGATATATGTAATCCTAGGCTTTGTGCAGTTTTTAATGTCCTAGATTTAGAAGTGGTTGGTTCAGCATGTACAGACAAGTACTTTTAGGATCACAATGAAGCCTCAAACAAGTGACAGTCAGCAGATTGAATATATCTCAGCACATGAATGCAGGGTGGGGTGGGTGGAGAAGATTGTGTTTGATGCTTATATTATGTTCCACATCTGTACACTTGTTCTACCAAATCAATAGCAACTGAACAATGAAACATTTGGAAAGCAGGAGTTGATATTTTTGGACTGTACTCAGCCTTGTAGTTGACAGAGAAGCAATCAGATAAGGTATCTGAGGATCAGTATGAAATGATTCAACAAATTTTAATGCAAGCAACCAAATTGGTCACTCATTCCGTGACTGTTTATGGGACACTGTTGTGCACGATTGGCTGCTGCGTTTTGCCCACAAAACACACATTTTACATTACATTCTGTGAAGCACTTTGAGACGTCTCGAAGACGTGATAGGCGCTATATCAAATGCAAGGATTATTATTATTATTATCATCATTTCCTTTGTTTTGTAATTCAGCCCTCTTGTGATCAAGGCAATAGAGCTTCCTGACTGCTTTTTATACCTGCGAACTACTCGTCATTGATCCGTGAATCTAAACACCTTTGAAATTCCTTTGTTCATCCATCCACCTCTTATTTCCCAATTCAGAAAGCATTCCAATTTTTTACTATTAGAATCAAGGAGTATGAGTTCACATTTTGCCTCAAAGGGTGGGACAAAGGATTCGTCAGAACAAAAACTTTAAAGTCAAACTGCTAGGGAGTAGGGAGCCAGTGGAGTCCTGCGAGGGCTAATGATGCAAGTTGTGGAGTTCTGAATGATCCAGAGATTGTGGAGGGTTGAACTGGGAACCCAATTGAGCAGGGTTTAGAGAATTAGACTATAGCTTGCAGCTATATTCACGCTGATTCGCTGTGAATGTCCTTACTCTACAGGTTCCACAATCTGACATAAGAATGACTAACTATTTGCGGTGATGAAACAAAACTAATGACTTCATGGATTTACCTCTTTAGGCTCTTCTTGCAACCCTCATTCAATATTCTGCAAGTCTGCTGTCAATTCACCAAAAGAAGTTGGTGTTTGTTTTTGTGGTGCGTTCGGTGTTACTATGCTCATTTTTGGGGGGTCAGCCAGGTGTGTGACACATACCAAAACCTGTTGCAATGCAACCTGAAAGTGCTATATCAAAGGCAAGCATTATTGTTATGTATGTCTTTTGTGTAACATTGTGCAATTTTACTGGTGGAAACGATATTGTCATTAAAATATGTTGACATCAACTTTTATTATTTAGAATTTAATATCGGAGCCTACATAGAATTTTATTTAGGTGTATCGACTCTGTATACTATATGTGAAACTATAGTTTCAATGCAAAGGTTGCATGATTTCTTTTAACAGACAGTTGAACATTTCCATTAAGAGCATTTTCATAAACTACATGCACAATGACATTTTTTTTAACCTTCCTGCCTCGTTAATCTTATTTAAAAAAAATTCAAACAGTGTTGGGTTTCATTGAAGGCGAGGCCGTGGAGGGCTTTGTAGGTGAGGATCAAGATCTTGAACTGGATTCTCTGAAGGACAGGGAGCCAATGGAGTCGGCGAGAGTGGGGGAGATGGGATCATGGAGTTTGGTGCGGGTGAGGACATAGTGCCACTATGTGGCGTGTGCTTCATTTTGTGACCCGTGTATTTGACTGAGCAGATTAATGCCAATAGTGAGGGTGTTGACAGGCACAATTAGCTGCATGACAGCAATGACAGGTTGCATTTATATCGTGCTGTCACATGGATTAGCGCCTTGGAGCACTTAACCGCTTGACGTCCCTAAGCTGAAATTTCCAACAGAAATGATCCGTTTGTGGAAAAGAGTTTTACAAGTTTTACTTTTTTTTAACTCAATAAAGTTCCTTTTTTCTGTAGCTCTGCAAGTCTGGTTGTGATCTAACTCGGGGTAGAGCCACTACCTCACCCCTCAGGCCGCTGAAACTCTTGTTTATGTCTTCATCACCTCCAGGCTCGACTATGCAAACGTCCTCCTTGTCAGCCTTCCCAACTCCTCCCTCCACAGGCTGCAGATAATCCAGAAGTCTGCAGCCCGTGTCCTCACCCGCACCAAACTCCATGATCCCATCTCCCCCACTCTCGCCGACTCCATTGGCTCCCTATCCTTCAGAGGATCCAGTTCAAGATCTTGATCCTCACCTACAAAGCCCTCCATGGCCTCGCCTCAACCTACCTCTGTGACCTCCTAACCCCCTACCAACCTGCACGCTCCCTCCGCTCAGTCTGCTCCACGTCCCCCGACCCACCCGCCCCACCATTGGCGGGAGAGCCTTCAGCCACTCTGCCCCCAACCTCTGGAATTCCATCACCCAATTACTCAGCCTCGACCCCCACTTAGCCTCCTTCAAGTCCCGTCTCAAGACCCTCTTCTTCGACCATACCATTGGTCAAACCCCTTCCTCTCCCCTCCCTTCTCCCCCCCTGACCCCAGGTCGGGTCTGAAATGCTGTACACTGTCCAGTGCCTTGGGACGTCCTCACGACCTGAAAGGCGCTATACAAATGTAATCTTTTTGTTGTTGTTGTTGCTGTTGAATACACTGGAATTATTATGAAACAGAAAGCATTTTGACCGCAAATCTGTCAGACTGCATTAATTTTAAAGGGATAGTGAATTAGTTTTTATGTCTATCCCTGTTGTCCCCCCACCCCAAAAAAAAACTATTAATTTCAAGAAAAATCAATGTCCAGTGATCCAACGTTTGCAACGTGGTTGACTCGCTCTAAACTGCAAAGGATTCATCGAACTTCTCCCAGAATGTTTCATCAGTTCCCATCTCTGACACACTGGCCTTCTCCAAAAGGAATTGTTACCAGAAGGAAAATAAAAGTGGTGCCAAAGAAGCAAGTGTGGTAAACAACGACTAGTCTGCAACAGTTGGGACTCAGTTCAGCAGAAACAGCTGCACAACTAGTGAGAGGGACGAGAGGGAGTCGCTGCTCACTGACAGGCAAACTGCCTTCTCTACAGTAGCCTCTGTACAGTGCTCCACACCAGACTCTCTGTGTCTATCCGTATACCAGCCTCAGTCTCTACAGTAGCCTCTGTAATAATAATAATAATAATAATAATCCTTGCATTTGATACAGCGCTTTTCATGTCGGGAGGACGTCCCAAAGCGCTTCACTGTATATTTGTGGGCGAACGCGGCAGCCAATTGCGCACAGCGACGTCCCACAAACAGCCGTGGATTGAAAACGACCAATTTATTATTGGTTTTGTTTTTTTTGGGAGGGATTATTATTAGGCTCTGTGTGGAGTAAGGAAACTTGGCCGAGGTTTCGCCCTCTGCCTGGAACGGAGCTCAGGTCTCTCACTCGCAGAGCGAGTGCTCTAAACCACTGAGAGCCACAGGACTCCACACCAACCCCTGTGTGTGTGTGTGTGTGTGTCTGTCTGTCTGCAGTACTCTCAGTCTCTCTGCAGCCCCTCAGGGTGTGCACCACCCCCCCCCCACTCTCCACTCCCCCCACACTCTCCACTCCCCCCCACACTCTCCACTCCCCCCCACACTCTCCACTCCCCCCCACACTCTCCACTCCCCCCCACACTCTCCACTCCCCCCCACACTCTCCACTCCCCCCACACTCTCCACTCCCCCCCCACACTCTCCACTCCCCCCACACTCTCCACTCCCCCCCACACTCTCCACTCCCCCCCACACTCTCCACTCCCCCCACACTCTCCACTCCCCCCACACTCTCCACTCCCCCCCCACTCTCCACTCCCCCCCCACTCTCCACTCCCCCCCACTCTCCACTCCCCCCCACACTCTCCACTCCCCCCCACACTCTCCACTCCCCCCACACTCTCCACTCCCCCCCCACTCTCCACTCCCCCCCCACTCTCCACTCCCCACTCCCCCCCACTCCACTCCCCCCACTCTCCCCCCCACTCTCCACTCCCCCCCCCACTCCCCCCCCACTCCCCCCCCACTCCCCCCCCCCACTCTCCACTCCCCCCCCCACTCTCCACTCCCCCCCACTCTCCACTCCCCCCCCACTCTCCACTCCCCCCCCCACTCTCCACTCCCCCCCCACTCTCCACTCCCCCCCACTCCCCCCCCACTCTCCCCCCCCACTCTCCACTCCCCCCCACTCTCCACTCCCCCCCCACTCTCCACTCCCCCCCCACTCCCCACTCTCCACTCCCACCCCCACTCTCCACTCCCCCCCCACACTCTCCACTCCCCCCCACACTCTCCACTCCCCCCCCACACTCTCCACTCCCCCCCCACTCTCCACTCCCCCCCCCACTCTCCACTCCCCCCCCACTCTCCACTCCCCCCCCACTCTCCACTCCCCCCCCCACTCTCCACTCCCCCCCACACTCTCCACTCCCCCCCACACTCTCCACTCCCCCCCCCACACTCTCCACTCCCCCCCACACTCTCCACTCCCCCCCACACTCTCCACTCCCCCCCACTCTCCACTCCCCCCCACTCCCCCCCCCCACTCTCCACTCCCCCCCCCACTCTCCACTCCCCCCCACTCTCCACTCCCCCCCCACTCTCCACTCCCCCCCCCACTCTCCACTCCCCCCCCCACTCTCCACTCCCCACTCCCCCCCACACTCTCCACTCCCCCCCCCACTCTCCACTCCCCCCCACACTCTCCACTCCCCCCCCACACTCTCCACTCCCCCCCACACTCTCCACTCCCCCCCCCACTCTCCACTCCCCCCCCACACTCTCCACTCCCCCCCCACACTCTCCACTCCCCCCCCCACTCTCCACTCCCCCCCCACACTCTCCCACTCCCCCCCCCACTCTCCACTCCCCCCCCCACTCTCCACTCCCCCCCCCCACTCCCCCACTCCCCCCCCACACTCTCCACTCCCCCCCCCCCACTCCCCCACTCCCCCCCCCCACTCTCCACTCCCCCCCCCACTCTCCACTCCCCCCCACTCTCCACTCCCCCCCCACTCTCCACTCCCCCCCCCACCCCACTCCCCCCCCCACTCTCCACTCCCCCCCACTCTCCACTCCCCCCCCACTCTCCCACTCCCCCCCCCACTCTCCACTCCCCCCCCACTCTCCACTCCCCCCCCACTCTCCACTCCCCCCCACTCTCCACTCCCCCCCCCACTCTCCACTCCCCCCCCACTCTCCACTCCCCCCCACTCTCCACTCCCCCCCCACTCTCCACTCCCCCCCCCCACTCTCCACTCCCCCCCCACTCTCCACTCCCCCCCCCACCTCTCCACTCCCCCCCCACTTCTCCACTCCCCCCCCCACACTCTCCACTCCCCCCCCACACTCTCCACTCCCCCCCACACTCTCCACTCCCCCCCCACACTCTCCACTCCCCCCCCACTCTCCACTCCCCCCCCACACTCTCCACTCCCCCCCACACTCTCCACTCCCCCCCCCACACTCTCCACTCCCCCCCACACTCTCCACTCCCCCCCCACTCTCCACTCCCCCCCCCACACTCTCCACTCCCCCCCCCACACTCTCCACTCCCCACTCCCCCCCCCACTCTCCACTCCCCCCCCCCCACCCCCCCCCACTCTCCACTCCCCCCCCCACTCTCCCCACTCCCCCCCCCCCACCCCCCCACTCCCACCCCCTGTCCCCGCCTCTGCGTCCCACCCCTTTCTGCTCTCACTGTCTCACGCAGCGCAGCCCCGTTGCGGTGGTCGGGTCGCAGCCTCATGGATCCGGAGGGAGACGGCGCGGCCTCGCGGGGATACCGAGCGCGTTACTCCAACGAGGAGCAGCGAGCGGTCATGTTGCCCTCAGCCCCCGAGAGCGGAGGCACCGGGAGGGGCAGCGGCAGCGGCAGCGGGAGCAGGAGGGGCACCAGGAGGGTTATTGTTGGGGTGAGTGGCTGAGAGCCCCGGGGGGTGGGGGGGGGTGGGGTGGGGGGCAGTGTATGCTCTGGTGGGGGACACACACACACAGCACCAGAGCCACCACCACCGGTGCACCTCCCGATACAGCCCAACCGGACACCTTCCACTGACCAGTCCATATGGCCATCCAAACCCGGTCAAGTACTCTCCTCTCTCTCTCCTCTCTCCTCTCTCTCTCTCTGTGTGTCTATCACTGGTGTATTTTTCTCACTCCCTAAAATTCTTACTGTTTGTTTGGCCATTTGTCTTGTTGCCGAGAGCCTCACCGTAGCCGTCTCTGGCCGTGTCTTGCTGTTTGAATTTGACAATATCCATCCGTTTTTTATAGCCGTGTAGCCTCACCTGCAGGACTTCAGGTGTCTGAGCCCTCACGCGGGAGACGCTTGTCGCTCGCGACGCAGAGGAAGAGCGCTTGCCTCGCAAGCGAGAGGACGCGGTCTCATTTTCCGGGCGGGGAGAAACCTTTGGCAAGTTTCCTTACACCACACACACCTCTGTTTACTTAGCAGTAAGTAGTCGATTGCCAACTTGCTTTCGGTGGGAAATCCGAGGGAAATAATTCCTCAACAAATAGTAATAATTTAGGGCACAGTTGGCTGTCGTGTTTTTGCCCACAAAATACATAACTCAATTCACTCTGCAATACAGTGGATCCCGTGAAGCGCTTTAAGATGTCTCAATGATGTGGCAAGGTGCCTAATGAAATGCAAATATTATTATTATGTACGATTGTGTACCAGACACAGTTCACAGAGACGCTTAGCACTGCATGACCTGTTGCCTGGGATTGTAAGCATGGGCTGACGTGGAAGAGAGGTAACACAAGTTGAGCAAAGGCTTCTAGTTTTACCTAGAGAGAGAGAACTGCATGGGATACAGTACCGACAGAGACTGGCAGAGAGAGAGCGAATTATACCCGGAGAGAGAGAGTGAATTATATAATAATCCTTGCATTTGATACAGTGCCTTAGCATGTGTTTGAAACGTCTCAAAGCCCTTCACAGAATAAATCGTAAAGTGAATTGTCTACTTTTTATGGGTGAAATGCGGAAGCCAATTGCTCACAGCAGTGTCCCACAAACAATCGTGGATTCAGTGACCAAATTATAATTATTATTTTTTTGAAGGGATTATTACCCCTGGAAAAGCGATCTGCCAATCAGCTAAAAACTGGGTTCCTACTTACCTCTAGGTTAACAGGCATGTGGAGTAAGGAAACGTACCCAACATTTCGTTCTGCTGGGAATTGAACCCAGGTCTCTCGCTTGTGAGGTGAGTTCTCTAACCACTGTTCTATAGGACTTCGAGACGTCTCAAAGCACTTCACACAACATACTGTAAAGTGAATTGACTGTATATTTTGTGGGTGAAATGCGGCAGCTAATTGCACACAGCAGTGTCCCACAATCAGTTGTGGATTAAGTGACCAAATTATTATTACTGTTTATTTTTTATTTTTGAAGGAATTATTATTCCTGGAAGAGTGATCCGCTAATCAACTAACAACCGGATTCCTACTTACTGCTAGGTAAACAGAGGTGCGTGGAGTAAGGAAACTTGCCCAATGTTTCCCCCTGCCCAGGAATTAACTCAAATCCTCTCGCTTGTGAGGCGAATGCAATCACTTATATAGCGACCTTCACTTGGGGTAATGGTTCGGACAGTTGCAGTGACCTGATGACCTGGAAGTCAGCAATGTTTTTCATGTGGGAAGCGGGTTAGTCAGTTCTAGGAGCTGGATGTACATCTTTCCAGTACACTCACGCTATAAGCCACCTGCGCTCAATAAGGGTGCATTATAACGGAAATGCTGGAGGATTTTGTCTATTACTATCATTGGACCCAAACTAAAGAAATTCATTGGCAATGCAGGAGGTAGAGCAAGTTGACAGAATGAACAAGTGTATTTTGCGAAACGTATTCAATGGATAATATAGCACACTTAACTAAGGTACAGCTGACACGCCACAAAACCACCACTTGCCACTTTGTGGTGGGTAAAACTGACTCGAAATGGCAGGAGAGCAGCTGGGGAGCGAGTGTAGTGCAGTTTTTGTCACGTGTAAAGGAAGATCTTGGCAGGACACTGGATGCATTTATAAAACAGTTTGATGTTGTGATGGGAGGATGATGACAGTATGTTGGGTGTTCTGGAAGGTTCTGATTGGAATGGCTGAAGGGGCCTCTTTAACTAATCTGATCTTGAGGCGAGTGAATATTTGCTATACCAGAGACGCAATAATCCAAATTCTCAAATAATGCATTACCCGTATGAAAATAGCTTTATATATCACGTAGCTCCAGTAGGATGTAAATCCTGTCTGACCAATGTTATGGACTTTTATAGAGGAGTTAACATGAATTTGACTATGGGAAGTTTATAGTATTTACAGAGGAAGGAGATAGTGCTAATATCAAATAGGAGTATAGATAAGCGGATAGAACATGTAGAGCTTAAATGCATAATAATAATCACTCCAAAAAACAAAAACAATAATAAACTGGTCATTTTCAATCCACCACTGTTTGTTGGACACAAATATACAGTCAATTCACTTTACAGTATATATTCTGTGAAGCGCTTTGAGATGTCTAGAAGACATGAAAAGAGCTATATCAAATGCAACGATTATTATTATTAAAGAGAAAATGGTGAGAAACAGTTAATGGATGCTTAAAGTGGATAAATCTCCAGATCAGGATGGGATGTATCCATGAATCCTTAAAGAAGTCAATGTTTAAAATAATTGAGGCTCTGATGGTCATTTTCAGGAAGCCTATAGAAATGGGGGTGTCCCAGAGGAGTGGAAAGTAGCAAATTTTGCCTAAAGAAAGGAAAAAAGCCAGGAAACGATAGATCAATCAGTCTAATGTCAGTTGGACTGGAAGCTGCATGATGTTACAATAAGGGATGTCATTGTGGAGCATTTAGAAAAGATGGAACTGATAAGAAACATGGTTAAATGCTCCGGGACACTACCGCATGAAGGGCGCTATATAAATGCAAGTTGTTGTTATGTAAAGAGAAAATTTGTGTCTGGCTAAATTGATCACATTTCTGAAGAGGTAAACAAGAAAATGGATAGGGATTTTAGGATGTTATTCTATTAGGTTGCTCCACCATAGCTATGAAGAAGGAGGTTAGGGAGGTTTGCATTTTTCCCTTTAGAACAGAGGGATGAGATGTTTAAGATAATAAAATGATTTGAGAGAATTCATTCGGAAAATTTGTTTCCTCTTGTAGGGGATTTTCTCCTTCGCTCAGCTGAACTGGCTTCCTGCTTGTCCCTCATCCCCTCCTGTCGCATGTCGGTACCTGTGCTTTCTATGTTCTGAAACCCTGGAACTCTCTTCCTCAATCCCTCCTTGCCTCCTCTTTGGTCATCTTCAGATTGCACCTGAACACCTTTCTCTTTTGAGTGTGCATATGGTCACCTACCCTCTCTCTCAAGCTTGGAGTCAAGCTCCACCATTGTTAAACACTCCAACATGCTACCCCGGGTAAAGGGCACAATATAAATGCAAGTTGTTGTATTTGAGGACAAGATGGCCATGGATTCAAGGCTATGACTATCTTAGTAAAAGGAGAGATTTGGTAGAACTTCTCCCGGAAGTATATCAGGTATGGAATGATTTACCAGAGGTAGCTTTCAGTGCAAAGTTGAATAAGCCAGAATTTGACAATGCATGCAGAGGATTGGTATTAGAGGGTCTAGGAAACAAGAACGAAAGTATTCGTTCCTTGGATGAGCAAACATTAATGCACAAAAATGAGCCGAACGGCCTTGTACTGTGTCATACATTTCTGTGATTCTATCATTCCATGATTCATAGCTAAGATGCATCTCTGTCTGTCTTCCATATTTTAGCTTTTTTATAGGCCCCCAAAACAGTTAGCATACATGAACTCACATAAACTGGTTGCAACTTTACCAGGATGGAAATGGTTTCACATATACCCTTCAGAATATGGTCACTATTTCTACCTCTGGATGATGAATGTGTTTTAACTTTTGAAAGTTTTTATTCTTTTCTGCAGGTAGTGCTCTTGTGTATGTTAATTATACTCCTTGGGCTTGGCCTTGGGTTTGGACTAAGATCGTGTGCTCCAAAAACAGGTACAGTTTCTTTCTATTATTTAAAAGGTTCCTTTTATTAGCTACACAGATCCAGTCAATTCCTGCATTTAGTGTCCTTTCCCAATACCCCCAGCTTGTATTTATTTATGAAAAGAAGGGATGTGTGCTTTTGCTTCATGTCTCCTTGTAATCTCTACTGTTAATCATTGCTTCACATTGAAAATGCTGCCTGTGTGACAGCCTTGTTATTTAAATGTAAAACTTCTCTGTAGAAAGGTGCTCAGTGATGAGCCCCATCTTATTCTCTGTAAGCATTTGTAAATAGGATGGGGAATTAGGAAGTAATTGCAAGATATCACGATTTTTACTTCTATTTATGAGCATTGCAATCAAAGGGCAATGTATTTATTTTTATTCCCTTTGTAAAGTTGCTTTACAAATGTAATTTTGTTTGTTGTCGTTGTTGTAAACAGTGTTTTTGGTGTTTTATATATCATTTATTATATTTACTATTTCAAACTCAACAAAGAATATATTTCCCTTTTCTTTTTATTAATCTTTAATTTTCCTGTAATTTCTTCAAGAATTCTGAAACACTGAATGCCCTTTGCTCTCTTTTATAATGACCGGAACTTCCTGGAGAAATGTGCTGATTGTGATTTCTTATTAACCGTATATACATAATAATCATCTTTTCCAACTTTTGTTTCAGAAACCAAAAATGTATTTTGTTCACTTCATCTTTTAAGCTTGGTTTAGCTGTAACTACAGGAAACTGAAGAAAAACAGAATTTTTTTTGTTAGATTTTGGCAGATCTGTTATTCCCATTTGCCAGCCTTTCTTCTTACCCCTTAATTATTTCTCAATTATCTATTTATTTCCCTGTAAGCTTCCTAATCGTTTCTGCTTTTGTTGAGTTTTATGACAGACCATCCCCCATTTCACAGCCCTCTGTATTTATGATCTTATTACTTAGCTCTGGTGTTAAGACTTTACCCCCTTTATCTGGATTCTTTTATTAATGAGGTGTTATATTTAGTCCAGCATGTAAGATTGGAATTGATCCAATATATTTCTATTGGCTTTCACATCGGTAGGATGTTACGCTATCATAAAGTTAGGCAAGACCGTTAAAAATTGTTGAATATCACATTCTCAGGAAACTTTCAGAATTAACAATGAAATTAATCAATGAAAATTGATCTCGCCAGTAGGCAATGTCTTTCACATCTGGAGTGCGTCTCAAATTGCTTCACACAGCTGAAGAGGAGCCTGAACTGCCAGGGAGTTGAGGAAGGGAGGGGAAAGGAGGCCAAATAAATAGTTTTGAAGCTGGAGAGGGGGGGGGGGGCAAGGTGGAAGGATTCTGGCATTGAGTTCCAGAATGTTTGAGTGGAGCAGACAGGGGACATGAAGCAGGGTTGGAGGGTTGCAGGAAGTTGCAGAGTTTGGGTGAGACGAGTCTATGGAAACATTTGAAGGTGAGGACAGCAACAACAAAATTACATTTGTATTGCGCCTTTCATGTCGGGAGGACATCCCAAGGTGCTGGACAATCAGTGTTTCGGACCTGAGCTGGGGGTTGGGATTGGGGAGGATGAAGGGCAGAGGGATAATAATAATAATAATAATAATAATGAGGGTGATCAAAGGTACTGTTGAAGAGGAGGGTCTCAAGACAGGTCTTGAAGGAGGCAAGGGAGGGGGTGAGGCGGAGGGACTCCGGGATGGAGTTCTAGAGGGTGGGGGCAGAGTGGCCGAATGCCCACCTGCCAATGGGTGAGGCAGGGGACATAAAGAAGGCTGGAGCCCACTGAGCAGAGGGAGCGGGCAGGGTGGGAGGGGCTTAGGAGGTCCCAGAGTTAGGGGGAAGCAAGGCCATGGAGGGCTTTGAAGGCGAGGACCAGGATCTTCAGCTGTATCCTCTGTGTGATGGGAAGCCAGTGACTTCCCAAGCAGGGAGTTTGCATAGTCGAGCCTGGAACAAAAATAGCAACTTGCACTTATATAGTGCCCTCCATTGCAGGGTAGTGTCCCAGAACACTCAGAGAATCTTTGAATTTATTCTACTTGAGCTGGAAGTCTCCCACTTGCCCATCCTTGGGCTAATCCCGTGGCTCTGCCTGATGTCTTGTATGTATGTGTGTGTGTGTCTGTGTGTGTGTTTGTGTCTGTCTTGTATGGACATCAGGCAGATCCTCGGGATTAGCCTTCCATCTGTGCCCACAGGGCAGCCTTGTACCTGATGGCAATGCAAGACCAGATATGTTTCTAATGATATTTCTGATGAGTTCACTCTGGATGTTCACATATACAATTGTGGGCTTCAGTAGCTTATATCAACTATTTATTTCCTTCATTGGGTCAAATTCAAAACTTACAAAAGGAATGATAGTTTTTTATTTATTTCGTATCTTTGAATACCCTTCGAATATATTTTTTGACATTGTAGGTTTTTCAGTTTCTCACAATGTAATGCAATGTAATACAAAGAGACTGTCTAGCAAGATCTCAAATTGATGTTAGTATTTATTTATTCAATCAAAACAACATTGATAAGCTGTTATACTATACATACAGCTGGTAGTTCGGATACATGGGTGATCAAATCCTTCCTCCAGGAGAGATGGTGACCACTTAGAATGCATCAGTCATATGTTGACAGCTAATCTTTCTCCTTCAGTGATGGCGTCTTGCTCTCCTACCAATGTATTGTGTTCATTACTTTTATACCATATTCTCACGCCAGGCCCTGCCCAGGTATTGCTTTTCCACACAAACTGCGTTCATGTTGGTTTCTTATCTGCTTTACTTTTCGTACTGAAGTTTAACCCTTTTACATTCCTTCAAACCTTATCAAGCAACAACATTATTAACATCCCCTTATCAAAGACCTGTTGGTTATCCTGCTTCTAAGAGCCACCTGTGTCTGACACAAAAATGTTCTCCTTTCTCAAAGCTGAAAACACACACGAGTTGCACCATCTTGACCATATAGTGTGGGTATATGGATATGTGTTCATTGTGAGGTTAGGCAGTGCAGAAAGCCTAAGGAATACAATTATATAGGGCCTTTCATGTCGGCAGGACATTCCACATCACAATTGTCTTGAGTGAAAAAAGATCTCCTCAGCTCTCCTTTCTCCCTTCTTGTGGCTATATCAAATCTGTATCACCTAGTCACTGACTCCCTTAGTGGAAAGTTTCTTCTTATTTCTTATATATATTTGCTTGCCTCTTTTTCTGTCAAAATGAATCACATCACATTTTGCTTCATTAAATTTCATCCTCTACTCTTCAGCACATTCCTCTAATCTATTTAAGTCCTCCTGCAGTCTCTCCTCCTCACTACTCACTGTAACTCCCAACTTGTATCATCTGCAACTTTTGATATTCTACCTCTTATATCGTAGCATTGGAGAGACTGCAGCCGAGGTTAGAGCTTTTCTCTCTGGAGATAAGTCAATTGAGAGGGACCTGATAGAGGTATTTAAAATTATAAATAGATTAAAAAAGATGGATATTAATAGATTTTTTGGGAGTGCTAAACAAGAAGGCATAAATATAAGATAGCTAAGAGCAGAGATCTAAGATGGTGGTAAGAATGTAGAAGTCACTACCAGAAGCTGTGGTTAAAGCAGAAACTATCGATGTATTTAAGAAGAAACTATGCATACAAGAAGGATAAGGAAATAGAGGGATATAGGAGAGAGGAATAGGGGGGCTGAGGGTTCATGTGCAGTATTAACACATGCGTGGACTCGTTAGGTTAAATGACTTGTTTTCACCCTGTACAGTCAATAATTTCATATAATTGAAAATAATAATGAATAGATTCACTGCCATTTACAGATTTAAGTTAGATCTGCAGGATCAGAGAGTAAAATAAATACATTCAGGCTGTAACCCTACTTGTTAAGTGCAAGGATTAGTATTTTGTATTAGGGTGAAAATGATAAATGTGCTAGCATCATATTTTTTTCATCCATGTTGTGTATAACATTCCAGAAGCACGCTGAAAGAAAGTGCTTGTTCTGTTGGGAAATATGGGAAGCTTACCATTTTTTTATTCAATTGAAATTTCAATACTTACTGATCCCATACAGGATTAGCAATAAATCATTTTGAAGCAGAGCCATGGGACAGGACAGAGCGATGGAGCTTTACGACTGAGTGCCAATTAGGGATGCAATTCTGTAACCATTCTTTTCAAGTTCTACGCGTTCTTACATGTCAGACATTGACTGGAAGCAAGTTGATCATCAGATATTAGGTTTTTGAATGACTGAAAACTGACTTTGAAGTAATGTTCAGCTAAATAAAAGTTTAGTGTCAGGATAAAAGAGCAGGCAAGGAAAGAAACTTTGTTTAAATTGCTTTTGGAAGAAAAACATGGTTTGTTAAAAGTCTCTGTGTCTTTCTGTCTTTGTTGCTCTTTTCCTAACTTGTTTCTGCTGTTGGTTTTGTTCTCTGATTCCCCGGTATTATGCCTGTATCAGATCTCACTGTCTCTGCCAGTTTAAACATACATGTGTCTGCACCTTAATGAGTTGCATTTTGAAATGCTGTTTTGGATACTGTTAAAGATTAACTATGGTTAAAGTTTTGAGGATGAGTAAGATCATATATCAGGAGCAAGTTCAAATTATTTTGCTTTGCTGTTTCTGTAGATTCACATTAAACTAAATGTGTAGTATTAGCAAGTGCAATGCTCCTGATGCCTTTTATCATTTGTTTTCATAAGCATTAAGATAACATATGCACTGCATATTATATCATATCATAACATATCTACCATTGGCAGGAGAGCCTTCAGCCACTCTGCCCCCTACCTCTGGAATTCCATCCCCCAGCCACTCCGCTTCGCCCCCTCCTTAGCCTCCTTCACGTCCCGCCTCAAAACCCTCCCCTTCAACCATGCCATCGGCCACCCCCCTTCCCCTCCCTCCCTTCTCCCCCTCTGATCCCTTCTTGGGTCTGAAATGCTGTACACTGTCCAGTGCCTTGGGATGGCCTCTCGACGTGAAAGGAGCTATACAAATGTAATCTTGTTGTTGTTGTTGCTGTGAGTTTTAAAAGAATTGGTGGAACTGGTCATGTGCAAACATGGCTACAGGAGCTCTGCCAATGTCTCTCCTTTCTAAGGTTAAAAGAATACTGTATGCAGTGGAGCTCTCTCACTCTCTAACCAATGACTGCCTGTATTATACATGAATCTGCGGGTAGACTGCCTTGATCTGTTAGTCATTCTCTTGGTCATCTTTCACAGTAGAGTCAAATTCCATTACCAACAAATTGTACAGCTGCGCTACTCTATGAAACACTCTCGATCTCTGATGCTTTAAAGACCTCAGAAATCAGTGACCGAGTTGAAATCGCAGTAAAACAATTTGACGAATGTGTGGATTGGTATATAGCTTATAGAGCCTGTGTTATGAATATGNAAAAAACTCAACAACATAAATTTGTATGACTTTTTCAAAACAAATCAAAATCCTACATGTTAGAACAGAGACATCTTTCTTCAGTACTACATTGCATAGGTGTCCATAGGGAGCTTGCTGACTGGCTGGGTGAAAATTCACTTAAAATGCTGTTGCACCGTAGATCTTGTTTATTGCACATGTGTGCAACCAGCCGGTTCCTTGCCTACTGGCTAGTTGCAAACATGGGCAGGCATCGCACCTTGCTTTAATGCAGGATGGAATTTTAGACATCCAAACACCGTATTATAACTTTACAGAGTTCTTCAAATATAAAATTATCATGTTTCATCCAAATGCTTTTTCTCTAGCGTTTTTAAATGCTGTACAATCACAAAAAAAAATTGGCTTATAAGAGCGGATGTCACTGATAAACAAAAGGAAATCTCATGAATAGAAAATGTACAATAGGATTAAGGACACTATAATATTCAACTAAAATGTGGAGCTTGTGAAACCTTCAACCACATCCTTGAGCAAAGTGCCACCAAGTGTCTTCAGTAAGATTGATGTTTCTTGAGACCGCGGGTATATTTTAAGCAAAAGAGAACTGTCAGATGTGAAATTTGGATAACTGTTGCTGTGGAAAAGAAGTATAGCTCACTTGTACCACATCCTGTTTTGAGAGTTTCCACAGCCAATGCAGTTTTCCACTGATTTTCTTAGGATCATAGAATCATAGAATTATACAGCACAGAAAGAGGCCATTCGCCCCATCATGTTTATGCCGACTCTTTTAAAAGAGCTATCCAAATCAATCCCACTCCCCCGTTCTCTCTCCATAGCCTTGCAAACTTGTCCTCCCCAAATAATTATCTACTTCTCAAAAGTTGTTATCAAATCGGCTTCCACCACCCTTTCAGGCAATGCATTTGCCTGAAAGGCCGGAGTAAGTTGACGGAGGAAGCGGAAACGTTGGTAGGGGGATAGGAGGTTGCAGAGGTAGGGGGAGCAAGGCCATGGAGGGCTTTGAAGGTGAGGACCTGGATCTTGATCTGTATCCTCTTTGTGGAGAAGCCAGTGGAGTCGAGGAGGATAATAATAATAATAATCCTTGCATTTGATATAGTGCTTTTTCACGTCTTCTAGACGTCTCAAAGCGCTTCACAGAATAGACTGTAAAGTGAATTGACTGTATATTTATGGGCAAAACGCGGCAGTCAATTGCGCGCAGCAGTGTCCCACAAACAGTCGTGGATTGAAGTGACCAATTTTTTTTTGAAGGATTATTGTTATCAGGTGTGTGGAGTAAGGACTCCTACAGGATGGGGGTGATGGGGTGGCGGAGCCTGATGCGGGAGAGGACATGGGCTATAGAGTTCTGGATGATTTATGGAGGGAGGACTTGAGGAGGCCAACAAGGTTTACGTAATTGAGCCTGGATGTTATGAATAATTGTATGAGGTTCTCGGCTGCCAGGGTTTGAGACAGTGGAGGAGCCGGTCGATGTTGCAGAGGTGGGGGAAGGCAGAGTGGGTCATGATACAGATGTGGGGTAGAAAGGACAGGGTCAAACAAGACGGCAAGGTTCCGGATTGGCTCGGTGAGTAGTTTGCAGCCTTGGATGGTGATGCTGTCAGTTGCTGAGATGTGTACAAGTTACAACATGTACAGTACAGAATTACAGACTTGCCTTTAAAAAAAACTGTCTAGTGCACAAAGTTAAACACTTTTGCGCGGATACCAGAGAATTTTATCTTGTTTCCACTGTCTACTGGTTTACATTGTGAATTCAGTTGTGCGCATATATGCGGTTGCGGATATGATTACCAAGGGAGCAATGTCTGCATCTACAGTAACCTCCTTGACCAACCAGTGATTATTCGGTGGTGGCGGGGGGGGGTGGGGGGTGGGTGGGGGGGGGTAAGCAGAGCCTATTTGCAGCTAAACTGGCTCCAAGTTTACATTCACAACTAGATTTTTTAAATGTGGACCATCTCGAACAATGATATTAAATTTGTAGATTGGGGTTTTATGAATCAATTTAGGGAGAGAATGTTTTTAATGTTTTTTTAGTGAAAACTGGTCTTTTAATAACTGGTTTACCCGGGGTAAATCTATAACTGGAATCTGTATGTTACTAAAATTTACTGAAAATCTTGCATGCTTATTGATTGTTCTAGCTCAATTGTGGAGGTGCACGAACATGACCTGCGGTGAGAAGAGTTCATCAAAGAGTCTCTGTTCATGTTCTAACAATTGTATTCAGGAGAAAAATTGTTGCACCAACTATAAAAGTATTTGTAGAGGTAAAGGTCTTAACTTTGTTTTGACTTTAGAAAAAAAGTAAAATAAAGCTTGCTGCATTTTCTTTTTCTAGTAATGGTCACGGTTTGTATTCTTATTGTTCAAAATTCTCTAGTGATATAAAGAACACATTATAAATGTTGTTGACAAAATTTATGTGATAAACCTATTACGGGATATTAGTCTTTTCCAATGATCCGGTCAATGTTTTCTCAGAAAAAATAACTTAATTACTTCATTGCTTGCCTGTAGAGTTTTTGTTTCAAATTCAGAGTACTGATCACTGTATAAATGTTATGCTTCCTGGATTACATTTGATACAATCTGTAACCCAGATCATTGATGAATTCTTTAAAAAAAATTCTGTTTAGTAGGAACAAGTAAAAGCAATTTCAATAAGTTGATACACATTCATTTTTCCATAGGTGAAAATACCTGGCTGCAGGATACACATGAAAATATTGATAAGCCAGAGTGTCCAGAAGGGTATGATTACTTTTAATTCCTTGGGTTTAAGTATTAAGTATTCAAGGTTAGCTTTCGGAGTGAGCAAATAAAGAACTAATAAAGTGGAGTGGTTTGGGGCACAATATTGGAATGCACTCCTTTAACCTCTGAAATGTGAGCCTGAATGCAATAGTAATAATAATAATAATCCTTGCATTTGATATAGCGCTTTTCACGTCAGGAGGATGTCCCAAAGCGCTTCACAGAACACACTGTAAAGTGAATTGACTGTATATTTGTGGGTGAACGCGGCAGCCAATTGCGCACAGCAATGTCCCACAAACAGGCGTAGATTGAAAATTACCAATTTATTATTGGTTTTGGTTTTGGTGGGATTATTATTAGGCGTTCCCAAGCTGTTGTTGGATGAATAAGGAGAGTACGTAGCACATACACAGTAATACAATAACAACAACAGCAACAACTTGCACTTATATAGTGCCCTCCACGTAGGGTAGTGTCTCAGAGTGCTTAACAATGGAGGAGCCTGATTCTGAGCCAGGGGGAGGAGCAGGTGGCCATATGCACGGTCGAAGAGGAAAGTTTTCAGGCGGGACTTGAAAGAGGGAGAGAGGGCAAGGCGGGGGGTTTGAGGGAGAGTGTTCTAGAGTTTTGGGGCGGAGTTGCTAAAAGTGCAATCTCTGATGGTGGAGCGGAGGGTGCGAGGGATGAGCAAGTGGCCTGTGCCAGTTGAGCGGAGGCACCAGATGGTGGATTGGTAAGTGAGGAGGTCGGAAAGGTAGGGAGGTGCCAGGGAGTGAGTGGATTTGAACACAAGTGTGAGGATCTTGAAGTTGATCCATTCGGTGATGGGGAGCCAGTGGAGATTGGCCAGAACTGGTGAGGTGGGGGTACGGAGTTTGATCCGGGTTAGTGTGCGGGCAGCAAAGTTTTGAATGAGCTGGACCTTGTAAATGGTGGAGCTGGGGAGACCAACGAGGAGTGCATTGGAGTAATCCAAGCAGGAGGTGACAAATGCATGCACAAGGGTTTTGTCTGCATTTGGGGTAAGGTATGGTCAGCGGCGGGCAATATGGCGGAGGTGGAAGAATGGAGACCTTGTCAGGGACCAGATGGGGGAAGGAAGGACAGCTGGGGATTGAACCGACTGCCTAGGTTGCACACTGATTTGGTGAGTCTGACGGAGAGTTGAGGGAGGTTGAGGAGTTTATGGATCAGTTCGGTGATGAAAAGCCAGTGGAGCTTGGCCAAAACTGGTGAGATGTGGGTCTGGAGTTTGGTACAGGTCAGTATGCAGGCGGCAGAGTTCTGAATGAGTTGGACGTTTTGAATAGTGGAGCTGGGGAGACTGGTGAGAAATGTGTTTGAGTAATCCAAGTGCAAGGTGACAAATGCATGCACGAGGGTTTCGGCAAATGCATGCACGAGGGTTGATGGTAAATCGTGAGGCCGGATTTCTGCCATCTGTGCTTGAGCGTCCAGGTTTATGTTTTGAATGAGCGAAGATGACTGTTGTACGAGGGGGAGCGGGTGGGTTTGGAAACCATCCTGGATTTCAGGGGAGCCAGGGAATTGAAGGTTGTGGAGAAACGATCATTCAGCAGCTTGATGGCTGCATCAAGATTGCTGCAGGGGGAGAGCCAGAGGGAGCGGAGGTCCGAGGAAGAGAGAGCATTTGTGAGGGAAGCTTTATCCAGGGGCAGAAATAAATGGTGGAGGGCTTGGAAGAGGGGAGGGGGATGTGGCAGGAGAGGGAGATGAGGAAGTGGTCCTAGATGCCCTTGTCCGTGATAGACAGGTCGGAAATGTCAAGGCCATGCGTGATGATGAGGTCGAGGGAATGGCCATGGTCGTGGGTCAGCGAGTTGATGTGGAGGGTGAGGTTTAGGGAGGAGAGGAGGGCAGTGAAATCTGAGGAGGTGGTGCAAGGGGAGTTTAGGTGGATGTTGAAATCACCAATTATGAGCAGGTGTTTAGTGCATAGGGACAGGGATGAGAGGAGAGAGGAGATATCGGTGAGGAATGAGCCAGGAGGTTGGGGGGTGGCAGTAAACTAGGAGAATTTTGAGGGAGAGAGAGAGGAGGGATGGTAGAGGATGAGGTGCTCAAAGGAGGAGAAACAGTCAGCGGAATAGGGGGACAGACCAAGGGAAGCTTGGGAAATGAGGGCACTTTGGGGTCCAGGAGAGAGAAGGCAAGGAGGGCGTTGGAAGAGAAGGATAGAGTGGTGTGAGTAATTGGTGTGAATCACTTAAAGGTGTTGTAGTTTTTCCCAATGGGAATATTTCTTGGGGTGCTTCGACTGGCTCCAGCCTCTGGTTTGTCCCTTGTGCTCTCCATTCCACCTTCGGTGAACGTACCTTCGGCCATTACACCCTGAAACTCTGGAACTTTCACCTTCAATCCCTCCACCTTGCCCCCTCCCTCTCCACCTTCAAATGCCGCCTAAAGACTTTCCTTTCTGATCATGCTTACAGTCATCTCCCTCTCCTCCTGGCTCATTTGTCAGACTCAGCCACTGTGAAATTCTCCAGGATGCTACCTGGTGTGAAGGGCACT
The DNA here is from genome assembly GCF_018977255.1 of Callorhinchus milii. Taxonomy (NCBI): domain Eukaryota; kingdom Metazoa; phylum Chordata; class Chondrichthyes; order Chimaeriformes; family Callorhinchidae; genus Callorhinchus; species Callorhinchus milii. The sequence continues at coordinate 29,701,249 of NW_024704744.1, read as the reverse complement.
ATATAAATGCAAGTTGTTGTTTGCAAATGTAATTTAATGTGTATGTGCATTAGCATGTGCTTGGCTTAGTGGTAGTACTCTTGCCTCTTAGTCAGAAGGTCGTGGGTTCAAATCCTATTCGGGACTGGTACTGACATAGTCCAATGCACCACTGGGGGGGTGTTCCATTGTTGGAGGTGCCATCCTTCAGAGGTCCAGTCTGCCTGTTCAGGTAGATGTTAAAGATCCCATGACACTATTTGAAAGAGAAAGTGTTTCTCCCAGTATCCTGGCTAACAATCCCCCAAACCAAAAATTGGTCACTCGTTTCATGGCTATTTGTGGACATTGTTGTGCGCAATTGTATTGCTGCGACCTCCCACAAATACAGTCACCTCATTTCACAGTAAATGTTGTGAAATGCTTCAAGACGTTCTTCCGACATGATAGGTGCTTATCATGGCTTACGTGGAGTTCTGCAGCTCAGTGGTAAGAGCACTCGCTTTGCAAGTGAGAGACCTGAGTTCAATTCCAGGCAGGGCGAAACCTTGGGCAAGTTTCCTTACTCCACACCCCTAATAATAATCCCTCCAAAACCAAAAATAATAATAAATTGGTCATTTTCAATCTACGACTGTTTGTGGGACATTGCTGTGCACAATTGGCTGCCGCGTTCGCCCACAAATATACAGTCAATTCACTTTACAGTGTGTTCTGTGAAGCGCTTTGGGACGTCCTCCCGACTTGAAAAGCGCTATATCAAATGCAAGGATTATTATTATTGTTGTTATTATTATTATTATTATTATTATCATAAGACAGAGTCAATCCACTTTGCAGTGAATTCTGTGAAGCACTTTAAGGCATCCTCCTGATGTGAATGGCGCTATATCAAATCCAAGGATTATTATTATTATGACCAAAGATCCTTTATTTCTATGTTTTTTCCTGTTACTGCATTTCATTCACAGGGCTTCACAAAGTTCAGTTAGCTTTGTTTCCTGTTAAGAATTGGCAGTACAGAAGCGTATGTGCCACAATCAACCATGAAGTGAATCACCAATGTTAGCTGTGGGAGGGGGAGGATTGTTGGCCAGGACACTGAGGGAAATTAAAACTCTCCACCAACAACAACAACAAAATTACATTTGCATAGCGCCATTCATGTCGGGAGGACGTCCCAAGGTGCTGGACAGACAAGAGTTACGGACCTGAGCTGAGGGTCGGGGTCGGGGAGGGGGGAGGGCGGGGGGAAAGCAGCGAGATCGAAAGCACCATCGAAGAGGAGTGTCTTGAGGTGGGTCTTGAAGGTGGCAAGGGAAGGGGCGAGATGGAGGGACTGCAGGATGGATTCCAGAGTGTGCGTGTAGAGTGGCGGAAGGCCCACCCGCCGATAGTGAGCCGTGCAAGGCAGAGGTCGTGAAGCAGGCCAGAGCCCGCTGAGCGGAAGGAGCGATCAGGGTGGTAGGGGGTTAGGAGGTCGGAAAGGTAGTGGGGAGCAAGACCGTGGAGGGCTTTGAAGGTGAGGACCAGGATCTTGAACTGTATCCTCCAAGACCACACGAAAGGCACCATATGAATGTTAGGTCCACCATCTGTCAGGCGGGCTTTGAGCCATTCTTCCCTTTTGGGGACAACGTTTCCTTCTCCATCCTCTTGGCTCCTACCCTGAGCTCAGATACCCATTCAGCATTGTTAAGTATTTGAGATGTCCTCCCAATGTGAAAGGCACTACATCAGTGTAAATTGTATTGCAAGTTGTTGTTGTTGTTTTACTCTTGTGAAGTACTGGGCTAATCGTTTCATTGATTTATCCATTAGATCTCGTTCCTGATCAGCACATTATATACTGTCCCATTTAAAACCTATTTTCTCTTTTGATTCCTTGCTTCCGTATTAATTATTGTGCACTGATGTGGAAAGTAATCATGATGTAGAAAGCAATGCAGGTTATCCGAAATAAAAACAGAAGTCACTGGGAACACTCAGCAAGTCAGGTAGCATCTATGGAGAAAGGAAATTGAGTCAATGTTTCGGGTCCACGACTCTTCATCAGGGACTTGTTAACGCAGGTGATCTGTTTTGCGTTAATAGAAGCGAATCTGTAACAACTTGTAGCAATTTTTTCATAAATAAATGGCTGATAAGAGACCTGTCAATACTTATTTTCATAACATAGTCTACATATTGTGAATTTTTTAGATCTTTATCATGATTTTACAGATTCAATCGAAGTCCGGTTATTTTGGTTTCATTGGATGGATTCCGAGCTGATTATTTGCACAAGTGGAGGAATGTTATGCCTGTTCTCGATAAACTGAGTAAGTATCATCGGATAAGACAAAAATAAATGGACAAGTCTTTTTGTGTTAGAGTTTTCTGAGAATTAGTGCTCCAATGCACCAACAAAAAACGTCCTTCCCCTTGTATTAATGAAAATCATCTGGATATTACAAGAACCTTGCAATTTATTAGCTGTTTTATCATCAACCATACTGTTTTGATAACAAAGTGGGTCTAAACAGCAGCACTTTATCAAGACATTCCGTGTGAATGACTATGATTTGCAAGTGAGATTTCCTGAAAAAGGGGATGTACTCCCACAGGAATTCCACACTAAAAGGACCAGGGTTCCAAAAAGTTGATGTGATGTGCTGTATTTCTAGTTATTGGAATGAGTCCCTATTTTTTACTCAATTCCCAGATAAAGGATTCTTGTTAGGGATTGAAAAACCTAAATGTTGTTCTATGAGTAATAGGGTCAGATTAAATGCATTACACTTAATCTGTCCTTTTCTATTCAGTGAAATTTTACAGCCATGTTTTAGCAGAGCTGGTCACTGTTCAACAATATTTGATTCCTATTTCTGGGACTGATGGTAGTGGAGGGTGAGGAGAACAACAATAACGATTTTCCATTTATATAGTGCCCTTCATGCAGGGTAGAATCTTAAAGTGGTTAACACTGGCGGAGTCTGACACTGAGCCTGTGGGGGGTGACCATAGGCATGATCGAAGGTGTGATCTGAAAATGGGTAAGGAGGAGGCAAGTTGGAGGGATTGAGGGAGAGAGTTTTAAAGTTTCGGAGCATAATGGTTGAAAGCACGGTTGCCGACGGTGGAGCAGAGGGGTAGAGGGACAAGCAGGAGGCTGGGGCCGGCCGAGCGGAGGCGGTAGGTAGTGGAGTGGGGAGTAAGGAGTCGAAGAGATATGGATGTGCCAGGGCATGAAGCAATTTGCTCCATTCTGTGATAGGACATGGTCAGCCTTGAAGGAGGAGGCTAGAGGAAAGCATAGAGGGTAGAGATAGGGATAGCACTCATCGTGTTATTTATTAGGTTAGACAAGAGCCCAGCCTAATACATAATTAGTGTTTGAGAGAGAGAGAAAAAGAAGAGAGGTGAGAGTGGACTAGAAGGGAAAAGAGGGAGATTGCTGAAAAAAAGATAATAATAACAATAAAATAAAGCAATACTTAGCCTGGCAATTCGAAAATTGTGTGCATGGAAGTGCTAGTCGCACACAAATCCCAGGCGCCAGAATTCAATCTAATGTTAGATTAACTTAATACTTGACAATATAAAATGACAATCCTTGCATTTGTGGAGTCCTGTAGCTCAGTGGTTAGAGCACTCGCTTTGCAAGCGAGAAACCTGAGTTCAATTCCAGGCAGGGCGAAACCTTGGGCAAGTTTCCTTACTCCATACGCCTAATAATAATCCCTCCAAAACCAAAAACAATAATAAATTGGTCATTTTCAATCTACGACTGTTTGTGGGATATTGCTGTGCGCAATTGGCTGCCGCGTTCGCCCACAAATATACAGTCAATTCACTTTACAGTGTGTTCTGTGAAGCGCTTTGGGACGTCCTCCCGACGTGAAAAGCGCTATATCAAATGCAAGGATTATTATTATTATTATTTGATATAGCACCTCATTATGTCCTTGAGACATCTCAAAGTGCTTCACAGAATATACTGTAAAGTGAATTGACTATATTTTGTAGGCGAAACAGGGCAGCCAATTGCACACAGCAACGTCCACAAACAGTTGTGGATTGAGTAATCAATTTATTTTGGGGTGGGGAAGGGATTATTACCCCATAAAGCGATCTGCCAATTAACGTAACAACTGGGTTCCTACTTACTGCTAGGTAGACAGAGGCACAATATTTGATTCCTATTTCTGTGACTGATGGTAGTGGAGGGTAAGGAGAGCAACGATAACAATTTCATTTATATAGTGCCCTTCATGCAGGTAGAATTTTAGAGTGCTTAATACTTGCGGAGTCTGACACAGTCGGGTCGGGGGGGGGGTGGTGACATAGGCATAATCGAAGGTGTGATCTGAAAATGGGTAAGGAGGAGGAAAGTTGGAGGGATTGAGGGAGAGAGTTCTAAAGTTTTGGAGCGTAATGGCTGAAAGCATGGTTGCCGATAGTGGAGCAGAGGGGTCAAGAGAAGTAAGGAAAGTTGTCTAAGTTTTTGCCCTGTCTGGGAATCATTCCCGGGATCTCTCTCTTGGGAGGCGAGTCCTCTAATCAGTATGCTAAAAGGTTGTTTATGTGGAGCATGCTTGCTGAACTGTGTATAGCTGCTGCTTTACATTTGAGATTTGCCTTCACACAACCTTGGTCAACACAATTCCAAAAATCAGTGTTATAAAATTGCATCAATCTGTTGTGGTGCATAATAGTTTCCTTATTGTGTAACTCCTCCTTTAAGAAAAATCAGGCAAATTTTGGAAGTCTGCAATTCTTTTCTTACAAACTGTCATCTATTTTACCTAAGTATGTCAGCTGTGGTTTTGTCTGTGTTTCGTTTGTGACTTTTAATTGCTATGTTCTCTTTGTGCTGAAAGAATTTATAATAGCATTTAAAAAGGAATTAGGTCAACATTTAGAAAGGAAAATATGAAAGGTTATTAGGAAAAAGCGGGGGAGTTGGCCTGAACAGACTGCTTTTACAGCGAGCCAGCACAAGCAGGCACAATAAGCCAAATGGCTTCTAGTGCTGAAATATTATATGATTATATTATATTATAATCCATGAAAGATTAATGTGATGCTATTATATTATGGGCGGCATTTAAAAGAGAATTATACAGACACATGCAGAGGTAAGCTACTAAAGGGTTTGGGGAACAGTGGAAAGTTGGAATTAGGATGGATGGCTTCTTAGAGCAGAAAATACCCACAAAAACAAATGGGCCAAATGGCCACTGTGTCAGATATTTCTATGGTTCCACGCAGTGCGCTGTCTATGGGGACATCCCTAATGAAAATGTTTTTGTGTTGAGTTATGGGATCTTGAAGTTTTTGGCAGCTAGTGCTGTTCTGGCAGGACCTCAGTTTGCACCAGGAAATATAAATGAATCATTTGATTTGGAAGCAATATTGAATGACTTCCAGCAGTAAAATATGACGTTTAGTTTCATGCTTATATACTACAAACCACCAAATATTTTCATCTGTATTGAATTTGATTGGTTCTGTTATATGACAGACGTTGTTTGACCACTTCATTTTAAACAGTAAAACCACGTTTTGCTGCTGGAAGTCTTTCAATATTGCTTTCAGATCAAATGAGTCATTTGCAGACTCAGTGTAAAGTAGTTACTTCTTGTATGTTTTACCAGTGTAAAAGGTCTGTTAACCAACTGAGCTTTTTCTGTAATGTCATTGTTGTATATATTTACCCTTGGAAAATGTTTTTGGTCAGCTGAGTGTCTGACATATCCAGAAACCTGTCACCATACTTTTAAGAGTATCAACAGCAGGTGACAGATCCACACATGTATACCACCAATATATGGAAATTTCCCAGTGTCTTGAATGAAATGCATACTCTACCTAGAGAGTGCTCAGCCACAGTCAAGCAGTTTTCCGCCATCTGCGCTCGAGCAGACGGGTTTGGGTTTTTTGGCGGTGGAGATGGTTGTTGTACCAGGGGAGTCGGGTGGGTTTGGAGATGGTCCTGGATTTCAGGGGCACAAGGGAGTTGAAGGTGGAGGAGAGGCGATCATGGAGCAGCTGGACGGCTCCTTCAGGATCTCCGCGGGTGGAAGGCCAGAGGGATAAGATGTTTGATGATGAGAGGGCCTTTGTGAGAGTCTCAGGGGGTAGCCTTTTCCAAGGGCGGTAGACCCAATGACTGGTCCAAGTGCTGCTAATGGGCCAAGCTGACTACCTGGCATCAGCAATGCCTTGGAGTAATGTGGTTGACCTGATTCTGACATCCAGTTGCCAAGCATGTCATCTTGCAGGCAGTTCAATTTAGCTCCCTCCCCTCCCCCCAAGGAGGACAGTCACAACTTGGTCATTTGACATGTGAAAAGCGCAGATTTATGCCCTGATTAGGTGGATGGCAGGTACCAGGAACTCCCTACGATCAATACAGCTCAGATTGAAATGTGTGAGAGCCTTGCCACTATCTTCCTGCCTATCGCTCGGACACACATTGAGTGATACTTCAATGAGTTGGAAGTGTGGAGCCTAAGCAGTAGCTGTATACCAATCAAGGTGGATATGAAGCCCTGGATATATCAAGGTCTGGAGATGTCAGAGAATTGTGTTGAGTTCCAGGCTGCTGTTTGAGAGCATAGACTTGACAGACAACAAATCATTCACCAAACCTATATTACGTTCTCCACAGTTCAGGTTCATTACATTTGTTCAAGGTTAATTTGAGAACTGCTTTGGAGTTGTATCAAATAAAGGAGAAGACAAAGACTTGTGTTGCTCTGATATGAGGTTCCGAACGCCAGTGCCTCTTTTATCTGCTCTTTTATGTTCACAGACGTCTGAAGTAGCATATTTATATGAGATATGGGGATGATTATATGAGCAGAATTCACAGTGCGTGTGTTATATTACAGGTAACTGTGGAACATATGCCTCACACCTGATACCAGTGTATCCAACTAAAACCTTCCCCAACCATTACTCCATTATCACAGTAAGTTGACTTGGTTTCTGAAATATTGAATGTATGTTAACATGATTCATATTTTGCTGATCTTCCTGCTTCCCCCTCTTGATGTGTGCATAGTATTTTCAGATTTCTTTTTTGTGATTAAAATATCTAGATTAGCCAGAATCTATCTGCTTTTAATTTCTAGTGAGTAGTCGAGTAAATTGTGTTGCATAATTAGCACTAGTGATAAATAATAATAATCTTTATATTTGATATAGCTCCTTTCACATTGGGAGGATGTCTCAAAATGCTACAGAGGATATACTGTAAAGTATAGTGATGGTGTATTTTTGTAGGCAAATAATGCAACCAATTTTGCACACTGCAGTGTCCCACAAACAGCCATGAGATGAGTGACCAATTTAATTTGGGGGGATTATTGGCACTGGGAGAAACTCCCTTCTCTTTTTGAATAGTACCATGGGATCTTTAATACCCACTTGAACAGGCAGACAGAACCTTAGTTCAACATCTCATCCAAGGACAATGCAGAGCAGCCCCCAGCACTATATTGAAGTGTCAATGAGTTCAAAGTGCTGACAATGTGGCTTGAATGCACAACCTTCTGATGAATTGCAATTTGCTTTACATTCACCTTGTTGTGCAGTGATTGGTGAGAATCCTGAGCCAGATTTCACCGATCAACTCTTAGAATGCCGTGGGTTAATTCACCCTCATGAGCACTGATAGGGTCCATCTTTAATTGTGCTCGTTCACCAAAGCGGAGACTAACTCGGTTCTCACCAAACATCCTCACTTATGCACCTTTTAGCAGGGTCTCCGGAAACCTGAGGATGACTTTCAGTATTGGACACAGTTAGAGTGGGGAGGAGAGAGCTCAGTCAGCGGGGCTCAGTCAGCAGGGTGCAGGCAATGTGGGGGTGTGGTCAGTGTGGGGTGTAATCAGTTTGAGTGGGAGACACCAGTTTTGTTGTATTTTTAGACTTCTGTCCTCATTTCTCAGAACAAGCTTTATTCACGAATCTTTCTGAAAGCTATTGATTTAAATAAAGTGTTAACCTTTTCTATTGCTATAGTAGTCAGAATACAACTAACTTTAACAATAGTTAAGAGAAAGATAGTTGAAAATATTACAAAACATCTCGAGTTCTTAGGGTCACTCAGTACATGCCCTGTACATTAGTATTGACTGCAGTTTAATCTTGACATTGAATCTATTGCATTAATAAGACACTTCTCTTGTAGCAAAGAGCAGAAATGTGACTACCTCATTGTTTTAAATTTTAGGGGCTGTATCCAGAGTCTCATGGTTTGATTGACAATAAAATGTATGATGTGCAGATGAATGCTAATTTCAGTCTACGAAAGAAAGAGAAATTCAATCCCGCTTGGTACAAAGGGGAGCCTGTGAGTATCATAAGCAATATTAATCTCTGGAACTCCATCCCACAGTCCTCCGTCTCGCCCCTTCTCTCACCACCTTCAAGACCCACCTCAAGACCCTCCTCTTCGAACGTGCTTTCGATCTTCTGCTTCCCCCCACTGCCCTCCCCCACTCCGACCCTCAGCTCGGGTCCGTAACTCTGTCTGTCCAGCACCTTGGGACGTCCTACCGACCTGAAAGGCACTATATAAATGTAATTTTGTTGTTGTTGTAATCTATGTGTTGGGACAGTTCCATTTTAATTGATTCATTTCCTGTATTAGTGACATGCATAGTGTTCCCCAGTCAATAGGAGCACAAATAAACATTAGGAAGGTATTTACCTGCAGAATACAATACAAATTTAGGTGTATAAAGTGCCTTTTGTGTCGGGAGGACGTCCAAAGGCGATTGACAATTCTGTCTTGACTGAAGCACATATGCAAAAGAAATGAATAATAAAATATTAGAATAACTTTGGCTTTATTTAGCACCTTTCACTTAAATGCCTCAAAGTGTTTTACAAAATATAATTAATTATGGTTAAAGGATGGGGCATTGGGATTAAAACGTCTGCCAAAATCTGATAAACTCAATGGGCAGAATGTATCCTCCTGTTCCCATTTTCCTGTGATTCTAAATGAAGTGACGGTTATTATATAGGCACATTCAATCACAGTTGTGAAAGATTAGCCTATGAAAATTAGAAGCTGTAATAAATATACGCTGGAAACTGATAAGGTTATTCTCCACCTGTTGGTAACTTTACTGACCTAGACAGCAAGCTTGTATTGTTCTCCATTTATTGCTAAATATCTACCTCTGTAACCTGCAGTCTCACACTCACTCTCTCCGCTCTACCAACTGAGACCTGCTTAAAGTACCCCGCCCCACATCAGTGGACAAGCTTTCAGCCACTTTGCCCCTGTTCTCTGAAACTCTTTCCCTAAATCTCTCTGCCTCCTTCACCCCCCCCCCATAATCTCTGTAACATTATAATTTTGGTAATTACAACGGAGAGTGTAATCGTCAGTCTCAATTGCTGAATACATGCATTTTGTTAATGTTTTGTGATTTTGTGCTGTCACATATGCCTCAAATTCAAGTATCTTATTTGAATGCCTCTAGAATTCAGCAATACGTACTTTGCAGTTTTTCTCATACTTTTATTCTGTTTTGTTGCTTAAATTTATTTTCTCATTGTTATCTTCATCGTCTTCTCCTTTTGAATGTTCAAAATGACCAGAGATGTACAGATAAGCCCTCACCCTATTTGATTGTGTCCTCTGTAATACCCATTCTAAAATAATTACAATGTCAAACTATTTCTTAAATAAATCCAGTGTCCACCAGCCTCGTTCACCCTTCCAGGTAACCCTGGCAACCCATTCCAACAATTGACTATCCTGTGTTTTTTTGTGGTCAGCCTGGTGTCTGACATATGCAGAAACCCATCACCTGAAGAATATCCAAACCAAGTAAGATTTCCACTCTACCCACCTACACATGGAAATCCCAGAGATAGATTGCTGGAATGGAATATATACTCTCTTCAGGGAGGGACGCATCCTGCTTACCTAATACCGGACAGTATTAGCTGCCAGTTGTCGAACCATGCCTTGGGTACCCAAAGTGTGCGTTGGGGTACTGCTGGAGTCTTAACCAGCTAAGTTCTGCATATTTTGTCATTGATACTGTTGTCTGGTAAGCTTTCCCACTGCTTGTCCAGCTAGGACCACTCTACCTGTCAAGGTTTGGGCTTTTTGGGTTAACAAGAGCTGAGTGGGATGACTGCCTGCCTGCCCCCACTGACTGGTCTGCCCTTGCAGGACCTGCTAATAAGCCAGGCTGGCTGTGCTGTCATCAGCAGTGCCCTGGAACACTGCAGACCCGCCTGACTCAGGAACTGGACTACCAAGATCACTACAGAGGCCTGACTTGATTCCAACATTCTGTTACCAGGCATGTCACCTTGGAGCCAGTTGGAGGTCCCAGCTTACCTCCCACGCCCAAGGAGGAGAGATTATCTATTCTGTGCAAATAGATTTCTCGGTGAAAAATTCCCTTCAGAACCCCAAACCCTTTTGTTGCATTAGTGTATGTGAAAGTATTGTTCTGTAGTCTCCCTTTTTTTCAAGTCCCACCTGAAAACCTGTTTATTTTTATTGTGCAGTAGAATATCGTTATAACACATTCAGTCATTGGGCCATTGGGTGATTGGGGTGTGGATCCAGATGTTTATTTGAATAAACATTCAAAATGCATTCAGAAAGCCAGCTGGCTCAATATGGATTACGTTGTCTCACTTCACTTCATGCAAGTACAGTAAAACTCACATAAGCCCTATTTTAATAAATTGTTAAACGTCTCAAGTTGTACATTCTACTATTCAGTTTCCAATCAAAACCACTGAGATTTCTTTACACTTACTTGTATTACTCACCTCTTTACTCGTAACGTCGCTCCTCTACCCTGCATTACTCCGACGCTTATCGTAGACCTTGCAGGAAACTCGGTAGTCTGGTTCTTGTGGCGGTCTCGGGAATTGCGGGAAATGATATTCACATTTACCTGCCGGCTGCATTGAACCACGGGAAACATGGTCTTCATCCATCGACGTAGGAGCAGAAGAACTTAATTTCCCGCAATTCAATGCAATTCCAATGTTTGCCGATAAGTGTGCATGTGGTGACGGGTGAAGACGCATTGAGTCATAAGAAATGTAGTCTTGACCCATCACTGCATGCGCACTTATCGACTGCAATGACAAATTACCACATGTGCACATACAAGCTGCATTGAATTCCGCATGCGTAATGTAGATTATTGATTAAATCAGATTTTCTAGGAGTTCTAAAGTCTGCCTGCAACTCGGATTCCACATAAGTCGTATTAAATGTTATGGTTCCAACTGATACACTTACGTGAGTTTTACTGTATGCGTCGATTGAGACTGCTAATCATGCAAACAAGAGGACCTGGGTTCAATTCCCGGGCAGGGCAACCCTTAGGCAAGTTTCCTTATTCCACACGCCTCTGTTTACCTAGCAGTAAGTAGGAAGCCGGTTCTTAGTCGACTGGCGGATTGCTTTCAGGGGGTAATAATCCCATCAAAAAATTAATAATAATAATTTGGTCACTCAATCCACGCATGTTTGTGGGACACTGCTGTGTCCAATTGGCTGCCATGTTTCGCCCACAAAATGCAGTCAATTCACTTTACAGTAAATATTCTGTGAAATGTTTTGAGACATCTCAACGACGTGATAAGGGGCTATATCAAATGCAAGGATTATTAATGTAAGACAAGTTGAGGTTTTATGAACCCACTACTACTGTGTTGGACCCAAAACTACTGCCTTAAACAGGGTTCTACTGTATCATAGTTTCCAGGACGTTATGATAGCTTACAATAAACAAGGAATGGAAAAGCTTTATTTTATGCCTTAGAGAATTATTTGTAACAATCACACTAAGTTTGGGCAACTGAGGTCCTACAGTTAGTCAATTATTATCATTTGTTCTCTCTACAGTTGTGGCTAACAGCTATGTATCAGGGCTTGAAGAGTGGCATCTTCTTCTGGCCTGGATCTGAGGTCGCCATAAATGGAACCTACCCAAACTTTTACAAAATCTATAAAAGGTGAGCAGAATATACAAAAAAAATTGTTAAAAATAAGTTCTTTTCTTTATACATTCTGTAACTTTTCCCCTCCCCTAATTTATTTTATGCATGTAATTCCAAATTTCAAAAACAAAATACAGTAAAGCTCTGTTGTAACACGCTTCATAATAATCTGAAGCATGGAGCCCAACATTTACTTACCCAGAGTAAATGTTACTTACCAAGTCCAAATTCCATGCACCAGTTCCCATCAGTGCTTCAAATGGCAACTGGTAAGTGTGAAACAAAAATGGCTGACTTCTAGGTTATTCAGTCACTGCTATGCTTTATGAAGGAAGCGATATTAGCAGTGTTTCGTGCACATCTTGCGCATGTTACAACACACAGGAAGCAATATCAGTAGTGATCTGATGACCAAGAAGTCTGCCATCACAACCCCCAGCATCATGCTACAAAGGGTTCTATATTATTATGTTGCATTTACACATCTCTGTTTTTTTTGTTCAGAAGCATTACATTTGAAAAAAGAATTTTCGAAATTCTTCAGTGGCTTGATTTGCCCATCAAAGACAGGTAACTATTGAAACCAATAGTGGTAATGAGATACCTAGGGAACATCCTCCCTAGGGGATGGTGGAAGCAAAAAGAACAGTATATAGTTTGGGACACGACATGTCAAGTGATTTCCAGGATGGTGGAAGGCGAACCTGATGGACCTTGGACCTTGGTATTCTTTCGCCTAGCAAAGATCGTATGGTCTTATACCTGTAAGCTATTCTTCATAATGCACTGTAGTTTTACTTGTGATTTTGGGGTACTGTAGAGCTTTAAAGTGATTTTAAACAAGAAATTAGAAAACATTCTAATACCAGAAGACAATAAAGTATCAAATGTGACAATTCATGAGTTATAGAGGATTAATTTATAACTCTTCTTTTTAATCTACTTGTTATATTAGGCCTGATTTGTACACCCTGTACTTTGAGGAACCAGACTCGACAGGACATCAATTTGGGCCTAATAGTAATGAAGTAAGTTCATTTCAGCCCTCTCTGGTAACTCAATAATTTGAGGTCAAGTGACAATTGAAGTAGCAGAATACGAGTCCAGATTTTCTTCACATCACTTTTTAGAGAGGTCCCAAGTTTGGCTCTTGATCTGTGGTGACCTCAGGGGAGTGAAAAAGGAGCTGTGAATTCCCTGACGTAGGAAAAAATGAATCAGTCAGGATTTCTACTCCCGAGTCAGCAGTGCATTAGTCAAGATTCCAATCATTAGGAACAATTGTTTGAAGCTACGCATGTGTGAAGATCACATGAGGATACAATTGGGTTTGACTATAAACCTTACAGGTATCAGCCTGCCTCTATCAGTAGCATTCTCTATATATTGTCTTATCAGTGTCTATATACAGTGATAGACACTGGGAGAGGCTGTGTGTGGACAGTGAGAGAAACTGGGAGAAGCTGTGTGTGTATACAGGAGAGACACTAGAAGAGGCTGTGTGTATACAGGAGAGGCTGTGTGTACAGTAGAAACACTGGAAGAGGCTGTGTGTTTACATGCCTGATAATAATCCCTTAAGAAAAAAACAATAATGATTTGGTCACTCAATCCACGACTGTTTGTGGGACACTGCTGTGCCCAATTGGCTACCCCGTTTCATCCACATATATACGGTCAATTCATTTTATAGCATATTCTGTGAAGCGCTTTGAGATGTCTGGAAGACGTGAAAAGCGCTATATCAAATGCAAGGATTATTATTCTCACCTCTGAGTCAGAGATTGTGGATTCAAGCCCATTGTTGGGACTTTGAGCTCAGAGTCTAAGCTAACTCTAATGCAGTGCTGTAGCGCATTATTGGAAATGCCGTCCTTGTCCGTCTGGCGTTCAGGTATACTTTAGAGATCCCATGGAACTATTCAAAAAGCCAAGGGAGTTTCTCCTGGTGTCCTGGCCAACAACGCCCCAGATAAACAAACACAAAATACTGCAGATGCTGGAAATCTGAAACAAAAGCAGAAGTCGCTGGGAACATTCAGTAGGTCAGGCAGCATCTATGCAGAAAGGAAAGTGAGTCAATCTTTCGGGTCCATGACCCTTCATCAGAACAGTAGAAAAGCGTTCTGATGAAGGGTTGTGACCCGAAATGTTGACTCACTTTCCTTTCTCTATAGATGCTGCCGGACCTGCTGAGAGTTCCCAGCGACTTCTGTTTTTGTTTCAATGCCCCAGATAAAATTGCTCATTCACTTCATAGCTATTTATGAGACATTGCTGTGCTACAAATTGGCTGCCGTGTTCACCCCCAAATATAGTCAATTCACTTTATATTCTGTGAAGCGCTTTGAGACATCTAGAAGACGTGAAAAGTGCTATAGCAAATGCCTGGATTATTATTGTATCTCAATGACAATGCAATATGAGATGCAAGGATTATTATTATTATTTGCCCTGCCCTATGGTTAAAGGCAACAATAACTTGAATTTATATAGCGCCCTTCATGTGGGACAGCATCTTGGTTTGATATAGCGCCTTATCATCATCAAGACGTCTAAAAGCGTTTCACAGAATATACTGTAAAGTGAATTGACTGTATATTTTGTGGGTGAACCACGGCAGCCAATTGTGCACAGCAGTGTCCCACAAACAGTCGTGGATTGATTGACCAAATTATTATTATTCCTTTTTTTGATGGGATTAGATTATTACCCCCGAAAAGCGACCCACCAATCGACTACGAACCGGTTTCCTACCTACTGCTAGTTAGACAGGCGTGTGAAGTGAGGCAAGGCGAAATAAAAAAGGGATTATGCCAACACTCACAAAGCCTAGACAATGGCTGAGCAAGACTAACAACCAGCAAACAGTGCTCGGGAGCATACTTCCTTCAGGTGAGGAGGGGAGAAAACTGGAAAATAAAAGATTACTCTGGTCTTTTTTTTGCACTTTTCTGTTTTGGGGGATTTGATACCAGTCATTTTATTGAATTTTTAAAAAATATTCAAAACCAAACTTCACCATTAGTGCAAGGAATTCGATTGGTGAACACCATAAGTGAGATGTCATTATGCAGGTTTGTGCACTGAAGTTGTGGCATTTTTTGTTCTCCTGATGTGCAGGTGGGAAAAAAACTGAAGATGGTGGATGAGATGTTGGGCATGTTGATGGATGGACTTAAACAAAGAAACCTGCATCGATGTGTCAATCTGATTGTTTTATCTGACCACGGTACGGAGCCTGAGCCTTCACTAATATAGTAAATAACCAATTTGATTTGTCTCTCATACCAAACCTGCAGTTATTCTGGTGTATTTACTCTCCACTATTTCCCCCTGTCCTGTTCAGATCAGTCCATGACCACTGTCAATGCTGCTGAGTGATCAGCCAGCGTTAGGCTGGATTGATGAAGAATTATTATATCAGCCCCTGAAAGTGTAATGAATGGAGCTGCAGCTAACGGATCAGGAGCTTGCTGGTTCAACTCCCGGTTTAGGAACATAGGACTAAGAGTAAGCCATTCAGCCCCTTGAGCCTGTTTCACCATTCTATTAGATCATGGCTGATCTGTAACTCAACTCCAAATACCCACCTTTGTCCCATATCCCTGATACCCTTAGCTAACAAAAATCTATCCACCTCAATCTTAAATTTTTTTTTAATGGATCCAGCATCCATAGCCTTTTTTGGGGGAAGAGTTCCAGATTTCCACTACCCGAAAGTACTGAGTTTGCTGGCCTAAGCTGGTCTACCCAACTCCCAGTCCCTCTATAGCACCCTCTGTTATGCACTTGTGTAACAGCTTTCATTCCAAATCTGAGGCACTGCTGAAATACCCTCTACAATCATGTGGCCTACCAGCACTCAATGTCAAGGCTCATGCATGAACAATGGTCACCAGGGCAGGGTACCGGAGGGTCACCAGTGCCTGTGGAACTGTACCTTCACATGAGGAGACAGGATTAGACAGGCATCCAGTATTAGGAAGAAAATTAGAAAAAATAATTGGACACAATAAATTTGAAAAAAATCTTTAATATAATAGGTATTATTAAAAAAGTATCAAAGATATATATATATATATAATAAATGCTGTACTCTGTCTGGCGCCTTGGACTGTCCTCCTGACGTGCAAGGCGCTATACATATGTAATCTTGTTGTTGTATATTGTGTCTGAGCTTCAGTACTGTGCAGAACTGGAAATCATAGGTCCACTGTGTGCTGAGAGAGCAACCTGGGTATTTGGTGGGACTTGATGGGTGGCCTCAACTTCTACTGACTAGAGGAAGGATTATTTTTAAGGGAGACATCAGGTTTTGGAAAGCCCGTGTGTCCATAATGAAAGTGAGTTAGTCTCTGCCTTGAAGAGAAGAATTCTGAGTGGAGAGTATTGGGAAGCAGAGGAAAACTGTAACAAAAAAGGTCAGGCTTCCAGTTAACAATGTGAAGTGATTTGAGATATCCTCTTGACCTGAAAGATAAAGATAAATCTAAAGTTTTGTTATTATTGTCGTTCTTACGTTGCAGGAATGGAAGAATTTAGCTTTTCAAGGATTGAATATATGAGCAATTACGTGGACAACGTTGACGACTTCTACATGGGTTCTGGTCCAGCTCCTCGCATTAGACCAAGCAATGTCCCCAAGGACTATTTCACATGTGAGTAATTCTGATATTAGCATTGGAATTGCAGACAATAGTAACATTGCTTTTGATGGAACAATGTAGGCTGAATAGAGGCCTGAGAAAGGTCTCCAAAACAAGTGTGGACTTTGTTCTTTGACATTTGCATCTGCCTTCCCACAAAATCCATATAAGGTTCCCACAGACCATATATGGTTAAATGAGACACAGCAAGCAGCTTCATGCCAAAAAAATCTGATTGTGAGCCTGACAATAGGATCAATGTGATGTGTGCCCCAACATCAACAATAAAGGGAACATTTCTGTAGAAGCTAAGAATGTAAAAAACATGTAATACCTGTCTGATAATAACCATTGACCTCATACTCCCTTTTTTCTTCAGCATTTCAGAGCACCAACAAATTGGCCAATTCTTAAATATAGTCTTAATGTGAAGCTGGTTTTCTGCAAGTTCTTGCAGGAAAGCACATTTCAAAACTAAGACAGAATTCAACATTTTGTCAAATTCTGTACGCTTTAAAATACTACACAAAAAAAATCTAGACCCAGGTGGAATTTTTCCCCACATTCCTTTTTTTTAAAAGAAAAGGATTGACCTGAAAAGTAAAAAGGTGAACAGTAAAAAAAATCAAATTAATTGTTTAACTAATCTTGTTATAATAGGTACACAGAAAACGAGTTGGTCAAAATTGCAGTTTGGAATTGTTATCCACTATGGGTGTAACCTCACTGACTTCAGGACACATAGTGGTTGGTTATGAAGCAACAACAACAAAATTACATTTGTATAGCGCCTTTCATGTCAGGAGGACGTCCCAAGAGGCTGAACAATCAGTGTTTCCAACCCGAGCTGAGGGTCGGGATCTGGGAGGGTGGAGGCATGGGGGGAAGAAGGGTGACTGAAGACACAGTTGAAGAGGATGGTCTTGAGACGGGTCTTGAAGGAGGCAAGAGAGGGGACAAGGTGGAGGATCTGCGGGATAGAGTTCCAGAGGGTGGGGGCAGAATGGCCGATGGTGGGGTGGGCAAGGCGGGGCACGTGATGCAGGCCAGAACCTGCTGCGTGGAGGGAGCGGACAGGTTGGTAAGGGGTTAGGAGTTTGCAGAGGTGGGGGGAGCAAGGCCGTGGAGGGCTTTTAAATTGAGGACCAGGATCTTGAACTGTATCATCAGTGTGATGGGAAGCCAGTGGAGTCAGGTGAGGATGGGGGTGATAGGGTTGCAGAGCCTGGTGCGGGAGGGGACACGGGCTGCAGAGTTCTGGATGATCTGTAGCCTATGGAGGGAGGA
Organism: Callorhinchus milii; assembly: GCF_018977255.1. Classification (NCBI taxonomy): domain Eukaryota; kingdom Metazoa; phylum Chordata; class Chondrichthyes; order Chimaeriformes; family Callorhinchidae; genus Callorhinchus; species Callorhinchus milii. The sequence goes on along the minus strand of NW_024704744.1, from coordinate 29,683,346 downwards.
ATTGGGGAGGCCGACAAGCAGGGAGTTTTCGTAGTCGAGCCGGAATGATATGAATGTCTGTATGAGGGTCTCGGTGGCCTGGAGTGTGATGACAGTGGCGGAACCGGGCAATGTTGCGTAGGTGGGGGAATACAAAGCAGGTCATGGCAAGTTATAATAGGGTTCAGTGTAGTAGTATGCAATACGGTGCAATAGTATAGAATTGAGAGCGGTAGATTGTGATCGGTACCCTTAGCAATTTCTTCTTAGGGATGTTGAGTGGATACTGTGTACTCACATAGAGGGAGGAAAACTCACTGTCAGCCAAAGTCACTTTCCTGCACCTCCTCTGATATGCATTTGACTGCAGGATTCAAGCTTGTCCTCCTGGATGGTGAAGGCAGCTTCAAAGGAGAATTGTTTTTAATTAAAAACAGTCTCACTCAAAAGAAAATTTGTATGTGAGACACTTGTTTAAGTCACCACACTTGATAATTGCTTATGAATCACTGCGAGGTGTTTTGATGTGATAAAATGCTATAAAAACATGAGTTCCAATTTGATTGTGTCTTTTCCAGTTGATGCTGAAGGTCTTGTAAGAAAACTTACAGTGAGTGGATTTTGCACTATTTTACAATACAGTACAATTTACATTTCTGTAGCACCTTTCACGTCGGGAGGACGACTCAAAGGGCTTTTAAAATACAAGATGAATTTTACATTTTTCTCATATGTTTTCAAACATTTATAATTTAGTAATGTGAAATCATAGTTGTAATGCAGTTAGTGAGTGAGTGAGCAAGCATGTTCTTCTTAATATGTAACTTTTCCTTCATTATTTTAGTGCCGATTACCTGGTCAGCATTTCAAGCCCTACCTGAAACGTTTCCTGCCAAAGCGTTTCCATTATGCCAACAGCCTAAGGATTGAAGAAGTTAATTTGTATTTGGACCCACAGTGGCAGGCTGGGCTGTGAGTTGGTTTCAATTGAGAACTTTGCGTAGTTTGCAACTGAAGAATTGTAATAGCCCCTCTTTGGATAAGAGAAGAAATTTCTCCTGGTTCCTGGTCAACAATCACATGAGTTGGCTTTCACCTTATAACTGTTTGTAAGAGTGTTGCATAAGCAACCATCACAGTTGACAGTAGATGCTTGTGAAGCATGTTTGCGATGTTTTGACATAAGTTGCTCTAAAAATGGCAGTACATTTTTTCCTGGTATTTGAGTAATTTTATTAATGTTGTTTTCAGCCTGAAAGCAGTACTAGAAATGTACAGCTTGGCTGATCTCTAATGTCTTACTGGCATGGACATACCAAGCTAGGTTAAACAGATTAAAATTGTTATCATGATATGCACATCACAGTGTTTGAGGATGGCTTGGCTTTGGCACCATTCCAAATGTTTTTTATATATAGTTAGTCAAACAACATAAGCCCTGTTAACTGAAGAATGCAAGGAGCCCTTGCCATATTAAGGAAGTTTCTCCTGGTGATAAAATTGGTCATTCTCTTCATTGCTGTTTGTGGGACATTATTGTGTGCAAAACACAAAATACTGCAGATGCTGAAAATCTGAAACAAAAAGAGAAGGCCTGACCTGCTGAGTGTTCCCAGCGACTTCTATTGTGTGCAAACCCTAACCCTAAGTGCGCAAATTGGCTGCTACGTTCACCTACAAAATGCACAGTCAATGCCATTTACAGTAATTCCTGTGAAACGTTTTGAGAGGACCCCCTGACGTGAAAGGCGCTATGTCAAATGCAATGATTATTATTATTTTATTAAAAATGGCAACGTTTAAATGGGAGAAATGCAGGTAAAGATTTCTGAGTTTTTGCTTAATTAGCTTGGGTGATTGGGAATTGTCTGCAAGGTTTTTTCCATGTGATGTAGTGGGTGTGTGGTTGAATGTTAAGGTCAGATATAGGAGCTGGGGGGAAGGAATTTGTGGCCATCATCTTGACCAGTTGGGGGACGACTTAAATCATCGTAGAATTCAGTATCATTTGGTAACATTAGAAAGTGATTATTTATTACAAACGTGTCCAGACTGGAATAGCTCAACAGAAATGTGCGCATCATGGAAAAATAGTTCATGTTACAGTGAAAGAGGGCACCATATTCCCTCTGTTTCTGATCAGCCCAAAAGAGATTGACAACTCATGTTACATTCTTTTCTCAGGAAACATGGTTCTATCAAGTATTTGACTGGGGGATTCCACGGCTCTGATAATCGATACAAAAACATGAGGGTGAGTGTTGTAGTAATAATAATAATCCTTGCATTTGATATAGCGCCTTATCACGTCTTCGAGATGTCTAAGAACTGTATCTTGCATCGTTCCCTTGCAAAGGACACAAAGATCAGTTTGTATGATGTTTGAATCAAATGGCCCTTTGGCTCATTTGATCTCATCCTTCCAGAACAACCACCCACCTTACCATTCTCCCATCACAACATCAAGCTTTTGTCAAAAAATAAGTACACTCAGAAAAGAAAATGAAATCTTAATTTTGATACCTTTTGTACTTATAATAATGATGTACTCTTATTAATAATAATAATCCTTGCATTTGATATAGCGCTTTTCACGTCTTCTCGACATCTTAAAGCGCTTCACAGAATAGACTGTAAAGTGAATTGACCGTATATTTGTGGGCGAAACGCAGCAGCCAATTGCACACAGCAGTGTCCCACAAACAGTCGTGGATTGAAAATGACCAATTTATTACTGTTTTGTTTTGGAGGGATTATTATTAGGCGTGTGGAGTAAGGAAACTTGCTCAAGGTTTCGCCCTGCCTGGAATTGAGCCCAGTCTCGCTTGCAAGGCGAATGCTCTAACCACTGAGCTACAGGACTCCATTGTAATAATAATATTATTATTAAATAATATTTTGTATTATTTACATTTGCAAAATACAAAATATACAGTTACAACACTTCCTGTGACGTGTTTTGAGATGTTTTGACGACGTGCTATTCATTTTAAGTGATTTGGTAATCATTGTGTTTCTTTGGTAACTGAAGGCCCTCTTTATAGCCTATGGACCTGGGTTTAAAGACAACACTGAAGTTCAACCATTTGCCAATATTGAAATCTATAATCTGATGTGTGGTAAGGACCTGAACATTTTTATGTTTATTGTAAGATATTTTGAGTCATCAAGTGATTTTAATTATATAACTAGTAGAGGAGTTGGTGCTACATTTCTTCAAGTAACCTTTAATGACATTGTTTTGAATATCACAAACTGTGTTCTCCAACCTTAAGTTTATTGGATCATTGAAATCTCCGTGTACATGTGATGTGATAAATAACACTGGTGCTAATTAACAGATAGCGGTACATTGCACTCCATTAGCAATCCCAGTCAATAATTAACATTACCACCTGTAAGGGAACACAACTGTAAACAGATTGACTACGTATAGCTTACTGTGTCCAGGCATACACCACACTACCCAACTCCATGATTTAATAATAAAAGTAAAATAATAATCCTTGCATTTGATATAGCGCCATATCACATTATTGAGATAAAGGTAAAGATCTCTCCTGCAGATAGAACCCACCAATAAACCCTTGCAGATAGTCACCTATATTTACCAACAAAAGTCATTAGATTTGGGAGGAGATCCTGTGAAGCACTTTGAGATGTACTCCCAACATGAGAGTGCTATATCAAATCAAGGATTATTATTATTATACGAACCCATCAGTAAACAGATATACATATATGCACTCACTAATCAACATGCAGAAAAGCACTTCTTAATAAATCTTGCCGATATGTATCTACCAGAATACCCTGGAGATATGTGAAATATTTGATTTTAATTACGCTTGGTCAAAATTTCACCTGACACCAATGAAAGTGCTCTGAGACGCTACCCTGCGTGGAGGACGCTATATAAGTGCAAGTTGTTATTGATGAAAGTAAAAGTAACTGAACATTATTTTCTCCTCCTTATATTTAATATTGCTTATTTCCCTCCCTTAGATTTGTTGGAGATCACCCCTGCACCTAACAATGGATCTCATGGGAGCCTGAATCATCTTCTGAAGAAACCTATCTTTAACCCTACTCATGCCAAGGAAAGGTCATCACCAACTTCATGTCCTTTTACCAAACTGGCTCCAAATGATAGTCTCGAATGCTCATGCAGTCTTCCGGTAAGTTAAGCAATATCGAATCTGAGAAGGTAAAGTTACATAGTCTTGAGGTCCTCAGAATGAATGAGTTGAAGTGAAGTTACAGAGAGGAGGGAGATATATTTGAAGCTGCAAAATAAGAGAGGAAAGTTTGAAGAAGGAAAGCATTGTAATAACAAATAAAGACACAGAGAAAGCACAGTCAGAGAGCAGAGAGGAATCAGCCAAAAAGCCTTTTCTTGTATTTCTTCCAAGAGTGCAAAAGAATTGCTAGAGATGGGATTATGATCCAGATCTTGACAAACTGAAGTTTATTATAAATTGTTGAGGGTAACAGAAATGGCTGGCCCAAAAGAGGGAACAGAACGTAATCTTTTCTCTTTATATTTAGTATGCCTTTGACTCTCTTTTCTCCCTTTTCCGTTTAGTCTCTCTAACTTTCTCTCTCTGTCTCTTTCTATGACATTCTCTGTATCGTCTATGTAAAATCTCTGTATCGTCTATCTTTTTCTATCAATGCTCCACAAAAGTATATATTAAGCACTTGCCTTTGTGCTAAAAATAATCTAGTTGTGGACAAGGGGAAGTTGTACCATATGCACAAGTTACTAGTAGCGCTATTGCTACCAGGAGGCTCGGTGAAGTTGATTTTTTTTTCCAATATTAAATTTTCGAAGATTTTAATTCCAAGGTATCATGTTTGTAAGTAAATAGACTTGTGGATAATTGGCCAGTGAATAACCAGTTTTTGATTGCTTTAATATTTAAAAACAGCCTGTAAACTTCCTTATAATAATAATAATGTTTTACAATTTGTTTAATAATAATACCTAAAATACCTAATATTTCTTAAACAAAATGATTTTCAACATTTTAGGCCTCATTGTCAAGAATCGTCAAGAAATTAAATCTTTCCTCGACTGAAGGTAGGAAACTGATACTTGAAAGCTGGTGTAGAATAATATTAATAATCCTTTATTATTTGATATATTTGTATTTGATATAGCGCTTTGTCTTATCTTTGAGACATCTCAAGGCACTTCACAGAATATACTGTGAGTTTTGTGAGCGAAACATAGCAGCAGTCTTTAGTAGAAGGACGGATGGAGGGAACTGTGTAAAAGGTTAGAAATGACAGGACTTGCATATTGCAAATAAATGCTCTTGAACTTGTGTGGTTTATCTTTCCAGTGCAAAATGCAAATGCTCAACATGTCCCATATGGCCGTCCAAGAGTTTTACAGGACGGCAGCAAGTACTGCCTCCTGCATCAACATATGTACATAAGTGGCTACAGTCATGACATTCTAATGCCACTCTGGACGGCATACACGATCAACCAAATGGTGAGTCCTATTAATATCATTTGACTATCTATTTGGACACCATCAGTGTTTAATACTCTGCATTGGTCTCAGGTGTCAGTCTAGCTCAGTTTGTGGCACTCTTGCCTCTGAGTCAGCAGGTTGTGGATTCAAGCCCCAGAGTGGTGACTTTGAACTTATAGTCTAGATTCACACTCCAGTACAATGCTGGAGGAGGTGTACTGCATTTCTGGAGGTGCTATTGTTCAGATGAAATGTTAAACTGAGATCCTGTTCCTTTGCCAAATGTAAGAATTATTTAAGTGATCCTCAAATGATTGGGCGCGAATGATTAACTGATATTCCAACACCTCAGTGGTGTATTCTAGCTGCTGGCACTTAATTCAGTTCAGCTTGTTACTCAAGAGTTTTCCGATCTCCTTTACCCACTTCAGTTCTTTGCCTCCCCATAGCAGGCAATCTTCTGAATGGGAGAAACACGCTGTGCAAAAAGGTGAGCCCTTCACGTGGTATATTCATCCCAATGGACTAAGTACAAGCCATTTGGTGCATTTATAAATAACTCACCCTGGGATTTAACTTATTTATGACAGAGCTTTTAATATCGATTCCAAATCATAAATAACAAACCTGATAAGGTACCAACTCTCAACATTCCACTCCCAACATCCCAGAAAAAAGACTCCTGGGCTTATCTGTTTATTCCTGTTACAAATTGCTGAAAAGGTGCACTTTCTCTGGTGCAGTTTCAAAGTGCAATTTAATTTTATGTGAGGCATGCTATATAAATGCAAGTTGTTGTTGCAATTATACTTTAAAACTCCATGAGTGTTATCTGTAAACATTGGAATAAGTCAACAAAACTTCCTAAATGGAGGACTGTATGTTTAGTTTACATTAGCAATAGTACGATATGAAGTGAAAGAACAGTGACCTCTAGTTGTCCTGTTAACTTGTGAAATATGAACAAGTTTCCTTGCATTTCATATGAAGTTGACTGCATTTTCTGGACTTATATTCTGTACAAGCCACAGGAAGCTTCTTTCCAGCAGTAATTAGGAACATGAAGTAACACTGATATTTTAAAATCTTGATTCTGCAAGATTTTAGGAAAGGATACAAAATGGCTTCATGATCTTCAGTGATGAAAAGGTGAAAATGAAAATATTTGATGTGTTGGTCCTTGCCAGACTGCACTGGCTGACTATCCCAGAGAGGATCAATTTCAAGATCCTCACCCTTGTATTCAAGTCCCTGCACTCCTCTGGAGCCCCCTACCTTTCTGACCTCCTGTCTCCTCAAAACAGTACCCGTTGCCTTCGTTCCTCGGGTCTGGCCTCCTCCGAGTCCTCCGCTCCACCCTCGGCGGCCGTGCCTTCAGCCACTATGCCCCGAGGCTCTGGAACTCCCTTCCTCACTCCCTTCACCTCGCTCCCTCCCTTCCTATTTTCAGGTCTCTGCTGAAGACCTTTCTTTTCGACCGCCCCTTTGGTCACCTTCCCCCCCCCCTCCCCCTGGCTCGGTCCCGGGATCCGTTACTGTGAAGTGCTCTGAGACGCCATCCGGCGTGGAGGGTGCTATATAAATCCAAATTGTTGTTGTTATTGTTGCGTATGTGAGGGCAGCCTGATGGTGTAGTGGACAGAGCTGCAGCTTCAGACCAGGAGGTTGCTGGATTCACTTTACTGCTCTCTGCCAGGGCTGCTTAGAGAGACTAAATTGACCCAGACCTTCCCAGGATTAGGGAAGGTAACATCAGGTGGATCAGTTTCCTGGTCCTGACCCTCTTGAGTGCCCTCTACTGATTGTTTGTGCGGTTAGCAGGTAGGGAGAGGCCAGGATTGGCTGTGACACCCTCTACAGTTAAGTGGCCTGTCGCTACAGCACTTTGGGACGTCTCCCGACGTTAAAGGCGCTCTATAAATGTAATTGTTGTTATAAATGTATAAATTATACATATAATTGTTGTTGTTGCTACTCACACATGAACAATGCTCATACATCAATAATCCCTAACAATTAGTGAAGTGACTCATGTTTTGCATCTGACACATTTTTCACCACTAAGACAATTGTTTTTCTTATCTAACAGGACAAGCCAACTGCTAATCTGTCAAACTGTTTGTTTGCTGATGTTCGAATCTCTCTGAACAGTAGCCAAAAGTGCTCATATTACAAAAAGGATCACAACATAAGCTACGGGTTTCTTTATCCCCTGAGTAAGTGCAGCATTGCTTTCATAAAAATGCTTACATTTGCTACAGCGGCTTATCATGTCATCAGTGCATCTCAAAGAGCTTTACAAGGATTTATTGTAAAACGTGGTGACTATATAGCATTTACTTACAATAACCCTTTCATGTTGGGAGGATGTCTCAAAGTGCTTGACACTGTTGGCTGGGCACCTGAGCTGGGGATGGGAGCCAAAGAGGGTGGGGAGTGGGGAGGGGGAATTTGACTGACAAGGATACGTACTGGAGATGGGCCTTGATAGTGTGAAGAGAACGAGCTGATGTGACTCGGATGGAGTTCCTGATAGTGGGGCACGTTGGGCATGGGACATGGAGCAGGCCGGTGTTTGCTGAGTAAAGGGAGTGGCTAGGTTGGTAAAGTTACAGGAGATTACAGTGGTTGGACGAGACAATGGAGGGAATTGAAGGTGAAGATGAGAATTTTGAATTTAGTTTGCTGGGGGACAAGGAGCCAAGCGAGGATGGGCTCGCAGAGCCTTATACAGGAGAAGACACACGGGCTACAGAGTTCTGAATAGTCTGCAGCCTGTATAGGGAAGAGCAGAGGAGTCTGCCAAGCAGAATCTGGCAAGACTTTACATCCTGAATATCAACATCTATCAGATATTCATGGTAGAATTGCTACAATGACATGTGTGCAAGCTGTTGTTTGGCCTACATTAGTAGATACATGAGATTATACCCAGACTGATGATATTTTTATGTGGATATATGTGGAGTCCTGTAGCTCAGTGGTTAGAGCACTCGCTTTGCAAGTGAGAGACCTGAGTTCAATTCCAGGCAGAGGGCGAAACCTTGGGCAAGTTTCCTTACTCCACACAGAGCCTAATAATAATCCCTCCAAAACCAAAAACAATAATACATTGGTCATTTTCAATCTACGACTGTTTGTGGGACATTGCTGTGCGCAATTGGCTGCCGCGTTCGCCCACAAATATACAGTCAATTCACTTTACAGTGTGTTCTGTGATGCGCTTTGGGATGTCCTCCCGACGTGAAAAGCGCTATATCAAATTCAAGGATTATTATTATTATTATTTTTAGATATTTTTAGATATTAAAGAAGCTCAATCAGCAATACTGGAATGTGCAGATTACATTGCTGCTGTTCAAGTCTATTTTAAAGAAAGAAATGAGCCCTAAGGGTTTTCTGTCAGCTTTGTACCAACTCACTGTTCTTAAGAATGTTTTCCAGTGAATAATAAAATTGGTGTACTGGATGATGCATATGTGTCTGGACAGTAACCATGATTATTTGTAACACTGTTGCTTTTTCTAGACCTGCAAGACCAACATGATAAGTACGAAGGTCTGTTGACCAGCAACATTGTGCCCATGCACAAAGCCTTCCAAAGTAAGTACAGAATAGCTCTTTACTAAACAATGCTCTTGTTTCTCAGAATGAAGTTTTTCTCATTCATTTTATTTCATGACTATTGATAATTTCACTGTGTCTTGCTTGATATGAAACCAAACTGAAATTGAACTTGATGATTCATTGCTTTGAGTTGTTTCACACTCTCATTGCTGTCATGCGTTCAAAATGTTACTTGAATCCTGAACTAAACATGGTTATGATAAAGTAAAACAAGTTGGAGGTTGATGAGTAGGAAATTGATAAGACTTTAATAAAGAGGACTGGTGATTGATGCGGAAATGGATTGAGCCAGAAACGCATAAAATTTAACCTAGTCTGAGGCTGCAAATGCAAAATAATACAGTATTGTGAAAAAATCTTAAAACAGAATCCTAATTTGGAAGCCAGTTCTTTCTACCAAATATGTCAAGAACCAAATAAAGACTGAATTTTAAGAATTTTCCACTGCTTGGCACAGACCTTTCACTTTTGTGTTAGCCCTATGAAACCCGGCTGGTACCACACTTGCTTTCCATCATGTGACCCAGGTGTGACAGTTCTCCTCTAAGTGACATGGTAAGGAACTGATACAAGGCTCCTGGTAAAAATAAATTCTGCCCTTAAATTTTAAGGCTGAGACTAGGTGGAATATTAGGTCTCAAATGTTCACAAACTGTACACTAGGAGATGAGAAATAAGACATAGTATTTATCTCCAATGCTAATGATCACATTTTGTTATGATTTTTAATGATGAATTTAGCAGGTATTCAGCTATGAAATCGTATGATCTGTTATTGACCAATACATTATTGATTGGACCTGACCAGCTACTGACTGTCATGTTATTGACTTGGACCTGACCAGTTATCGACCGGGACATCAGACAGAGAGGATTTTTGTTGGAACATTTCCAAGTTTCCAACCATTGTATTTACTTTGATATTTGTGCCAATGAAGTTACAGTGAGGTGATGCTTATTGTTATGATTTTTGATAGAGGTGTGGAATTACTTCCACAACGTTTTGCTGGTGAAATACGCCATCCGGAGAAATGGTATCAATGTGATCAGTGGACCTGTGTTTGATTACGATTTTGATGGACACTTTGATACTCCAGACAAAATCCTAGAGTAAGTAGTTCAGATTATGTTCTGTAAAACAATAATAAATTGGTCACTTTCAATCCATGACTGCTTGTGGGACACTGCTGTGCGCAATTGGCTGCTGCGTTCGCCCACAAATATACAGTCAATTCACTTTACAGTATATTCTGTGAAGCGCTTTGGGACGTCTAGAAGACGTGAAAAGCGCTATATCAAATGCAAGGATTATTATTATTAAACCACTTTCTTGCATCAAATCAAAAGTTCCTGGTGGGCTGTCCTGAAATTTCCATTGCAAACTCTCCATGTTCTCTTATTCTACTATATTAGTGCATCCTAAAGCATTGTTCTGGATTCAGTGTTTCGCTGTTTAATGACTGAGACGCAGATTAAAACAAAGTTGTTTGTTCATTATTCATTTTCCTCCATTTGAAATATCTTCAAACCATATTTGGCATGCTATTATATGTCCATTGTAATAACTATTGTAACAAGCACAAACCTGGTTGAAAAGAGTTAGTTAATTTAAATGTGTGGCTTTCCCATTCACATCTATAATGCACAATGAATGACCTTGAATTAAAGAGATTTGAGAACTACATTCTTGCATTAAATCAAGATGCATAACTTAATGAAAAATGCGTTTGGCATCTTGTGAATGTTGTCCCGTGCCAGAGAGACAAAAAGCAATAATACTCAACAACAATCGATCAACATTTTTCTAGTGAAGACGGAGGTGTGGGGTCAAGAGCAATTGTAAAGAATGCCACAAAGAGATTAGGTAATGTAGAAGCTTGTGTTTGGGTAATGTGATGCTCGGGAATTGAAACCTGTATATTGTAGGAAAGAGAAATATCTGAGCCAGAGAATTGCAACTGAAAAACATGAGTTAGCATATGAGATGATGCTGATGAATTATTATTATAATTTTGTATTATGATATTGGATTATTATTACTTGCTAATTATTTTTTTGCAGGTATCTGCAAGATATAAAAGTGCCCATCCCAACTCACTACTACATAATCCTTACCAGCTGCACCAACACCTCCCAGACCCCAACTCAGTGTAAAGACTCACTGCGTGTGCTGTCCTTCATTCTGCCTCATAGAACTGACAACAGTGAGAGTTGTGCGGTAAGTAAACCTCAGGTTGAGTAGAGGGAACAGAAAATTAACCCTATCTTTACTTGTCAGCCTGGTTCTGTTGGTAGCAATCTTGCCTCTGAGTCAGAAGTCTGTGGGATCATCAACAAATTGCATTTACATAGTGTCTTCATATCGGGGGGACGTCCCAAGGAGCTGGATAGCTGAGCTGATGTTAAATTTGGGAGGGTTGGGGGCTGGGAGTGTTGGGAGTGGGGGGGGTGGGGGAAAGATGACAAGCGCATGGCCAAGAAGTCTTGAGATGGACCTTGAAAGAAGCGAGGGAAGGGGCGAGGCGAAGAGGCTCTGGGATGGAATGGGAGCAGAAAGGCTGAAAGTCCGACCACCGATGATCTCTCCCTCCCACGATTCTATGCATTTCCAATGCTTGCTGGTAAGTGCACATGTGATGATGGGTCACGACCACATTGAATTGTGAGAAACATAGTCTTCACTTTTACCACATGCAGTGTAGATTATTGATTACATTTTATTTTGTATTGTATTTATATGACTTACCCAAATTTGCCTGCAACTCAGACTTCATGTAAGTCATATCGAATGTTATGGCCCTGACTGATATGAATTATGTGAGTTTTACTTTACCTTGAAGAGGAAAGGGAGATTAGAGATGGGACAGTAGTTAGGGAAGAGGGTTGGATCAAAGGAAGGTTTTTTGAGGAAGGGTGATGACAGCTGTCTTGAAGGGGGTGGGAACTGTGCCAGTGAACAAAGAGAGGTTGATGATATCTGTTAGCAAGGAAGGATTTTAGGAGAGGGATGGAGATGGGGTCAAGGGAGCTTGTAATGAGCTTCATTCAGGAAATGATGGAAGGAAGAGAAGAGGGAGAGATGGGATTGAAGGTGTGGAAGGAGGGATGGGTCGAGGCCAGAGGGAGAAGAAGGAGGAGGTGGTAGTAATGAGGGCAAAGGATCCTCTTGATTTTGGATCTGAGGAAGTCTATCAGCTCCTCACATTTGGAATTGGAGGAGAGGATGGACGGAGCATGGGAAATTAGGGGAAGCTGATATATGGTGGAGAAGAGGAGCCTGGAGTTGTCCTTGGCCTCCAGGAAGTAGAAGGACGATTTGGCTGAGACAAACATAAAAAATATTTGCGAGTGATTTGGAATATCAACAATCTAATCTATTTTCCATTTTGATTGTCATACAGTATGTTTTGATAATTGTCATTTCTTCTATATTCTGCGTCAGGACGGCAAGGAAGAGTCCCAGTGGGTTGAGGAGCGAGTTTGGATGCACACAGCACGTGTCCGGGATGTGGAGCTTATCACTGGCCTCGATTTCTATCAGGACCGGAAACAGCCAGTCACAGAGATTTTACAGCTAAAAACATTTTTACCGCCTCTTGAAGATAAAATGTAATTATTTGATTAAAGTGCTGACTGTTGCAGCAAGATTTTTTAAGCTTTAAAGTATATTTATTGTGTTTGTATTCAAAACAAAGTGGGGTGTTAAAGGCAGGTCTCATAAATAGCGCTGACCTATTTCTGGAGTGAAGTTGCAGTGGGTCGGGGCCTTCTGATTACTGGCAGGAGGTGCTATTTGAAACAAGTCACTGTTTGCTACTCTTGTTATGAATTCTTTATTTTCACCCCCCACTCGTTTTACAGTTCAGAGTTTACTACTGTTGGTTTCTTCCCTTCAGTGGTCTGTCTACCAGCTGATCTGTAAGCAGACCTCAGGTACAGATGCCGCGCATTTTGGACTCTATCTTTTCCAGAGTGATGTAGGTAAAGGATAATGATTACCTCACATAATAATAATCTTTGCATTTGACATAGCGCTTTTCATGTCGGGAGGACGTCCCAAAGCGCTTCACAGAACACACTGTAAAGTGAATTGACTGTATATTTGTGGGCGAACGCAGCAGCCAATTGCGCACAGTAATGTCCCACAAAGTCGTAGATTGATAATGACCAATTTATTATTGTTTTTGGTTTTGGAGGGATTATTATTAGGCGTGTGGAGTAAGGAAACTTGCCCAAGGTTTCGCCCTGCCTGGAATTGAACTCAAGTCTCTCGCTTGCAAAGCGAGTGCTCTAACTGCTGAGCTACAGGACTCCACGTGTAGCAATTCACCTACTGGATTTGTGCCAGTTTGTCAGCATGCTGCCAAATTCTCTTTGAAATAGTGGATAATGCTACATAAATCAAATTCAGCAAAGAAAGTATATTTTATTCTATTGTCAATCTGGCGTTTGTTGTCCTCCTGTTTCATTGGTCCTTTTCCCTTAGCATTCCATTGCCAAGCAAGTCACATTGGAGTTACGTCAGCTCCAAGGAGACCTCAATTGCCTCTCCTGCAAGGATAAGGGAATATCGACATGGTGTCTCTGAGCATTTTCAAGCAGCTTTGGGTTCTACCGTTATTCAGACGTTCATGGCCTTGCTCCCTCCTACCTCTCTGACCTGCTGACCCTCTTATCAACCTATCCGCTCCCGCCATTCAACAGGCTCCAGCCTGCTCCATGTCTCCCGACCGACCCACCCTACCATCGGCAGTCAGGCTTTCAGCCTCTCTGCCCCCACTGTTTGGAACTCCATCCCACACTCCCTTTGCCTTGCTCCCTCGCCTCCTTCAAGGCACAACTCAAGACTCGTCTTTGTTGACCGTGCTTTCAGCCGCCCTCCTACCCCCTCTACCCCACGCTCGGGTCCTGATCCCTCACTGTTCAGTGCCTTAAAACGTCCTCCTGACATGAAAGGCGCTTTACAAATATAATTTTGTTGTTGTTGTATCTTTACGGATCAGAGATTATGTGTAGAATTTTCTCCAGGAGATAAGAGTAGTTAGATTGAGGCTCTGCTAGGTAATTAGTGGATGGTTCGAATGTCATTTTCTGCTTTGATTCTCGCCAAGACAACAGGACAAGAAGCTATAGGATCAGGACTGTGATGGCAACAGCTGGAACGTGCTGAAAGGTTGAAGGATGCAAAAAAACGGGTTGAAGGAATCTTCACTGCTTGTGTTCTTACTGATACTATTCAATAGCAACAACAGCAGCTGTGTTGTAATACTATTCAATGGAAACTATAAATTAATAAATCTTGTAACTGATTAAATGTTTGTCATGTCAAAATGTCTCAAAGCATTTCAACAACAACAAAATCACATTTGTACAGCACCTTTCACATCGGGAAGACGTCCCAAAGCGCTGGACAATCAGTATTTCGGACCTGAGCTGGGGAGTGATCGAAGGCACGGTCGAAGAGGAAGGTCTTGAGACTGGTCTTAATGGAGGCAAGGGAGGCGGCAAGGTGGAGGGACTGCAGGATGGAGTTCCAGAGGGTGGGGGCAGAGTGGCTGAAGGCCCAAACACCAATGGTGGGGCAGGCGAGGTGAGGGACGTGAAGCAGGCCAGAACCTGCTGAGCGGAAAGAGCGGGTATGTTGGCAGGGGGTTAGGAGGTTGCAGAGATAGGGGGAAGCAAGGCCATAGAGGGCTTTGAAGGTGAGAAGCAGGATCTTGAACTCTATCCTCTGTGTGATAGGAAACCAGTAGAGTTGGGCGAGGATGGGGGTGATAGGGTCACGGAGCCTGGTGTGGGAGAGGGCACGGCTGCAGAGTTCTGGATGATCTGCACCCTATGGAGGGAGGAGTTGGGGAGGCCGACAAGCAAGGAGTTTGCATAGTCCAGCCTGGATGTTATGAATGCATGTATGAGAGTCTCGGCGGCCTGCGGTGTGAGACAGTGGCAGAGCCGGTGATGTTGCGGAGGTGGGGGAAGGCAGAGCGGGTCATGGCACGAATGTGGGGTAGAAAGGATAATTGAGGGTCAAACAAGATGTCAAAGTTCCAGACTGGCTCAGTGAGGTGGAGTGTGCATCCTTGGATGGTGATGCCTGAGGTGTGACAGGGTTTTACTGTGAAGTATCGTGAGTGTATATTTTGTAGACAACTGTAGCCTGTGTAAAATATTTGTAATGTCAGTCACCAGAGGGCAGTATTATAAAAGCAAAAGCATAATTTCCAAACGGTGGCATTATTCAAAGGTAATTGTATTCGGCACAAGCTTATATTCGATCACTAGAGTGCAGTAACATACCATAAACACAATACACAGTGTTTTATTATTAGCTACAAACAATGATAAAAATCTGCGTTTAGCAAGCTTCACATCAGGAGCATTTTGCAAAGCACTTCACAGGATATTTTGTAAAACAAAGTGACTATATTTTGTAGATGAATGTAGCAAATTTACACAGCAGCATCCCTCAATTGGCCATTTTTTTTGGGTGGGGTATTTCTGGCCTGATGTTTCTATGAGACTTAAATGAATTGATACTTTAGCAAAGATTGTGGATGGAAAAAATTTAGACCCAGTTTGTGTGAAAATTAGATTAATAAACATTTGCTGATAAGATCATAGATTTCAATTATTTCCCGATTGTATTTTTTCACTGATTTTTTTTCTAAAATTGACAGCCTTGCCAACTTATTTCCCAACACCTCACAATAAGCCGATTTGCTGAGTTATTGCATCTTTATATTCTTATCCCAAGTTTTCACTGTATCTTTCCTCCAATGTTCACCTAACAGAAAACCGAGAGGCAAATGTGAATCTTTGAGAGATTTCAGACACTTACTACCTCTATAAAGCCAGTTGTGATCACCTGTTATCAATATTAATTGCAGTGTGAGCTATCCCACCACAAGTCATGCAACCGTTGTAAAAAGCTACACGGTAAAGTTCTGAAACATTTTGAAAACAACTTCAAAGGTATTTTCTCCTAAAATGTAGGATATTACTAAGCACTCCACTGAGAGCAGAAAAGCCTTTCTTTTTAATCATTGCTCACTAAACTAAGCTGCATCTCCAACATTTGCCAACAGATTTTGGACAGAACAAAGAAAAGCAGCTGCAGAGACTTAAACAGAATAACCAAGCTCAAAATAGCTAACACAGCTCACTCATACACATCACAAATAGAAAACGCTGAAACTCTCAAAGGGCTTCATTGCAGAGACAACTATTAACATGTGGAGAAAAACACTCTGAAGGAGAATTTGCATATGTATTCAGAGTCTGGATGTTTACTGAATCCAGCTGCTGATGGAGCAATTACTAGCTGTAATAAATATCCACTGATTAAGGTTTCAATATGTTGGCGTAAATCTATGTATTTTCAAGTTATTTTGTTAACGGCAAAAATGAATACAAGTTGCGCTTGTTTCCATTTTTAACTTGTTTTTGAGTTTTAAAAAAACATAATTGCATTTATATGGCACCCTTAACATCCCAAGGACATTACAAAATGCTTGACACAGCTGCCTGGGGGCCGAAGTCGAGGGGGGAGCTGGAGGTTAATGGCTGAAAGCGCTATCAAAATGATAGATGTTAAGGTGGGTCTTGAGGGCAGGGAGGGAGAAGGTAAGTTAGAAAAACAATGGGATGGAATTTCAAAGAGCATTACTTTCAGAGTGTGTGTTGGGATACTAATGCAGTTTAACCAGATAAACCACGCAGCTTTCCACTGCCAACAATGTCCGGCAAGCTACCCATTCCTTGTCAAGGTAGGACTATCCTACCCATAGGGCTTTGTGTTTTAGAGTTAACAGGAGCTGAGTGGAAAGAATCCATACTCCCAGTAACTGGTCTGTTCCTTAAGGTCCTGTTGACAAGCCAGGCTAGCTGGTTAGTCATCAACTAGTGATGCCATCAACATAAAAGCACACAAGTACTTTGACCTAATCCAGTTTCTGCTGAAAGTGTTTTGCGCATTTAACTTGGCATATGAAATCTTCAGTATTCTTTTTGTACACTCATAAATCCAAGAAATGTAGGTTCTGTGATGTTGATGTAAAGCACAAAAGATGGAGATTCTGTAAAGCTCGCCAGTTATTTGTATTGATGTGGAGCACATGTTGGACCAAGCTGCCACTAAAAAGGTTGATAAAGTAATTAATGAAGCACCTTTGGGCTGTTATAAACTGTTGGAAGAAAAGTCTCTGGCAAGCGAATGTTCTCTTATCAAAGGGCAGCATGACATAGCACAATAGAGTAGCTGTGTGTGAGAACCCAAGGCTCCTATTCTCTGTCAGACGGAGTTTGGACCCATGATCTCAGCCATAACTCTGGGTAGAAATGAATGGAGATTAGGTACATCCCTTCTGGGGGGAGGGGGAAGAGAGAGAAGGAGGGAGATCATTCATCAGAGAACCTTGCTGAGAGGTGTAATGCTGGGTGATCAGGAGCAAACGTGATGTCAGTTGGTTGCACAACTTCAGAAGAGCATGGTTAGTCATCAACAGTGATGCCATCAACATAAAAGCACATGCGTACTTAGATCTAACCCAGTTTCTGCTGAGAAAATAAAATGCAGAAGAACAAGGACGTGTAACCATCACACTAAACAATAGGAGGCAGTGGACCCACGTAGACTCCTTTAAAATATGTGCCGTTGAGGATGTTTCTAAAAAAAAACATCCTGGAACAACCCGCATAAAAACATCAATATATTAAAGCTTTTAGTTTGAACAGCCTCTTCGTCAACAGCTGTGGTTCCCAGCAAGGCTGGTGTTGTGGCTAGATGCGCTACATAAATCTTTAACCCGTTATGTGATAATTCAAATTACATTTCCACACTGGCACTCATTGTTCTATGGGACTGGGTGACCCAGGTTAAATTAAGAAAAATAAATAACGACTGATAGGTTATTTTCCAAATAATACAACTAATACTCTCCTCCAACTCTCCTCCAACAAAGACCTTGGCTTCTGTCCACATTTTGCACCAGTTAAGTTATAGTCACAGGTATTATTGTGCATTTGAGTGTCCTGAGCCATCCTTCAGATCCGAGCTGTCCTTCCCTAAAAATACCCCCATCCCTGCAACTCTCCCGCTCTGTCATCCTCTCTCTCTGTGTCCTCCTCACTTCCTATCCCCACTTGATCATCTCACAGCCTCCCTCTGCTCCAGTGTGGGAATCCTCTGGCAGGCTCGCCGGGGTACTTGGCATTGGCTGTATTTTGATGGAGTTAAACCAATTAGTTTTTACTTTCATTGTGAAAACCATAAGACCTAAATTAGACTTAATGGCATTATATGAAAGCACAGAGAACATAGATTTATTGAACAGGAGATGAAGTATGATTCCTCAAATGGTAGAAAGAACAAGTGTTGATTTATGGATTTTAAATGTAACCATTATAGAAAGGCCCGAAATTTCTCCCCCATCAATATGTGTATTTCATGCTTGCTGGAGATATTTAGTCAATTTGCTAAATTGGATCACACTTCTCTCATAATATTAGTCAATGAAGTTTTCAAAGTTTCTTTAAAAAGCTCAAATTAAACTTGTTTTCAAATCTTTTCTTCATATGTTGAGAAAGATAAAATGGTCACAAATAGTGACTATGTGGAAATTCGGCCTCGCCTTGTCTGTTTGGTTTGTTTATAATGTTCCACGTCTTCACACTTCACACAAGATCCTCACACTTGTGTTCAAATCCCTTCACTCTCTGGCCCTTCTCTACCTCTCCAACCTCCTCACTCCCCGATTCACCACCCAGCGCCTCCACTCCACCGGCCTCCTGCTCGTCCCTCACACCCTCCGCCCCACCATCGGAGATCGCACTTTCAGCTACTATGCCCCCAAACTCTGGAACACTCTCTCTCAATCCCTCTGCCTTGCCCCCTCTCTCTACTTTTTCAAATCCCGCCTGAAAACATTCAGTTTCGGCTACCTTCACCCACCCCACACTGGCTTGGAGTCAGTCTCCGCCACTGTTAAGTGCTCTGAGACACTACCCTGCGTGGAGGGCGCTATATAATTGCAAGTTGTTGTTGTTGTTGTTGTTGTCTTGCCCTAGCAGAACATGAATTGGTAATCACATTAGTTTCAATGATACATTGTACTTAAAGAGTTAAATAATTCAGTTTTAGTACCTAAAATATTTGCCACTTAGCTCACTGTTTGTGTCCCGATGCTGATACCTTCTTCAAAATTTGGTATAAAGACATATACTTTAGTCTTTCAGAACACTGGAAAAATTTACAATCTCTGGGACTTGTAACCGAGAAGATGATGTTTTATTTGTTATCTTTACAGCTTTCAGCTGGATGTGACTAAATCTCACATTTCTAACTTGGTCTCAAATGTCTGGAAACTTTTTTTCACTACTTATTTTTCCACCCCTTGCTGTATTATTCCAGATACACAGAACATTTTTTTCTTGCATTTCATTTTGAATTGTGTCACATATTCTTTACTTCCTTTATTACCATTTTATTCTGCGTTAAACCTTAAATTAAATCCTGCCTAAATATGAGCAGGAAATGTCTTTGGGCTCATCGTGTTTTTTTGGAATATTGGATTATAATAATAATAATCCTTACATTTGATATAGCACCTTAGCACGTTAATAATGGTAATAATTCTTGCATTTCATATTGTGCCTTATCACTTTGTTGAGACTTCTCGAAGAGCTTCACAGAATATACTGTAAAGTGAATTGACTGTACATTTTGTGGGCAAATGTGGCAGCCAATTTGCACACCATACTGTCCCACAACCAGCTATGAAGAGAATGACCAATTTTACTTGGGGAATTCTTGGCCAGAACACAAGGAAAAATTCCCTTCTCTTTTGAAATAGTGCCATGGGTTATCAGTTTAAGGTCTCATCTGGAGAACAACACATCCAACAATGAAGCACACCCCAGCACTGCATTAGAGTGTCAGTTTAGACCTAGGCTATAAGGATTCAAAGTCCTGACATGAGGCTTGAACCCACAACCTTCTGACTCAGAGGTGAAAGCTCATGGAAACAGAAACGGCTTCATTGAGATTTGTGCGTTTCAATGGAGAAATTCTTTCAGTTTTGAATTCATGATATCTCAGTTGTATGGCTTGTGGAACTCAACATTCCTCTTTCCATTTTCATTAACAATGGGAGGAAAGCCCGTTTAATAACATTTTGAAAGAAATGCTAACATTCAAGCTTGATTACACTAATACCCTGTGTCCTCTCTGCACCAGGCTCTGCAAGCTTATCTCCCCCATCCTCACTAGATCCCTACCAACCAGGCTATACCCTTAGCTCAGCAAACACTCACCTTATATCAAATGCAAGGATTATTATTACTTCATATCCCATGTCCTAGCTACCAGCGGGTGAACTTTCAACCATTCTGCCCACGCTATCTGGAACTTCATCGCAGAATCCCTCTGACTCGTCCACTTTCTCAACGCATTCAAAGACTGTCTCAAGATGTACTCACCACGCTTTTGGCCATCTTTCTTCTCCTCACTCATTTCAGCCCCCCATCCCCTAGCTCACATGCCCAGTGAGTAGTGTTAAGTACTTTGAGACATGCTTCCAATATAAAAGACACCACATAAATATAAATTGTATTGTACTGTAACAGTCACATGAGCTCTCAGCATTGCTAAATGCCTTTTTTTTAAATGAGATTTTATTTGGGATTAACAAAATGACAGCAATTAATAACAACGGGTCTGCAATAATATGCAGTTAGTGCTTCTAATGAACCAATCGAGTAGCATGAGGAGCAAAATGCCTGTGACTAAAGCTGTCCACAACCCACTGTAAAAATGACTCAGTAGCAGATTGTTAGAAATGTGCAGGTCCAGATAATGCTTATGCACTCAGCGATAGGATAACACTTACACAGGGTTAGTGCAGATAGCAGCAATGTGACAGTTAAATAATGAATGAACCATGGTGGTAAGCATCAATACTCTCTCAGCAACTTGGAGGGTTTATCGAGAGATCCAAAAATGGTGCATAACTTGAAGGAAAGCTGTACTGATAGATTGTACAAATAAATTAAACAATGCAGTATTCCTAAACAACAATGACTTGCAGTCTTTACACAGGGCAGAATCTCGGAGCACTTAACATTAGCGGAGGCTTATGCCGAACCAATTGGTGGTGGGAGGTGATTGAAAGCACAGTCAAAGAGGAAGGTCTTCAAGGATGACCTGAAAATGAGGAAGGAGGGCAAAGTGGAGGGATGGAGGGAGAGATTTCTTAAGTTTCTGGAGTAGTGTCTGAAAGCACGGGTGCCTATGATGGAGCAGAGGGGACAAGGGAAAAGCAGGAGGCCGGGGCCAGCCGAGCGGAGGCGGTGGGTGGTGGAGCAGGTTGGAAAGGAAGGGAGGTACCTAGCCATGAAGGGATTTGTAAACAAATGTGAGGATCTTGAATAGGTAGTGATGATGAGGAACCAGTGGAGCCTGGTGAGGACTGGTGTGATGGGGGTACGGAGTTTAGAGCGAGTGAGTATATGGGCGGCATATAAACATATTTGATTCCCTATTTATGGAAAGTCACTAAAATATGTTTTGAAATACTCCCTCCCCTGTACTTTTGAATTATGGCAGCATCCAAAGCTGAAAAGCCCTGGATGGGTGCTGGCATCTCAGATTGCCACATACTAGAGGCCATTCTTGACTGCTGAAAATGACCTTTCTGAACTTATTCAGGAAATGCCGACTTAACTCATTCTGAGTAAGTAAACCGTGAAAAATCCTAAAGAGGCTGTTTACTGTGCACACAAACAGCTACCAGGTCTGTGAAAATCTTCAGGTTTGGATGGGTCTCTGGCACATACTGGCAATGGTCACAAATGAGTAATGATGACTTGAGTATCTTACTGTAGAACTACGAGTATCCTTTGAACATCATTCACATATTCCACATACCCCAGTAGAATGAAGGAGTTCAGTTAAAGAGTGTGACGATAATAGCTCTCTTAACACTGTCAAAGTAACAGTGGGGCAGTATGTATAGCTTCCCAACATTAGCATTGCAATACATGCTGAATATCACAATTTTATTTTCTGGTACTGAACTGTATTCATCGCTCAATAAATATGAAATCATTACATTGGGATTATTTAACCTTCAGTACTGATGTAGTCGCAAATGAGTTATGCCAGTCTTATCCTGTGGCTGAGCTAAATCAAATCAAAATAATTCATCACGTGATGTGTATATACTCTTATTAATGTTTACTTTAGTCTGACTGCGGTATTTTTCCATTCGGTGTTTTTTGTATTGGGATCCTGCCGGAGTTTAATCAGACAAAATTCCATCGCTTGCCATTGAGAGCAGCTTCCCAGGAGCTGAGTAGAAAGAACCGCTGGTCTGCCCCTCCAAGTCCTGTGAAAAGTTGATCTGTCATCAAAAGTGTCCTGGATTACTGCGAACGCCACTGAGCTCAAAACTTTCCTTTCTCCGTAGATGCTGCGTGACCTGCTGAGTGTTCCCAGCCACTTCTGTTTATGTTTTCAGATTTCCAGGATCTGCAGTATTTTGCGTTTTGTCAGATATTTACAAATGATATTTACCAGTATATAATTAAAGTTATGACTACCCATATTGGTTGGACCTTCCAACCTGTATTCATAGTCTCAGTTTATCAATTTAAAATTTCTTGACAGGGTCTAGGTTTAGGGTAACATGTGATGCAGTTCATTGTTATTCCAGCACTTCTCACTGCATGGACACAGGCATTCCTACGTTAGGTAAGTTTATCATTATCTCCTGGTTTATATTTCAAACTAATGTGCAAAAAAATCATGGAACTAAAACACTTAAGAAGAGAATGAGCTCTCATTTGTGTTCAGTTAGCAATTTTCTATGTTGGTAAAACATTAATGACCCAGGGACTTCAGAGTGCGTACTATTAGAATGGTAACAATGCTGTTCAAGTGGATATTAAAGATCCCACGACAGTAATTGAAAAAAGAAGGAAGTTACCCCCAGTGTCCTGGCCAATAATTCCTCAGATAAAATTGATCATTCACCCCATAGCTGATTGTAGGACATTACTGTGGGCAAATTGGTTACTAGGTTTGCCTAAAACATTAAGTAACTGCATTTTACAGCAATTTCTTTTGAGACATTCACCTGATGTGAAATCTGCTTTATTAAATTCAAGGATTATTATTATTATTAGTTTTGGTTTTACTCATTTTATTGACCTTGAAAGCGTGAAGGACTAAAGAAGCAAATCAGTGATAACAACAATCCTTACATCTAACTTCTCATGTTCGGAGCACTTCATAGAATTTAAAGTGTAATGTAGTGTTTGCAGTCACTTATTTTTACTTTTCATTGTACTGCTCATGACTTTTCCAAATGCAGTGGATGATGTTTTATTGTTTGAGTATTTGATGTACCAGTAACAAACAAAATATATAGTCTCTAAAATTTACATCTTGTGGATTAGTAAACTGATAAATGTTGTCTTATATTTTTGTATCATGTATTTAGAAACCATGAGAGAAATGTAATCTTTATACAAATCACACTAAGTTTTTACATTTGTTCTTGTTATTGTTGTCTTTGTCTTGTTAGCTCTGTTTGCATTTTAGCTCTGCTTGTATAGGACTCTTCAAATAAGTGAATGCAAGTGTGTATCAAAAATATATTTTATTACTAGAAAAGTGCAAACATGTAACTTTTGGTCACACTTCTCAAATGTTACAATACTGTTCAAAAAAATGAAAACAGCTGCTTTTGTCAATAGTCTAAACTAGATTACCCAAGCAATAAACAACAAGAGGCACGTACATTTAAATTAACTTAGACAACTGTACAGGTATATACATTATGTACAATGATATTATAGATATCAGTGTATAATTAATGTAGTTTTAAAATCTAGGCTGAGTGCTATGACATGTTCCCATTCTCTGGTTGCTCATAATAGGGAGGGAGTTGTGAATTTGCGGGTACCTGGATATGACCAAAAATAACCCTCTAGAATGACTCTGCTCAGACACAGATATCGTCTGTCAGGTCCTGTCTGATTTCAAGGAACTCATTAGTGAGTCCAGTGTCAGAGCAGAGCCCACAGTGTGTTTATATGAAAAACATATAGACACCTGCAGGATTCAATTTTCGTGAATCCTTTTACAAACCTCGCAAATTACTTCCCTCCCACGTCTCTTTGAACCAACAGGTCAACGTCAATACTTTTACATACTTTCTTTTGTGCTATACAGTGATTCTGCTTCTGAGATGGAAAATCTGTCTTAGATGGATTACATGGTTTATGCCATGTCACCCAGCATCTTCCTGTAATACAAGGACTGGAAGACATCGTTGTCCATGGGGCAGTTATAGTGGCAGGCGCAGGTCTTGATGAACATCATCTTCTTCTTCATGAACTCGCCATCGGGACATTTGAACTCGACCGAGAGGGTGGTCGTTCTGTGAGGAGTGCAGCATCTGCCATCGGTGCAAACACCACAGAATTTGGCTCTGTAAGACTTAACGCTCACACAGCCAGACAATTCAAACTTGGTGGGCTTGGAGACCTTGGGAGTGCGGATACACTTCTTGCCTTTCTGTTGAGGGAAGAAGGAAAACAACAAAAAAATTGTATTATAGACAAAACACTCCAAAGCTTCCAGAGAAAGCATAAAAAAAATTCGATCAAAACAAATCTTTGTGCGATTTTTTTAAGTCACTTGAGTTGGGGCGAGAGATTCTTACCTTGATGGTCTCTTTCATGTCTGATTGGCAGGGTCTAACCATGCAGAGTCTGCTCTGCTTCTCCAGTCTGCATTCCCTGTTGTCGTTGGTTACCCTGGTGGAGATGCCCATACCACAGGTCTTAGAGCAGGCACTCCATTCAGTGGTCTGAACAAGGCAGTTAGCTCGGAACATGGAGGGATCAGGGCCATATGTGGCTTCTTCTCTGTAAGCTGTGATTAAAAAAAGGGGGTGGGGGAGGGGAAAACTTTAATTTAATCAAATATTTGGGGCAAACATTTAACAAAGATCTAATAATTATAGGAGAATACCAATTATTTAGTTCAAATAAAGATAATGTGTTGCTCTCTATTTGTACAATGTAATTGTAGTTATGTTGGCTACTACTGGTATCGTACTTTAACAAATGCAGAGAATCCTTTGTAAACATGCTACTTGTTTGTGAACATATTATTGAAGTCTACAAGTGACATGCAAAATGGATTACAGTGACTTGGCTTTAGATTGCAATGTTACCATTTCATCAAGTGGATATCTAGTGGGCTAATACTAATAGCAAATATCTAGTGGGCTAATACTGAGACTATCTACAGGTGTTACTTCAGGAAAAATGTGAGAACTCAAATGCTTACCTGCCATAGCAGGTCCGACCATGGTGTGGAATTTGGGCTGTTCACAGACCCACTCCTCACAGCACTTGCCGGGCACTTTGACTTTCTTGGGGAATGGGCAGTCGGAGCTGGGCAGGCGGATGTGCACACCACACACCGGGACACAGCCGATGGAGCCATCCACACAGGTGCAGCTGTACTTGCAGCCACTCTGAAAACTCTCGCCGTTCTTGTACACTACTCCATCAAACACACAAGGGGCGCTTTCTTTTGCTGCAAAACAACAGAAACAATTTGTTACTAACAACGTTAAAACAGTCGGTTAAAAAAGAGGCTAAGCAAATAAGATATTCCTATTGACAAACACCTCGGGCTGACTACACAGTAACATTAATGGCTTGACAGGTTGTCATATTATCATCAAAGTGCTATTAACTCATGTTACTGAATCATGGGTCAGTTTAGAAAGGATTCAGGGGAGTTTGTTAGGATGCAAGGTATTGCTTCTGTAAATCGCTTCATAAAACAGGAGAGAAATTGAGGAATGAAGTTTGCCCAAGTTGGGGGCTCTCTCGTACATTTGCTCAGTAAAATGTACTTATGCTTAACAGACGATGTGTTTTAACTTTGGCATCTCGTGTGTGTGTGTGTGTGTGTGTGTGTGTGTGTGTGGAGGGGGGTGGGGGTGTAGGGGAAGGAGGGAGGCGAGGTGCATTGCTCTGCATATCAGCCAGAGCGAATGGCAGACTTGGTTTGGGGGGGGGGGGGAAGAGATCTGACAAGTCGCTTACCTGCACAGACCCCCACGGTGCTGTGTTGGGAGGATCCGAAGTCGCAGAACAGATCTTTGTGGGGGTCGCAGGTCTGGAGGCGGCTGCACACCTCTCCCAGCTGTCTGGCGCAGACCTTGCAGCAGCCGCAGGCATCGGTGAGCAGAGACACCCCGGGGGCACAGAGCGGGGGCTGCTCAGGGCAGCGACACTGACCACCGCAATCCTCAGTGCTGACCTGCAAAAAGCACATCACACATCACATCAGCATTCAACCCGAACCGGGCAATAAATCACCTCCAACAACAAAACCTCACGCAAAGTAAAACAAAACAATAAAAAAAAACAACGAACACAAATCTAAAAGTCATGCTTTTTTTAAATTTGATTTTTATTTGATTTTTCTTTGATTTTTTATGAATTATTAAAATAAAAAAGGTCGACGAGGAATTCCACGACCCATTTTGCCATTGGGATTCGTGTTTTTTCTTTTAAAACTCAATTCTATTCCGTTCGATTCCTGGACTTGTTACACACATTAATATAAACCGCCCCAACAAGAACCTGAACCCCTCTGTTCCTCTCCTCACAGCACTCACATCACAGCTCAAACCCTGTGCCTGGACATTGCTCACTCACTACCTCTCACTCTCACTCACTCACCCTCTCTGTCACTCACTCACTCACTACCTCACTCACTCTCTCTTTCTCACACTCATTCTCTTTCTCACACTCATTCTCTTTCTCACACTCACTCTCTTACTCACTCACTCTCTTACTCACTCACTCTCTTACTCACTCACTCACTCACTCTCTTACTCACTCACTCTTACTCACTCACTCTCTTACTCACTTACTCACTCACTCACTCTCTTACTCACTCACTCACTCTCTTACTCTCTTACTCACTCACTCACTCACTCTCTTACTCACTCACTCACTCACTCATTCTCTCTCTTACTCACTCACTCACTCTCTCTCTTACTCACTCACTCACTCTCTTACTCACTCACTCTCTTACTCACTCACTCTCTTACTCACTCACTCACTCTCTTACTCACTCACTCACTCTCTTACTCACTCACTCACTCTCTTACTCACTCACTCACTCTCTTACTCACTCACTCACTCTCTTACTCACTCACTCTCTTACTCACTCACTCACTCTCTTACTCACTCCCTCACTCTCCCTCACTCTCCCTCTCTCTCTCTCACTCACACTCACACTCACTCACCAGACAAGTCAGTCCCAGAAGCAGCAAAAGTGCAGACTTCAGGCCTCCCGGTCCAGCAAACATCTTTGCTGCGGTGAAGTTTTCTCGAGTCGTCTTCTGACTGAAACTCAGTGCGATCGAAGCGGATCTCTCGGTTAAAAAGTGGAGAGGGGCGAAGAGTGTTCGGTCGGAGTCTGTGCTGTGGCTGTAGTGAGTGCAGCTGCTGGGGCTGTGCTGGAGGGCTGAGCCTTTTATCCCCTGATCCTGGCGGTGACGCGCGCTGTACCAGCAGACGCGCCTCTGCGCAAACAGCCACATTGTTGGATGGCTTCCCAGTTCCTGCCTCACACCGGATTGTATGTGACCTCCTGACACACCGCATACCTCCCGACTCCGAGAGCGACGCACGTTTTTTTTTCCCCCCCCCTCCCCCTCCCCCCCCTCCCCCCCCCCCCCCCCCCTCCCCCCCCCCCCCCTCCCTCCCCCCGTATCAAAATAAAAGCCCAGTCCAGCAAACCCTCCACCAAGTGACGTGAGATCCCACAGCCCTCCCCCAGCCCAGCAGACAGCCGACAGAGAGGTCCAGACACTCCCTGGGCCAGACAGACATCAGACAGACAGACATCAGACAGACAGACAGACAGACATCAGACAGACAGACAGACATCAGACAGACAGACATCAGACAGACAGACAGACATCAGACAGACAGACATCAGACAGACAGACAGACATCAGACAGACAGACATCAGACAGACAGACAGACATCAGACAGACAGACATCAGACAGACAGACAGACAGACATCAGACAGACAGACATCAGACAGACAGACAGACAGACATCAGACAGACAGACATCAGACAGACAGACATCAGACAGACAGACATCAGACAGACATCTGTGGATCCACAGACACGTCTACCCCCCCCCCCCCCCACCCTCGATGCCTTTCATCTTATTAATGGACAGGAATATTAAATCATTCAACGGGGTTTATTGTGGTCATAACACTTCCCTCACACTCAAACACACTGCCCCACAGATGCACACGAAGCCTAACGCGACTGAGATGGGTTTGAGGCAGACGGCGTCGACGTGCGCAGTGAAACCTGACGTTGTTGTGTGTCTATTGGGGGTTCCTCCAGAGAGCGAAGTGCGGACGTGTCGGCATTGTCGTACTCGGGGATTATTTTGGATATTCCCATTGCCCGGGACCAGATAGTGCACGTTTCAGACACTGAGGATTGCAGGAAAGTGGCGAGACTGGTGTGTGTGCACAGGGAAAAAAAAGCACCTTCCAACCCCCCCACTCTCCCCCTCACACACTCCCCCACTCCCCCCCTCACACACTCCCCCACTCTCCCCCTCACACACTCCCCCACTCCCCCCCTCACACACTACCCCACTCACACACTCCCCCACTCCCCCCCTCACACACACTCCCCCACTCTCCCCCTCACACACTCCCCCACTCCCCCCTCACACACTACCCCACTCACACACTCCCCCACTCCCCCCCTCACACACACTCCCCCACTCCCCCCTCACACACTCCCCCACTCCCCCCCTCACACACACTCCCCCACTCTCCCCCTCACACACACTCCCCCACTCCCCCCCTCACACACACTCCCCCACTCTCCCCCCCACACACTCCCCCCCTCACACACTCCCCCACTCCCCCCTCTCACAGGGTGGTGCTGGACTCGAGCCTGTGAGCACTGGCGGGGCTGTGGCTGGCAGTCGCCCTCGGAAATAAGAGGGAAACAGTGACGGCTCCAAACCGCAGGAACTCATCGAGAGAGAGTGTGTGAGAGCTCAGAGGCTGTGTGTCTGACGGGAGGAGGAAGCTGAGCTGCGCCTTATATGTGCATCGCTGGGATTCAGAGCCCGAACCCCACACACACACACACCACAGACTGCACCGTGACACTCGGTTCAGAGCGCTTTCAAATGATGTGGAGTCCTGTGGCTCAGTGGTTAAGAGCACTCGCTTTGCGAGTGAGAGACCTGAGCTCAATTCCAGGCAGAGGGCGAAACCTCGGGCAAGTTTCCTTACTCCACACACCTAATAATAATAATAATCCCTCCAAAACCAAAAACAATAATAAATTGGTCGTTTTCAATCTACGACTGTTTGTGGGACATTGCTGTGCGCAATTGGCTGCCGCGTTCGCCCACAAATATACAGTCAATTCACTTTACAGTGCGTTCTGTGAAGCGCTTTGGGACGTCCTCCTGACGTGAAAAGCGCTATATCAAATGCAAGGATTATTATTATTATTATATATATTTATTGAACTGCGCTCAGTAAATGGCACCACTGTAAAAGGTGTGTTCCACTCACACGCTCTTCCAGTTGACTGCCTGACTGTCCTGAGTGTGAGAGAGAGGGTAATCGATGCTGGCAGAGCTGACAGGCAGGTGGTTCCCAATGCACAACAACAACAACAACAACAACAAAATTACGTTTGCATAGCGCCTTTTGCATCGGGAGGACGTCCCAAGGCGCTGGACAAGACAAAAGTTTCCGATCCCGAGAAACTCTTTTACTGCGGGAAGCTGTGTGTAGTTGGGTGGGAAGTCACTCGATCCACAACTGTTTGTGGGACACTGCTGTGAGCGGGTCATGCGACTGAGGTGAAGGGAAACAGTTTTGCTCAGGGAGAGTGCGGTGTAATTACATGTCTTCATAACCGAACCCCAGAATAAGGCTGCACCACAGAATTCACTCCGAGGCAGCTTTTATTTTTGATATATGCTGTGTAATTGCTAGAGTCGTGGACATCCCAAGGCGTTGGACAATCAGTGTATTTCGATCCTTCTTGCCAATAGTATCTTAATGGAAAGGGCAATGGTCCCTTTGGTATTGATGCATAGTGATACCTACACTGATGAATTGAGAGGTGTGATACGCATTGTGGAGATAAAGTGAAGTAAATTGTTTCCCAGAGGATGATAGTGGGATAAGATTCTTGATGCCTAATTCAACTATTCAACAATGGTGCGTAATACAACAACAACAACAAGATTACATTTGTATAGCCCCTTTCACCTCGGTAGGACATCCCAAGATGCTGGACAGTGTACAGCATTTCAGACCCCAGCTGGGGTCAGGAGGGAGAAAGGAAGGGAGAGGGGAAGGCGGTTAACTGATGGCATGGTCGAAGAGGAGGGTTTTGAGGTGGGACTTGGAGGAGGCTAAGGAGGGAGCGAGGCGGAGTGATTGGGATATGGAGTTCTAGAGGTTGGGGGCAGAGTAGTTGAAGGCTCTCCCGCCAATGGTGGGGCGGGTGGGTCGGGGGACGTGGAGTAGGCCGACAAATATGAAGTATTTTGACAAATATGAAGTAATGTATAATATTAATTAACTAATGGTGCACACAAGAGATCCATGTGGAAATGAACAGAAACATAATTGCAAAGTGGTCCTGGTATAAATTCATTTGACCCGGAGAATATGATTATTAATAATGAAAGCAACACTTTAGGGCGTTTAACTGGAAATGTCTAGAGATATATTAGATCCAGATATTTTGGAAAGATAACAAATGGAATGGTTGCCAGAATAGCCCGGGGAAAGTCAAGCTGGTTTCTTTAAACAAACAAGAGAGGGTGGTTATGCTATGAAAAATATTTGAAGCTACAGAATCTTATTAAGTTGATCACTCACTTCATAGCTGTTTATGAGACACTGATGTGCACAAATTGGCTGCCACATTTGTCTACATACCTACATCATATGTCACTACACTTTACAGTAAATCAGGAAAGCACGTTGAGACACCCTTCTGTTGTAAAAAAAAAGCGCTATAACAAATGCAACAATTATTATTTTCAGGGAGATTTAATAATGATACATCTCTGATAAGAAACATGAACCAATTACTTATCATTTGAAAGGGATTTTATTTTTAAAGATTTGAAAGTGACAACTTATTTGTAAATATTTTGATTTTAATTTGGATCCAGTGGAAAAGAGTACAATTTTACATTGGTTAAATGGATTGGGAGACTTTATTGAAAAGAATAAGTGATCCACATTACATAATGAGTAGCGTATAAATGTAAATTGTTTTTGTGAGACAACTCTGTGCTGAGGAGAGATACAGGTTTAAAGGCATTAAAGCTATGCATATAATGGATATCAAATGCAAGGATTATTATTATATTTTTATGTTAGTTGTTCTATTTTCGTAAAACAGAGTAACTGAATTAGAATTTGAAAATTTGGTAAAGGGAGTAATGAAGAGTTTTAGTTGTGTTAAATAAGTTGCAACTTAGAGACATAAAACTAACAATTTTGAAAGGGATGTCCTATATTTGCTCCTGAAGTACACAGTCACTTCACTCAACAGAAAATTCCGTGAAGTGCTTTGAATTATTCTCCTGACGTGAAAGGTGCTATACCAAATGTAAGGATGGGACAAACAAAAGCAGATAGATGTATCATTGAAT
Source organism: Callorhinchus milii (assembly GCF_018977255.1). Classification (NCBI taxonomy): domain Eukaryota; kingdom Metazoa; phylum Chordata; class Chondrichthyes; order Chimaeriformes; family Callorhinchidae; genus Callorhinchus; species Callorhinchus milii. The sequence goes on along the minus strand of NW_024704744.1, from coordinate 29,651,474 downwards.
ATGAAAGAAACATAGTAGTACAGCTGGACGTCTGAATTCAAAGTGTTGAGACTGAAGAATCTGTCTGCAGAATTAATACTTATGTCTGGATTATATTGGAATGTTTTAGGTGAGCCAAATGATCTCTCATTCCACATTTTTTTAGGTTTGTTCACTTACTAAGTGAACATCCCTCAATTATGGGAATCAGTATCCTCAACTAAATTAAAAAGAGATCTGGGTCTTTGTCTACTAAACAGTTCTCAGGTCACACCTGGCAATTTGATATTTACCCACAGAATGAGGACTATCAGATCGATTTACACTGGTTGCTTGCAAATACCAGATACAAACCAGCAGAGGGCGATCGGTTAACAAAATAAAATAAAATGAAATGAAGCACTGTTACAAACATCTTACACATCTTGTTTCCTTTATGTTTTAGGCAGGCAAACTAGATCAATTTTTACGTGACAAGCGATGTTTAACAACAGTTATCTGGTGAGAAACCAAGTTATCTTTACAATGCAGTTCACTTAAGAACTAATTTGGGACAAAGTACAACAAAGTACAACATTCAGTAAAGCTCATAATGTTGTTATATTTTGTGATGGAAGAAGGAATATTAAAAAGTACCACCAAGCAAGTCAATTCATCAATTGACACGTTTTATAATTGGTTTGCATCTAATTAGAAGCAAATCTGTCTTAAATCAACTAAATCAACTTTGATTTACAGCGAAAACAAAGACTGGAAGAATGGCATAACTTTTCAAAGCATAAGACCAAACCTATAAACTGAAATTTTCATTAATAATGAAATGAAAGTTTAAAAAAAAGTAAAGCCCACTTAAGAAACTTTCTGAAGTATTGTGACTGGAATCACATTTCCTCCCATGTGTGAAAAAACTGTGCTTTTGAATTTTTCAAAGCAAAGCAACCATTGAGGTGTTTGGTAGACTGCTAAAGCACCTTAACCATGCTATTTAAATTAATCAATGCAAAAGGTTTGTTGGTCATACTTGTTCTCTTCTGGGGTACAAGGTTTACAATAGTGTCACAAGTCATAGCGACACCACTGTATGCTCCATGAACTAACCAACCATATCTAAAAGATATGTGTCACCATACAGACCCGAGATTTAGCATGATCGTAGTGTGAAACTGGTGTCCTAAGATTCTTGAGATTTTGCAGAATTCTGAGAAACATTTTTAAAATCAGTTTTAATTTAGGAAACAGAAACGGGCTTCCAAATTAGGACTGAATTTAAGACATTTTCCCCCAAATTTTGCACAATTATAAATTTTAAGGCAATATTCTTCTTCAGCCTAAGAATTTCAGACCTTTGATGCCCACACAATAGAATAAACTTGGGAATGATGCATTAAGATCAATGATTTTTCAATGGGGATTTCATTACTATCTGTATTTTGATGGATCTAATTAGCATATGCCTTAGAATTTGCAATCGGTACACAAATAACTGCAGAAATGGCCCTAGAAAACCTGTAATGTTGCACAAGTGTTGCTCCTTGTGGATGGCTAATTCCTGTTGAAGTGTATACAACAGTAGTTTGGTGATATGGACTTCAGTTATCTCTTTAATGCAGTGATAAAGAACAAATTGGCTGATACCCAAGATAATAATCCATACATGTGATATAGCAGCTTTCACATCTGGTGGACGTCTCAAAGTGCTTCGGCAGAATATATTGTAAAGTGGGGTAACTGTTCTGTAGGCAAAGATGGTAGCCAATTTGCACACAGCAATGTCCCACTGTCACAATGTCCCCAATGATGTGCCAGAAAGTGCAAATAACGTACAAGGTGAGAAAAATTCTGACCTTCACTGGAACTGGTCATGCATTACCAATGCTGTCCCTGCAGGTTTTCGTGGGACAGATGGCACAGGTCAGCCACTGCTTCCTGGTGAGCCAGAGCCTCACGCTTTTGTCTTAGCCTTTGTCATTCCATTTAAGGTGGACTGACCGCCTGCGGTAGTCCTGCAGTAACTTGTGAACCTCTGCACTCCTAGACTTCTCTCCACTTGAATATCACAAGGCCATAATAGGAAGAAGAAGGAAATGGAAGATAGCCAATTTGATCTCATTTTAATATACTCACCCTACCATGAATCCAATGACCTGGGTTTGGCTATTATTGCTGGTAACCTGTTCCAACTGTTGGTTACCCTCTGTGCAAACTCTCTCTACAACTCTGCTAGAGTTAGTGAACAGAGAAACTTTCATTCCCCATTTCTCTGCACAGTTCACAAGGGGCTGTGAGTTTCAAGAGTTCAGAGACTGCTGATCTTTGTGTGGCTCACAACAGACAGTAAATAGGTATTTTCAGTAAAATAAAACTCTGTTCCATGACAGTCAACACTTTCAAAAACGATCTATTTGTGGAGCATACTGACAAGATGTGGGTAACTTTTGCAACACCATTGACTGATGTGTAGAGTAACTTGTTCAGTTAAATTTGACTCCACATGGTTCTTCAATTGAAAGAGGTGTTCTATTCAGGAAACATAGTCCTCCTGCATTTTTCTGCTAGACACAGTAATATTCTCAGCATGACTGCTGGAGGTGAATCATTGTACATGACTGACAATGAGGATTAGGTACCTGAGAATTTGCTGACAACAAGCCTTTTGTACAAGAACCAACAATTCATTTTTGTGCTCAGTTTACTGCTGTTAGATTTATGCAGTTTAAAGCCAACCGTATAAACATATTCTGTCACTGACATCAATGCATCGTTATTAACTAAAGCACAGCCTGCTTTATAAATACCAAATGACTAGACCCTTGGCTCTGTTTAAAGGAGATAACTACCCTCATGAAACTTTAAGTGAGCTGAAAGACAACCTTTTGTTCAGATCAATGTTTGCTAATGTACTCAGTTCTGATGTGCTGGAGTTGATGCAATTGCAGACAAGACTGGGGTTCACCTACAATAAATTATTTAGGTGTATGGATGACATTGTGGAGCAGAGACTTCTGTTGTGATTAAACTGTGAATTCATATAAGAATAGTTTGAATGGGTTATAAGTTTACTCAGAGGGTTATTATGAGGGCATGGTATGGCCTACAAAATTTGTGGTTGAGGCAGAATCTTTAATAGCTTTTTAAAAAGGAATTTATATAAAAAAATAAAAAATATAAAAGGGTATGGGAAAGGGCAGGAGAGTAGCACTAAATTGATAGTTCTTTTAGAATCAGTACAAATAATAAGCCAAGTGACCTCCTTCCATACCATAAATTCCATGATTCTATATACGTGATACTGTGCCACATACTTCTAACAAAAGCTTTAAATGTCAGCCAATGAAGATTTTGTTTCACTGCTAAGTTGCATTACAGTACAGTAACATAGGTATGGTTATGTTACTAAATATATATTTCACTCAAATTTAACCTTCATCAGCATTGAAGCACAAAAAAGGAAACAATATTCCAGCAGATTTATGTTCCATAGATGAGATGGAAAATTGTAACATGTGATGTGTTAATTAACACCGACCCTGCTAATTATCTTTTTTCGAAAAAAAGTTTAATGTGTTAAATATAGACGGGTCCACATGTGTGCTGGGGGTGATTCCCCCTCCTCCAATACAATTTACAATAATAATAATAATAAGTAATACTATAATGCTTATAATTTTTACACAGCAATGTCTCACAAACAGCCATGAAGTGAATGACCAATTGTATCTGGAGGGTTGTTGACAATACCAGGAGTAACTCCCCTCTCTTTTTATATAGTGCCATGAGACCTTTAACATCCAGGCAGCAGAAAGTTTAATGTCTCGTTGAAGGACAGCACCTCTGACAATGCAGTGCTCTCCCAGCATCGCATTGGAGTGTCAGCCTAGCTTTCAAAGTCTCAAAGTGGAACCCACAACCTGTTGACTGAGAAGCCAGAGTACTACTAACTGAGCTTGGTTATTACGTGGTGAAGCTTGCTGCACCACACACTGAAATTCTGGTAAACATAATCAACTGGTTGTTCTTTGTCAACAAGTAACACCATTGATGTTAATTAACACATCACGTATTACAATTGAACCCCATAATCCATAACATTTTCATGTGAAATAAATTAGTTATGTGATATTTGATTAGTTTAGACTAAACTGAAAAGGAATCACATTTTGCTTTGGTTGGATTAAACCCCATCTGTTGCATGTTAACTAGGTGGCACTTTAAATCGACAAACCTTTAATTGGTTCTTTCAGTTGATTTTGTGTCAAGTAAGTTCATGTTGTGAATGACCCTTTGTTGCTGCTCTAAATAAAATAAAATACCTTTTTGTAGTTAAAATGTGTCTGTTGAAATACTTAAGTAACTTTCAATGCCTCGGCATTTTCCATTGCCAAAGCTTCTGTTCAGTAGACGTGCCTGATGCATTAGTGTCCTACTAACAGTAGCATTGCTGTGCTGTGGAGACAAAGGTACCGCTCCTTCCTGTTGAGAATTAAGCTACTTGAAATATAATCTCGCTACATCAAAAATAGGTGTTCTTTCAACAGTCAGATTGAAGTAAAATTCTTATGATTCAAACCAGACTTGTGTTTTTTTTGCTCAAAAATATGTAATTACAGATGTCTGCTTATTTAGCACTTTAATGCATTGTCCGTCTATCAGGTTACAAATCCAGTACCATGTAATGTTTAGGTAACCTTTAAACATTTGAGCCCAAGGCTGGAACAATGGTGCGTGAAATACAAGAAAGTATTAATACTGCTATTTTCTAATTCTCAGACCCTGACAATCCTCTTTTCATAGAAATCGAGACGAAAGCCCGCAAACAATTTTACTTTAAGAGAGAACACTAACAAAATCACTTGTGGGCCTGGCATTCCTGAATGCTGTTTGTGGGAGATACAAATTTGTTACGCTGGCAAAAAAAAAGCACCGGCCAATGGTGGCCTATAATAATGAGTATTTCACGCTTCTGAAGCAGCTAGAGAGCCACTTGACCCCTTGGAAACATGTGCAAAGTCTGACAATACATCTATGGAGCATGAAATTCAGAGTAAAAACGGTTGAATGGCAAATTCAGCAAAGCTGATTTATGAACAAAAGTTCTGGACGTCCAGCTGGATACAGTAATGGAGGAGCACAAGGACATGTTGATGGGGGAGGTGCAACCTCCAATATGCAAAGAAGCATCAAGTATGGAACTTCATGACTAATAAAATGCTACGTTAATACAGTCTACGGTACTCACAGGACCTGGCAAGATACATAGAAGAAAATGAAAAGCTTTGAATAAAAATACCAAGGTAAACTATATGCAGGATATTGTAGAATGACAGGATGTGTATTCAGATTTGCGAAAGCGAGGTGGGAAATTATTATTGGGAGCAAAGCTGTACTGACAAACAAATGTTAGCAGTAATTTAGAAATGACTGGAATGAATATGAAACTAGAATGATTATCCATATTTCAATGAACATGTAATGAGGGGGAGGGATGACTGCACAACAGTCATCATTCCCCTCTCAACAACAACATAAAATTGCAGTTATATAGCACCTTTCATGTCAGGAGAAGGTCCCAAGGTGATGCTCTTCACCCTCTTCTGTTCCCACCCTCCAGATCAGGTGCCCAGCCAGCAGTGTCAAGCACTTCGCCTTTCATATAGTGCCTCTTCTGACGTGAAAGGCACTATATGATTGTCAACTGTATTTCATTATTGAGACTGAATTTACAAAAGTGAAAATTTTGCCTGAGCCAAAGCATCATTGTAACCCAATCACTATTTGTCCAATGTTCAGACTGAAAAATAAACTGAGGGCACAAAGTGACTCAGGGTTGAAACAATTTTGTTAAACAACAAAACATGGTCCTGGGTGTCAGTAGACATCTGCTGAACGTTCGTCTTGGAGAAAGAGTTCATAGGATCATAGGATGGGTTCCATAGTATAGGACACCTGACTGGCCCAAACAAAGTTATATCAGATCCATCATGTTGGCTGGTATTTCTTTCATAGACTAATTCCTGAAGGAAGAAGCACTGTATTTACTTAATATAGTATAATATTCCTTGCATATGAGATAGCACCTTATCACATCATTGAGATGTCTCAAACCGCTTCAAAGAATATATTGTAGAGTGGATTGACTGTGTATTTTGTGGGCAAAACACGGTAGCCAATTGCGTACAGCAGTGTCCCTCAAACAGTGACCATATTTAATTTTTTTGGGAGGCTTTATTATCCTGGAAAGCAATCCACCAATCGACTAACAACCTGGTTCATATTACTGCTAGGTATGAGGAGTAAGGAAACTTACCTAACGATTCAGGCCGCCCAGGAATCGAACCCGGGTTCACACGCTTGCGAGGCAAGCATGCTAACCGCGATGCTACAGGAATCCACTTGTGAGGATACACTGACCTGTTTTTCAATCAACGTTGGTTTCTTCAGTTAGGATTTTATCCTAGTGAAGTCCTGTAGCTCAGTGGTTAGAGCACTCGCCTTGCAAGCGAGACACCTGCGTTCAATTCCAGGCAGGGCGAAACCTTGGGCAAGTTTCCTTACTCCACATGCCCAATACTAATCCCTCCAAAACAAAAAACAATAATAATAAATTGGCCGTTTTCAATCCACGACTGTTTGTGGGACACTGCTGTGCACAATTGGCTGCCACGTTTCGCCCACAAATATACAGTCAATTCACTTTGCAATATATTCTGTGAAGCGCTTTGAGATGTCTAGAAGACGTGAAAAGTGCTATATCAAATGCAAGGATTATTATTATATTATTTATTGTGCTGATCAATGTGAAATAAAAGCTTTGCTCTTTGCTTGCAATATACGTAAACACTTTAATGCACTACAGATGGAGTAACTAAATATGAACAGTCATGCTTTTATGCATTTGCTTGCTTGCTTCAAATAATGTAATACAGACTTAGAGCAAAGCCAGGCAAACCGTTTTTATGAGCTATGATAAATCAACAATATATTTCAGTCGTGAAGCCACTAAAAAATGTTAGATATCTCAGAGAGAGGATGAGAGGGGAGGAAGAGAGAAATAAGATAGGTACTAAGAATTCCACAGGGGAAAAGGATAAAATGGGAAACTACAGAGTTAGTCTCATTTTGCTTGTCTGTCACAGCCAAATTAGCAAAATATAGAAAGCCATGGGTTAATCAGAGACAGCCACATGTATTTTTAAAAAGATGGCAATTTTGAGCAAGTATAAGAATATACAGATAAAGGAAATTCAGTGGCTGTTTGGCATATGGATTTCTGAAAAATTTTGGCAACGTTCCACATTCCACAAATTAAGGCACATATTGGTATTCAAGGAAATATCCGCAGTATGGATTGTAGATTGCTGAAGGACATGGAAGAGCAAGTAGGGGGTAAAGAGATGATTTCCAGACAAAGGAGAGAGTGGTCTGTCTACCTCAGGAGTCTGTGCTAAAGCCTCTCTTGCTTTTAATAATCTGGACTTAAACAAAGTAAGAAAATTATCTAAATTTGCTAATATATATATTTGCCATATATATATCAATGAGGGACATGGCAAATTGTGAGGAGGAAGGCAATGTTTTGCATAGCTTGCCACTGACAGCACTGTTTGGTAATTTTCTCACTGCTTTCCAATTGGGACCACCCTACCCATTAGGGCTTTTGCTTGCAGGGTTAACAGTTGATGAGTGGGAAGAATTCCTGCCCCAGTGATTTGTCTGCCTTCCAAATCCTGATGATGGGCCAGGCTGACTGGTCTGTTATCAGCAGTGCCCTGGCTCAGGAACCAGATACCTGAGACCGCCACAGAGAATTGATTCAATGCCTACATTCTGTTGGAGGAATGCAACATATGAAAGGAGGATATAGATAAATAGGAAGAGGTGGCTAAAAGTACAGTTGAAGAGATTTGTCTTAAGACCAGTGTTTTCTGAGCTGGGTTGACATGGCCGTAGAGTCATAGGCATTCACAGAGATAGGGGTTGGGATGAGCCCAAGAAGGCATTTGAATGAAAGTGAGGACGAACATCTTCAATTTGATTCACTAGGGTTGGAGAGTCAACGATGCTGAGTGAGGATGGGGGTGAAGCACTGGCTCCATGAAGTAACGTGAGTGGTCATAGAAATCAATGCAATTAGATCTAAAATGAGAAGACACTGATGGGAGCTAAGCAGAAGAGCCTTAGTCTTGATAATAATAATAACAATAATCCTTGCATTTGATACAGCGCTTTTCAGGTCTTCTAGAAATCTCAAAGCGCTTCACAGATTATGCTATAAAGTGAATTGACTGTATATTTGAGGGCGAAACATGGCAGCCAATTGCGCACAGCAGTGTCCCACAAACAGTCCTGGATTGAAAATGACCAATTTATTATTGTATTTGTTTTTTGGAGGGATTATTATTAGGCGTGTGAAGTAAGTAAACTTGCCCAAAGCTTTGCCCTGCCTGACATTAAGCTCTAGAAAATTAGAGCTCATCCAGGACTTGATTTCAGACAGGCAATCGGTCAGTACTGCAGTGGTCCTGGAATTGAGGATTGAGGCAGAAAAATAGAGTTGGATGTCATTCGAATACATGTGGAAATGGACCCCATGCTTATGGATGATGTCACCAAGTGGCAATAAATAGATGGTAAAGAGGAGACAAAGTGCAGACGAAGTGGAGACTCTGGGACAGGTAAGTGGGAACCCAAGAAAGGTCAGAGCCAGGGAAGTGGAACAGGGAGGAGAGATGGTAGTGAAAGACAGAATAGTTAATGGTATCAAAGGTGGCAGAGAGATTGACAAGGACAAAGAGCCAGATGGAGACCTGGTTGCAGATGGAGAGATTGTCAATGTTGTCTTTGCTTAGGGCAGTCTTGATGCTGTGGATGGGTTGGAAGCTGGATAGAAGATTTGTAGAGGGAGTTGTTGGAGAGGAAAGAATGAAGCTGACTCATTCCAGTATTTATAAAGGAATAAGGAAATAGGCAGGGGGAAATATTATGAAAGGGAATGGCAAAAGGGAAAGGGGAATAAAACAAATCAGTGCCAGTAGGAAACTAGTCTCAACACAGACACAATGGGCTGAAAGGCCTCCAAAACATTCTTGGACTGAGTTAGAATTAAAAATTATGAACAGAAATTTCATAATACTCAGGTTGATGTTTTGGATGAAAAGTGCCACAGTTTATGATAAATAAGCTGAGATGAAAGTATTGTAAAATAGATTTCTAAACTACCTACTGTATACAGCATTAATTCCAGTCTACACTTGTTGCCAAGTAAAGTAATGAATTAACACATAGCTGAACCAGCCTATATGTAGTTAATGAATACCCGCCCTACCATCGGTGGCCAGGCTTTCAGCCTCTCTACCCCCACACTCAGGAACTCCATCCCACGGTCCCTTCGCCTCGCTTCCTCTCTTCAAGGCCCGTCTCAAGACCCTTCTCTTCGATCGTGCCTTCGGTCGCCCTTCCACCTCTCTGCCCTCCCTCACCCCTACACCACCCCTCCCCCATGCTCGGGCCCCGACACCTGACTGTTCAGCGCTTTGGGACATCCTCCCGACGTGAAGGCGCTCTATAAATGTCATTTTGTTGTTGTTGTTGAATAACAACATTTCAGGATTATTCCAAGGCAGACACTACTCTCTACTTAAAACCCTACCATAATATAATGCTAAACAAAGAAACAGAATGTATTCATTGCAATACATAAGAAAGGTCATTTGGCTCCTGAAGTCTACACTTTCCAGTAGATCATCTACATATTATTAGCCCAGCAATTGTGCTTGAACAAATCGTTTGTTGAAGATGAGAAAAATAAAAGGGAATATTCTTACCCTGAACCTTGAGAACACATCATAGAGTAAGAAATTAATCGGCACACATTAGATGAATCTTTCTAATAATGTTTCTAATAGGGTGGGAGGGAGAAGAAAGGTTGATATATTGGCAATTTGAGGACAAATGGGGAAACAAAACTCTTTTGTTGCTTCCAGCAGCAAGTTCCAGGTTATTTTACTCCTGAATATCATCCTCCTTCCCTCCCCAAACCATTGCCATAGTCAGGAGACTATTGAAAAACTAAATGACCATTGTAGAAAAGCACAAAGTGCTGACTGGTTAGAATAATAACTGCTATTTCCAGCTTATGTGAGTTTAATTGATGGACTTTTGCAAATTCAGCTCTTTTAATGGGTCAGGAGACAATCCAAAGTTTTCCTTGGAAACATTCTTGCTATGCATTGACCCTCCCCTCCTTACCTTTATTGGAAGCTACTTTTGTGGATATTGGGTAAGGATAGAGTTGGATGTGGTTTTCATGTCTCCTCTTGTCAAAGAGCTTTTCCACTTTCTCTGTCCAGTTTCATTCAAACATAACAAATTGTCACGTGGGTCAAGTAACAGATCTTGGTTAGTAACCATGGAATCATGCTTTGTATACGTCATTGGTTTGGACAGAAGAGGACAGAGAAGAAGGAAAAAATTTATGATATTTCACTTAAAGAATTCTTGCAATACTGTATATGATAATTACTGTATTGTTTTTATCAACAGAAAGAACACATGTAGGATATATTATCCCATTTTTTATGGATTAATTTAGTAGAGCATATTTCAGTGTGCTCAGGTTTCAAAGCTGTTTCATTAAAATAAAAGTGCATTTATTTTAAACTGCAACAACTGTATTTTGCAATAATACAGAATTTTGAATTCCCATTTGTTGAGATCCGTATTTGGCCCATGAACCATCAAGACATACTTTTATAATAATGTAAATCGTTGAGTGCCAAAAATATCGGTAATTCCACTATAACATGAAAGCTATGGATATTTACTGAATTAATGACTCAAAGTATCATGAAAACATCAAACTTATTAAGATGAGAATGATGGTGTTTGCATCAGGGTCACCATTTATAGCAGTATCTGAGATCAATCACTCTAGACTCCAAATTCCACCTAGTCCACGCCTGCAAAATCATTTTGTCTTACAATTTAAGATTGTGTGGAATTGCGGGAAATTCTTATATTCAATCTTCATTTGTGTGTAAGCCGACTCACTGTCACCTCTGAACCAGAAGGTTGCGGGTTGATGCCCCATGTCGAGACTTGGAATCACATGGTCTTAACTGACGCTCCATTGCAGTGCTGGGTGTGTTTTGCATTGCTGGTGGTGCTGTCCTCTGGATGAAACATTAAACCGAGGTCCTCTCTGCTGGTTCAGATGGACATTAAAGATCTTATGACACTATTTAAAAAGAGAAAGGAGTTTCTCCTGGTGTCCTGGCCAACAAATCCCCCAAATAAAATTGGTCACTCACTCCCTGGCTGTTTGTGAGAGATTGCTGTGTGCAAACTCACCCACAAAATACACAGTCAATCCACTTTACAGTATATCCTGTGAAGTGCTCTGACATGCCTCAACAATGTGATAAGGCCCTATATCAAATGCAAGGATTATTATTATTACTTAGAAGCTGGGTCTTTATTATAATAAAAATTTAGTGTGTTCAATTATTTTTCTAATTTGCTCTCATTGGGGCATACACCTTAACTCCATCCCTAGAGAGCTGGGAAAGGGATATAAATACAAATTATACAGCAGAAAGTGCTAAACATGACAGCAAAAAATCTTTCAAAATAACAGTACGAGGATAGTTAGGGAAGACATTAAAACTCCAACTCCAAAGGGATTGAAAAAGAGATTGAACAGGAGATAGCAAACACATTAAATATCTTCCTGGAGTTATTTTTTTTATCAGGAAGAATACTAAAAACCTACAATATCCCCATTATCCCGCAAATATCGTTTGAGCTCCATGATTAATTCTTTCAAAAAAATTGGTCACTTCAATTCACGACAGTTTGTGTGCAATTGGCTGCTGTGTTTCACCCACAAAATATAGTCAATTCACTTTACAGTATATTCTGTGAAGCGCTTTGAAACGTCTCAAAGGTGTGATAAGGCGCTATATCAAATGCAAGGATTATTATTATTTTCATATGAGAAGCAAAGGACCGATGAACTGGTACTGGAAGAGACAAGATGGGACTGTCAGTGAAGCACTGGCAAGCGTTATGAGGCAGTCAGTTACTGCTTAGATGAATACATTTAGGAAACAACTTGATAAGTGTAATATAAGGCTGTAGGGTGTGTAGTATCAGTATTCTTGAAGGATTAGATCTAAAGTGTCAAAGGGCCTTCTTCATGTAAACCAATCTTGTGATCTATCTGACTCCCTTTTAAAAGAATTCATGGACTCTGTCTTAGCAATTGTAGTGTAGAATATTACATTCCAACCACCCTCTGTGTAAAAGAACCTTTTTTCCAACTTCAATTCCTTTTGTGATTACCTTAAACCGGGGCTCGCTGATTACTGACTTGCCGAGCAGTGGAAATAATCTAATAGTATTCACCCTATCATAACCCTTACCATTCTTGAAGGCCTCTAACCTTCTAAACTCTGGTGCATAAAGCCTGGTGGAGCATAGAGAAATTCAACCATTTCATTTACTGCTTTTAATCTGGCTTCAGGACCAGACCTCCACCGGTTTCAAGTTATGAAAAAGGTTCTTTTTAAGATTCTAGTAAGTAATTCAGACTGCAAGGTTACAATCTGCTCTGGAATGCTGTAAACACATTCCACATTTTTGGAGAAGACTTTACTAATGTCTAAATTGTATTTAAAATAGTTTATAATTCTGATTACAGTCATTTTAAATGGTAATAAAGCTTTTAAATCTATCATTGGATGTGTTTTTAGATTTAACTTTACCAGACTTTTCATTTTATTGTCAATATTCACAGAATATACACAGAATACCGACGAGTAGAATTTCTTTAGTCACATAATGAAATCTTATTTGGCTACCAACACATGCAAATTATCTATAGGCGTCTGACTGGCAACACACACAGAGACACAGCAGAACATTGGGTTCCAGTCAGTGGCATTTGATAATACATTCCTTGTGTTTATTAACATAAGGAATGTACTATGAAATGGTCATTCACCATGACTGTTTGTAAGATGAAGTGTACAAATTGGCTGCTGTGTTCACCTACAGATTATGCAGTCACTACACTTTACAGTAAATCCTGTGAAACTCTTTGAAACATCTTCCTGATGTGAAAGACGCTATGGCAAATGCAAGGATTATTATAGGAGTATTATTATAAACTGGCAGAGAGACTGAATGGGCCAACTGGTCTCCTCCTGTTCCTACATTCTGGGAAGATGTTAGGATTCACACATCGTCAGAAAAATGACTTTGACTATTGAGAGAACAGATGAGAAAAAGGAGTGTTGCTACAACAATTGCTTCTGACTCTAGCTGTGGAATAAGTTGCTCAACTCCTCTGGCTACTGAAGCCTCAGATTACAAAGAGTTTGCTGCCCTGAAAAGCATGTTAGAATCCATTACAAAAGCCTGCTGGATCCTATCTCTGGTTTATTCTATTTTTATTAAATCATTCTGAGCATCTGAATAGTGGGACAGGCTATCAAAACTGTTGATTTTAGTCCTGTAACACATAGGCTTCAAAACATTTGGTATCAGAGGCAGAGAACAAAGAATCAGCAAAACCCTATTGTGTATCCGCTCCTGGCTACTGGCTGACTGGATGCTACTTTAAAGCAAAGGTGAAAAAATGGAGCCATGGGGAGGTGCAGTGAAAGAAACAAAACTAAATAGGATTTGGGGATTATATTGAAATAAAAGATCACACACAAGAAACTTTCAAACATAAATTGTCTCTTTGGAGAAAGCAGAAAAGAATGCAGACAGAACATTTGAGTGCAGGCTCTTGCTTTTGTTCAAGGGCCCTTGTTTATTAACGGAGGTGAATTTATAACATTTAGAACAGATTCAATGACATTGATTCTGTTTGGAAATGCTGGAATTTCAGTCAATAGTTATCGACTGGATTCAGGTCTAAGCACCCCACAGCTTTAGCATCCCACAGCTTTATAGGAGCTTTTGAAAATGTTTTGACCTTTATCTTTGCTCACAGTAAGCAATGCACCTTTATATCAACCTTGAACACTGCTTTGCCAAATCCCAGTTGACCTAATTTGGTGACCCATTTTTACATGACTGCCATTTGGGAGTGTGTTGATCTTCGAGACTCTGTGGAAAGAATATCCACGGATTACATCAAAGAGGATGATTTTAAAAGATGCATTTAATGGAAAAGAATCTGTGAGGTCTATTCTGAATAAAAGTGCCCTCTGAAATTGTGAAGTCTGCATTTTGTTGTTAGGTCACATTACAAGTGAAAATCGCAACCTTTGTACTTTTTAAGAGCACAATGGTTCCTCACTACCCGTAGAGTAGTTGTCTCGTACACACGTTTCCAGCGCCTTGGGACGTCCTCCCGACGTGAAAGGCGCTCTATAAATGGAATCTTGTTGCTGTTGTTGTTTCCAACACTCTTACACACACTTAGTTTCTTTTGTGTGGGTGGTGTGGGAGAGTGAGCACTAGCATACAGTTGGTTGCACCAACCCTCTGTGGTAGGAGCTAACTCTATTTTCTATGTTAGTTATATTAGTTGCAAGATTACTTATAGAATTCAAATACCTGATCAGTTGGCTCCCAAACTTGACAGTGAGAACTCTCGCTTGACTTTTCTGCATGAAAATGCTGACTCTTCTATTTGCTTGACCTCTGAAATACATGAGGCAAGAGGCCAACCCTTAAACTAAAATATGACTTTTACTAACTTAATCTGATTGACAAGCGGAAGTGGGGCCTTATAGATGATTAGATAGATTTTACCAGTTTGGATGCATTTAAGATCATTTTAAATGGTGCTGACTCCACTCGGGTTAAAGTGGATGGCTTACGAAACTGGTGGAGTCTCTTGGGAACCATCCAACTGTCAGTCCCACAGCTGGTATCTGGGTGCTCACTGTACCGTAATTCCTTCTCCTTTATTTGTGTTCTTCTGCTTGATGAAGGTTCTCTTTCCCTCTGGATACCAAGTGCGTCATAGACTAAAAAGGAGTTTAGGAATAACTTCTTTAGCTAGACGATGGTGAAACATGTGGGACTCACTGCTGGACATTGTCTGTAAAACAAAAACAGATTGACATATTTAAGAGGAAACTTGATGCATTACATGAGGAAGAAGGGAATAGGGAGGTATAGAAGGAATAAGAGGGGTGGAGGCTCATGTGTAGTGAACACCGCATGGATAAATTGACTGAGTGGACTGTATCTATATAACAATAATAATCCTTACATTTGATATAGTATCTTTCATGTTGGGAGGAAGATATATGTAAAGTGGTGTGACTGTGTATCTCGTGGGTGAATGCAGCAGCAAATTTGAACACAGCAATTTTGCAAAAGCAGCCATGAAGTGGGTAAACAATTTTATCTGAGGGTCACCGGGAGAAACCTTCTGACAGTGCCTGGCCAGACAGATATTGGAGACACTAAGCACAAACACACAAACAGACTTGGTTTAAGAATCAAACGGTTCATTAACAAAGGGGAAAACCTCATTAACTTCCAGTGGTAAACAAGACAGACACAGACAGACAACGCTCACTACTCCAACAAACCTGGAGGGTGCAGTCATCTGGATTCAACAGTTGGTGTCCTGCAACCCCTCTTACAGCTAAAACAGGGTTCCCACCCTATTAAGTGCAGGTTGTGAAAAAACAAGGTTTGAGCACCCTGGATTGTGCGTTGGGTACTGCTGGAGTTTAACCAGCTAAAAACACATAGCTTGTCATTGAAAGCTTTGTCTGGCAAGCTTCACTCTGCTTGTCTAGCTAGGACCACCCTACCCATTAGGGCTTTAGCTTGGAGGGATAATGGGAGCTTAGTGCAAAGAGTTCCTGTTCTTAGTCTGCTCCTCCAAATTCTGCTGATGAGCCAGACTTGTTGATCTGTCATCAGCAGGGCCCTGGAGACTGACTCAGGAACCAGACCACTCAAACTGTGACAGAAGATTGACTCAATTCTAACACTGTTGCCAAACCCATCACCTTGGAGTCAGCTCAACTCAAAGGAGATCTCACTTACCTTCCCTAAAGAGAAGACTGAATTCTACACTGCTTGTCAGATCGTTATATGTCAGAGAATGTAACTCTTATATTATGGTAAGTAGATCTCAGTGTGTTGTGATTCATATCATACTGTCTAGATATGAAGGGGATTTGAAGGGAATTCTGGAGATACTTCAACATCTCTTAGTCAGATGAAATTAATTCTTATTACTTCATAAAATTCATATTGAATCCAGGCTCAGTAACAATGGTGAACATATAATGAGGATTTTATCTGCTGCTCTGAGCCCAGTCAACAACTAGAACAGTTTATATTCATGTTGAGAGAACAACTCAAATAGCTTTGTATAATTGAAGCCCAAGATGCTGGGTCAGATGGTGGGTGGGGGGACGAGAGGGGAAGAGCTGAGGATGGAAGAGGTAAAGTGTGGACTGGTGGGGCATGCAGGGGCATGAAACAGGCGGTGTTTGCTGGGGATGGGGAGGTGACCTAGTCTATGGGGAAGGAAGTTGCAGAGTTCAAGTGGGATAAGGCCATTTGAATGTGAAAATTGAATTTAATCCACTGGAGAAAGGGAGTCAGTGGAGTCGAGCAAGGAAGGGGGAGATAGGCTCATGGAACTTAGTGCAGGAAAATACATAGGCTGCAGAATAGTGGATAGTCTGCGCTAGTATAGGGAGGGGCTGGAGATAGTATTGTAACTAAATATTGCACATATTATGTTTCAACATTATTAAAGTCATATAGTAATTTGGTCTGCAAAGACTAATATTTTATCTCCAGCTTGTCAAACACAAGGATTACACAAATACCTCAAAACATTACTTGTTACTTATCACTGCCTTTAAATCAGGAAATACACATCACCCCCAGTAATGAAATCTATCATCTCATGGGAACAAATTTGCAGCACCAGCATTTGATATTGTCATCGGTGATATTACCACATGCTACCATTTGGATCCCGTTAATGCAGGTGACAATATGACAAAATCCAGGCAACGGTTTTCACACAAAATGAAGATTGTCAAATTCCAGCCAGGAAGAAGTTACAGAGTTAAAGTCACAGAGAAAAATACAAGGGAGAGCTTCTGTCACTTTATGTATTGAGCAGTCTTAATTTGCTTACTGGAAGTCAAATGACAGTATCAAGTCTCTCATAAGTGCACAATTTAATTGCCACTGTCTCTGACTCCGTGTTCAACCATCTGTCCAGACTGCTACTATACTGGAGGAAAGCTGCAAAAAAATCTCTTTCTGAAAATGCCATACATTCCTCACAAATAAGCAGTCACTTCAGTTTTACTTCAGAGGGTATGAAAATAGACTCGAATTCAGATTGGGAGTTCCAACATTTCTACTGAGTGAAGCAATATTTATCTTGGGAGCTGCAATTCACTGTCTAAGAATGCACGTCTTGGTACAAAATAATTTTAACAATAAGGTTTCTATTATACATGGTATGGGATCAATGTTATATTTTTGTGTCAGATAATAAGTATGCTAGGAAAGTTCATAACCAAAAAAAATTTGAATCCTTGAAAATTCTTCCAAGACAGAATCTAATCAAGTAATTATAATAATAATCTTTCCATTTAATATAGCAGTTTATCACACTGTTGAAATACTCAAAGCATTTCACTGGATTAACTGTAAAGTACAGTATTTGTGTATTTGTAGATGAATATGCCAACCAATTTGTGCACAGCAATGTCCCTTGAAGACAACCATGAAGTGAATGAACAATGTTATCTTGGGAATTGTTGGCCAGAACACCGGAAGGATCTCCCTTCTCTTTTAGCATCATCAGATAATGTCCCCCAGAATAGACAAGTGGGAACTTGGTTAAACATTTAATCTAAAGGACAACATAAGCGGCAATGCAGCGTATTCCTATCACTGCATAGAAGTGTCAGCCTAGACCGTGAGCTGAAAGTCCTGATGTGAAGACCGAAAACATCCGCTTGGCTGCATTCTCCTCCCCTACATCCCCTTCCTCACCCCCCAGACTGTCTACACCATCCCCTCCTTCCACCATGGCCCCTACCACTCCCCCCTTCCTACACTCCTTTCCCCCAATTACTCCCTCCTCTTTCTCAACCACCATCTCCCAGATGAAGCCCAAAAGCTGCTGCCTCTCACACAGTTGCTGGACACCCAACTCCCCCTCCTATCCCCGCTGCTGACCGCCACAGTTAATCCTGTTCCACTCCCCCTAAAAACTGCTGTCATCACTCTCCTCCTCAAAAAACCCATCCTTGACCACTCCAACCTCACAAATTACCGGCCCATTTCCAACCTGTGCTTCCTTGCCAAAACTCTGGAACGCATTGTCGCTAACCAGCTTTGCTCTGACCTCTCCCTTCACTCCCTCCTTGAGCCCCGCCAGTATGGTTTTCGCCCTGCCCATAGCACAGAGATGGCGTTTGTCAAGGTCACAAATGATGTCCTCTCTGTGTGACCAGGGATTTCTCTGTCTCCTCGTCCTCCTGGAGCCTCTCCTACCTCATCCACCATCAGTGGGACCGCACTATCTTGGTTCAAGTCCTATCTATCAAACTGCCTTCACTTATCCCCTCAAACGGTTTCTCCTCCTGCCCACGCCCAGTCACCTGTGGTGCACCCCAGGACTCCATCCTTGGCCCCTTCCTCTTACTCATCTATATTCTCCCTGGGCGCATATAGATGAGGGCCTGGATGAGCAAATATTTCCTTTTTTTAAAACTGTTGACAAGACTGAAGCCATACTCATTGGCTCCTGTCAACATCTTCTATTCTGCGGCTCTAACCTCCTCAACCTACCTGGCCTATCTCTCAGACTCGTGGCAACCTAGGTTTTAGGTTCGACCTGCAACTGCCCTTCCTTCCCCACATCTGTTCCCTGACTAGGACCACCTTCCTCCACCTAAGAACATAGGAACATAGGAACTCTCTCTGGCTCCGCCACATTACCCGCCTCCGATTATACCTTACCACGGACACAACGGAAACATTTATCCGTTTATCACGTCCCGAATGGACTTTTCAAGTGTAATCTTTGCCGGTCTCCCCAGCTTCACCATGCACAGGATCCAATTGATCCAAAATTCCACTGCCCACATATTCACCTATACTAAACTCCATAGCCAGGCTCCACTGGCTCCCCATCACCGAACAGGTCAATATCAGGATCCTCACACATGTTCTCAAACCCCTTCATGCCCTGGCACCTCCCTACCTCTTCGACCTTTTCTTCCCCAACGTCTGTCGCGCCTGAAGACCTTTCTCTTTGACCGTGCCAACGGCCACCTCCCTCGCTCTCCAGCTCGGCGTCATGCTCCGCCACTGTCAAGCGCTCTGGGACGCTACTCAGCATGAGGGGCGCTATATAAATGCAAGTTGCTATTGTTGATCCAACAATCTTCTAATTCATTGGTGAGCTTACTGCCAACTGAGCTAGGCTGACACAAAGCCAGACAGACAAACTTGTGTTGTCATACAGGAATCTGAACCTGTAATTTGCAGCGTTTTAATTTATAAGCAAGACTCGTGTTTTCCACCCCTGTGTATAGTCTACAAGTCAATTATTATTAATATCTAGTCATCGCCCTGAGAGAGGCTTCAGGTAATTATGATAAAAATAGTCAACAAAGCCAGTCAATAACGAAAGACAGTTGATAACTACAGATCACAAGATCACATGATATATTTCGAGAAGGCCCTTCAGGCATTTAACCTTATCCTTCCAGAATATCCACCCTACCATCTTCCCATTGCACCATCAAGCTGTTGTTTTTACAAGGATAATTGTCAATGACAAAGTCTGTGAAGCTAGGCCTGCATTATTATTCTTCTGGACTGTGGCCTTTCACTAACAGTTAGCAGCCTTTTCACTAAAGAGAAACATCAATGAACCAGTATCCCACTAACTGGTTAATGAGGGGCAAGAATTCACCCACAAGATACACACAGTCACACCACTTTACAGTAGATCTTGTGATGTGCTTTGCTCAATAGTAAGGCACTATATCATAATAATAATAATAATAATAATCCTTGCATTTGATATAGCGCTTCTCACGTCGGGAGGACGTCCCAAAGCGCTTCACAGAACACACTGTAAAGTGAATTGACTGTATATTTGTGGGCGAACGCGGCAGCCAATTGCGCACAGCAATGTTCCACAAACAGTCGTGGATTGAAAATGACCAATTTATTATTGTTTTTGGTTTTGGAGGGATTATTATTAGGCATGTGGAGTAAGAAAACTTGCCCAAGGTTTCACCCTGCCTGGAATTGAACTCAGGTCTCTAGCTTGCAAAGCGAGTGCTCAACCACTGAGCTACAGGACTCCACAATCATATTCAAGGATTATTATCTCTGAGTCAGAAGTCTGTCATTCTTTGTCATGGTTTGTCATGCTACTTCAACTTGTATTATCTATTGATTTTGATAGCCTTCTCTCTTTGCCAATATTCATATAATTTATGCGTAGGTGGAGCAAGGGACAGAACTATTTAGTTGAACTTATCCTAGCACCACAAAGTTACATTATCTCCAGCCAGCTTTTTTTTACAGATAACCACAAAACCCACATCTTCTTTCAAAATATTCTGCTCTCCTACTCCAAACCCCCAATTTTCTGGAAATACAGTAAATAAGCAAAGCAAAGAGTGCATGTGGGCAAACAATTAAATTATTATGAAAACAGTCCCAGGCTATTCAATAAAAAGACATTGTTTTTGTGATCTAAGCAATGTTAGATGTGAAGGTCATAATGAAGAGATTTCTAGTTTCATTCCCCCTGTTTGATTTCACAGATGTGTGTTACACAATGCTGTCTCTCTGTGTGATATGGCCAATGAAGTCCGATTCTCTAGACATTGCCAGAAAGAATTCTTCTACCTGTTGGCTTGGGCAGGCAGCTCAAAAAAAGCTTTCATTCATGGGAACAGTCAGTATTTTACGGTTTCCAAGGTAGGCAGTAAAGGCATTCCCTGAGCTGAAGTGCTGGATTGCAGATCTGCTGCCACAGTGTTTCTCAAAGAAATCGTCTCTTGGGCAACAGACTGGTACCATTCAGGCCAAAAATCTGTAGCTTATGCAAAACACAAAAAAATCTAATTATGCACAAGCAAATAGACATAAAAGGGGGAAAACTGAATGCATTCTATTTTGCTTTGGCTTTTGTAGAGTCTTTAAGAAGGCGATTTCAAATGCTACATAGTTTATGTTATGCTCTAAAGCCTGCCACTTCTCCCAGGACCTGTTCCATAAATGAGCCAAGTTGTAATTGTGTACCGAAATCTCACAGACCTGTGACCCACCAGTGCTCCCAAGGATGAAGTGTACTTTCCATTGTTGGATTCTCAAGTAAAAATACAGTCTCATATTTAACCATACTATTGAAACCACGACCTAGCCCGTCGTTTCAAAAGTGTACTTCAAAGCACATTGGCAGCATAATTAGCATATAATTCCACCTCTATTTCATTCATTCAAAATGCTTACAATTGGTTATTAAATTTTGGGTTGGAACCAGGCTTTCAGCCTCTCTGCCCCCACATTCTGGAACTCCATCCCACGGTCCCTTCGCCTCGCTTCCTCCCTCACATCCATCAAGGCCGGTCTCAAGACCCTTCTCTTTGACCGTGCCTTTGGTCTCCCTCCCACCTCTCTGCCTTCCCTCACCTCTACACCACCCCTTCCCCATGCTCGGGCCCCGACACCTGACTGTTCAGCGCTTTGGGACGTCCTCCCGACGTGAAAGGCGCTTTATAAATGTAATTTTGTTGTTGTTGTTGTCCTCACCCCACAACGACATATGGTCACTTTCCAGAAGGGGACATTGGACTCTGATTTAAAAGGATTATTAAATCCTCATAATGACCCACTGAACTCTGCTCAGACACCGATCTCCTGCTGGACTTTGGGTAACCTCTTTGAGCACAATTCAACTTTGTTGGAAGTTGGAAATGAAATCTGATATTGATATTTCCAAATGATTTGATATTTCAAAATCCTTTACAAATGTCGCAAATTAGACATCAATGATGATCATCAGGAATCGAATTAGAAAAGAATCACTGTTTGAATTTTTCCCTCCTTTTCATGGACACATTGAGACAAACTAAGTCTATCACTAACCCAACTGAGCTCAGTTCCCTCAGCAGATATCCTCCTGGCATTCACCCTAGTCATTCAACTATCAGGTATCTAGGATTGTCCTGGCTTAGTATCACATTGTACAATGCTTATAACCACTAAGTGATTGGAGAGCAATGCTTTGTTTCTGAATAATTATGTTTGCTTAGTCCTTTATGAACTGGGTAACTATGTCTCTTTGGGCAGTATTTTAAGCAGGATCTCCTTGGAGTTGAACTAGCTCCAAGGTGACGTGCCTGGCAATGGAATGTTGGAATTGAGTCAGCCCTCTATGGTGATCTCAG
Organism: Callorhinchus milii; assembly: GCF_018977255.1. Classification (NCBI taxonomy): domain Eukaryota; kingdom Metazoa; phylum Chordata; class Chondrichthyes; order Chimaeriformes; family Callorhinchidae; genus Callorhinchus; species Callorhinchus milii. The sequence continues at coordinate 29,629,059 of NW_024704744.1, read as the reverse complement.
TAGTCCTGTTCCTGAGGCAGGCGGGTCTGCTGTATTCCAGGGCACTGGTGATAAAAGCAGAGCCAGCCTGGCTCATTGGCAGGATCTGGAAGGGCAGACCAGTCAATGAGGCCAGGGAGTCAACCCATTCAGCTCCTGTTAACCCTGCAAGCCAAAGTCGGAACGAATAGGGTGGTCCTAGCTGGACAAACAGTGGGAAAGCTTGCCAGACAGCAATATCAATGGCAAAATATTTTAGCTGGTTAGACTCCAGCAGTACCCCAATGCATATTCTGGGGTCCTAAAGCCTTGGCTCTTGTCAACTTGCGCCTAATACTTTCCGGAATTAGGTAAGCAGGATGCGTCCCTCCAGGGAGAGAGTGTGCATTCCATTCCAACAATCTATGTACAGGATTTCCATGTGTGGGTGCATGGAAATCTCAGCTTGGTTTGGATACTTTTAAGCATGGTGATGGGTTTCAGACACCCAGCTGTCCCCCCAAAATTGGACAGTATTCATTTATCTTGATCAAATAATTTGTATTTGTATTTGTAATCTGTTTGTTAATATTTGCTGGGCATTTCCTAAAACATAAAAAAATCAACCCTCTCACACTGACTTAATGAGAAGAAGTGGACGGGTTCCATAGTGAGCTCATCTGTCCAGCTGGCATATCTTCTCCCTTGTTTAATATCTGTGACTGATGAATACAAGACTTTATTGTCGGGGCCTGTTATTTAAAAAAACATTTGGGTTATGAAGAATTAAAGTAATTATTTGGAGTTCATCTAGTGAAAAACAATCACTATTTCTTTGACCTGAACTAAATCTGTTTTAAATCTCAGGACACTCTTCATTGCATTTGATCATTTCTATTTATGTTGTAGATGTTCACAATTTCAAGAGCAGCAAGTTCAGCGGAGAATTTTTCTTCATTTGGCCTTTATGATAGAACTGCAATACTTCAAATGAAATAATGGCACACGTAATGTCTGAGAGTGTTCAGCTTCACATGGAACACTTCCTAGACTGTTCTGTGGTTGCTGTGTGAATGTGAACCTGGATTCTCAAACACAGTCAGGCAGTATTACCTCACCCTGGTTTTAATTCCAGTCCTTGGAGGCTTATTTTAGACTATAAATGGACTTCTTTTTAAGTCTTTATTGTACAATAGACTAAAGACCATTTCCTGTAAACGATCCAGAGTAAAACAACCAAACCACCATGAGAATATAGTTTGTATTTTTGGCACGATGACTAAAGAACCATTAATTCACAATTGCGTAAATCCAAATTGACAATTCACATATGTGAAATTGCACGTAATAGTTAGTGGCAGTACACCATGTCCCCTGACTTAAATCATGTGTTAAACATTTCAATCTACAGAAATGGGAAGATATCCAAACATTACCTTATAGTGAATCGGGTTCATTTACTTCACATGAACATCTGTTGTTTCAAATTCTAACTAAGCTGGATGAATTTGAAAACAAAAAAGCAATTGGTTTTAAAAAGAATGCTGTTCTGAAGTTAATAATAATAATAATAATAATAAGTTAACAGTAATATATAGATTAATGCAGTTACCTATTATTGAAACCTGTAACACTGCTTTATTAGGGTAGATATATTAATTTATGACTTCCTAAACAATTCGAAATACTAACAAAAAATTAAAACGGGCGAGGATGTTAAATGGAACATCTGCATAGTTAGGAGAGGAAGTGTGTTGTAGTTATGAGAGGAAGTGGATAGGGGAAATGATGCAAAACAATATAAGTGCTAAATGGAATAAAGAAAGAAAACTCACAACAATACTTATATATCACTCAGGCAGCAGGACAAGAGGATATTTACATTATTAACACAGCATTTCAGAGTGTCTAGAATTTGGCAAATTGTTGAATCCAGTTTAAACTTTGAAGTTGGTTTTATAATAATAATCCTTGCATTTGATATAGTTCCTTATCACGTCTTCAATACATCTCAAATCGCTTCACAGAATATACTGTAAAATGAATTGCCTGTATATTTTGTAGGCAAATGTGGCAGCCAATTGCACACAGTAGTGTCTGACAAACAGTGGTGGATTAAGTGACCACATTTTTTTTAAGGGATTATTACCTCTGGAAAAGTGATCCGCCAATCGACTAACAACCGCTAGGTAAACCGCTAGGTTACTGCTAGGTAAACCGAGGCAGGTGGAGTAATGAAACTTGTCTAATGTTTCGCCCCACCCGGCAACCAAACCAGGTCTTCTTGCTTCCGAGGCGAGTGCTCTAACACAACGTTACAGGATTCCATGAATAGTTCTTAAAATAACTTGCAGAAAACTAACTTCAAAATTAAACTGCATTTAAGGATTTGCCAAATTCTGGATGCTTTGAAATGATACGTTAATATCGTAAATCTAGACCTTGGTAAAATTTCACCCCTTAAATTTGGTATTCTGGAATGATGTGATTAATAGGCCAAGCGGTATACTTCATTGGTATACGGTATACATCACACATTCTTGTGAATGTGTTTGTCTTGACTCCAGTGTCAATGAAGAACTGATTGTTACTGCACTAGGTCCATTCTATGTTTCTGCTAGAAGTGCAATAATTCATAGTTATTTACAATTTGTATGCTATAATACTGTATTTAATCAGAACCACTTACTTGTCTCTGAACCCTGGATGACTCCCCAGCTGTGAATTTGTAACACATTGGAACAGTCTCTTTTCACAGTGACTTTTCACTTCCTTAGTAACTTCAAAAAGAATCATGACAATATAATTAATGGTAAATGTACTGCCTGCACTGATCTTTTGTCCAGTGTCCCGGAACAATGTTGTAAGCTCAGCTTCCAATGATAAATGCGGAGAATATTGAATCTCTTTTGTTCCTCAGGAAGCATTTTAAAACTCTGGCACTTTTGGAACAGGAAAAGGGCCTATGTCCAGTTCATCAGTTTCATTTGATGAGTTTGCTGATTCTTTGTTTTTGTCACATTGTTCGATAATGTTCTCAAAGCAATGTAGCCAACACACGTGAGGCTGTGTTAGTATTCCTGGACCTCAATGACTCTCCAAATATCCTGCTTTGGACAGCTAGTATATACATTTGTTTATTTACTTTGCTTGATTATGTCTAGTATTGTTTGAAACTCAATTGTGTTTACCGGCTCAATTAATACTGTCCTCTGGGACATTAAGGGTTCCGGGACGCTATTCTGCATAAAGGGCACTATATAAATGCTAGTTGTTATCGTTCTGCTCCACAAAAAAGAATCCAACAACATGACTTTACATGATCTCTCAATCTAACAAGCAACTAGTCTGCTGTCTAAGACCTCAGACAATGCTGTGATCGATCACTGCTATTTTGTATAATAGGGATTTTATGGTGAATAGAAATTTAAGAGGTAGATCACAGGATAGGTTCAAACAAAAGCTCATTTCTTTTCTTTGAGAGTAATAAACGGTAACATTTGCTGCAATAGACTGTGGCAGTAGTTGAATGGAAAGGGGTCTGTGACAGACTCCTTCAATTCGAAGAATGAAGAAAACACCAGAAGGTGGATAATGTTTCTTCATTCTCAGATAGCTTTAACCCACTACAGCAGACTGACAACAGAGCACTAGCACTGAGATGCAGGGGAGTCCTAGGTTCAGTCCCAAACCTGTCTTTGAGGACAGGACACAGAAGATCTGTGCTGCAATAAACAGCAAATTAATAAACTATTTACTGTTGCCTTTGTGGTTTGCTATACATAGCTATATTTCCACAGATTCCCATTACCCAGTACATTCTCAATGCCCAATGTAAAAATAAAAACTGTGGTTGCTTGAAAACAGAAATAAAAACAGAAACACTGGAAACCCACAAGGAATCAACCAGCATCGGAAAGGCAAAGAGGTAGTGATTGTGGTATGCACCTTCACCAGAACTGAGAAATGGTGGACTGTGGGAAACCCCTTTTATAACTGAGAAGTCCCAGCACCTTGAGACGTCCTCCTGACGTCACAACAACAACAAAATGACATTGATAGAGCGCCTTTCACGTCGGGAGGACGTCCCAAAGCGCTGAACAGTCAGGTGTCGGGGCCCGAGCATGGGGGAGGGGTGGTGTAGGGGTGAGGGAAGGCAGAGAGGTGGGAGGGCGACCAAAGGCATGATCAAAGAGAAGGGTCTGGAGACCGGCCTTGAAGGAGGCAAGAGAGGAAGTGAGGCGAAGGGACCGTGGGATGGAGTTCCAGAGTTTGGGGGCAGAGAGGCTGACAGCCTGGCCACCATGAAAGACAATACAGGTACAAAAGGGCTATTGATGGACTGTTAAATTCTAAAATATTATCAAGACAAAGATGGTTGAAGCTCCAGTAAAGTGTGAAATTTCAGTATAACTGAATGGTGGAAGCAAAATAAGTGAGCCCAGTGGGTGGACGTATAAATGAAAGAGTGATGTTGCACTTGATATTCAGGTCTATAGCTTGAAGGATGTCAATGTAAATACTAAAATAATGCTCCTGAGGTTTGAAACGATCTACAATCCAACCAGGCTGTTAAAGCAGCTCTTCACAAACATTTGCCAGCCAGTGTATTCAAAGGGGCATTAATTCGTATTAGACCAGGGTCATGTTATCACCCAGACTAATATAGTCAAACCGGCAATGGTCTAAGATTGACCTCCTGCAATTCTATTGCCTCAGCTGCTCCCTCAGCTCAATAAACACTAACCTGCTTCATGTCCCCCCAACTGACCCGCCTCACCATCAGTGGGCAGGCTTTCAGCCATTCAGACCCTGCTCTGTTAAACTCTATTCTGAAGTCCCTCTGCCACATGTCATCCCTCCCTATCTTTAAAAGCCAAAGTTAAGACTTATCTTTCTGACTACAGTTTCGGTCACTTGTTGCTTCCCCTCCCACCCCCACCAACAGCACATACATCTTGAAACAGCTCAGGTGCCCAGTCACCAGGAGCTTTGCTCCTGTAAATTGTTGGTTTTGTTGCTGCTTATTCCAAAAGATATATTCTGTGAAGCGTGATGAGATGTCTCAAAGATGTGGTATAAGGCGCTATGTCAATTGCAAGGATTATTATTATTATCATCAACATTTGCAACATTTGCTTATATAAATGTCATCAAAATTACATTTATATAAGTCTTGGACAGTTAAGGATTTGCACTTGAGTCATAAAGCACAACAGAGTTGATGTGATGGAATCTCACTCTTGGGAGTTTGCTGATCCATTTAGTTTCCATAAAATGAGGTATAAGAATTATGGCACAGCCGATAAAAGCTCTTTTGCATTGAAAACAGTAACGTTGGTCTGTTTTCCTACCCAAATGATAGTAAAGAATTGGCTTTGATTTCATGTTAACTGGAAGATGGTTCATTCTCCAAACCACTCCATTAACTAAGATTGAGGATGAGAAAATGGACATATATGTTTCCATTCGTGCAGCAGCTCATTACATTATATCAGGAGTAGAAAGTAAGATGCATGGAAAATAAGGGAGAGGAAAATTCAGATCAGAGTTCAGAATCTGGGTAAACAGCTTATACCGGATATTGGAGAGGACTTTCTTTCAGTGCAAATACACTTCATGGCCTCATACCAAAGGAAATATTTTGCTCAAAATGTACACAAGTCTTTGTTTATTTACATAATTTCTTGGTGAGGAGTAAAGAAATTAAATGTGTGATATTCACCTTAAATCATACCACATCTATTTGACTACTTTTTTTTATGGTTTCAGTCTGAAGAAAACTCAGTTCTATTTCTGGAACACAATAAATGTAGCAACATGTTTTATGCAGAGAGTTCAGCCTAATGTTCCTCATTCTCACCTTTAAATAGCCTCACCCCACCCTCCATCTGTGATCTCCTACAATCATACCAACCTAGCCGCTCTCTTTGCTCAGTGAACTCTGGCCTGCCTCATGGCCCCCTCCCTATCCACCCCACCATTGGCGAGCGAGCTTTCAACCATTTTACCCCTCTCTCTGTGGTACTCAACCCTGGAGGCCCTCTGACTCGCTCGCTCTCTTCCTGCATTCAATGCCCATCTTAAGAGGGAATTGACCCCACTTTTAGTCATCGTTCCCAGCCTGCAGTGTTACGCAGTTCAAGACATCTTCCTGATGTGAAAGGTGTTATATAAATGTAAATTGTGTTGTGTTTTAGAAAATGTTTTCAAAAACGACAGAAAAAAAGTTTTTTTATAAAACTAACGAAACTTTCAAATTCCTGAGGAGAGAAGAGAAGAGAAAGAAAACAATGTCAACAACCTTGCTTTATTTTCACATCCTGTGCTATGTGAAGGATATATTTACTTGAAGAGTGAATAAGATCCCAAGAAAAAGGTAATCTTCTACCAAAAAACACTTTGCTTAGTATCCATATCCACACCAGACTCTGTATTCCCATTACCCCGGTCCTAGGGCTCGGTTGCAGAATGGAATGATTTCAAGATTCTCACACTCACCTGCAAATCACATCATGTCCTTAATCACCCCTACCTCTCCAACCTGCTCACACTCCATTTAGTGACTGTGTATATATAGTATGAATAATTAAATGGTGGAATTGGAAACATTTCCACAACTAACAATACTTTCCTTTACTTCCCTGTACACTGAATGCAGTTTGTGTTTAAGGCTAATTTCTAGGTGTGACCCTGACATCTCATGGTTACTTTACTTGCTCCATTTTTAGATGCTCTAAGAAGCCGTTGTAATACGTCTGAAACATAATCTTAAACATTGCTCTCACAATTTCACAAAATGTTCAACATGCTAAATACAACTTAAAGAATAGAACAGTGAAGTAAGACGTTTTGTACAAGTTGCTGAACAGCTGAATAAACAGTTAAAATACAGACTGTTTTTTATTCAATTTTGAGGATCCGAGACTGTAGAGTTGTTGAAAAAGGTAAAATGCCAAAAACATCACCTAAAAATGTTGTAACCCTAAACTGTTTGCCTGAATCTAATGAAAAGATAAATTTAATGTGAGAATGAAAGGATCAGAAGGAATTTACATCTTTTGGATCGCAAAACTAAAGTCTAAGAATTGAAAATGTTTTATGGTTAAACACTTTGAAAAATCCTTTTGGAGTTTGTTAAATCCATAAGACTCTTTTTACTCTTTCCAAATCATAATATCTGTAAAACTAAAAGACTTAATAAATTTGTTATTTCAGTTGGTACTAAATAATGGAGCTGGCTTCCATCCACATAGTCAACTTTACATGTTCCTACATTCATTTCCTTCTTTCAGGTTACCGTCATGCAAAGTTTAATTTACCAATGAAGAATTTTAGCACTCAGTCTCCAGTGCTGTATAACTTGTTGATTGGAGATACTCAAGAACGACTTATCCTCCAATATTCCAGCTTTTGCAAGACTTTTATCATCTCTCAAAATTGTTTGTTTCCATATATCAGGCGATTTGTCACAACAGCTGTTTATAACCATTGAGTCACAAATGACAACTCCTTCCATTAGGAAGGATAATATTATTAGGATAATAATCCCTCAAGATAAAAAAAATTTGGTCACTCAATCCACGAATGCTTGTGGGACACTGCTGTGCACAATTGGCTACTGTGTTTTGCCCACAAATACACAGTCAATTCACTTTACAGTATATTCTGTGAACCGCTTTGAGACATCTAGAAGAAGTGAAAAGTGCGATATCAAATGCAAGGATTATTATTATTATTAACTTGAAGTTCAACCGGGGAATAGATTGTTTTGGAGCAGAATTCCTGCTGGTTTACATGATCCACTTCGGGTTACTCAAAGAGTTGTTATTTGGACTCTGAGTCATTATTAACAATACAACAACTCTGCAGCTTGTGTTCTCTCCTGTACCAGGCTCCGTGACCCCATCACCCCCACCCGTGCCCGGTCCACTGACTCCCATCCCCCAGAGGTTAGAGCTCAAAATCCTTGTCCTTTCCTTCAAGGCCTTCCACGGCCTTGCTCCTTCTTCCTTTGTGACCTGCTACCCCATATCAACCTGTCCACTCCATCTGCTCAGCAGGCTGTGGCCTGCTCCACATTCCCCCACCCGGCCCACCCCACCAGAGAAGGCTGAATCTTTCTGCCCCCACCCTTTGGAACTGCATCCCACAGTCCCTTTGCCTCGTTCCCTCCCTTGCCTCCCTCAAGGCTCGCCTCAAAAGCCTCCTCTTCAACCATATCTTTGGCCACCCTCCTACACTCCCTGCCCTCCACCCTCCCTGATCCTGACCCCTAGCTCGGGTCCAAATCCCTGACTGTCCAGCCCTTGGGACGTCATCCCAATACAAAAAGCACTAAACAAATATAATTTTGTATTGTATTGTAATTTACACTCTCAACACACTTTACAGAGACAGAGTGGGAACTTCAGCTGGGAAGGAGGTGAGGGTAGTGAATAAATGGGTGAATATGCAGTTGCAAAGACAAGTTTTAGATGAGTTTTGAAAGCAGGGAGGGACAGAGAGGAATTTCGGAAGACAGTTCCAGAGAGCAAAGGTTAACAACTCCTGTTATAACTCATTGCAATTTTTGCTCCATTAGGAAGCTTAAGATATCTACTAGTTACAGTTGAGTTGCTTCATTCCAAAATTTGCAGTATAAGAAGCTTCAGTCGGTGGTCCTAGATAGTATAAACCTAGATTTTCACTTTTGAGACTCTTGGCAAATTATTAGTTATATAACGTTCGACATTTCATTTGACAGGTCAGTGATATCCATGTGACGTAATAAAGTGATTGTTCACTGCATATTTCCTCCAAGTTGGTTATGTCTAGATCCTGCAGAGAAGCAACGATGCATTTCTAAATGACTATATTGAATGGCAGAATTCGGAGCCTTACTTGACATGAAATAATTTAGTTTTTAACTAAAAAAAATTGCTATTTCCTCACGTAATGAAATTGTTTTGAAACGATAATAATAATGCTGTAAAGTGTAATTACTGTGTAGATGAACATGGCAGCTAATTTACTAACAGCAAAGTCCTGATACAGTATGTTTTACTGGAAATCGATCAATGGGGAAGCAGCATTCTCCTTGTGCTCGATTTCTGCTTCACTCAGAAGCTAAATTGCCATTACATTACTCCAGTTGTTTTTCAAATTATGGATAATGGTAATGTTGCCCAAGGTTAGCCTATAACACATGATCTATTTGAAACTTAAACTCTCTTGTAATCAGCATACTATGCATGGACCAGTCACATACTATTTATGCTACTATTCCACAAGCTTCCTTAAATAATGCTGTACTTTTTTATAAACTAGGACAAGGTTAATGTGAATACTAATACAAATAGCAGTAACCTGACTGTCCACAAAGCCATTTTTTTCAAATCAGGGACCTAAAATTCTTCCAAAGACATAATCTTAAAATTTACTGTTAAGCAGAATTTGGGAAAATGTTTTAATTCACTCTCAATTTGAAAACTGGCAATCCAAAAACACTATCCAAAGTCTTAAAACTAATCGATAAGAAAATTCAGGCCTCTGAATGTATCTGCCTACTGCCTTGGTCACTCACTCCCTCCGCTCATCAAACACTGCCTATTGTGTCCCGCCCATTCTATCCGCCCTACCATCGGTGGGCAGACTTTCAGCCATTCCGACCTCGTTCTCTGGGACTCCATCTGCCTCCCCCATTCCCCCACCACCTTTAAAGCCTACATTAAGACTCTAAGACTTATGCATTTCAACTGCATGTTCGTTCACCTTTTCCCTGCTGTTGTTCTAAAGTAGCCCCCAAAATGCTGTCACTTTGCATTCTATTCCTTTCTCCCTCATGTACTGATCTAGCTTCCCCTTGAATACATGTACGCTATTTGCCTCAACAACTCCTTGTGGTAGCATGTTCCACATTCCCATTACTTTCTGTGTGAAGAAATTTCTTCTAGCTTCCCTATTTGATCTATTTGTGACTATTTTATATTGATGGCCCCTGGTTTTGGTTTCCCTGACAAGTGGAAACATCTTCCCTATGTCTACCCTATCAAACACCTTTCAAAATTTTAAATACCTCTATCAGGTCACCCCTTACCCTCCTCTTTTCAAGAGAAAATAGTCCAAGCATGTTCAGCCTTTCCTGATAGGTATAACCTCTCAGTTCTGGGATCATCCTTGTGAATCTCCTTCTTGTTGATCTCGGTCTTGTTGACATTCGGCTGAGAAAGTTATCTCTCATCCGGGACTTGATGTCTGTCAGACAGTCCATCAGGACAGCAGTGGTCTTGGAGTCAAGGGTGGAGGCAGAGAGATAGAGTTGGGTGTCATCCGCATACATGTGGAAGTTGACCCCATGTCTGCGGATGATGTCACCGAGAGGGAGCATGTCTAGGTTGAGGAGGTGAGGACCAAGTACAGAGCCCTGAGGAACACCGCACGAGATGGTGCAGGGGCTAAAGGAAAAGCTTTTTATGTAGAGATAAAGTGGAGACGGTAATCAAGCTCACAGTGACAGCATGTTCCATTTAAAAAGCCTTTATATAGCAATGTTCATGATGCAGAAAAGTATAGTTACCTATCCGAGAACAGAATTAGTAGTTACAGGAGTTTCTTCAACTTTATCTTTTCTTCTTTGTCTTTGTTTATTTTCTTCTTATATTCTTTAATTGCTAGCTTCTTCTTTCCTGGGTCTGTTCTGAAGAGCATCAGCTGCAACAGTTACATTTATACCCATTTGGTTGTTTAATCCTTCCTTCAACTCTAACCATCCAGCTTTATCTCACAGATATCATTTCTTTGATTTTACTCTTTCAGCCACAAAACCATTTCATTAAAACGTTACTTTTGACTCCTGATCACATCTTGACTGCATTTGTAAAAACATGGACTTCGATAAGGAAAGGTAGCTTTGTGCTCAATTTCCTCCAATTTATGACCTAAAGCCATCCACTTATTACCCACTAATACTGTTTCTTTGTTCTACTCAAAACATGAACCATTTGCCTTCTTACTTGTCCCTCATCCCATCAACTCCACCATAGGCGGCTGCGCTTTCAGCCATTACGCCCTGAAGCTTTGGAACTCTCTCACTCAATCCCTCCGCCTTGTCTCTTAATTCCCCTCTTTTAGATCCCGACTGTAGACCGTCCTCTTCGACCATGCTTATGGGCACCTCCTCTCTCCTCCCAGCTCAGCGTCAGGCACTGTTAAGTACTCCGAGACGCTGATAACAGCAACAACAACAAAATTACATTTCTATAGTGCCTTTCACGTCAGGAGGACGTCCCAAGGTGCTGGACAGATAGAGTTACGGACCCGAGCTGAGAGTCAGGATGGGGGAGGAAGCCGGAAGATCAAAAGCACAATTGAAAAGGAGGGTCTTGAGGTGGGTCTTGAAAGTGGCGAGGGAGGGGACGGGACGGAGGGACTGCGGGATGGAGTTCCAGAGAGTGGTTGCAGAGTGGTGGAAGACCGGCCCGCCGATAGTGGGGTGGGGATGTGAAACAGAACGGAAGCCACTGAGCAGAGGGAGCAAACAGGGAGGTAGGGGGTTAGGAGGTCGGACAGGTAGGGGGGAGCAAGTCCGTGGAGGGCTTTGAAGGTGAGGACCAGGATCTTGAACTATATCCTCTGTGTGATGGGAAGCCAGTGGAGTTGGGCGAGGATGGGGGTGATAGGGTTGCAGAGCCTAGTGCAGGAGAGGACACGGGCTGCAGAGTTCTGGATGATCTGTAGCCTGTGGAGGGAGGAATTGGGGAGGCCGACAAGCAATGAGTTTGCATAGTCGAGCCTCAATGCAATGAAAGCATGCATGAGGGTTTTGGCGGCCTGTGGTGTGAGACAGTGGCGGAGTTGGGCGACATTGCGGAGGTGGGGGGAGGCAGAGCAGGTCATGGCGCAGATATTGGGTAGAAAGGATAGTTGAGGGTCAAACAAGACTCCAAGGTTCCAAACTGGCTTAGCAAGGTGGAGTGTGCAACCATGGATGGTGATGCTGTCAGCGCCTGAGGTGAGGAGGCGCTGATGAAAACCAATCAGGAGATCCTTGGTCAGTCTTGTTGACGTTCAACTGAAGAAAGTTAGCTCTCATCCAGGACTTGATGTCTGACAGACATTCTGTCAGCACAGCAGTGGTCCTGGAGACAAGGGGGGTGGCAGAGAGGTAGAGTTGGGTGTCATCCGCAAACGTATGGAAGTTGACCCCATGTCTGCAGATGATGTCACCAAGTGGGAGGATATAGATGTTAAAGAGGAGGGGACCAAGGACAGAGCCCTGAGGAACGTGGCACGAGAACCGTTTGGGGGCTAGAGGAGAAGCTATTTGAGGAGATGAAGTGCAGGCAGTGTGAGAGGTACAATCTGAACCAATCAGGGACAGCGCCGTGGAGGTTGAGGTGAGAGGAGAGGCGGTGGATGAGGACAGAATGGTCGACGGTGTCAAAAGCAGCCAAGGAGGACGAGGAGGATGGTCAAGGAGGACGAGGAGGCAGAGGGAGCCATCTTCGCAGATGGACAGAATATCATTTGTAACTTTGATCAGGGCTGTTTCTGTGCTGTGGACAGCACGGAAACCCGATTGGAGGGGTTCGAGAAGGGAGTGGTGGGAGCGGAAGGAGCGAAGTTGAGAAGCAACAACCCGTTCCAGAACCTTGGAGAGGAAGGGGAGGTTGGAGATGGGGTGCTGGTTTGAGAATAGAGAAGGTGCACGGAGGTTTTGTTTTTAAGAATAGGAGTGATGACAGCGTTTTTTTAGAGGGGTGGGAACAGTATCAGGGGACAGGGAGAGGTTAATGATGTCGATGAGTAGAGGGGCAAGGAGGTGGAGCTGGGAGGTAAGGAGGGGGGTAGGGATGGGGTCGAGGGAGCAGGTGGTGGGTTTCATACGGGTTATGGTGTTGATGAGAGAGGAGGGGGAGAAGGGTGCGAAGGTGTGGGGGGAGGTGTGGGTAGGGGCTGGGGTGGGAGGAGGAGATGGGGAAGGGGTAGCAGTTGCAGTGGCAGAGGCAGCTGAGCGGATTCCCTCGACTTTGGATTTCAGGAAGTCCAGCATCGCCTCGCAATTGGCATTTGAGGTGAGGATGGGTGAGGCATAAGAGGGTGGAAGAAGGAGTCGGTTCGTGATGGAGAAGAGGAGCCTAGGGTTGCCCTTAGCCTCCAAAGTTGTCTTGGAGTAGAATGACGATTTAGCGGAGGTGAGAGCAGAGCGGTAGGATTTGACAAATCTGCCGGTGGACAGTTAGGTTTCATTTAAGCCAGGTGCACTCAGCGGAACGTGCCTGGGTTTTAAGGGAGCAGAGGTGGCTGGTGTACCAAGGTGATTTGCGTGAGTTGGAGATGGTTCGGGAAGAGAGGGGAGCGAAAGAATTGAGAGTTTAGGAGAGGGAGCTGTGGAGAAGGGTGACTGAGGAGAATAGATCATTGTGGGAGGGTGCCCAAAGGGAAAGGGGTTCAGATGACTCCAAGGCAGCCAAAATGGCGGGACAGGGGGAGATTTTTTTCCAGGGGCGGTATGAGAAGGAGGTGGGTTGGGTGCAGTGGGGAGAGGGATTAAGGAGTTAAGGGAGATGAAGTGATGGTCTGAGATTGCTTTGTCGATGATGGTGAGGTCCGAGATGGTGAGGCCCCGAGTGATCACCAGGTTGAGGGGGTGACCGCGGACGTGGGTGGCGGAGTGGATGTGGAGGGAGAGATTGAGGGAGGAGATAAAGGAGGAAAAGTCAGCAAAGATAGAGCAGGAGGGGGTGAAGTGAAGGTTGAAATCGTCAAGATGAGGAGGCGTTCAGAGCAAAGGGAGAGGGAAGATAGGAGGGTGGAGATGTCAGGGATGAAGGTGGGAGAGGGCTTGGGGGGGCGGTAGATAAGGAGAATTTTAAGGGAATGGTTGGAGGGGTGATAGAGGGTAAGGTGCTCAAAGGAGGGGAAGATTCCAGAGGAGTCAGGGGATAGGCTGAGCGGGTACTGGGATATGAGAGCCACCCCACCACCACGGCAATTAGGTTGAAGGGTGTGATGGAAGGTGTAGCCAGGTGGTGTGGCTTCTATCAGAGGGAAGGTGTTGCCTGGAGTGATCCAGGGTTCAGTGAGGGCGAGCGAGGATGTCGATGTGTTTATCGACGATGAGGTCTTGGATTGTGTGCGTTTTGTTGGAGAGGGAACGGACATTTGTAGACCAATACGGAGGGACAGTTGGTGGCGGAAAGTGGGGGGCGAGGCGGGGGATGGGGTGGACTGATAGGGAGGGTAGGATGTGGGCATATAGTCCCCCATAAAGGGTGTTATATAAATGCAAGTTGTTGTTATTGGTGATAGTATTTCTCCTTATTAACATATCCAACCAAGTAGGAAAAGGGAAATGTTACAAACTTAGCAATACAATCCACTTAAAAGTATTAGACAAATCAAAGATACTAAATAGCAATAAGACAGACACTGTTCATTCCTAGCAAGGTTCCAAAGATTACAGAGTACAATCATTAACAACATTTCACTTAAAGGTATAACACTTCAAGGGTTCAATATTTCCATTACACAGTAAAACAACAGTCAACTGAACAAGATTTCACTAATCTACAGCTTTAGAGCAATTACAAGTACATGTTTCATACTGGCAGCACTTATCAATAGTATATATGCATCATTCATGTAAGGAGGAACCATCTTGCTCAGAAGGCTTCACTCGTTTATGATCAGGAAATTAAGGTCCTTTTTTGTCAATCGAGTCTCCTGTATCTCAAAAGTCTAGACTTCAGTTAAACCCTTTGTCACTGAAGCCTGCAGCTCAGAATTCAAGTACAATACAATACAAATTTACATTTATATAGCGCCTTTCACGTCAGGAGGATGTCGCAAAGCACTTGAAAGTAAACTCCTTTTACAAATATGGTTTATAATGCAAAGCTTTAGAAACTGTATAAAATTATTACATTCCATACAGAAAGCAATCTCTTTGGGATTGCAATCACTTTTTCCCTGATTAGCCTTATATGACAGGCAGAAGCACCAATCTGACCTTTGGATCCTTCAGCGTCTTTAATAATGTGATATATTTATAATCCTTTCATTTGATCACCTTGCTAAAACACCTTGAAGTACTTTGCAGGACTTATTGTAAACTGTGTAATTGTATGCAAACTACTTCCATAGTAAATACCAAATGATGGGCCTAATAAAAAAAATCATTTTGTATTTCCAATTTCCCTGCATCAAAAGGACAAGAAGAATGTTTGGAATTTGAACTATGATCGGAATAAATAACTGCAACGTTTAATACAAATCAGCTGTAAATACAAGTTTAATACAAGTCACCTCCGGCCTGGATTACTCAAACGCACTCCTCTCCGGTCTCCACAGTTCCACTATTCAAAAGATCCAGCTCACTCAGAACTCTGCTGCCCGCATACTGACCCAGACCAAACTCCATACCCACATCTCACCAGTTCTGGCCAGACTCCACTGGCTCCTCATCACCGAACAGATCGACTTCAAGATCCTCACACTCGTGTTCATATCCCTTCACTCTCTGGCACCTCCCTACCTCTCCGACCTCTTCACTCACCAATCCACCACCCGGCGCCTCTGCTCAACTGGCACTGGCCTACTGCTCATCCCTTGCACCCTCCTCTCCACTATTGGAGGTCGCACTTTTAGCCACTCTCCCTCAACCCCCCGCCTTGCCCCCCCTCCCTTTTTTCAAGTCCTGCCTGAACACCTTCCTTTTTGACCGTGTTATTATTGTTCACCTCAGATTATCCAGTGAAGATTGGATATTTATTGATTCCCAAAGCTTTAGTGGTCAGAATTATAGAACGTTCTGTATGAACCAATTAAATTATTTGGGAATTGTAGAACTTGATTCAACTTTCACAAAATCATTGCTGTTAGACATTTTGTGGTTTTACAAAATTGTCCATTCTCAGATTTCAAGTTCGTAATGTTAATTACTTTAATTATATAATCTATATAAACAACTCAAAATTGCAATATAGACAACTTTCAAATTTACTAGATATAGTTTCAAAAGGATTTTGGTCATTCAAAGCTAGTATTGTAATTTCCCTTTAAATAAACAATTTTCACCATTTTCAAAATCTGTTTTTTGTAACATTGTGCGCCGCAAAATGACAATCTTGTGCAAATTCACACACAAAGTACAAATGTTTTGAAAATAACGTGTCTACTGTTAGATTTTGTTCTTCCAGAATTAAAACCAAGCAATATAGGCTGTCCCTGTATCTCAAATGAGCACACTGAGTGACTGCTTGAAACAGAAAGACTGAGAAGGTGCAAGGTTCGCTCAATTATTTGTGCTGAGTTAATTGATCTCCGATACGGTGTCACAGACAATACTTTAGGATTAAGGGAAGACAAATTCCAGCAACACCTTGCAAACGAGTTTCGTGTGTAGGTTGGGTGAGGAGCAGATTGGGTTCAGATTCAATGAAGTGCTTACCCATTGTTAAATAACTGTCAAGGTTCTCAGATGAATGGCAACATGTGTGATATATTGGAGAGCGAAAAAAGAGTAAAAGCATTCAGGGTGAGAGGGGAGAAAATTTATAAGAAAAATGGGAGTGGCAATGTAAGTTACTGGAAGTGATGCTATTGCTATATTTATAGAACATTTTCTCCATCTAAAACTGTTCCTAAGTCAGTATAATAATGCAGCAGCTGTTGTGCATTTCCTAACATTGGAGTCAACATTTGTTATTTACCATGCTTTGCCATTTATAACCATTCTCTTAAAATACGGATACAAAAGATCTTTACTGCATCAAGATAATCTCCGAAACAGTTTCAAAAATCCGCCCAAAATAAAGTGATATCCCAAAAGATTTTCCACACAGCCTGATTTAGTGATTTGACAATGTCTTTTCTGTATTTAGGATCTTTATTGACTACAAGCCAAAAATGATTTTAAATGGTATCTTATGTCAGCATTACACATATCTGAAGAATGTGTCAGCCTCCACCTCAAAATGTTTATGTATAATTGCAGATCATAAATGAAACACTAAATGTACAATTGCCAACTCGACAAAGGGCCAAAGCCAGTATTCAATACACCATCACAATTGTAAAGAGTAAGATGGAAACAGATATTATATGTTAGGAAGTTCTTTGGGAGCATTCAAAGTGGGGTTTGAAAGCCCGATAAATTGTATGAGGAAAGAAAAACCGAGGGAGGTGACGAGTACAATGTGAAGGTCATGGGAAAAAGTGAATGAGACTAGGCGGAATGACTTGATTACAACATCGTGATGATGCAGAGAGGAGGGATTCTTCCCATTCAACTCCTATTAACCCTGCAAGCCAAAGTCCTGGTTAAACTCCAGCAATACCCCATCACACATTCTGGGGTCCCCTAGCCTTGGCTCTTGCCATCCTGCGCCTAAACCGTTCCAGAATTTGATAAGCAGGATGTGTCCCAGATACAGGATTTTCCACGTGTAGACTGCACGCATTGAACTTTGTCTGGTTTGGATACTCTTAAACATAGTAATAATAATAATCCTTGCATTTGATATAGCGCTTTTCACGTTGGGAGAACGTCCCAAAGCGCTTCACAGAATATACTGTAAAGTGAATTGACTATATTTGTGGGCGAACGTGGCAGCCAATTGTGCACAGCAATGTCCCACAAACAGTCATGGATTGAAAATGACCAATTTTTTATTGTTTTTGGTTTGGAGGGATTATTATCGTATTGGGTTTCTGCATGTTTTGCACCTAGTTGACCAAAAAAAAGGAGAAAAGGAGCAAAATATGAGATGATGTGAGCAAACCTCAGGAGGAACAAGAGAGCAATGTTTGGTGGAAGAAATGGTTGCATTCATATTGATAAAATGGGGAGCAAGAAACAGGAATGGTGCAAGACAAAGAGAGAGAAGATTAGTCCAAAGGTGAAGGAAGGAGCTAATTGCTAACTTGGGACATACCAGCTCACCAATCTAAAAATATTGTTCTTGTTATATAACAATATATAATAATAATTATTACATATATTATTATCAATATCTGTGTTTCACAGAAAACGCAAGTTGAAACAACAGCAAGTTCTCTAATATCAGGTGACATATGAGCACCCATTCAGGATAATTTGTACCATTTTAGTTTTATCACACTCCACATTTACAATGTTTTTCACTGCACTGCTGTCATGACTGCTGCATATTTTGCGTTTTTCAACGAGAACGTAGTATCTTTTGTAGTTTTATTGCCATATGAGTTCAGGAGATACATGAAAGTCACATTGTGAAAGACCACAACATATTGTGTTCAAAATAATCCATTTGAAAAGGGTAAAATTTAATCTAAAAGCATTCAGAGAGCATTGGCCCACACAGATAGCATAAATTGTTAAAACACATGACTCAGCTGTCAAGTCCTTCAAGACAGAGTACCCGATACAACAGTGAAATATTGTGGCTTTTCCATGCAGCTACTTTGTAAAGTTACAGAAATTTCAACAGAATGTTGCTGTCTGTAAAAAAAAGTACACAACCTGTTGAAACTATGTTTTCTTGTTACATGATCATACTATCTAACTGGCTGCATTTAATCCCCAAATGTACCTTCCAGATTCTCAGCGAGGAAATTGTGCGTGGGATCCTACAGTGATGTATGAATGTAACACGTATTTGGAACATTTCCTTTTGTTCTGAAAAGGGAAGGGTGGATATTATTCTAACAGTGTGATCCACCGAGGAGCTCATGCCTGCCTTCCTTTCTCATAGTCAAATGTGAAAGCTGAGAAACACCTGGGTACTGAATATAATCCAAACAAAAATATTATTGTACCATTTCACTAGAAAAGGGTGTGTCTCATTGTGGAGGCTTCTGCCTTCAATTAGGGAGAGGCTAAAAAAAAGTCCTAGAGTGGAGACCTGTAGCATATTGGTTAGGGCACTCATCCAGCAAGCAAGAGACCTGGTTCAATTCCCTGCAATGCAAAACGTTAGGCAAGTTTTCTTATTCCACACACCTCTGTTTGCCCAGCAGTAAGAAGGAACCCTCTTGGTACTCGATTGGCGGATCATTTTTTCGGAGGTAATAATCCCCTGAAATAAATAAAATAATAATTTGTCACTCAATCCACGACATTTTTCACCCACAAAATATACAGTCAATCCACTTTACAGTATATTCTGTGAAGTGCTCTGAGACGTCTCAATGACATGTTAAGGGGCTATTTCAAATGCAAGGATTAGTATTATTAAAAAACAAAATCTTGACTCAAGTCCCACTTCACTATCCTCAAAAAGATTTAGAATTCTGTCGCAATAGTCAACAGAAATAGAGTAAACCTTGGACAGCATGAAATGTTGGAAAGGACAAAAATATTCTCCAAATTTCACCAAAAGGAGTAGAACAGAACTTCCTGAGGAGAAATTTTAAATCTTTCCCAATTTGAGCAAATCATCTTCTTCACTTTAGTTGGATTCTTTCCACTTTCATCTTGCTCATGACTTTTCTTGTATTCAGCAGATAATATGTGTAGATAAGTAGGGTTAATAATAATAATCCTTGCACTTAATATGGCACCTTATCACATTGAGACGTTTCAAAGGTTTTACGTTATATGCTGTAAAGTGGTGCAACTGTGCATTTTGTGGGCAAATGTCCAGAGAAATACAATCCTAAAACAGGACATTTATGTTTTAACTTGTTTCACATACTTATTGTACTCCCAATAACTCACCTTTCAGTTTGGAAAATCTGTCTTTCTTCCACTTGTATTTAAGTTGCTTTATTTAGAGCTACATCTATCTAATTTCTGGATGAATTTCAACCTTGAAGAACATAAATGCCATAATCAAGATAATTATGAAACCACAACTGAAGAAATAATTTCCTGTTTCACCAGGACCAAATATGAGATGTATTTTACATTGCATTTAATGCCTCCATATCTCCAGGATGCAATTGCACAGGCAGCCATTAAATCAAATAAGTTACAACCTTGATTGGCACAACAGCAAACACATTATTTCTGTTGACCTATTATTTATTCCTTGTTGAATACTGATACTGATCAGCCTGACACTTATGGAGCAAATTACACATTTGTGCTTTCTCTGCACTGCTTGGCAAATGTGACCTGTAAGCATTAATTGGCATCCTTATAAGTGTGCTCGCAAGTAATAGCTGCTGTTCCTGAGACGATAATATGATAATTGCTATTCTGGATACAGATTATACAAGGACAAAGGAATAGAGACATGTAGGAGTGGGGGTTTAGGAGGTTGGAGGTTCATGTGAAATATACAGTTTACCAGCATGGACTAGTTTTGCTGATTGTCCCATTTCTATGCTGTAACAAGATCACAAGGCCACAAGATTGGTTTGGATGAAGAAAGCCCTTGGGCCGATCTCATCCTTTCAGGACACTCACCCTACTGTCCCCATTCCAGCATCAAGCTGCCTTCTAAATGCCAATGAGGCCAGTATATACCTAGTATATAAATAAAACTAACTATTCTGGAGAACTCTTTTTTATATGAAAAGACAGATACTCACTCTAGCTTGAGGGGTGCTATATAAATGCAACTTGTTGTTGTTGATTAAACACCAAAGACTTGAATCTTGCTTTTGATCTTAGATCACTGCTGTCTTAACATTTAAGATTGTGCAAAATTTTGAACAATTCTTAAATTCAGTTTTCTGAAAACAATTCCAATGTTGTACTGAATTTAAAATGTTTCCAAACTTTTGAACAATATTACATTTTAAGAAGACCATGAAAAATATCAGCCCTCATTATGTTTTGCATTTGATTGCTGAACTCATCCTCTCTCCTCGCCGGCCTTCCCGGCACCTCCCTCCACAAGCTGCAGGTCATTCAGAACTCTGCAGCTCGTGTACTGTCCCGCACCAGGCTTCAGGAACACATCACTCCCACCCTCGCTCGCCGCCACTGGCTCCCCATCCCCCAGAGGATCGAATTCAAGATCCTCACCCTCACCTACAAGGCCATTCACGGCCTTGCTCCCTCCTACCTCTCCGACCTACTATCCCCCTACCTACCCGCCTGTACCCTCCGTTCCTCTGGCTCCGGTCTGCTCCACATCCCCCGCCCCAACCGCCCTACCATCGGTGGCCGGGCCTTCAGCCTCTCAGCCCCGAGGCTCTGGAACTCTATCCCCCAGTGCCTTCGCCTTGCCTCCTCCCTTTCCTCCTTCAAGGCCGGTCTCAAGACCTTTCTCTTTGACCGTGCCTTCAGCTCCCCTCTCGACTCTCTATCCCCTCCTCACTCCCTCCCTTTCTTCCCCTCACCCTGACCATTTCCCCCTTGCTCGGGTCCTGACCCAACTGTACAGCGCCTTGGGACGTCCTCCCGACGTGAAAGGCGCTCAATAAATGGAATCTTGTTGTTGTTGTTGTTGTTGTATTACCTGTCCCATTCAGGATTGACAAAATTAATAAAAATATTTATATTTATGGGGAGAGGATGGAGAAATTAAGTGGAGAAATTAAGCAAGGTTTCTGTGGGTTATTTTGGCTCAGAGGAGACACAATACAATAAATCAATAAAGCACTTTTCACCAGTGGAGCCGGACAAGGGTGGGTTTGATGGGATCACGGAACCTGGTGCCGGAGAGGACACAAGCTGCAGAGTTCTGGATGATCTGCAGCTTGTGGAGGGAAGGGTTGGGAAGGCCAACAAACAGGGAGTTGGCGTAGTCGAGCCTAGATGTAATGAAGGCTTGTATGAGGGTTTCAGCGGAACTGAGGGGTGAGGCACTGGCAGCATTGGGCAATGTTGCGGAGGAGGGGAAGGCAGAACCAGTCATGGCATGGTTGTGTGGGAGAAATGACAGCTAAGGGTCAAACAAGACATGTAGGTTCCTGACTGGCTCGGTGAGGTGGAGAGTATCGATCTTGCTGATGTTCAACTGTAGAAAGTTGGCTGTCATCCAGAACTTGATGTCTGACAGGCAGTCTGTAGGGACATCAGTGGTCTTGGAGTCAAGGGTGGAGGCAGAGATAGAGTTGGGTGTCATCCGCATACGTGTGGAAGTTGACCCCATTTTTGTGGATGATGTCACCAAGAGATGACACAAGCAAAAGCTAAGCAATTCCGCAATAATCCAAAGCATTGCTGATAGTTTACTGGCATATCTGTCTAGTCAGTGAGACATGGAGATGTAGATATTTCCCAAACCAAAGCTGGAGAAGTGCCATGCAAATTTCCCATTTCATTTATAAAATACAATGCTAGGAAGTCAAAGAAAAGTGCTTTCACAGCTTTTTTGAATTATAACGCAAAAATGACAATTTCCTATGAAGGGTGATGGGGTACTGGACTCAAACTTATGGCTTCATTAATTTGACCTGCTTTACTTGCATGTTATATGCTCGCAATATTATATGGATCTACATTTATACATGTGAGACAAGTCAACAGTGCTCCGAGTGCTACCCTACAAGAAGGGCACTATGCAAATGCAATTTGCTGTTGCTTTAAGTAAAGTCTCTTTGGACTGAGCTGGCTTCAAAGTGCCATGCATAGCATCTGGAAGATTGGAATCAAGTTGATTCTCTATGGCAGTCTCAGTAGACCAGTTCTTAAGTGTACTGTTCTGCAGTACTCCAAAGGACTGTGATGACAGACCAGCTAACCAGACTCAACTAGCAGGAGTTAGAGGAGCAGACTGTGAGTAGGGTGTAGAGATTCTTCCCACTCAGCGCTTGTTAACCCTACAAGCCAAAGCCTGAATGAATAGGATGATCCTAGCTAGACAACCATCAGGAAGCTTAACAACCTGTGTTTGCTATGGTAAACTGCTTGGTTTGAATTAAACTCCAACAGTATCTGAATGCACATTTAGGGATTCCCAACACTTGGTTCTTGCCAACCTAAATTCTCCAGGATTACAGTGCATTCCTGCACAGAGAGAGTGCATTGTAAAACAGACAGAATAAATCATGCAAATTTGAATTCTCATAGTTTAGTTTGGAGACTTTTAAGCATGGTAATGGGTTTATATGGATGTGTCAGATACTCAACTGATTAAATCAAATAAGGCATGCAAATGTTGGGAATGATAAAATAAAAATAATGCTTGCATTTGATATAGCGCCTTATCATGTTTCAAGATGTCTCAAAGCGCTTCACAGAATATACTTTGAGGGTAAAATGCCGCAGCCAATTGCACCACAGCAGTGTCCCACAAACAAATTATTATAGTGACCAAATTATTATTTTTTTTAAATTTATTTAATAAGGCGATCTGCCAATCGACTAACAACTGGGTTCCTATTTACTGCCAGGTAAACAGAGGCATGTGGAGTAAGAAAACTTGCCTAACATTTCACTCTGCTGGGAATCAAAACCAGGTCTCTCGCTTGCAAGGCAAGTGCTCTATTCAATACGCTACAGGACTCCACAAATGATGAACAATAAATTCAGATAAATCGTCTAATTGTAATTTATACCTTAAGTAAAATAACAGGAACAGTTCATGATGATATTTTGCTGCCTTAATGGCTGAAGAAGTGCAAAGAGAAGGATTATTTGATGTTGTATACAACATTATGGCCAGTGAATATTCCAAGCATGCAATTAGTTTTGAAGTGAAATGGGAAGCCGAGTACTGGGAATGCCATGATGTTTCTCACATGCCTGATGAACACCAGGAATGCAATGTGTCATGTACGAACAGTCAATTACTGTTTGGACAGCACTTCATTAACACGACAAAGGCTTGGTTTGTGCTGAGAACTATTCTTTTATTTTGGAAGATTTGTCACACTGAAGTGAGATCAAATTGGTTATGATGGTATTGGATCGATTCCGACCACGTGCATTCTCAACAGACACATTTTTAAAAGTCAAATCAAATTGCAATGACTGTATTAAGCTAAACAGTGTACTTGCTGCAATTGTTTATTAGTAGAACGGGACACTATGACTATTAGAATGAATTTCTCTGCCTTCTTTTCTTGCAAAGCTCTGTTATGATCCTTCTCAAAGTCCACTTCAGCACCATTACTCTGGCTATTATCACTGACAAGTACCTCTTTCTTCAGGCCCTCATCATTCAAATCTTTCTGTTCCTTCTCCTTTTTCTTGCTTCTTTCTCTTTCTTTCTTTTCAACAGGCTTGACATACCACAGATTGGCTACTTAAGGAAATTGTTTCGATGTACAATGTGCCATCACTGCTTTCTGTTTAGCTGTCATTTTAAATGAACACAGATAATCACTATGGGAAGGAGCGCTCCAATACTGACGTTTTATATGAGCGGTGTATAAAAAAGCATTATATTGTAGTGACAGATTCACTCACCACACAAATGCTACATCTAATATTATCTGCACGAAAGTAATACAAATCATCATGTAAATGGACTGATACCAATTCCATTTATTAGAGCTGAAATGTCTCCATTTTTATATCCTGTCATCACTCCATCACCACGCCCCACCCTCCCCCCCCACCCCCCACAGGACGGCAATCAATATTATTCCTCAGACAGCTATAAAAAAGCTCTCAAGAGCAGCTCAGAGACCCTGTCACTATCACTCACTCCCTGTGGGGAAGCATGTCGCTCCTGCTTCATCCCTTGCCTCTATTGTTGGAGCCAAGGCAGAGAGCTCATCAAGTGGGCAATTGTGGATAACTCACTTTGTACAATATAATTTACATTCGCATTCGCTCACAAAATACACAATCAATCCACTTTAGAGTATACCCTGTGAAGTGCTTTGAGACGCCTCGACGACGCGATGAGATGCTATATCAAGGATTATTATTTGTACAAATATATTGACTGTATATTTTGTGGGTGAACCGCAGTAGCCAATTGTGCACAGCGGTGTCCCACAAACAGTCGTGAACTGAAGAGACCAAATTATTTTTATTTATCTTGAAGCAATTATTACCCCCGGAAAAGCAATCCACCAATTGACTTGACCCGGTTCCTCCAGTCTCTGCTTAAAGGCCAGTCCACTTATCCCAAGTATCATCCAAGTAAATCTCTGCATCCCTTCAATTGCCTTGAATGTCTTTCCTAAAGTCGAGTGACCAAAACTGGACAAAATATTTCTCTTACTGTCCAATACAATTTATATATCTCCTTTCGTGTTGAGAGGAATCTCTTAGTTTTAAATTTTTTTTAAGTAATTGGTTCAAACTCCACTTTGGCAGCTGACACTGTTCCCTGGTAATTCTCTGTAAAACACTTTGAGACTTTTCTGTGTTATAGGCACATATCAAATGTTTTATTAAGATGTTAATAATGATAAGCCCACCAATTATACCCAAAACATTTAAATAATAGAAAAATTAATAAAATGATGAGCAGTGAGTTTAGTATGTTACCAATGAATAATGCCAATAATAATCCTTGCAATGAAACACTTTAACGACGTGTAAAGTGCTGTACCAAATGCAAGGATTATATTCTAGGATTTTTTTTGTTTTATATAGCACTTTATCACATCATTAAAACATCTCAAAGCATGATTTTCCTATAAAGTGTAGTGATTGTATTTTTGTAGGCAAACGTAGCAGCCAGTTTGCACACAGCAATATCCCACAAACAGCTATGTAGCAAGTGGTCAATTGTATCTGGGAATTGTTGGCCTGGACACCAGGAGAAACTCCCTTCTCTTTTCAAAGAGCATCATGGGATCTTTAACATCCACCTGAACAGGCAGGGAGGACTTCAGTTTGATGTCTCATCTGAAGGACAATTATTTATATTTGACTATTGCAAATTGCATTTTAAACCGACAACTCCAAATTTTTTCCCATGTTATTCATCAATATGTTTTAACAACAGGAGGAAAATTATCCCAGTGATCAGTTTTACTAGTGACATTTACATTCTGTAATGAAGGGTTGGCTTTGAAGGGACGATTATCTTTGACACATATTCAAACATCTCTTCATAACTTTTTTTGTTTTAGGAAGTCATTCCAAGAGATTCATCTTGACCTCTAACTTAACCTCAAGGCAATTTTGTTCTGCATCCAAACAGCACATTAAACTCAAACCAAAACAGATTGATTTTCTTTGGAATGGAATGTATGATGTTGCAAATTGTACCATTAGCACTTGTTGACATTTACTAGACAAATAAACTTGTGGTACATGTACTGATAAAAAAATGTCTGCTTAGTTCCAGAAGTAAAATGATTCAATGAAGATAGGTCTCAATCCAGATCCTTGCAAAAAGAAACCTCACTGAACACAACCATCACTGGAAAGTCCAAACGTCTGCTATAAAATAACTCATAATGTATAACACTGCAGACATACATCACAATCGGTTCAATGATCATTCTGACCAAATGCAATGCTTTTGGTAACAATGCTTGTGCAAACTAACAAAGTGTGGCTCAATTTTGCTGACCCATTTTATTGTAGCAACATCATACACTTTACTGTTATACTCTGTTGATTACTAGCTACAGGTATACGCTATTCCTTCCTTTAAAACATGAACTCCGGAGATTTTGTGTGAAACATAAATTACCTGCAAAAATGAATGTTGTTCTAAAGCCCTGTCTAGATACAAATTTTTAATCCTTTAAAATGTTAAGAAAAATGCTTTTCTTCCCCACAAAAAGTCCCAGCCCTGAACTGGGCTGAGTCAGTTTATCTCACTCAAAGAAGCAGCAGCAATCTGACAATTAGTTTGAGTGTCCCACACAGGGAAGGGAAAAAATAATGCAGAAATCTTGGCCCTGATTGCCATCCAGTGATCTTGCTGGAATTCCCACATATGTTTTAGAGTCTCATTACACACTTCAAGCCATCTGTTATTCCAATGACTATAAACAACTGTCAAGTCTATTTGAAATATGACAAGAAGAGACCAATTTCATGTTAAAATGATGACTCCACATGTTAAAAACAGTCTGTGCTGTCAACCAAGTATATTTCTTTTAAATAGTTTATTTTATTCTCAGGTCAGGAAGGGAGGGATTTCCAATTCAAAGCTGCTAGATTTTGCAGTCTGAAGCTTTGCAATTGTAATCTGGGCCAGAACTACTATTTACTTCGGAAATTTGCTTTTATCGCAAAAGTGTTACAAACCTGCAGTAGAAGAAGCTACCACCCACTAGGCACCTGCAAGATTCATGAATTTGGGTTCAGCAACCTATTGATAGGGATTTTAACATCATGCTATTAGTAATCCATAAAGTCAGTCATTTTCAGTTTGTTCAGCTGTGACATTCCATGAGAACCCTTAACACATTGTAAACTTTTAAAGCTACATTTACGGTCCCAAAAGCCATTTCATTCCAGACCTTGTAACTATGGGGTAAAAAGCCCTGGTATTTAACAACACATTTGTGATGTTAGTGCTGCTTCACAGGACACTGGTTGAGTTAAACTCCAACTATTTTTAGCGATATAAATAGGCTAGTCTGTGCGATCAGGATCACAGAGGTGGGAAAGATTTATTCAGTGTTCTTAGAATTTCATCACATGTAGAACTTGGTAAATGTTAAATTCAGTCTTGAAATTTGAAGATGATTTTCTGTCCTCAAAAACATCTTATATGAAGCTAAAAAAATTGAGGAGCGAGAGAGAGAGAGAGAAAGCAGATGTGATGGACCAACTGGCCTCCTACTTATTGTGTGAAGGCACAAGAAGCAATCCCATCTATATACAGCACTTGATTAACCAACTGAATGTGGATCCACAAGACAATAGTGCTGGATTATAAGCCTCTATTGAGACACGTTGCTTTCAGCCTTCAGCTGTGCTTTCAGCCTTCAGCCGTGCCTTCAGCTCCCCTCTCGACTCTCTACCCCCTCCTCGCTCCCTCCCTTCCCTCCCCTCACCCTGACCATTTCCCCCCTTGCTCGGGTCCTGACCCAACTGTACAGCGCCTTGGGACGTCCTCCCGACGTGAAAGGCGCTCAATAAATGGAATCTTGTTGTTGTTGTTGTTATATAACAAAGTTACCCTGTCTAATCTAAAAACAAACAAAGGAAAAATGAATAACACAAAGTAAAAAATTGAGATTTACTGGGGAAAAATAAATGTGAGGATCCAAAGGGTGTTAAGAACGACTCTCACCTTCAACGCGATGGCTATGGTGGATATATTGCCCATTGTAAACCCAGTGGCCAAATGTCTTGCCCTGCATTAAACTTCACATCAGAAGGCTCCAGACAGATTTTGCTGGTCTCAGCCAAGGAAGCATTTGGGATACAGTACTAGAATTGGTCTCAGCTCCAAAACTAGCAGCAAGCCAACACAATTGCATTTATATAGTGCCTTTCATGTCAGAAGAATGCCCCAAGGTGCTGAACAGTTAAGGTTTTGCACCCGAGCTGGGAGTTGGAATCAAGAGGGGTAAGGGGGTGGGAGGGTGGCAGAAAGTATGATCAAAGAGGAAAGTCTTGATGGTCCTTGAAGGAGGGAAAGAGGGGGCAAGGCAGAGAGATTCTGGGATGCAGTTCCAGAGGGCGGAGCCAGAAAAGCTGAAGGCCCAACCGCCAATGGTGGGGCGGGCAGGGCACGGGCCATGAAGCAGGCCAGTGCCTGCTGAGCGGAGGGTGTGGACAGGTTGGTATGGCGTTAATAGGTAGCAGAGGTAAGGAAAAGCAAGCCACTTCCTGCTCTTGTTTCCTTACTCCACACGCCTAATAATAATCCCTCCAAAACTAAAAACAATAATAAATTGGTCATTTTCAATCTACGACTGTGTGTGGGACATTGCTGTGCGCAATTGGCTGCCGCGTTTGCCGACAAATATACAGTCAATTCACTTTACAGTGTATTCTGTGAAGCGCTTTGGGACGTCCTCCCGACGTGAAAAGCGCTATATCAAATGGAAGGATTATTATTATTGTTATTGATCACTATCCAGAAGTCCCCTGCTGGAAAGCATGGTAAGCATAGGAACAGGCTTGATTGTGATGTCCTAGGTCAAATAGTACACTATTGACATGGCCTGTCAAGGTTTGCTCATAAAGAATGGTCACTGGTGCGAGGTATGCAAGGGCAGGCAGAGTCAGCGCCTTCAGGAGAGGATGAGAGGAAAACATTATAAAATAAGAGAATCACCACAACCAGGTGTCAGCCTGGCTCAGTTATAATCAGTTATAGCACTGTCACCTCTGGGTCAGAAGGTTGTGGATTCAAGCCACAAGTCGAGACTTGAATTCACATAGTCTATGCTGACACTACAATGCATTGCTAGGGATATGCTGCATTGTTGGAGTTTACCATGGTCCTGCCTGCCTTTCAGGTCAAAGTTAAAGATTCCATGGCACTAATTGCAAAGAGAAAGTAATTTCTCCCAATGCCAACACAACTCTAGATAAATTGGTATTCACTTCATGGCTGCCCAGAGCACATTTCTGTGTACAATTTGGCTGATCGGTTTGCCTACAAACCCCACTTCACAGAAACTTTGTAAAACACTTTGAGGCATTATTATTTACTAACTGTACTCATTGTAGCTTCGCTTACAACCAAAGGATCCAACATGGAATATAGATTGACACACAGGCAGACACACATACAGACATTTCATTTTATCTATACTCATCTGGGAGGACTCCTGTGGAAGAACTTTGTTCTTCAGTTTCATTTAATGGGCCTTCTCTCTTTTGCCTAACATTTTCACTTGAAAGGTTTGATTTTTGCTTAGGCATCTTTATAATAATAAATAATAACTTGTAATCACTGGAACGTCCTCCCGATGTGAAAGGCACTTTAAAAATGTAATTTTGTTGTGGTTGCCGTGGCTTAGCTTCGTCTGTGTTCTTTATTTTGTTCCCGCCTTTTGGCTACGTGCGTGCTCTGTGATGCAGGATGCCACAGCGCCACAGTCAGCCACCATGGCCACCAGGTGCAACTGCAGTGTGTGTGGGTACATACGTAGGTGCTCTGTGATGCACAATTCCCCAAATGGTCAGCCGGTGCGGCCACCAAGTGTAACTGCAGTGCATGCGTACATACGCAGGTACTCCGTGACACATGATGCCACAGCACCTCTTTGACTCGGCCACCACCGAGGTCTCTCGCTTGTAGAGCGAGTACTCTAACTAGCAAAAAACACAAAACTGAAATAGGGGATACGTGAAAACAAATATGCCCATGTCACTCCCAGTGCAAGACCTTTCTGATGAAGTATAAATCACGTCTTTATGTCAATTGGTTATTGAGATCCTTCTTGAAGCACAGACATAATAATAATAATAATCATTGCATTTGATATAGTGCTTTTCACGTCTTCTAGACGTCTCAAAACGTTTCACAGAATAGATTGTAAAGTGAATTGACTGTATATTTGAGGGCGAAATGCGGCAGCCAATTGCGCACAGCAGTGTCCCATAAACAGCCATGATTTAAAGTGACCAATTTATTATTGTTTTATTTTCTTGAGGGATTATTATCAGGCGTGTGGAGTAAAGAAACTTGCCCAAGGTTTCACCCTGCTGGGAATCGAACCCAGGTCTCTCGCTTACAGAGCGAGTACTCTAACTACTGAGCTACAGGACTCCACACTGTCATTTTATTAGAATAGAAGAAGGTAGAAGAAGATAGATCGATAGATGTATTAGTATAGATTACTACCAGGCAAGGAAGAGCAATGGTGAAGAGCTTAAAAATCAAATAACACCAAACTAATTGGTACTCAGAGGAAACAAATTGATTCATGTTTAAAATTGTCTAGCACAATATTTAAACATTTCTTTGGTCTGTTGGGAGTTTTATGACATTGTAACTTTCAGAAATCTATTTACAGCAATATTAACATGAATAATCATTTAGATTATTTCAAAAGTATTGTGAACTTTTATAGACATTTCTACTGCAGTGCCTGGATAGATTACATCACGTTTGCATTCCTCAGTGATTAGTGGTGGAGTCCTTTCTCCAATCCATCACTCTCCAAACACTTATGAAGATAAACGAAACTCAGCGAGGTATTATTAATAGTAATTTAACATACAGGGCTTCAGTGAGAGAAACCAATGTCAAATGTTAGCTGTGACTATTAATGTATACCACACAGCCTTGAAACTAACCTAAACAGGCAGAAAACCGACCACATCATTAATCCTTACATTAAGATTTCAGGTGATGATCTTTAAAATGCAACAATATCCAGTGCCACTCTATTTAGGTCAAGGCTTCAAGTGGGCGGCACTGAAACCTTATCGTTCAAAAATTGAAAGGCTAAAATACATTCTTTAATGAGGCAGGGTATAATTTGGTGCCATGAATGAAAAACTTCCCTTTTCCAGAGAGTGCAGGATGAAATTGTATCTCTGCATTCTAGTATTATCGGGCTTTGTTTGGGTGCACAAAAGTGGGGATTGTTTTCATCACAAAGCAATATCCGTATAATGTGCTATTCTTCAGAAGAGTGCATGCATACATTCCATCATCAGTTACTGTAGGCGTTATTTTAGGTGCAGTCAAACTGTGTGCTAAGGCTCTGCAGCGGTGGGTTTTTATTTGAAGTCACAAGTCATGAGTGACCTATTCTTTTAGTATATTCAAATCGAATCGCTCTAAATATAATTTGAACACTTTTTTTGAGCTTTTTTATAACCCTTGTATTTAGGACTTTTTTTCTTCTGTGTTTTTCAATTTGCTGTCTCACTCTGGAATAGTGCTTTTCACATTGGGAGTGCAGTGATGGTGTATTTTTGTAGATGATCACCGCAGCCAATTTGTGTACAGCATTATTTTACAATCATTAAGTGAATGACTGATGCCATTTAACCATAATGATGGGTTTCTGCATGTGTCAGACACTCGGCTGACCCAAAACAAATCTTGCCTGCTTCTCAACAACAACAACAAGTTGCACTTATATAGCGCCCTCCACGAGGGTAGAGTCTCAGAGTGTAGCTGGTTAAATTACAACTGTATTCTAATCCACACTGTTGGGTGTCCAAGCCTTGGCTCTTGCCAATTTGAGCCTAATACTCTCCAGAATATTAGTAATTTTACCAATTAACTTTGTCAATATTTTACATACAGTTTATGTTAATGGTTATCGCTTAATGGGGTGAAAATGTGACATTGTCATAATTATGGTGATAATTATGATATAAAATGTTATAATTTTCACCTGATATGTGCACATTGCCAAAAGTTGATTAATCTAATATTAGGTTTAATAACTCCTTGATGTCATTTATTTTCCCCTTATTTTAATAAAGTTGCAAATGACTGAGAATCAGCAAATTTAACACATAATTTATGTGCATACCTAAACTGCATACTGCATACCTCAGGTATGCAGTACTGCAGAGTGTCAGAATAAGGGATAGAACCATTAAAATTTACAGCACAAAAGGAGGCCTTTCAAACCATCAAGCCTATCCTCATGCTCTGAAAGAACTATCACCAAATGAATGCACATTGTTGAATTTTTATATGTATTACAATCTCAGAACTTTTTGAGCTATTGATAATTAACCAAGCAAGTAACTCCCAAGAGATTTGATAAACCGATAAACCGAGTTCTGGATTTACAAAAGCTCCTTGATAAATGTTTAAAATATTGCAGGTGCTACTTCACAGTTGATTAAGTTGATCCAAACAGGATGCAGTGAAATGAACACTCTGTGTGGTAGGGGCCCATGTGCAATGCACCTGCTACAGAAATTACATGGTCAAATTGCCAAGGGATTGACTGTAGATAAACAGTATTTCATCTCCTCAGATACCAGCCCATTCATCAAATATCTGTTGGACTTAACTAGATGGATGCTTTTTCAATCAACCAAAATATCTGAAAGATCTATTGTGCTTCTGTGGCATCAGTTACAGATATTACATCAAACATTCATAACATTTGCAGCTCACTTTGTCAATGATCATATATTATAAGTCTGTCTTATCAATCTCTGAGGGTGAGAATCTCTGCCACAATGAACAAAAACAATTACAATTCCACCATATTGCAGTGAGATCAAAATGAGAACAGGAAAAACTATACACCTTTCAGATAGATTGACATTGATGCATACTTGTGTAACCCAGTTTCAGATATAATTTTACATTACTTATATTTTCTATCCCTGCGTACAAAGAATAATAATCATATTAGCTTACAGCTAGTGATTGATATTTTTAATGTAATTTCCTTTTGAATGAAACTTTAATTTTCTCTCATGCTCTCGGAAAGATACAAAGTAAACTATAGTATTTTTCCCCTCTCATTCCTCTGTTATTGACTGATGAATATTAGTTTGTACAATGCATAAAAGTACTTTGTTTTTGTTCCTGCTGTGCACGCTATGATATCATCACAATTATTTTAGTAATGCTCCATTGCCTGGCAGAGATGGTGGTCAAGTGACCTGTTCTCATGCTGTGTCACTGTCCTTCAACTTTCCCCACCCCCTGTTGATTGAATGGACTAAGATAAGGAATTTAGCATTGAACCAACCATGGGAATAAACCTGGTCTGTTTCACTCACGGGGCAGTGAGGTGAAAAATGTTTTACAGATTGGAAGTGAATTTATATCACTGACTATAAATTCATAAGCAGTTTTACCAATCCAATAAAGAATTTCATGTGAAAATAGATTAACTTAGTAATAACTTTGATTTAGCATATTTGTCCTTTCTAATATTTATCCCATAAAGGACACTATTAAAAGGTAGAGTCATTTGAGGGGGAAGTGCATCCAACATTGCAATATTTTTACTGCCTTTTATGATTATTAAAAAGCCCTCAGTTGAAACATTCATCCACGGAGCTTGGAAAACAGATATTTCCTGTAATTGGCCCCTTATGGCAACAGTACTAAAACTGCACAATGACATAATGGTCAATGCATATCAGTCATACCTAAGCTGTTATGTCATCTGTTCTTCAGAGTAATCGTTTTAAAGGATCAGCAAGGATGAGTAAACCTTTCAAATCACTGCACATTGATGTCAGCATGAGTCACTGGAAGTATTTCCGACTGAAACATGACTACAAAAGGCACTGCTCAGGATGTCCGCCATATGTTAATACAGGCTTTATGCAGACATCCACACATCAGGAACAATCGAACAACTAGACAAGAGAGTATATGTAGGATTATCACTGTAAATTCCGTCTTAACATTTGAGTGTAGACTGTAAGGATTGTGGTTAGAAACATACACAAAAACTTCCACCTGGTGAAATTGGCCTTTGGCATTTGTTCCTCCTCTCTGGTGGGGTTAGATTCCTAATGTTTGTCTGTTTTTCATCACTGGTGTCTGGTTTACTTTCCCGTAGAAACGCAAGTCATAAAAAGAGTAACTTTTTGGAACAGGTTCACAGGGAATGTTTTCATTCACAGTTTTATCTGGAAAAGAAAAACTGTTCCTAAGAACCACTAAGGACAGTGGATCAAAGCTACTTAATCAGCCCCTACAGACGTTCACACAGAAAATAGGAAATTCAAATTGCTTTGGCATTGCTAATGGAAGAAACCACAAAGGGGTGTGTATGGTTTTATCCAAGAGACAATAAATTAGACTGCAGTAAAATGTGGTTTTACAGTACATAAATTATATGAGAAATGTAAATCTATCAAAAATCCACATCCTGTTCTACATTTTTATCTACATACAAACGCATATTCATGGTTCATGGTTCTTGGTCAGCTACCAAAATATTTTACATTTAAAATACACTTCAAATCTTGTACATTTAAGACAACATAAATTCTGATTTATATTCTCCTTTACAAACTACTTATTTTGTTAAATTATTAATTTAATTTTTCTGGCTTTCATTTTTGAAAATCATTGACCACAATGACATTTTAATTCAGTACAGAGAGAGCAGCCAGCTGCAGTACCTGTTGGACTTGCAATAGACCTTGATTTTGCCACATTTCCGTGTTCTCTAAAGTGAAATTATATTTTTTCCATTTAAGTATTTGGGATTTCCTTAACATGTTCTGTTTTTTTTTTGAACTCAGTCAAACCAGTTTTGAACTTCTTGAGGATATAGTAAGTATGAATGCCCATGTAATAATAATAATAATAATAATAATAAAAGGACCAAAGAACGAGGGGGAAGATGAGGAGAATTTTTTTAATGCAGTGAGTTGTTACAGTCTGAAATACACTGCCTGAAGGGTGGTGGAAGCAGATTCAATAATAACTTTCAGAAGGGAATTAGATATATACCTGAAAAGGAAAAATGTGCAAGGCTATGGGGAAAGAGCGACGGTGTGGGATTAATTGGATAGCTCTTTCAAAGAGCCAACACAGGCACAAAGGGCCAAATGGCTTGCTTCTGTAATGTAAGATGCTATGATTCTCTAATAATGGTAAGAATAATAATGCTCACATTTGATATAGCGCCTTTTATGTTGGGAGGCTACCTTAAAGGATATATGTCTTTTGTAGGCATACCACATTGTGACGATGGATAAAATTCTCACTGTTTATCACTGAAGAAACAAAATATATGCAAGTATCTTTAGTCACAAAGGGTTCACAGCATCAACAATAAAAAAATCAGAAATTGGGGTTAGGGTGAATTTTCTTTCATATGTATGTTACCTATTCTCTTATTTAACAATTCTCCAGTAATTTTAGAATTCATTAATCAGCTTGGTGATATGTGTTTGAGGGCAGATACCAGAATGTA
Source organism: Callorhinchus milii (assembly GCF_018977255.1). Taxonomy (NCBI): domain Eukaryota; kingdom Metazoa; phylum Chordata; class Chondrichthyes; order Chimaeriformes; family Callorhinchidae; genus Callorhinchus; species Callorhinchus milii. The sequence continues at coordinate 29,593,539 of NW_024704744.1, read as the reverse complement.
ATTTTGAAGCCCGATGACAAGGTTGTGAGTTCAGATCTTAGAGCTGCCTGTTATTCCAAACTGATTACATAGGTGAGAGGGGAGTCTCTGTGTCCATTGCTGGATTGTTGGGAAAGCAGACAGACTGACTTACGCTAAATCCCAGCGTCTGCCGAACAACAGGGGAGCAAAAGTATTTAAATCACAGCAGAGACAGACCAGCTCAGACCATCCCTGTTGTTCTTGGGTTGAAAGGAGCTTGCCCTAGAGAGGGGGAAATTCACAAGTACAACATAGCCAAATTAAAAAAAAACATGTTAATTATCTTTGCTTAAATCAGCACACTATCTGCCTCCCTGGGTAAGATGTCCCACATGTTAACTATCCTCTGCATAGTTACATTTAAACGGTCCATTTATCTTCTTCCTTATGAGTTTGTGACTATTTACTGTGTTCCTCGTGATCATATAGGTGTCAGCCTGTCTCAGTTGGTAGCCCTCTCACTTCTGAGTCAGAAGATCATGGGTTCCAGCCCAAATTGGTATTTTGAACTCGTATAAATAAATAAAAAATAATCCTTGCATTTGATATAGCTCTTTTCACATCTCAAAGCGCTTCACAGAATATACTGTAAAGTGAGTTGACTGTACATTTGTGGGCGAAACCCAGCAGCCAATTACACGCAGCAGTGTCCCACAAACAGTCGTGGATTGAAATGACCAATTTATTAATTTTTTCTTGAGGGATTATTATCAGGCTTGTGGAGTAAGGAAACTTGCCCACGGTTCCGTCCTGCCGGGGATTGAACCTAGGCCTCTCATTTGGAGGCGAGTGCTCTAACCACTGAGCTGCAGGACTCCATTATAATCATATAATATAATCTAGGCTAACACTCCAATGCTTGTGTGTGCGACATTGTCCTTTGGATGAGAAATTACCATGAGATCCCATCTGCCTGTTCAGGTAGATGTTCAGGTGGACGTTCAGGTGTCCTGGCTGACAATCCCCCAAATAAATTTGGTCATTCACTTTATGGCTATTTGTGGGATATTGCAGTTGTGCAAATTGGCTGTCTGCAAAATACACTTACATCTTGTGGAGCATTTTGAGATGTCATGTCCTGACATGAAAGGCACTATGTCAAATACAAAGATTATGATTATTATTATTATGTTGATGTTATTTGAGTCTAACTTGTTTATTACCTTTAGGATCTGGATAAGGCGCGATATCCAATGCAAGGGTTATTATTATTATTGTTATAACTTCAATAAAATCACCTCTCAGTTGTCTCCTCTCCAGTGCAAATATTCCTGGCTTCTGCAGCCAACACTGAGAGGAATGATAGCTTTGCTGTGGAATGTCATGTGATGAAAACTGCAACTAAGGTGGTGCTATCACTATTTAATAGTCCTGCTGGGAAACATGTGGAAAGATGATGAGAACACGTGACGAATGATAATAATAATCCTATATAGCTCTTAATCACTTTGTTGAGACGTCTCAAAGCTCTTCACAGAATATATTCTAAAATTAATTGACTGTATATTTTGTGGGTGAAACACGGCAGCCAATTGTGCATAGCAGTGTCCCACAAACAGTCGTGGATTGAGTGACCAAATTATTTATTTATTTTTTTGAAGGGATTATTACCCCCAGAAAGTGATTCGCCATCGACTAACAACGGGGTTCCTACTTACTGTTAGGTAAAAAAGGGGATTTGGTGACTCCTTGGGAGTCCTGGATCATTTGGGAGAGGTACTGTACTCCACTGTGAGATAGTAGGAGTCCCAAAACACACATAAAGTAATTCTCATCACTATAGAAAATAATGTGGCCTTACAGACAATAGAGCTTCATGAAAGTTCAATCTAAACGGAACAAGCAGGTTCATTATAAACTAAATGAAACATGAATGGATGTGAAGCACGTAAGAACTGAATCTAAAAAGGCATCTTGAAAGATATGATGTACTTCAAATGAACATTCATAAAAAACAGTATTTTATGAAATCTGGCATTCACAATAAAGACTCATTGATGTGCACTCTCAACTGAACAAAATGTACTTGTTTTCACTCCAGCAGGAAACCTTTCAGTGGATATTCATAATGAAACAGATTTGGGGAAAATGTGGTAAGTATGGTAAGTCACCGGACAGAGAGGGCTACTGCTGTGGGTGGAAACCTAATAACTTCAAACTTCAAAATAAGGTATATTTTCTTTACCCCAGTGTGTGTCCCGTAAAATGCTAAGTAAATTGGCTAGAACGTCATGTTGACAAGAAAAGCGGAGACAGATTTATGGAGTGACAAAAATAGCACTTTGCAAATAAATGGTAGCTAAAAGCAGGTGGTTTGCAGTAGATTCAAAACATACAGATATTTGCACAGTCTGGAATGCGGAAGAAATGAGGTTACACAGTGCATACCTTCATTTATTTTTAGGTTTAAAAAATGCAATATCAAATTTGCCCTTTCACTAGTTTCAAGACATCACAAAGGGAATAAGTTCTCCTTTTTGTAAACCTTTACATATTTTAAAGCCATTCCATTTGCGAAGTATTAATGCAAGGTTCAGCGCTTTCAAAGTTTTGATTTTTGTGGATGCATCTTTGAAATAAACGTAGAATTTTCCCTATTCTGGTGACCTGCTCAAAAAATTGTCTCCCTATGGCTCAACAAACATGTTCCAATTTAATGCACCATCATCCTTTCGTTATAAGTGCTCACTAACTTAACTCTCTTGTTGCTGTAATTCTTAAAAGAAGCAAAATGATAGAAACATATTGAAAATATAGAATTTCATACAATGCAAATTTAGGTTAAAATAGTGCCTTTCATGTCAGGAAGACATCCAAAGATGTTCTATAAAAACTACAGAATGTATTTGTGTATTCAGAAAGTAAAATTTCTTCAGACTGCTCATTCCTTTTACCAAAAAATTGTGTGATTGTTACTTTTGGCAGAAAACTTGGCAAAAATGCAACGAGTGTTAAATAATTTACATGTGAAATGTTGGTCAAGGATAATTTAAAATAAATATTTTTTTTCACACAAGAAATTTATTTGTGGTGTTTTATTTTTGTATTTTGCACACTGATCCACTGGACACATGTTCACCAACATAATTTCCATACTTCTTTCCAAATGAAAATATAGAAGTAGTTTAAAAATAAAGGTAATGAAAGGTTCCTAAATGTCATTGCATATTTTAAGATATAGTTTACTGTTACCTTTTAACTGGAACGGGTTATCTGTGAGCTGCTGCTTCCTCTTTCAGAAGCTCAACATATGTCTTGACGTCTTCTGAAAATAAACACGATAAATAGAACAATCAGCATGAGGGAAGAAGCTGACCATTTCTACTGGTAAACCTTAGCTAAAAAAGTGGAAATCCCAGAAATGATTCTTGTAGCATTTTAGTGTTGTGAATCATTTTGTTTTAAACCAACCATGCCAAATTATTTTTTCCACAAAACGTTCCTCTTTTGCAAGGAAAACAACAACTTGCACTTATATAGCACCCTCCAGGCAGGAAAGCATCTCAGAGAGCTTAACAGTGGCAGAGCTTGACTCCGAGCCGGGGGGAGGGGGGAGGTGGCCGTAAGCACGGTCGAACAGGAAAGTTTTCAGGCATAAATTGAAAAAGGGGAGAGAGGGGGCAAGGCGGAGGGATTGAGGGAGAATGTTCCAGAGTTTTGGGGTGTAGTGGCTGAAAGCACAACCACCGATGATGGGGCGGAGGGTGTGAGGGACGAGCAGGAGGCCGGTGCCAGTCGAGCGGAGGCACTGGGTGTTGGATTGGGGAGTGAGAAGGTTGCTGCTGTAGAAACTGTTATTTCCTTGCCACATTTGGGAGTTTGTTAATCCTTAATTTTTTGTACAGAATGACATTGTCAAGTTATCTTTCGAAAACTCCGCCCCCTGCATACTCACCCGCACTAAACTCCGTATCCCCATCACATCGGTTCTAGCCAGGCTCCACTGGCTCCCTATCGCCAAACAGATGAATTTCAAGATCCTCACACTCGTTTACAAATCCCTTCATACCCTGGCAGCTCCCTAGCTCTCCGATCTTCTTACCCCCCAACTCACAACCTGCAACCTCCACTCGACTGGCTCTGACCTTCTGTATGTCCCTTGGGCCCTCCTTTCCACCATTGGTAGCTGCTCTTTCAGCCACTACGCCTCAAAACTCTGGAACTCTGTTGGGCAAATTTCCTTAATGCACATACTTCTGTTTACCAGCAGTAAGTAGGAACCCGGTTGTTAGTCGATTGGCGGATCGCTTTTCCAGGGGTAATAATTGTTTCAGAAAAAAATTATAAATTGGTAACTCAATCCATGACTGCTGTGCGCAATTGGCTGCCGCGCTTCACCCACAAAATATAGTCAATTCACTTTACAGTATATTCTGTGAAGTGCTTTGCGACGTCTTGAAGACGTGATAAGGCGCTATATCAAATGCAGGGATTATTATATGTAGTCGAGTATACAAGTACCTCGGGTGATTTGACAGTGCTCAAGTATAGGGATTTGGACACTGAAGATTAAATGAAGTTACACAAACAAGCAATTTGATTGTGAAGAATGTTGTTGACACAGTACTTTGAAACAAGGTAAGCAAAGCAAATGATGTTATCGTAACATGTAATTCAGTGTTAATGACTATTATTTATTTTCCACATTTCATATGCTTATGGGGTTGTGCTGCATTTTTGGAGGTGCCATCCTTCAGATGAAACATTAAGTCAAGGTCCCATTGCCTGTTCAGGTGGATGTTGGCACAATTTAAAATGAGAAGGTTTCTACCGGTGTCCTGGCAAATAAACAATCCTGCAAATAAAGTTGATCACTCATTGTGTGGCTGTGTGTGCTAGTCTCAAATCAACTGTTGTGCTCACCTGTGAGATTTTGAGACGGTTTGACAACATAAGTGCCTCAATCAAATACAAGGAATATTATTATTTAAGATACTTTCTATTTTTGTCACTTTAACAAAGTCAATTAATAAGATAAAATATACTGATAAATTATTATAGTGTCTTTTGAAAAAACCATTGACATCTGGAATATAACTTATCAGGTGTTTGTAAACAGAGATATACAATGATGTGGCACTGATCATGCCTATCCTAAAAATTGTAATTTAGTTTTAAGAAAGGATAAGGCTGATCTAGGATTCATAATGTTATTTCATATCTATGCATTTTTCCCCGTCATTCTATTTATTATAACAATAATGCTTAAATTTGGTCCTGTACTTTTATGTCAGGAAGATGTTTCAAAAAAATTCACAGGATATACTACAAAGTGCAGTTACCGTGTGTTTTGTGGGCGAATGCAGAATTTGATGCTTTGCATTTGAAGTAAACCAGACAGCTGAGATGAGCTGAGACGAGTCAAGCTAGTATCATAGGAATATTTCCATCCACATTTTCTGTCAGTTGACCACCTCAAGACTGCCTAGCTCTAGAGAGTATTACACAGTGACCAGTAGTCGACATTTGACTCTCTTTCAAGAAACATGCAAGTCACAAGCCGCACTTCAAACAGTTTTTGGCGTAGGAGGAGAGTTTGCGTGAAATTGCTTGCACAAGGTCACACTCTTCTCCAGAAATGAGAATACCAGACAGGTCAGAAAGTTGCACAACATCTGCTGTTCAATAAAGCTTTGTTCCGTTGCTTGGATCTTGCATTTCTTCACTGGGCTGTAGGTAAGCTGAATCCAGTGTACAGCCATTCAAGACTGTTGCGAATGAACCATGAATGAAAGCCCTTCATTGACCTCCAGCCAGCTGCATCAATACCAAAATACTGTTTGAAATATGTCCCCCTTGGCAGCTGTTGGTTCGTTCATTATTGCTCCTCAACACTCTGCACATAAGGTATCTCTTCTTCTTTATGATCAGATTTCTAAAATTGCACTAAAATAGCAACCAAACACAGTGATAACACACAGATTTTACATGAGAAATCCATTCATGTTCAGTTTACAATAACTATGAAAATCCTTTATGGACGTATAAAGCAACATGTCAGCAGGTTTTCAACACATAATAGTGGAATTTGTCTCAAAGACCACCTGTATGGCAATACCACCTGTTCATAGCGACCACCCAACCGCTGGTTTCAACAATAAACGATTCAGGTTAAAGGAATGCAGATTGGTCTAATAGATTTTGTCAAGCTGGTGGTCAGTTCAGTATTTTCCTCTGTTGTACGATCAATTCCTATAGATTGATGCAAACTAGAACCATAACATTTTTCATCTCAGAAGAAAACCGTTCAGCCCACTCTGCCTACGCCAGCTTTCTGTAAGAGCTATTTGTTAAGTAATAATAATAAAATGATCCTTACATTTTATATAAGCCTTTGACATCATGAATTTGTGTCAAAGCACTTCACAGGATATATTGTAAAGTGCAGTGACTATATGTTTTGCGGGCGAACGTGGCAGACAATTTGCACACAGCAAAGTCCCAAAACAGCCATGAAGCGAGTGACCAATTGTATTTAGGGGGATTGTTGGCTAGGACACTGGGAGAAACTCCCTTCCCTTTTTGAATAGCGCCATGGGATCCTTAATGTCCATTTTAACAGTCATGCAGGGCTTCGGGTTAATGTTTTATCCCATGGATGGTACCTCCAACAATGCAGCACACCCCCAGCACTGCATTTGAATTTCAATTTAGACTGTATGCATTCTAAGTCATGACATGGGTCTTGAACACACAAATTTCAGACTCAGAGGTGAGAGTGCTACCAACTGTGCCAGGCTGACACTCTTACCATTTCTCTGCCTTTTTCCATGCCCTTTTATATTTTTTCCTTTTCAGATGTTTGCCTTTTAAAATCTATTATGCTGCTTCAGCCATTGATTTCAGTAAAGAATCCATGTTCTATTAACCCACTATGTAAAAAAAACTCCTAACTGCTCTCTATTTTGTTTGCTACTTGCACTAGTGCTGCATTAATAATTATAATTTATTAATGTCAACTCATACTGATTAAATATTGGCATAGAATTATAGAAATCATATATAGTGTGCAGTATAAGCGACCATTCAATTCATCCATCCTATTGCAGTGTTAGCTTCTTCAATGGGGAGATATCTACTTTACATCCTTGCTCCTTTCCTGTAACTTTTTATAATGGAATCTTTATAATTAATTTAAAATACACAGTACAGCATTACAATTACACATGGTCAATACTGCTGGAATTGGATCTAATTAAAGCTGCATAGCTTGCCATTGAGAGCACTATCTGGCTCCCAGATACGGCTTTGGTTTGCAGGGTTAACAGGAGCTAAGTGGGAAGAATCCCTGCCCCCAGGTGACTGCTCTGCCCCTTCAAGTCCTGCTGATGAGCCAGTCTAGCTGGGCGGTCATCAGCAGAGCCCTGGAGTACTGTGGACCCCTCCCCCCGATCAGTAAAGGGCTACCAAGACTGCACAGAGGATTGGCTCGATTCTGACATTCCATTGCTAAGTACATCACCTTGGAGCTAGTTCAGCTCAAAGGCAACCAAGCTTGCAAGGCAAAGGCAACCAACCCCCACTCTGACCAGGAAGACACTTGTTATTAGTAAAATAACTTTAAGAGCTAAACACGTTTGCAAGTTACCATATGAAGAATATTGTTTTCCAAATGCTGTATGCACCAAGCCGGTTTCATTCAGCATTATCTCCTCCTTTCACTATTTGTTCTTGCTCCTAACAGGCTTGAACTGGTCCATGCTTCTGGCTCATACAGCTGCCCTTCACTGCTCTCATCCTTTGTCTTTTCTTATCTCTTCATCATTTCTTAGCTTCTTTTCTTCTCCTGTCACCACCGCCCAATTCTCCTTCAGTCATGTGCCACCATCCTCATTGTCCTCTGTTGAATCTCACTTGACTTGCATCTCCAACGCTTCACTGCAGCCAGCAGTTGTTTTCTCCAGCCCTTAATGTCTTTCTTCCTGTTTATTTTCTTTCAAAATGACTCGCTGACCTTTAGCATTCCACCATTCTCTTTACCTGTCAATTTGTCTGATTATCCGTTTCCTCTCTTCTGTTAGAAACGTATTTAACTTTTATTTACATTGCCTCACACCTTATTCTTCTTCTGTCTTACTTTTTCTCCCAGGTCTCCTTGCTCTCCACTGATCATTACTTTTCTTGGGGTCCCTTGGGCCATATACAACTATATACTGTTATCTAATATCTTTTTGGTGGAGTCCTATACCCTAGTGGTTAGAGCACTTGTCTCGCAAGCGAAAGGACCTGGGTTTGATTCCCGGGCAAGGCCAAAGTTTGGGCAAGTTTCCTTATTCCACACATCTCCGTTCATCTAGTAGTAAGTAGGAACCTGGTTGTTAGTCAATTAGCAAATCGCTTTTCCGGGGTAATAACTGAAAGAAAAAATATAATAATAATAATTTTGGCTGCCGCGATTCATCCACAAAATATACAGTCACTACACTTTATAGTATATACCGTGAAGTGCTTTGAGATGTCTCGAAAACACGATAAGACGCTATATCAAATGCAAGGATTATTATTATTATAATTTGCTCACTTGAACCACGACTGTTTGTGGGACACTGCTGTGCACAGTTGGCTGCTGTGTTTCTCCTACAAAATATACAGTTAATTCACTTTACAGTATATTCTGTGAAGACATCTCGAAAACGTGATAAGGCGCTATATCAAATGCAATATTAGTTAGTCTGTGCTCTCGTCTCACAACGTTGAATTTGACTTCAGATTCTCCAGCACTCCAGAGACAGTTTCAAAGGAGAATTAGGCACTTAGAACATTTAAAAAAAAATGCATTTAATATAATGCCTTTCACATTGGGAGAAAGTCTCAAAACCCTTCAAAGAATTAATTTAAAACTTTGCATTTTCATAGGCAAATGTGGCAGCCAATTTCACATAGTAATGACTCACAAACAGCTACAAAGTGAATGACACATTTTATAGGTCCATCTACATCTGAAAAAGAAAAACATACATAAATGGTGAATGAATAAAATCTCTACATGCATGTCCCTTGTACATCAACGTACAATTGACTGATAATAATAATAATCCTTGCATTTCATATAGCGTTTTTTCATATCTTCTAGACATCTCAAAGAGCTTCACAGAATAGACTGTCAAGTGAATTGACTCTATATTTGTGGGCGAAATGCAGCAGCTAATTGCGCACAGCAGTGTCCCACAAGCAGTCGTGGATTGAAGTGACCGATTTTATTATTTTTTTGAAGAATTATCATCAGGCGTGTGGAGTAAGGAAACTTACCCAAGGTTTCGCCCTGCCGGGAATCAATCCCAGGTCCTTCGCTTGTTTGGCTCGATTACGGAAACTCTGGAGCTCATGTACTCTTGCGCACCAGGCTCTGTGACCCCATCACTCCCATCCTCACCCGACTCCACTGGCTCCCCATCCCCCAGAGGATCGAGTTCAAGATCATCATCCTCACTTTCAAGGTCATCCATGGCCTTGCCCCCTCCTACCTCTCTGACTGCTGATTCCCTACCAACCTGCCCGCTCCCTCCATTCAGCGGGCTCCTGTCTGCTCCATGTATCCCCCCCGACCCGCCCTTCCATGGTGGCCGGGCTTTCAGCCTCTCTGTCCCCACACTCTGGAACTCCATCCCATGGTCCCTTTGCCTCGCTTCAAGATCCTTCTCTTCGATTGTGCCTTTGATCGCCCTCCCACCTCTCTGCCTTCCCTCACCACTACACTACCCCTCTCCCATGCTCGGGTCCTGACACTTGACTGTTCGGCGCTTTGGGACGTCCTCCCGACGTGAAAGGCGCTCTATAAATGTAATTTTGTTGTTGTTTGTTGTTGTAACCACTGAGCTGCAGGACTCCTGTAGGATCTGTTCTGGGCTTCACTCTGTCACCTCTATCTCAAGGTAAAGTATTGTAAAGGTACCTCATGTTGCACTCTGACACTGATCTATCTCTCCCTCTCTCTCTCCTTGGCTCAGATATCTCTATGAATTTCAGGAACAATGGAGGGAAAAATGCAATATCATTATATATTCGCTAATTCTCAAGTGAGTTATTGAATTTATTCAGAAACATTTTTCCATCTATGCCTGAAGACTGTTTGAAGGGGTGACTGACAATCACAAATTTTGGCACAATGGTTGGGCTCAAAAACACTCAGCAGCTGCCATTGCTGTTTTCAGATTATGTTAATGTTCATCACCCCAGATATCTAATAGTTTAATCTAAACAAATTAACTGATTAAATCTAATTTAACAGCCTTTTCATTCTGAACAAAACAAAAAATACTGCAGATACTGGAAATCTGAAATCTCTTAAAAGCCTCTCCTTCCCAACATGCCCCGTTTCTGACTAAGGGTCATGGACCCGAAACATTGACTCACTTTCCTTTCTCTATAGATGCTGCCTGACCTGCTGAGTGTTCCCAGCGACTTCTGTTTTTGTTTCAGCTTTTCATTCTCGGTCAGTTTTTTTTAATATTGTCTGAAATTGATAAGAATTGTTAAAGGAATGTCCAAAACTCCCCTGAATAAATAGAATCAGTTTGAATTAATGAAATTTACCATTATGAAAGTCTCTGAATGAACACAAAGTTATATTTAGATGCCAAAACAGAGAGCGTGTCTTTGCAATTTAGCTTTTATATTTGTGGATTTATAAGGCACCCGCATATGGTGGTTCATTTACATTGTTGTATGTTTTCTATTTAAATATCTCCAATAATTATTTTTATTCCATTGCAGGAGGCTAGAAAGGCTTTTCTTAGAGTAAATAATTCACAAGGAATGAAGTCAGGAATGCAAGCCACATGTTGGACATATTTTCATGTTCTCGTAAATGGCATTCTTTAAAGATTAAGCAGTAATCTTCTAGCGAATGAGCCAATTAAAATAGCTATTAAAATGTTTTTCTTTTTTTTAATAAATGAAGTCATTCTTTAATCTACATTTGTAAAGCAGGGTAACCTCAACATACTGGCATGTTTTCACAGTCTTTGGCCAGTTGGGAGTTAGGACCACCCTAATTATTTGTACTTTGGCTTGCAGTGTTGATGGTATTCCCGTACCTTCAAGTCTGAATGGTAAACCAGAATGCTTGGCTAGCCATCAATAATGCCATGCTGCCTTGGGTTATTGTATGGGGAATTGTATTAGTTTAGCATTAGTATTAGCATGTTATATGAATTTCTATTGTAACTTGAAGCATAAAACATGCACTACTCAGTTAGTGAGAGATAACTAATCAGGTATTCCAATCTGGTCTATTCAACAAAAGTATTCACTACCTTTGCAGTAAATGGCTTGAGGCTTTGGGGAAAACATTGCCGTATGAGATATGAAAATCAGTCATAGTGATCACAACAGCAATAAAATTACATTTATATAGTGCCTTTCACGTCGGGAGGACGTCCCAAGGCGCTGGTCAGACAGAGTTAAGGACCCGAGCTGAGGGTCGGGGTGGGGGAGGGTGGAGGGCAGGCGGGGAAGCAGGGAGATTGAAAGCACGGTCGAAGAGGAGGGTCTTTAGGTGGGTCTTGAAGATGGTGAGGGAGGGGCGATATGGAGGGACTGCGGGATGGAGTTCCAGAGGGTGAGTGCAGAGTGGCAGAAGGCACACCTGCCGATCGTGGGGCGAGCAAGACGGGGGACGTGAAGCAGGTCGGAGCCCGCTGAGCGGAGGGAGTGAACAGGATGGTAGGGGGTTAGGAGTTGGGCAAGGATGGGGGTCAAATTGAAATCATTTTATGAACCAATGTGGAGAATAATTTGTCTCCTTCGGCTGATTAAAAACAATAACTTGCATTGATATAGCGCCCTTCATTTGGAGAAGCATCTTGGAGCACTGAACAGTGGTGGAATTTGATGCTGAGCCGGAAAGAAAGAGGAGAAAGGAAATCACCATCAAGTTTGTTCTAAACCAGTGACATATTTTATGGTCCTAACTACTAGAATTCNTTTTTAACTTCTCTTACTTACTTTTAGAATTATTTTTACTTTTACAATAATCCTTGCATTTGGTATAGGGTCTTTCATGTTGGGCAGACGTCTGAAAGCACTTCTTGTGTGGTGTAAAGTGTAGTGAATGTGTATTTTGGTACCTGGAGACCAAGAAAGTCATGATACCATTACAATGTCTAATAAGTCTTAAAGTAAAGATGATTTTTTTTAGATAATAGTATAATTATCACGACTTTTTGGTCACCCTGTATTTTAGGCCTCTACTTGGTGAAAGAACAAAATCCTTAATCTCCGTCCCAGTCCTGATTTAGAATTATTAGATCATTCGGGCTGATGCATCAATAAACTTTAATATAAAAGTAATCAAGATAGTCACACTCAGAAGCGGCTGTAGGACTGTAATATTAATACTTAACGTCTAAATTAAAAACAAGTATTAATTTCTTATTTCTGCACACCCTATCTTTTTGTCTCAGTTCTCTACTTTTTCCCCAATGTGTCTGACACCCAACAGACCCCAAAAAAGTTTCTACCAGCTGGTATTATTTTAACTTTACTTTTTTTTATTATCTTTAGCTGATCTATGTGGCTTGAATTGTTAGTTTTTTTATAAAAAGTTTAAATATTTAACTTTTTTTTCACTTAACCTACAGGGAATGTATGCCCCCATTCAGGAGGTGCTAAGGAGGGTAAATCCACCTTAATATTCAGATAAGACGTTTAATGGAGGTCTTAAATGCCTGTTTAAGTGGATGTGAAAGATCCCAAGGCACTAATAGAAAAGAGTAGGAAGTTTCTCCCAGTGTCCTAGCCAACAATTCTCTAGGAAAAATTGTTTATTCACTTCATGGCTGTTTGTGAGTTATTGCTGTGTGCAGATTGGCTGCAGCGTTAGTCTAAAAGCACAGTCACATTACTTTACAGCAAGCAGATCCCGTGAAGCATTTGGTACATCTCAATGACGTGATAGAATTCCATATCAAATGCAAGGAATTATCAGTGTAAAATTGATCATTCATAGCTGTGCACAAATTGGTTGCTGGTTTTGCCTAAAAACACACAATCACTACACTTCACAGTGAATCCTGTGAAGTGCTTTGAGACATCTTGATGAAATAATACGGCTAGGTCAAATGCACAGATTATTATTACACACCATGATTGGATGAAACATCCATATAGATGTCCAGTCAGTCAGGATTTGAATGATTGACTTGGCTGAATTTTATTTGTGGTCAAATTATACTTGGATAGATTTGTCAAAATCCAAACTTAAAGTCATGTTGCTAAAATATTTATTTCATCAACATCATCAACACTACTAACAGCATGATTGCAAGTCAGCAAGGCAGTCCATTGGTGATGCTCCATAGGTAAATATAAGGTGCACTTGGAAGCAAGTGATTTATAATTGTTTTATATTAAAATATGTTGATATATATTTTGTAGATGAACCTAGCAATGTGAAGAATTTAATTAGAAATATGATTTATTGAGCTCATTGGCAAGAGATTCTGTCAAGTGAAGAAGTTTACACTGAAACTGCTAAAAACATTTATTTTCAAAACAGGGTTGTAATTCAGCAATCTGAATGTTGGAGTGATGATGATGTAAGTGGAACTCAACACTCTAGTTTAGGACTTCAGCTTGGACACTCTGAAGCATGCAAATGGATTTCTGAATGTGTCAGACACCTTGACGACCACCAAACAAATACACGCACCAGCTCATTTTGTTTCTCAAAATATGTTTGGCCACTAGGAAATGAGCCCATCGGATCACTCAATCCAGAGATCTCTGATATGGGTCAGCCCTGATGTTATCAAAGACCAGCTATGGTGTTCAGACCAGTTAATGAGAAAATGAGTACAGGGATGAGGGAATTCTGTTCTCAATATATTTAAGTCATGAAATCATTATCACTATCTGATTATGTACATATCAAGAAAACTATTTGGAGTGACAATGAGCTTGCTCCAACTATTACATAAAATACCACAGTTGGTGCAGTAAAAGTATTTTGAACTGTGCTAACATCACACGCTGTGTTTAAATTCAGGTTCAACATAGTTGTCGGCGATTCCCAGCAAGAACCAAAAATGCAAATCAAGCTATTTACTAGGGGCTGGATCTAATTAAGTAAGCACAGTGTTCCAACTTTTTACAGCCCAAGTGTTTTATATAAATCATTTCACGGCCAGGTTAAACATTGCCAACAAACCAGATGTAGTGTCAGACGTAGTTGGCAATAGCTTATGATAACCATTGTACTAGCTGTGGAGCAAAAGAATATGTGAGAATATACTTGAAGAAGGTCACACTCTTGTGAAAGGCTATATGGGCTAGGAATAGGTAGCTTCGTCTGCGGAGCAGTGTAATAGGAAGCTTAGACTCACTAGAGGGAATAATGACTGGATTCTGTAACATGCTGGTGGAAAGGCTGGAGAAAGTTGGCATCATTTCCAACGACTTCTTCAAGGAACAGTAAGAGGTTACAGTTGGATTGCTCAACATCCATTTGATTCAGAAGTAACATTATACTGCGACAGAAAGATCCATTTCTGCAGGAGGGTGGAGAACCAGTTGGCAACACAACAAAAATAACAGACTATTACTAGTTTTCCCATGAAGCAGGGTATGTACATGGAGATATGAGTGGCATATTTCCATCAACGGCATGCCATAATCATAAAAAATCCTATTCCCCCAACACATAGGTGGAGCACAATGCCAAAAATGTATTCTCCTGCTGACTGCAGAATAATGCAGCTGATCAAGCTTTCTTCAGTGCTGTTCCACAATTGCTCAAGGCAGACATCAGACTGAAGTGAATCTCTGCAAAAACTATCCTAACGGCGACTGGAATTTTACAATTTTATCTGATCAAACTTCAGAGCCACTTGAAATGTTGACTTAACATCAGAGACACCCACAGTCACACCAGTTGTTGATCCTGTCGGCAACCCCACTGTTAATTGCCAATATTTGCAATTTATACAAAAAATCTGTTGTGTAAATACCACAGTTTAGGTGCAGGGTTCTACAAAGAGATATATACATAAGAAAGATTTTTGCTGTAGTTATTGGTCAAGGTTTAATCTCTGTTGCTGCAACAGAATCGTTGCTATTGAAGAGTTGGATTTCTTTCCTTTCAGTTCATGGCTATTCTGTTGTTCGTAACAGTTATGAATACAGTATTCCATCTTACTTCACTGCTGGTAAGATGATGTGAAATCAGAATATTAAACTTAAAAGAAGTGGATCAAAATAATTAGCATTTAATTATTGCATTTGGTATAGAACTTTTCATGTTGGGAATATGTCACAAAACACTTCACTGGATTTACTGTAATGTGTAGTGCCTGTGTATTTTGTAGGCAAACGTAGCAGCAAATTTGTGTGAAGCAATGTCCCACAATGAGTCATGAAGTTAATTGACTAATTTTACCTGGGAGATTGTTGGCAAGGACACCAGGAGAAACTTCCTTCTTTTTTCAAACAGTGCCATGAGATCTTTAATGTCCATGTGAACATGCAAATGGTCCTCAGTTTAATGTCTTATTCCGAAGGGCACATGCAGCACGCCTCTGCATTGTTTTGGATGCCAGCCTAGACTGTGAGCTCAAAGTACTAACGTGAGGATTCAACCCACACCCTTCTGATTCAGAGGTGAGAGTTCTACCAACTGAGCCAGGCTAACATATGCGGTTAGCAATAAAAAGCAGTCTTAAGTGCTTGTACACTTGACAGTTTGAGTAACTGCTCGGGTGTTTCTAATCTGTGCTTTAGCTGGCAGGTGAACGGAATCATTGGATTAAATTAAAATTTTCCTGGTGTAACAAAGTCTCAGTTAATAAGTGTACATATGTGTAATTGAACCAATTTGTAGACTTAAAGAGAAAGGGTTCCGTAATGGGAAACATGTGCAAAAATGTATTATCTATGAATGTATAAAATACTATTTTTGAACACCAAGCAATAGAGTGATTGTTGTGTGAATTGGAACTTCAGGTTTGTGAATATCGAAATTGAACAATAAGGCTGCCACGAGGATTAATAACTGGCGTGACTGTGGCTGTTTCTGACGTGAAGTCTCCATGTGCTGAGAGTGATCTGTAAAGTTTACGGGTTTCTCATTATAGGTATTCACTATCTAAGTGCGCTATTGCTTACTGGCATGTAGAGTATCACATCCAATACTATTAATTGATGGACAAAATCAGTTAAAAGGAAGTACAGTATCCTCCCAAACAAGCTATTTGTCCTCATTAGAAAGAGCTACAATTAATTAAAATAAATAGAAAGAGCCTATAAAATATGGAAAGGAAAGGAAGCTGAATCAGACACAATACAATGTCTAGGATGACATTCTAATGCAGTACTTGGGGTACTGCATTGTTCGAGGTGCCATCCCATCTGTCTGTTCAGGTGGACTTTAAAGAATTACAAAGATTACAAAGAATGTACAGCATGGAAACAACCCACTCTGGCCAACCAATGTTTATACTCCACAGTAGTCTCTATCCACTCCTTAGTCCCACCCATATCTTTCTATTACCCTCTCTCATGTGAAGGTCTAAACTTCCTCTAGAATGGAGTCAACCATCGCTTTAGGCAGTGAGTTCCATAGTCTCATTACCCTCTACATGAAGTGGTTCCTCCTAAATTCTTCTTTAGATCCCCGCGTTGCTATTTTACATTTGTGTCCCTTAGTTACAGACTCCTCAACCAAGGGACACAGCCTATTTAGTTAACCTGATTGAACCTTTTTAATAATTGTAAGCACTCTCTTAAATGTCTCCTCTCTAGCAAAAGGGCCCTAACTTATCCAGTCAATCCGGAATCCCAATGCACTATTCAAAAAGAGAAGGGAGTTTCTCCCTGTGTCCTAGGCAAAAGACCCCAAATAAAATTGACAATTCACTTCATGGCTGCTTGTGGGACATTGCTGTGTAAATGTAGGAAATTGCCTATAAATACATAGTTACTGTACTACACTTTACATTAAAAGGCTGTGAAGTTTTAACAATGTAATAAAGCGCTATGTCAAATGCAAGGATTATTAATAATATTATTACAAAACAGTGACAATATTTAATACATTTACATGGAATATGACCTTTATTGCAGAACTTATGAAAATAATAATTCAAAGCTTCATTTCACATGATCAAAGTGGATGAACTCCAAATCATTGACCTTTCACCTTTTAACCTTTTTTTTGACAAGTGCCTTTCTTTGTAGAAGAACATCAATACTTTTCAAGCCACAGTTCAAAGCCCATATTAAATGAAAGGACAAATTGGCTGTGTGAAAATCAATTTTCACTGGATAAAGATCAGCAACACTAACAGATAGGTTTTTGGATGTGTCCCATACAATTATTCCTGGTGAAATATCTTTTTCTATGTAGAATCTGAAGGTGCTGCATAGACATTTCGAGAAATGCTTAATAAGAATTATAGTTGCCCAAATATTAGTGAAAATGCATGTGCCAATAAGGTAACAGTGAATGATCCAGCAGATATTTTGTTTAAATAAGGGGTGGGGAAGTGACTGAACAGAGATGAAAGTTAAGTGCATTACATTAACTCGAAGTAACTTACGCCAACATAAAAATGGCTGGATTGTTACGAACATCTATACCTGGGAAAAAACATTTATTCGGTTTATTTCAGTGAAACATTTTTCTTCAGTTCTTTTAGTTTGGACTGTTTAAGAGTTTTGAATATTAAATCTAATTGCCTTTACCAGGAATCAGTAATATTGGCCAGGAAATTAGAGTTTTAATATTTACTCAGGTTTGTATCAATAGAATAAATTGTATTTCCCAATGTTCCAATCTTCTTAAAATTCATACACTATCCACCCCATATATTTAGTTTTGTGTTTAGTGCAGAATATGAATGACCATTTGATTTCTAATTCCGTGTCCAGACCACTACTGCCATTTAATTGCCCTTAAATAATGTTTGCATGACCCAGTTTTGTGCACATCCCAAGACAATCAAAATACATTTTTTGTCTCGCTAAAAGTTTTCAAACAGTTTCAATAGTGACTCTGCTAATATCAATGTATATATTTTTGAAGTAGCAAAGCAGAAGTCCTTTCAAAAGGAGGTTTAGTGTTAGTTTGACGAAAGGGATGCTTAAAAAGTCCTCCAGGGTTTGTCAAGGATCTCTTGATAACAATCAGGAACAAATTCTTGGCTAATGATCCCCTCTCTAGCCCAGAGGCACGATGTCTATATTGGGATTAAAATGTTTGACCTTCTGAGCCATAGAGCCCAGTGTAGTCAGGGTCTTTTAAAGCTCCCAACCTGGTGAATGTTTTTGTACATATTTCCTCCTTCTCTCATCCTACTATTTTAATATTTATACAGGAATATAATAATAATATTTATAATCCTTGCATTTATTATAATGTTTTTCACATTGGTTGGATGGTCTATAAAGAGCTTCACAGGATTTACATTAAAGTATAGTGGCTGTTTATTTGGTATATAAACGCGGCAGCCAATTTGCGCACAGCAATGTCCTCAAACAGCTATCGAGTGAATTGACCAATTTTATCTTGGGGATTGTTGGCCATAATATCGGGAGAAATTCCCTTCTCTTTTTGAATAGTACCGTGTGATTTTTAACATCCACCTGAACAGGAAGTCAGGACCTCAGTTTAACATCGCGTAACGAAACGTGTCACCTCGAACAATGCAGTGCTCCCCCAGGACCATGTTGTATTGTCAACCTAGATCGTGAATTCAAATTCCTGATGTGGGGCTTGAACCCATAACCTTCGAATTCAGAAGCAAGAGTGGCTCAGATTTCCGCCAGACTGATATCATGTGCTGCAATATTTTGAACTGCTCTGCCAATATTTCTGTTTAAATAGGATACTTCCACTCAATATTTTTAGCCATGGAAACATACTTCAGTTCTGTAAATAAACTTCAATGGAAAGGTTATAACAACCATCTACCAACAAAACAAAATATTGTGCATTTGGTGAAGGAGTGAGAACTTTACAGTCTGGCCCGGGTCCTAAAGACTAATAAAGTATACACATTTAATGTTACAATATTTTAATGGGATCATTCAAGTGTAATACTTTCTACTGTACCAGAAATGTAGATATTGAAAGCAGTGACATTTATAGTTGAATAAATCCTTTTATAAGTAATATGTTAATTCAACATACTCTATCAAATGTGTACCAAGTGTTTGTTAACGGAAGGTTGGTACAGTTGATTGACTTGCTTATAGTCTGAGGAGGGTAGTAATGCATTAGCTGAGAATTTAACCCAGGCCAAATAATATCATGGTGTATGATATCACTACAACACTGTAAATTCTTTAAATATAATATGGAATTACTTTAGAGAATACAACTCGAAGGGGACCTCATAGAGGTGTACAAAGCTTTAGGTGAGATCAATACTTTAGGATATATCGAGATAGTAGAACAAGAGGACATAGTTTAGAGTTGTAAAAAGACAATATCAGGACAGATATCAGAAAGATTTTCTTGATGCAATGGGTAATCAATAACTGGAACAAGTTGCCAGGAAAGGTGGTAGAGGCCAGGACAGTGGACTCATTTAAAAAGCAGTCGTGATGAGGGGTTGGTAGCTAGGTGTTCTGGGTGGATGAGATTGGTTGGGCCAAAAGGTCTTCTTCATCCAGACTGATTTGAGATCTTGTGACCATATTTTGTAAGTAAATGTTGTGTATTTCTTTCGTAATGTGTAGTCACAGCTTTGCAATTTATGCTTTGCTCATTTGGTACAAAGTAGGGAAGGAAGGGTACTATTCTTTGCAAAGCAATCATTTCAGGTGAATAGACTTGATTGTATTTTAACAGTTTCTCTGAGCATAAAGCTACTATAACATTCACTTCTGGAAAAATTCCCAACTTCTACATTGAGTATTTTTCATTTATAGCATTCTGTAAAGTCAATATGCAGAATATCATGAAACTTGACATAAAATGGCCTGGAATACACAGTTATTTTTAGAGCAGGAACTGAAAGCTCAAAACTTGAAACGTTCACTTTCTGAAGCTATTGTACAGAACGCTTAACTGCAATTCTAACGGTGTGAAGCTATTGAGCAGAAATGTGAAAAAAAATAGTTTATTTCCACGTTGATTGAAAGTGTGAGAAGATAAAAGGCTGAAGTTATAGCAGAAGGACATTTTTAGAAGTCAAAGTATTCTGTGTGCAGCACACATGTTGTGAAAATTCCAGAGCTCAGAATTATGCCTTCTGTCAGGATGTGGGCAAAAAGGTGCATTGCCAAGGTTTTGTGGGTTACAATCTGGACTGTTGCTATGCCTGAAATCCTTTTGAATTTGATAGAAAAATGTCACAGATTTGTTTTTGAAGCACATTTTTCTATTTCCCAATCCATTTCAGGTTTTAATGATACAGAACCACAAATCGTATGTTGTGCGTTATATTGAAGTCCTGAATCTGAATAGACGTGAGGCTTGTATATGGTTTTCTCTTTGTAAACATCAGTATGCCCGTAAGCATACTGGACACATTAAGAAAATACAACTTCAAATGAGTTACTATTCACTGCTTCACTGCCACATCCAGATTTTCACGATTACGTTAATTCAAGCACTTTGCTGCATTCATACCTTCCATTGGTTAAGTAGAATGTTCCATGTGGAGCACCTGATGGATTCTCTTTCCTTCCTGTAGCTTTTATAATTTCAAAGCAGGTCCTATGCTACTAATCCACATTTATTTTTCAAATGGAAGTGGATGCCACCATTGCAGATTCAAATCTTTCACACACTATTTTGGGTTACTGTTCAAAATACTGTAAATCTGTATGTCTCAGTACAATACAATAAAATGTACATTTACAAAGCGCCATTCATGTAGGGAGGTCTCAAAGTGCTTTCTCAACTGTCGTCTCAGTACCCATCAGCTTGTATTTAACAATTTTTCCTGCAGTAACATTTTTCAATATAGGATTTATGTGGATTATAACAATTTAACATTGTGTGAGAAGGAATATAGATATATTATTTTCAATGGAACATAAATGTAAGGTCAGACTGCTGTATATTATATTACTCATGTGATCCTTCAGATACGAGAGGCAAGCAATGATACTTATTGCACACTGAAATTCAGCATATAAGGGCCACAATTCCAGCTTAGGCTGAAATACATTTTTGCCTCAAAATTTAAGATTGTGGAAAATATTAAATTGAGTTTTTTCACAAACAGGGAAAGCTGGCTTCCAAATTAAGACTGAGTTGAAGAGAATCTTCTACAATTCTGTGCGATTTAAAATATTAAGATATAAAGCCTACACAGGTTAGGACTGCCTGGCCTTTAATCTCTGAGTTAATGCTGAGTCATTTTGGCTACAAATAAATTAACATTGTATCTGGCATTCTTTGATCAGCATGTGTTTCCCAATACACATAGTGCATCAGTCTGAAGAAGTTTCTGGTTAATCATGGCAGGTTTGATAAATAATTGCCTATTGAGTTGAGTCTATAGCCTCCAAATGCTTCTTCCTAATATAGCCCTGAGATCAAATAGCTTGTTGCATCCAATAGTTCCAACAAACAAATGTTCAAACTGCTGTGTTCTTGACACGCCTGCATCAGTAAACAGCAAATACAATGTTAAAAAAGTCAATTACTTCAAAGCAGCTGACTTTAATCCATTAACTCTGAGAGTTTATGAAGCTCTAATCAGATTGCTAGCCTGACTCGATTCTGAGTGATTATTTTAATAAGACAAAGTTAATCTTATGTTACACTGAACAGATTGTTGCATGAGAAAGTGGAGACTCAGATCAGTCTTCTCTTGTTTTGCTTAAAAAGTTCGAAAGAGTGCAACACTAATTCTAAATCTTTCAAAGGAAACAAATGAACTTGGTAAAATTTGTAAAACGTTTCTACTTTTAGACCAGCCTGTGAAAACAAAGCTATAGGGTAGATTGTTCTCTGACCCAGGATGCATGCACCGTTTCCATAGCATCATCTCTGAGAAAACATGGGTAGCTCCTTTCCTGTCCCTACACTGTGTGAATAGTCTTTTGTCAGCTATTGAATCATAGCATTAAAATTGAAGTACAGAGGATTTAATGGAGGATTATTATGACACCCTGATGCATTCCTCATGTTGCCTTTGGCAACAGAACTAAAAATGCTTAGTTATGTATACAGACATTCATCTAATTTCTCCCTGCCTCACACAATACCTTGACTGAGGTATTTTCTGAGTCCAATTTAAAATCTGTATGTGCAGTTGAATTATGTAAAACATATGATTATGTTAAGAATATATCAGCTTCATTCAACATGGAAGATTTAGGGGTAAAATTTCCATCTGGGTCTGATTTTACTCTATTTTCCTAGCCTTTGTGTGCAAAATTTGGTGAATTCTTAAACAGTCTTAATTTTGAAACCACTTTTGTGTAGGTTGTTTTAAGAAGCACAGAAACTGCATTCAAAGTTAAGACTGAATTCAACAATTTGCCAAATTCTGGACGCTCTGAAGTGCTAAGAAAATAGAATAAAACCAGACCCAGGTGGAATTTCTCCTTATTATTTCCTTCATTTTGTATCGAATCTGCTCCAGTTATTCTTGGAATTGCAACATCAGGGTGTTTGCCTGTAATATCAAACAGAACTGTTCAAATGCAATGGCATGAAATACCCTCTCAGTCTTATTATTGGTACAGACATCTGTTCGACGTAAACCCTTTACAACTGGATCATAAACAGTTACGCAGCACAATGATATTTGTTTGCTAAGTGTTTGCAACACTAAGTAATGTGCACCTTTTAAAAATCCAGAGAAAACTGGAGGTCAAATTAATCACTTTCATCCTCAGCCAGTGAAGGGCTAAAGGCCAGCTTTGTTGAAGACATAGAAAAAAATACCTGTCCGTTCTCTTGACTGGCATTTGACACGTGGGGAAGAGAGAGAAAAGTAAACAAAATAAAAATGTTGAATACCATTGTGATGACCCAGCTTGTTCCACATAAACCAGAATGAAGTGGTTAAACATGTTGTGTTTCTTTAAAGAATTATTCAGGAATTCTTGGCCTGATATTTCCATCTTCCCCGAAAGACCATTCCGTCTTCAAATGGAAGCTGACAACAAACTGTGGAAAAATTGTGAAGCCAATCTTAATTTGATAGCCAATTCCTTTCAAATGAAGACTAAATTGAAGAATTTTCCACAATTCTGTATAATTTTAAATGTTAAGATGTGCAAGTGAAAACAAGGTGGAATTTCAGACATGTATGAGAACAATACAATACAATACAAAATTACATTTGTATAGCGCCTTCACTTCGGGAAGATGTCCTAAGGCACTTGACAGTCAGGGAACAGACCACACAAATTTCCTTTCCTGTAGAGAAAGATCTATGGCCATTTTCTCCTAAAAATTAAGAATTGTGGTAAATTTTTCATTATTCTTTATATTTAAGAAAGGTGACAGAACCATTCCTAGACAACTGTAGACCCATTTGCCTGACCTCAATAATTCAAAAACTATGTATAATATAGATTACCTATACAAAAATAATCTAATAAATTAAACATGGCTTCAGAAAGGATAAGACATGTCTGACCAATCTCAGGGACTTTTTTTTGAGGAGGTGGTAACCCAAATTGACTCGAAAGTAATATGCTTTTGGCTGCCACATTTCGCCCACAAAATACGCAGTCAATCCACTTTACAGTATATTCTGTGAAGCTCTTTCAGATGTCTTGAAGGCGTAATAAGGTGCTTTTTCAAATGCAAGGATTATTATTATATGATGTAAGTATCCAGGCTTCCAAAATGTGGTTGACAAAGCACCACATGAGTGACACAAACTGTGGACATTAGATATCCTCTTTCCCACGAACTTTAAGAACAACTTCACCACCGCTACACCGGCCCGAACATTAGACTGAGGACCCATCTGCCTGTTCAGATGGACATTAAAGATCCTATGGCACTGTTCAAAAAGTGAAAGGAGTTTCTCCCATCGTCCTGGCCAGCAATGCCCCCAAAAATGTTGGTCGTTCACTTCATGGCTGTTTGTAAGTTATTGTTGGGTGAAAACTGATTGTTGCATTCGCCAATAAAATACAAACTCACTACACTTTGCAATACATTCTATGAAGTACTTTGGTTGTCATTTGATTTGAAAGGTGTTATATCAAATGCAACATTCAGTTTTATTTTTTTATTAACCATTAGTGCACCAAGCCCCTCGCAACTTTAAAACTTTTTAAAATGTAGAAACCGATGATTTTCATTTGAACACATGTCATGTTTCCAAATACCCACATAATACAGTTAGCTCTTTCTTGCTCATTGTGGACCTTCGAGGAAAAAGGCCATAACATTTCTTCTTCAATTACAAGATGTCATTTTTTCTCTCTATTGAAACTCAGGAAGTTGGCCGTCTCAATATAAAAACAATCTTTTAGTTCTTGACCACAAATAACAAATATTTATTCAATAACACACTAATGTAACCCAAAAGAGTCAACTTTGTTTTTCCAAATGTCATGCACAGAATTTGTGATGGTGGTCATCGCACTCTAGTGTTCACTTTTACAAATGCAGATTCTCAATTCTGTCTTCCTGCGATAATAATAATTATCTTTGCATGTGATATAGCGCCTTATCACGTTTTCGAGATGTCTAAAATATTTTTTAAATAAATGTTTCAATGTGGAATTTTATGAAACAATAAATGTGATGCTGCTATTTTACTCTTCATCCTCATTATTGTGTTGCCGCTTACACATACAGAGAAATACAGAGTAAATTAACACCAAGAACTAAACCAGTATTTCTCAACATTCTCAGTGTCTGATACCCTGAGGACCAGAAATACCATCTCTCTGGATTAAGAGACCAACAATTTCAGCGCTCATTATTGTAAATTCAATTTACACTTTTAAACAATGCACCAAACAGCCTAGTTTTCTTACAGTTGACGTTTTTCACAGTAGGATCTGGAGTACTCGGAAACTGTTGAGATGTTGCATTTTTCACGGAAACCTTTAAAGTATTTTCTCATGAAGCAGATTAAAAGCACGTCATGTGCAACATAATCGTAGAATTACACGCAAATCCCAGATAAAAGAAAAGTGCTATTCCAAACAACCAGCTCATTGCTTTCACATCACATATTTACTGTAACTTGTATTAAAAGGAGATTTAATTACTTCAATCAGTGCATAAGTACTTGCACATCAGCATTTATTCATTGGCATGTGCGCTTGTTAAACAATGTTTGATTTCTTTCATCAGGGCTGCTATCCGTTTATAAACAGAACACTGTACCTTAACAACTGGAAAGGATTTTGTCTCAACTATGATTTCTGTCTCAGAATTTATATTGCACAAATGATGAATGATGAATAAACAGGATTACATAAACCAGAGGAGAGTTTACAACTGAACCCTATAATTTGTACCATTGCCTTAAATTTTCTTTATGCAATTTGTTATTTCATATACTCAACAATATACACTGGGATGGGCCACTGTTACTGAGAGCCAATACTTTATCCTGGACAGGCAACAATCTTCTCTTACCTTCTAACTTTTCACTCTGACTGAATTTTTCTTGTCATTTGCTATCTTCGTGTTCAATAGCTTAGAATAAAGTAACATTGAGATATAATAAAACAAAAAAAATCTTCTTATGTTATGTTACCTGCTGTAATTATGGTGTGAACATCATAGTGGATGCTAAGAAATGTATTTGAATTCAAGATCCTCATCCTCACCTACAAGGCCATTCACAGCCTTGCTCCCTCCTACCCCTCCGACCTACTATCCCCCTACCTACCTGCCCGTACCCTCCGTTCCTCTGGCTCCGCTCTGCTCCACATCCCCCGCCCCAACCATCCTACCATCAGTGGCTCTGGAACGCTATCCCCCAGTGCCTTCGCCTTGCTTCCTCCCTTTCCTCCTTCAAGGCCGGTCTCAAGACCTTTCTCTTTGACCGTGCCTTCTGCTCCCCTCTCGACTCTCTACCCCGTCCTCACTCCCTCCCTTCCTTCCCCTCACCCTGACCATTTCCCCCTTGCTCGGGTCCTGACCCAAATGTACAGCGCCTTGGGACGTCCTCCCGACGTGATATGCGCTCTATAAATGGAATCTGGTTGTTGTTGTTGTTGTTGTATTCCTCAGTGGTAAGTATCATAGGAATACATAGGAGTCTAGCTATCATGGAAAGACATGGAGCCATTTCATGGTTCTGCACAATAAGAACAATAACAATTTTGTCACTCATTCCACGGCTGTTTGTGGGACACTGCTGTGAACAATTGGCTGTTGCGTTTTGCCCACAAAATATACAGTCAATTCACTTTACAGTCTATTCTGTGAAGCGCTTTGAGACGTCGAGAAGACGTGAAAAGCGGTTTATCAAATACAAGGATTATTATTATTATATCCCTAATCTGTATCCTTGTGTTGTACTTGTACTATTGGCTATATTATGGAATGTACGTTCAATTTATGCTTCCCGCATGCCATTGCTCTGACTATGGACTGAAAGAAAGAGGTTTTTGGTGTTCTGAGCACGCACACCTTGGACACCAACATCTGTTTGGTCTTTAACATTATTAAAGAGTCAGTCATGCAACTGGCTTTTTAATAACATTCCGTGAATCCACTACTCTGTGGGAAATATTCTGATCTCCATCCCATCTTGGCTTTATTTATGTTATACTTGTGTTCTCCAATTCAACGCTCAGTATAAATTAAATAGCCTGTATGTGTTGCTGTTTTATACTACAGGGCAGCCCTGTTACAATGCCATTCCCAGTTGAGCACAGGTTCACTTAGAGTGCGGGTCTATTATGGACCTGAGTTATATTGGTAGTCCGCTACACCTTGTTACACCTGGTAAAATAACGGACTTCTGGGTAGGGTGACCATACGTCGATTTCTGGGGACAGTCTCTGGCCAAATCTTTCTTGAATTCAGCAACAAACTGAGCAAGAACTATAAAATTCTAAAAAAGATATACTCATCAGAGAAATGCAGTCATTAATCCAACAAGCTTCTCCAGTACTGCCAACATCAGCAATTGTGGTGTTACTTTTTCATAGGTGTCCCCGAATGTGGTTTACAAGATATGGTCACTCTACTTTTGGGTGGGTGGTCAGGTCACTGTGGATGTTACTTCCTTCCTGTCGTGCGCTTGTGTGTATCTTGATGGCATCACTTCACAAAGAAAGTGATGCCAACAACATTGCAGTTTCCGGGGACAATCCCTAACAGTGCTTCTTGTGCATGGCATGCAACCACACAGGAAGTGACGCAAGCAGCCATCTGTTGAGCTGAAAGTTGGCCATTTTTTTAGTGCTTCATTGTATCATGGCATCTGAGGTAAGGACCCAGACAATCATATTGTGACAGTGTTGGCTTGTATTTAGTACTTCAAATGATAGATTATGAACACTGTCTTCAATTTTCATTTCTCTCATGAAAAATGGCTGTTGGTCCCAGTGAAGGTGGCCGATGAGTTCACTTTCAGCTACCGCTGCACACTGGCTGGCATGCATGTGTAAAACCACTCTCAGTAGCATTGCTAGGACTAGAAACACTCGCAAGAGTATGCTTCCTACGTGCTGCTCACATTTGTAGGAAGCTAGCCAGTATGCATCGGAAGGCAGATGTGTACATTACTTCCATGGGTCCAGTTGCGTACAACTTGTATACAATGAGGCTGGCTTTGCCAATAGTCTGCTACAGTATGTTCAATAATGCAAACAAACAGTACGATAATATCACTGTCTGGTGGATAGAAATCAACATCCACAGAAACAAATATCCAGATGTACTTATTTTTAAATACAAAAATAAAAATACTGATAACATAGAAATATTACTTTTGTGGGTAGTTTCGGAATTTAAATGAGACAGTGAGGATTAATGTACATACATTACTAATGTAGACCTGATTGGTATAAAACTGCACATTGCTTGTGTACTGCACAATCATTTCACCAGTGATCAAAGTAGTAGGATATTTGTGCTTCGCTGTCATCCTTTTATTTCTTATTTTGGTGAAGGATTTACAGACCCTGGGGAAACTACATCCCAGCGTTTCCATACAAGTTGTAAATGTACCAAATGCAACTATGTAAAGCCAAAATTAACCCAGTGGGTTGCCAAGAAAGAAAATGGAATGCATGGCATTATAAACGGGACTGCTATCAAAGAATAATTCTGTCCTCAAAGCACACCAGATGCCTGTTCCCTATAAAGAAACCTTCTGTTAACACAAGCAAGCACAAGGACTCATTCTGCATTCCAGCTTCTCTGTGCAATGTAAAACAAATCAAATCCCCAGGCCTCAGTTGTAGAGATTTTGCAAAACCTACATGACTGTGTCGGCTAGGAATTCTATCTGGGTCTAGATTTAGTCTATCAACGTATCCTTTCAGAGGGTGCAAATTGTTGAATTCAGTGTTAACTTTGTAGCTTGTTTTCTTTAGTTGTTAAAGGAACTTGCAAAAAAAAGCTTCAAAATGAAAGACAATTGAAGAATTTAACAAATTCTGCATGATCTGAAATGCAAATGTTAATAGAATAAATCTAGAACCAGGAAGAATTTCGTTCCATTGGGCATTTAGATTGTTTTAATCCCAACTGTAGAGAAAACAAAGCTGAACCAATGGGATTGGCTTAATTTTGTGTCAAAGAGTTTGTGAAGGGTTCCTTATATGAACAACAACAACTCGCATTTATATAGCGCCTTTCACATCAAGATGATGCTTCAACGCTCCTTCACACCGGGAGCCCAAGCTCGTGAGGAGTAGAAAGCAAAATGTGGTCGAAAAGTTTAGGGGTATAGAAGGGAGCAGGAAGTTCTGAATCCTGGGCACAGAATAGCTGAAAGCTTGCCCAAATATGGTGGGATTGGGGGAAATAAGCATTTATGTATAAGATTTATTTATAATTTATACTACAAACTTGGAAAATAGGACTGAGTTTGTAAGTTACAATCATGATTATTACTAAATAAATATCTTTTTGGTACTTTATTCTGAAAGTAAACCCCTTTGCTTGGGCAGACACCAGGAAGTTTTTCTTTGTCAGGGTCATCAACGACTGGATTATGATTATGATATCTAAGCCTTATCGGTGAATGACATTTTGTTCTGACACCAGTCCATAAATGAAAATATTTGCTTACATAGGCATTGCAGAATGTGACTCAGTCAACTAATTTATCACAGGACTGGTGGAAACTGTGGGAACTCACTCGTAACCATGGTTAGCATGGAAACAAATGGACAATGTTTGGCACAACAATTGCTTGTACTATACCACCAAAAGACTAACACGGATCCAGGTGGCTAATAAAACAAAATGATGAATATAGAACTTGCTACAGTGTGGAAAATGGGACCTGTTATTTCCACTCTGAAATGGGTTGTGGTATGAAGGCGAATTTTCATGGTAAGAAGATGCGTGTCCTTTGAGATTTTTATGAATCAGGCTGCCACAAAATGTTTCCTATTTGAAGATGGACTAGACTCGAATTATAAAACTACTGTTTTTATTTACTGAAAATGCCTTGAATGTCAAGTGGATGGATATAAATTTCACAAAAACACAGCAATCCTGTTCATTCCGGTTAACCATGTTATGAAGCGGCTGCGGTTGCAATGGAATTTCCTCAGGCAGACCGTTTGGGTACATTGAGCCTAGTGACTGATCCAAGATAAACTTGACATTCTGCAAAGGTACAACTGGAATGTACAGGAATGAGAAGTATGTATGTGCCCTGGATTGCACAACTTGGCCCACAATCAAAGAGCCACTCAAGCACGAAAGGATATATTATGCATCATTCTGCAAGTTCATGAGCGTCACTAAGAAAGCAATATGAAAGATAGAAAGGGTTGGATTAGGTACAAATAGAACAGATGGAGAGAATGAGAAAGAAGAGAAAATAGAACGCAAAAGGGGAAAACAAGATATTTATATTTAATATAAATAAAATATTAGGATGTTTAATGGCTCTCAATTTTTAGTTAAAATTGTTTTTTAGATGTTTAATTTGTCTGTGAATATTGTAACACTACATCCTGACATTTCACAAGTCTTTTTACACTGTTTGTTTCAGCTTCATATATTTTTATGACTTGAAAATGGGTTATGACAATCCTCATCAGCAGGACTTAGAATGGCAGACCGGTGACCATGGGAAGGGATTCTTCCCACTCAGCTCCTTAACCATGCAAGCCAAAGCCCTAACCCCAAGGTGGGGTGGTCACAGCCGTACAAGTAGTGGGAAAGCTTGCAACCGTACACTTACTGGCAATCTGTGCAGTTTTAGCTGATTGGACTCCAGCAGTACCTCAGTGCACACTTAGTAGTTAGAGCACTCGCTTCGCAAGTGAGAGGACCTGGGTTCAATTTCTGGGCAGGACAAAATGGCAAGTTTCCTTATTCCACACTCTGTTTACCTAGCAGTAAGTCGGAACCCAGTTTTTAGTCGATTGGCGGATCGCTTTTCCGGAGGAATAACCTCTTCAAAAAAAATTGGGTCACTCAATCCATGACTGTTTGTGGGACATTGCTGTGCGCAGTTGACTGACGTGTTTCACCCACAAAATTCACTTAACGTTATAGTATATTCTGTGAAGCACTTTGAAACGGCACAAAGATATGATAAGGTACAATATCAAATGCAAGGATTATTATTATTCCTACGCTACTTCCATTTGCAAAGTTAGTATTATTCAGAATATATTATTAATGCAAATATTATTGCCTAAGTATATTTCTGTGACAATTGTTGCATGGCGCTCTAACGTAAAATAGTTTTTCTGAACCTTGACTGTCAAACCATTTTGTGCATAATAATTTACTTGGGCAGCTGATATGAAGTTTGTTTAGTCTACTTAAGCATGTGTGTTTTAATTATAGTTTAGCAGTAGTTATTTTCAGTAATGTAGTTTTTAGGTTGGAGCTAAAGCATATTAGCAATGGTAGCAAAGTTCAATGGTTGTAACAAAGTTCAAGCTGTGAACTAAATGCGAAAAGCCTGAAAAACATCAAGTACAGACTGGTGGACCAATTTCCTGTCACAAGTACAGTAAGATCCCTGAAGGGGTTGGGTGTGAACAATCTCCCACCCGACAACCACAAGGAAGTTGCAATTTATTGTGAAAAGGAGCGCTATTGTAAATATGCCTACGTCTGTGAGTAGAATAGGAAGAAATACCAGATCTCATCAGTACCTCACAATAAAGCATTGCTGCACTTGGATCCACTTCCTTAAAACAATAAAGAGCCTCGTGATTCTGTTCTGATCATTTCCTTGTTCAGTTCCAGCTTACCTCATACTGTTTCCTCCCTGTTGACAATAGGAAGTTAATGGAGAGAAAAACTGCATGGTAGGGTAAACGTGCTAAAATGAACAGAAAGTACCTGTCAAGAGTCAATCCCTTGCAGAAAAGAAGTATTTCCGGTACTTGTCCCATTGCAATATCTGGTCTGCTATTGACTGCTCCATTATGTTAGGCTAGGTGGTGTTTGCAATGTCATCTCCCCCTTTGATTTAGTTTTGGAAGAATATAATGAAACTCATCAGGAATTCCTTTGGATACTCCAGTTGGTTTGTTTCCTAGGAGAACGTGGAACAATATTGGGACTACTGACTTTAACTCTGAATTCATTATTGGCCCAGTAAGTAACACAAAACATCACAGATATTCTGGTCAAACACTGAACTACAGATTTATCACATGTAACAACTGCACAATCAAAACAGACTTCAGCCACATAGAGAGCTCGAGCCCTGCTTTTTGTATGTTTCATTAACTTCTAGATTATGTTTCAATAAAGAAAACTTTGAATGTCAATATTGTACAAATAAAATGATCTTTTGTAATCACACTTATGTTAGAAACAGTCCATTTACTTTATAGTATTTGAAATGAAATAACTTGGGAAAAGTACCACTTAAAAAGTAATCAATAAATTCAACAGATTGTGCAGAATGCTGTGGGATTTTAATTAATGCCAGCAATCATCAGAGCAGTAAAATGCACTGACAAGATAATAATCAGATTCTCTAAGTACATGTAGAAAGAACAGTCACACCCAAGCCTGTCATTAAGGACATGTTTTATGGTCACGGGTTTTAATTGTGCTCAGTACTGTCACTAAAACATTCCCTGTGGTTAGAAACTATAGAAATTACAGCGCAGAAGAAGTTCATTTAGCCCATCATACTCTTTCAAAGCCCAATCTGAGTCTGAATTACCTGCCTCTTCCCCATACCCTCAAATCATTAGTTAAATGTTCTCTTTTGTGTTCTTGCAACATTTCCCTTCCTATTTATATGCATTCCTCTCCATAAAAAATCCTTTTCCACTATCTTCTTTTATTATCTTCTTTCGACTACTTTCTTTTATTAACTTACACTGAGTTCTTGTTTTGGTTATGATTCTTGTCTTCTCTTGTACAGTACTGATTTATGCCTTTCTGCATTAAATCATCATGAAATTGCAATAGGAATCGTGTTAGAAACAAAGCGGTTTGAGCTGAAGCCTGGCTTCACCACTAGACGTGTAAACCGACCAGCATTCACTGCTGCCTAGTGCTTAGCTGCACGTGTACACAACTCTACTCGGGCTCCCACAATAAGACTTCAGAGCAGAAAGTGTGGATCAGGCTTCCTGTGCAGCATAAGCTAGGAATTCAATAGCTTATGTTCTCACAATTCAATCATTGCTTCAGGTGGTCTGACCAAACACTTGTCATGAATGTAACCTTTACGGTTACACCCACTAAATGATGTGCTGAAATTGCAGCCGTCTCTCTAAAAGATTCCCCACACCTGTCCTCACCTATAAATTCCTTCACAAGCTAGCACCTTCCCCTCTCTGTGATCTTCTCCCCCTCCATTCTTCTGCTCACCCCCTCCAGCCGACAAACTCAAGCCTGACATGTGTCCTGCATCAGTGTCTGAATCTTCAACACCTATGCCCAAACCTACGTCCAAACCTATGAAACTTCCTTCATCTCCCCTCTATCTTGCCTCTTCCTACCTCTTCTACCATGGCTATGGACACCTACTCCTTCCTCTCTTCCCTTGCTTAGCATCCTTCCTGAGAAGCGCTCCAAGACATTATCCAAAGCGATGGTGCTTTATAAATGCTGTACAAGCTGTTGTTGGTAATATGCTAGCAAAGCCATCACCAAAGCTGTTGTTGGCAAAATCTGTCTCTAGATTGTAATCGTCTTGAGATTGTTGATAGGTACATAAAGAGAGAAACTTTGGCTCTTTTGTTTGAGTCTGAACACTTTACTCATCACTGTGTCTCTTGAGTTCAAATATCGGTCAAGCTTCAGTTGGCCTTATTGTGCCAATGTCATGCTGAAATGGTGATCCTACAGTGCAGGATTTCCTCTGACTTCCCCACATGGTGGTTTCTAGTAAATAAACCATTGTTCGTGAACTTATTTGCGCCTCTTACACTCACAAGATAAGAAACTTAAAGTCCAAAACCTCACCTGGGGAGAAATTCCACCTGATTGTGTGCATTTGGACTTTGAACTCACAGGCCAGGCCAGGGATTGCCAACTGGTCGATCGCCGCTGGTGGTGTTTCGCTCATGCTCAATAAAAACAAGAGGAAGGAACGATATTCACTGCAGTTGATAATTTTATTTCAAGACGCATGAAATAAGGCACATTCACCCACAATATATACAGTCAATCCACCTTAAAGTATATCCTGTGAATCGCTTTGAAACGTCTCAACTTCATTAAAAGGTGCTATAATCAAATGCAAAGGTTATTATTATCTACCTTAGTTTTTCAAGTGGACTAAATAAATATGCAACTCTATCGCTCCTTCCTCTTGTCTATTTGATCATGTGTGAAAGTGCCACCTTTCTGTGATCGACTATTTGGAGGTTCCATCCTTTTCATGAGGTGTTAAACAGAAGTCCGATCTACCTGTTCAGGTGGATCTTAAACATCCTAATGCACTATTTGAAAAGAGAATTTTTCCCAGTGACCTGGCCAACAATTCCCCTGATAAAATTAGACATTCACTTCATGGCTGTTTGTGGGACATTGCTACATGCAAATTGTATGCCACGTTTGCCTTACAAATACATTGTTAATTTGCTTTACAGTAACATGATGTTCTTAAATGTTAAGACAAAGCGGTTTTACAGGCTAAGACTCAGTAAAATTTTGAGCCGGCAATTGTTTATTGTTCAATACACATCAAATCCTGACTGGTATCCTATATGGACCACACCGATGTAAATAAAAAAGTCATCTGATTCAATCAATGAAGCATCACTGGAAAATTACGCACGTTTCTTCAAAATGTAGAATGCTAATGACATCAGATTTTTAACGATTTCAGATCATTGAAAATAACCACCCACAGATTTAATTCTGGGTCTGTGTTGAGAAAGTCAATCTTAGCCACGGTGGTGCTGGGGGGTGAGGGAGATAAAATACTTTTGTCCTCAGCATCACAGTACAGCTCCTGGTTGCTATCCGGTGGCTCAAACTGGAAGTGCACTTGTGCAGAAGTTGGGATAGAACAGAGCCAGGCCTGCCTGCGATCGTATCTGCAGACAATAAGGTCACTGGAACATATTCTCTATACATGAAGAATGATCACTTTACTGAGATATTAGAGGGCTCCCAACATTGACCGTGCCATTACGAAAGGAATGGGAGAAAATCAAAGGAAAAAAAAGGAAAAAATGCGAGGATCCCCACAAAATAACACAATTCGTAGCTCATGTTTCACAATTTTTTTTAATAATCTTAAATGTTCTTTATTCGCAGCATTTATTTTTGATCAACTGGGTGTCTGACACGTGAGGAAACCCAATCACCATGCACACCATTTCCATCAGTATCCCCAAAAAACCTCCATCAATGTATTGGAGTGTCAACCTCAATTTTGTCAATTCAAAGTTCCAATGTGAAGTTTGAACCCACAATCTTCTGACTCGGGGCAAGAGTGCTACCAACTGAGCCAAACTGCTATGAGGAACCTCTCTGTGTAGCTTACCATGAAGTATTTAAAAAAGAAATTCTTGAATGACTATCTTGGAAAACATACCCACCGACAATGAGTTGCTTTATAGTTTTGCTGCCACCTCCTGGTTAGTCTGTACTTTACTATGAGCACTAAAGTTGTCAAGCAGGTGTTGAGACAGAATCTACTTTGCTCCCATCATTACCAAATTGTGTGGCTTGCAAGTCTACCACGTCTTTAGATGTAAGACAATTTCGCCTAGAATTTAACATTGCACAGAATTGTAAAAAATTCAGTGGAACACTTTGAGACATTTTGATTTTTTTTGGTCAGCCAGGTGGCTGATTCATGTGGAAATCCATCACCATGCTTAAGAGTATCCAAACCAAACAGAGGTCCATTACATCCCATCTACACCTAGAAATTCCAGAGATATTATTGGAATGAAATGCACACTTTCACCCTGGAGGGACACTTCCTGCTTACCTAATTCTGGAAAGTATTAGGCATAGGTTGTCAAGAGCCAAGGCTTGGGGACCCCAGAATCTGCATTGAGGTACTGCAGGAGTCTAACCAGCCGAAACTTCATAGCTTGCCATTGGCAGCACTGTCTGATAAGCTTTCTCACCGCTTGTCCAGTTAGGACCACCCTACCCGTTAGGGCCTTTGGCTTGTAGGGTTAACAGGAGTTGAATGGTAAGAGTCACAGCCACCAGTGTCTGCCCTTCCAAGCTCTGCTGATGAGCCAGGCTGGCTGTGCTGTCATCAACAGTGCCCTGGAGTAATGCAGACGCAACTGGCTCAGGAACTGGACTACCAAGACCGCCACAGAGGATGGGCTCCATTCTATTACCAAACATGTTACCTTGGAACTAGCTCAACTCCAAGGAGACCCAGCTTACCTCCCCCCTAAGGACGAGATATTTCGATGATGTGGTACGGTGCTATATCAAATGCAATGATTATTATTGTTTGGTGGTGAAATGCTTCCAAAGCCAGAAGGTTCTGCTACCGAACCTATAATCACAATATAAATGCAAATAACCCAGATGTTTATTCTATTAATTATTTACATTCACGCCTAAAATATACAGTTAATTAACTTTCAGTATATCCTGTGAAACGCTTTGAGACATCTCAAAGATGTGATAAGGTGCTATATCAAATGCAAGGATTATTATTATTACATTACCTGTATCAGTTAGCACAGAATTATAGTTCAGCTCTGCGGAACTTTGTAAGAGAAAAATGTAACATTATCATCAAACGTCAAGGGAAACTTGAAAAAAAAGATTAAAACTAGGCAATACTTTCCTCCTTTGGTAATAAGCATTAATAAACTATTTACAAAGAAAAAGCTTATTTTGAATGCTCCAAGGAATAACACATGGAAGAAAACTAAGGATCAATTTCCCAAAGCGTTTCACTGGATAGCCTGTAAAGTGCAGTGACTATGTATTTTGTGAGTGAAGTTACACCATCTTCTGAGCATCAGAAAGAAAACATTGCAACATAAATAGCTGATTAGCACCACATTATTTTTATTCGTGTTTTCCGCTTGTGGGTTTCCCCATTTCTGACTCCTGCCACCACAGTTGGTCCTTTAGTTAGGAAAGTTGAATAGACTGGACCGCAGACTCCACTGATGTATTCAATACGGCGTCAACGATGGAAGATTTCAGTTTTAGACAGTCTTTGATTCTAAAATTGTGACATATGTTTGAGAAACCCACCCTGGATGAGTTAGCTAAGGCAATATTAATTGTGGGATATTTTCCATCGTTTAGGTATTAAAAATAGAAAGTAATGTTGTGCTCTTTCTCCCACCTTGGCAGTGATCAATTAAATAAAGGCAAGGTTAAATATGGGATAAAGCTAAATAATAAATCTGATACTCTATCTGTAAAGTGCTACAACTACAATATCACAAAATCTTGGCAGCTATTTCTCTCTGAATATGGATTTTTTTTTGAATAAGTACTTTGTAACAAAGCTGATCAGTGTTAATACTGACAATGCTTTAGGTGTATGCCCATTGAGCTTAGATTACACAGCCAAAATTCCCAGTGAAGGGTTCAGTGTTCTGTCACGCAGTAGATGAAGTCATGCATTTGCACACACTGGTGCTAATAACAAACAAAGTTCTTTCTTTTTCCTGTGCCCTAACCTGACATTGCGAACAGCTATCTCCATAACTACAAACACTACCAACTCCAACATAAATATTATTGTACATGTTATTATACATGTTATTTGACAGGCTGTATTTGGCGAGACCAACGTTCATCCGTCTGGGCAAATACAAGATGATAGAAAACAAACAAGTCTCCAACTAAGTCGTAAACCAGCACAAGACGACTGAGCCTTTTTATGTTTTAAAATATTCAATTGAAGAAGTTAAAGGCAGGAGAGCAACTAATGTAAAATGTTCTTTAGGAAGAGAAAAATAAGAGAATTTCATCTCAATTTATATTAAAATACAGTACAATTATTACCGGCAATAAACAATACCAAGTTTAGCATTTTTTT
Organism: Callorhinchus milii; assembly: GCF_018977255.1. Classification (NCBI taxonomy): domain Eukaryota; kingdom Metazoa; phylum Chordata; class Chondrichthyes; order Chimaeriformes; family Callorhinchidae; genus Callorhinchus; species Callorhinchus milii. The sequence goes on along the minus strand of NW_024704744.1, from coordinate 29,556,019 downwards.
GTCTCATTCTCCAGTAAACCAAAGCAAACAAATACTGGAGTACTATTACACTTTTCCTAATTCTATCCCTTCCTATTTATCACTGAGAGGAAAGGGAGAGAGGGATGGAGGGAGGTTGGGAAGGAAGGAAGACTCCCCCCTCCCTTAATCCAGACAAAAATCTGGTTAATCCGGACAAAATGCCACACTGGTCGTGGCTGTGTCTCCTCACTCACCAAGAGCAGCTCTGGGATGGAGGACTCAAAATGCGATTGATTGACAGCGGACTCCAGCCATTCACAAGCAGCCTTGAGTTGTCAATCAGTAAGGGGGTGGGGTCAAATTGCAATTGATTGACATTGGTGGAGAGTCTCAGTCACATGCTGCAGGCTGTGTTTCTTTACTGGGAAGAGGTAAAAGAACTTCAGTTAACATCAGACGCCAGTTAAACCGGACAAAACCGTTAGCCCCGTGTGACTGGCTTAAGTGGCTTCCACTAGTAATAATAATCTTTGCATTTCATATAATGTTTTTGACATTGAAACATCCAAAAATGCTTTACAAAGTTACTGTTAAATATGTTTGTGTATGGCTAGGCAAACATACAAATCAACAATGTAAATCAATCTAAAAGACTAGCATTGAATAACTAAGTAAACTAAGGGTTTTGCCTGTGGTATTCACTACAAGACAAGAGCCTAAAACTCTAGTATGGAGAACTACCTATGTAGAGTTAACCCTCATTTATTTAAGCAGGGTTATTGAAGTGTAGTGAGGCTATGAGAATCCTCAAGCTTTCCTGTTGGTACAGGACAATTTGTCTTGAGCTCAAAGTCTCTTGTGTTGTACACGTAATATATGTACAGGTAATATATATCTATATTGTGTGGAGGTCAACAACTATTTATACATATTCAATTTGTGAATCTTGTTAAAAGCAATCTCCTCTACAATTAACATGATTTATTTTGCCTCCCGCTATAATTATCATCGGTTCCAGCTGAATTAAATTCATGACAACTGCAAGTTATCAGCCAGAAGCAAGGACATGAAATATAGGAAGCAACAGCTCACTTGCCTCTGGTTGTCATTCATTTGGACAATTAGGATTTTCGTCTTAACATTCTGAGTTCTGATAGTGAATGAAGGGACACGCTTTACATCCCACCACCCTCACTGTAGTTTCTAAAATGTTCCCGATTATCTCTGACGCAGCTAGTTACCTGCTGATTCCTTCTTTAACTCAATAATTGGTCTATCGTAATCTTGCTGAGCAATACCGTACAATTTACACTTATATTAATTTGGGGAAGACTTCTCAATGTGCTTGACATTGTTGGCTGGGCATCCGAGCTGAGGGAAGGAGGTTTAAGGGATGCAGAGGGGGAAAATGACCAAAAGCGTGTTCAAAGAGGCAGGTCATGAGATGGACCTTGAATGAGGGGAGGGAGCAAGTTGAAGGGAAGCCGTGGATATTGAGATGTGTAGACAGTGAAGAGTACAGAAGGAGGCCGTTCAGCACATTTTATCTGTGTTTTTGCTAATTCTCCCACGGAAGCTACTTACTCTAATCTCATTACCATGCTCTTTCCCCATACCCATTAATGACCACAAAATCTACAGTCAATTCACTTTACAGTATAATCTGTGAAGTGCTTTGAGACATCTCAATGATGTGATCAGCTGCTATATCAAATGCAAGGATTGTTATGATTAATGTTATTTTTCCTCTAGAATTGATCCAATTCACTTTGAAATCATGCTATTGATCTGCACTCAATACCAAGCACTCTGGGATGCTGTTTGAGAGGCACTATTTAAATGCAAGTAGTTGTCATTGATTTGGTTTCAACAGACATGAGTGATAAAGTATTCCACATTCCAGCTATGTTTTGTGTAAAAGAAAATATTCCAACCTCCACTTTCTTCTCCTTCTGATAATCTTCCATTTGTGTTCTCTGTTTATGTGTTTCTCACAAATCGGTGGAAGTAATCCTTCTCTATTTACCTCATCAAAATCATTCAGAATTTTGAAACCCTCCATCAGATCCCTCCATAGTCTTCTCTGCTCCAGCAAAATCAGTTTCATTTTAAGTTAAGTCTCTACATATGACTATAACCTTTCATCTCTAGTATCACCCTAACAAATCTTTGCTGTATCCTTTCCTTGCATCCTTTCATGTTTTTTTGCAATGAAATACCCAACACTGGGCACACATATCTACCACCAAACCAACATATTGTACAAATGTAACATGGCCTCCTTGCTCTTGTGTTTAATACACTAATACTCTATGATACAATGGGTTAGGAAGAGTGGGAGAGGCCAAACAATCAAGTAAAACAAAACTTTGCTGCAGTTCCTGTATGGAAAAACCCTGGGTAACACTTGAAGTGGCAAAAAACAGGAAATGATTGTCCCAAAGCAAATAACCTATGACACAACTAATCCAAACACTTTGATTCCATTATAAAAACATTCGTAGTTTCAAAGCTTCTGTGAGGTTCACTCCAAGCACACTGAATAATTGAATCATTACTTGCCCAAATTTTAATATTTAACTCAAACCATTTTTAAAATGTTTATTTTTGTTGAAAATTAAAGCACACCACAAGGTGCTGGGAGAAGGTGGAAAATTTAAGAGACCAGTGAAATATAATCTCAAAATCAAGATCCCTGTTTTAAATTATCTTGGTTTGATTATTTTTTTAAAACATGTTTTGAAACATGTGGGTCAAATTGTTTCCATTCAGCAAAGTTTTACACACCCTCTGTCTCAGCTTCAATAACAGAACTGTGATTGACAGGCAGCTCAGCCCAGTAAGTCTGAAGAAAACCGCAATGAGGAATGAGATAATTCAATTGAATTTTACGAGAAGGAAAATAGATGTAATTTTCTGAAATTTTGATAAAGAACATATCTCGTCCAAATTTGCAACCGAATTTACAATTTATGCCCCAGGCATGTTTTTCATAAGATTTGCATCTAAATCATTCTGCCAATTTAGATCACAGTTTTCTCCTTTAGAATTGAGAAAGTTTATGCAAAGCTGGATTATTGAAATGGAAACAGAAGAGCAGACCAGCATGTACTGCAGGCAGTGATGTGAGGTACCTTTAAGCAAAATGCACATCCTTCACGCCTTTCTCCTATTATTAAAACCAGCAGCAGCAAGTTACAACTGATGTTTAAGAAATAGATGAGCCAGTTTACAAAGATGGGAAATGGGATGGATACCCTGACATTGAATGATTCCTGCAGTGTAACTGGCAGGAGATCAAATTTGTTTTTAGGCTGATCCAATCTCCAAAATTAGCAAACCATTGCACCTTGCAAATGCTTCACATCAAAGAAGCCATGTAACCGTTAGTGAACCAAATCCAATGTTTTCCCCCCCCAGTTTGATCAATGTGTTCAACCCTCCTGTGAACAGACCACTCACTCACTGTAGTGCAGAAGCCTTCTACAATGGACACTACAATGCAAGTTCACTGGGCAGAGACGAGAGTATTTACATTTGCATTCCAGACACAAAGGGAAGGAAGCAGTCTGGTGGTGAGTTTACCCTGGATCCCGCCAGCATGAAATCTACTACTGAGCAACGACATGAACCTGTCACTCACTGGAGCTAAAATAATTGCTTTGAGGAAGTTTAAAAAAGACTGTTTATATGTCAGCATGGGATGTGGTGGTGGGGGGGGAGGAAAGTAGGATAAAAATCAGGACATTCCTTTGCCACAATAAGTCATGCACAAGTGACAAAAATATTTACCAGTGAGTGACCAAATGTTTGCCAGTGAGTCACAGAAATATTTCAAGACGATGTTGTAATTGTTGTGTGTTTGCTGAACACTTCTCATCACCACCCCTGATGTAAAATCAGGACAATGCAGTTCTGATACCAATCATCGGGTGGCAGCAGGAACATTGATCTTTTATGTTGTTCTGCAGTTCTGCGATGCTTGCTTCAAAGACTGAAAAGTTAAGGATTCAAATTAGAACACAGGGTTTGCTCTGAATAACATGACCATTCATATGTTTTTAAATTTGTTACTTTCAGTATCTGTTTATTACACTCTGGTCTACACTCGCTCAATACACTTTGAGACATCCTCTTGACATGAAGGAAGCTATATCAAATGAGAAGATTATATATATTTAAAATTGATTGTTCCTTACTCCCTGCTTTTGACTTCTGTAATACCTATGACCTTCAGGATTGAGTTCCAGAGAGTGGTGCAAAATGGATGAAAGCCTACTCACTAATTGTGGGGCAGATAGGGCAGGGACATACAGCAGGCCAGTCTTCGCTTAGTGAAGGTAGGGACCAAGCCGAAAGGTCAAACTCTTTAAGACATCTTTCCAATGCAAAGGTAGGGTGGATGAGACATTGGAGGGATTTAAAGGTGAGAATGAAGATCTTGAACTTGATCAGCGAGAGCACAGAGAGCTAGTGTAGTTGCGGGAGCCTGGATTGGCTCGCTTCAAATGGTAGTTTTGAAAAACTGTACTTCCAGTACACAAAGCGTGTGCACCTATCCCTATATCCTCTATCCTCTAACCAAGAAATTCGGTTCATTAAATGTTGGATAATTGAATAGTTTGGTTTATTGAATAGAATTTGGAAATCCCAAACCAATTGCACGCCTGATCTGAGAATATAGATTAGTTAATTGAATATTAATATTCAAATAATTTGCTTTATTGAATAATTTTCCCAGCGACCATTCGTATAAAAAACAATTAATCTGAGTCTGGATGAACTCAGATTCAAATCATTTCCTTCTACAGTCCTGCATGAATGTCGTCAGGGTCTTCTCCCTACCCCCAGGTCTCTGGCGATTGGTCAGTTAGCCACGTGCAAGTGAAGACAACAACAATAACAAATTACACATGTACATCGCCCTTCACGTTGGAAATACGTACCAGAGCGCTGAACAATCAGGCTTTGGGACCCGAGCTGGGAATTGGGTCAGGAAGGGTGAAGAGCGGGGAGGTGCGAGGGTGGCCGAAGAGGAAGGTCTTTAAATGGGACTTGAAGGAGACAAGAGAGGAGTTGAGACAGAGGGATTGTGAGATAGAGTTCAAGAGAATGGAGGCAGAAATGCTGAATGCCCGACTGCCAATGGATGTGATGAAAGTGTAGATCAGTGCCTCGGCGGTCTGGGGTGAGAGGCAGTGGCGGAGCCGGGCAATGTTGTGGAGGTGCGCAAAAGTGGAACAGGTCACAGCATGAATGTGGGGTTTAAAGAATAGCTGAGGATCGAACAGGACACTGAGGTTCCATATTGGCTCGGCGAGGTGAAGAGTGCAGCTGTGAATAGTGATCATGTCAGCACTTGAGGAGAGGAGGGCCTCTGTCTTGCCAACAGTCAGCTGGTGGAAGTTGGCTTTGTCCAGGACTTGATGTCTGACAGACAATTAGCCAGGACAGCAGTGGTCCTGGAGTCAAGGGTGGAGGCAGTGAGATGGAGTAGGGTGTCATCCCCATACATGTGGAAATTGACCCCATGCCTATGGATGACATCACCATCAGACTTGACGGTGGAGGACATGTCTGATTGCTGCGGATGGTGGTCGCACAGCTTGAGCTCTGGGAGACAAGTCTCCTCTGATGTTCACATGAACAGTTTGTTTTATTGAATCATTTTGCTGTCAAATTGAGTCTTCAGTTAACAGAATTTTACTGGACTATTCCTAAGCAGATACTTATCCTTTGGAAGTAATGAACAGGAATTTTTGCCATGAATGTGTGCTAGTTTCATCATTATATTGCAGTAAGTATTTGGCTGGCAACACTGCCGAGGGAAATGTCAACTCGGCTTAGGCAGTTCCTCCCCCGATAATCATTTTCATTGACGTTTTACTTATTGTGCACTGATGTCTTATGGCTGCTTAATTCAATGCTGAAAATGCTCACTTGTGGTAATTAACTCAAAACCCTAATGTTAATTACATTAACTGCATCATTCATGACAACAGAATACAACAACTTGCACTTATGCAGTACCTTTCATATAGGGTGAATGTCTCAATGTGTTTTACAAAGGTGATGGGGATCACTCAGCTGGGAGGAAAGGAAGGGGAATTTGTGGATGCGGTCCTCCAAAGGTAAAGTCAAAAGGGTTTTGAGAGAAGGGGCAGAAAGAGAACGTGTAAGGCAAAGGAATTTCAAAAGAGAGATTCAGAAAGCAGGGGAATGAAAGCTCTGCCATTGAAGGTGGAATAAGGGAGTGAAGGACAAGTAGTACACCAGAATCTATGCTACACCATACAGAATCAGCATGCAATTTTGCATTGAAGAAAATCTTTTTAAAATATATTAAGTACTGGGAATAGATCAGAGCTCAATAGCCCAGGGTAAGATTTTGATTAGCGATGGAAAATACAGCTTCCTTACTGTGGGTATATGGTCTGTTTATGGGATTGTGATCTAACTCAATCTCCAAATTGATGCAAGTTAATCCAACTATAACCAATCTATTAGAACATTATGTGGAGAAATTATGTGGCTAGAACTGAGGGTAAGAAACATTTCTTCACACATAAAATTGTGGACTGTTCTGACCAAGAAAGCTGTAGAGGTGGAAATCATTAGGGACAGTTAAAGAGACATATATAGATAGTTGGGTAGTAAAGATATTAAGTAGTATGACCAAGGTGTGGGGCATTAAAAGGTGTGCCAAGATCTAATAAATTGGTGGAACACACTTTATGGGCTGAATGGCCTGTTCCTGTTTTCCTACAATATGACTTAATATTGCTTGAATGTCACTCCATTATGAAAGTCTGTGCTGCTTCTCACTGCATATAACTTATCCATATCATCCAAGAAGCTAAAGTATAAATTAGGCTGGAAGTAAATCAGAGCTAAAATAGTTTCATTTAACCTCAATATATTTAGTAATGTACTTTTGCTGTGAAATGTGGGGCTAAAGTCTACAGTATTCCACCCCCCAACCCCCACTCGTTTGGTGCGATATTTAAAGTGAACATCTCCTGGGTTTAACATTTCTGTCATTGATGATCAATGCAGATGGTTTACAATTCACAATAATAATTGTGGTGTGCTTAGATTGCAGGTGATTGTATTATTAGCTGAGTGCTGCACTTCCTGTTAAACACAAGGATAATATTAACTTCCAAATGCCACATCTGGAATTTTCAACATCCAGAATTCCCCACCTCCCAAGTCTCTATTTTAAAATGCCTCATGTTACTTTCAAGAGGCTGCGTGCTATTTTGAAACGTATATATTACTACTTTGAAGTAATTAAACCTAATTTGATACAAGTGGATTTCCATTTCCAATAAAAAGCGTGAAAGGCACTTTTACAAGGTTTGTAAACAGGTGTGTGCACTGTAACAACATTGTGTCACCAATTGCAGCTGTGTTGATGTTTGATTCAATTTTAATCATTTTGAGAAAAATCCAGACAGAGTCTACATTTTGCCTCATGTCTGGTGCTAGTTTACTCAAGAGATCAATATATCAACTCGGGTCCTATTTGTCACTTTTCTCCCTGTTTGAAGGTGCTGACTGATGCTGGAGTACTTTTGCACAGGCACCATTCACCCTTCAGTACCTTGTCCAAGTGGTTATTCTTCATTTCTGAGTCTAGACAGAGAGTGTTGGCCATTCCCCATATGCACCTATTCCAGATGAGCTGCTAGATAATTGTTCTCCTTCCTATATCTGGAGCAGTAAGGATAATTGTCATACCCGAATTGCTGCCCTGGCAAAGGGCAGTCAACTCTGCACAGAGGAAACATTGAACCTGTGACCTGCTGGTGGATCTGGCCAAATTCATTTTTTTTTAGTCCACTGGATATCACTTGTGGAAACCCATAACCCTGTTGAAGAGTATCCAAACTACTTAAAGTTCTGCATTTGCATGGACATTTACTTTATTTTGCAATGGAACACACTCTGCTCATCTAATGCCAAAAGGTATTAAATATAGGTTGGCAAAAGCCGAGGCTTATGGAATGCTAAAATCGCCGAGGTGGCCATTGCAACCATTGCTTGGCAAGCTTCCTGATGCTTGTCCAGCTAGGACCACCCTATGGGTTAAGGCTTTGGCTTGCAGGGTTAACAAGAGTTAACAGTAACAAGAGAATCAGTGAAGGGTCAGCTCCCCCAAGTCCTGCTGATGAACCAGGCTCGCTGGTCTGTCATTAGCAGTGCCCTGGATTACTGCAGACCTGTCTGACCTAGTACTGTATCAGCACTACTATAACTACCAGATCTGCTATGATCTAATAAATTAGAGAAACAGACTTGACAGCCTGAATGGGCTCCTCCTGTTCCTATGTTTTTAACACTTAGAAAACAGTCTCAATTTTATTTTGGAGGAGAGCCCATGCCGACTGAGAAGATCGAGCAGTGGGTTAACAGTGATTGAAAGCCTTTCATTGCAATGGATTCTTTCCTTAGCACAGTCAGAATCTCCAACACAGAGCAAAAAAACAGTTATTTTAGTTTCTGCTCTATACAGGAAGGGCTGCATTGAAAACAAGATTATTGAACTGGATTGAATTAAGGAAGGTTATTTGAATCCAGTGTCTCAATACAGTACAAGAGGTTAGAATCACCTCTCCTCCAGCGCATTCCATGGAAGCACAATTTCATCACTTTACATTGCCTATGTTTCTCCCACAAATGTGGAGCTGAAGCCTCAAATGGAATTAGATATGGTCTCCATTTCACCAAAACACAGAGCTGGAAACAAAATCCATTTGAGTCAAACCCCTGATCACTTGCACTATTCTGTTTAATTGAATAGACTTAGTAAATACTTCCTTTTTTCAGGGCAGTATAATTGAAAGAGAAGTAACACATCTTCAGTTGTGACTTGGTACACTTTAGGGTCTAATTTACAATTCTGTTAACAATGTTTGAACCCAGATGTACAGAGGGAATTGTGTATGCCTTTAAATATAACTAAGACAAAAAAATCTATAAACCTTTTAATTGTCAATTATATAATCAAGCGTACCTGTAATTCCCACTTTGCATATGGTTTACACATGGAGGGAGTTTCTCCAGGTATCCTGACAGACAATCCCCTAGATAAAACTGGTCAGTCACTTGATTGCTGTTTGTAGAACATTACAATGCGCAACAAAATCAGAAATCACTGGGAACACTCAGCAGGTCAGACAGTATCCATGGAGAAAGGAAAGTGAGTCAACGTTTCGGGTCCATGATCCTTCATCAGAACTGGGGCACATTGGGAGGCAGAGGCTTTTAAGGACTAACAGAGAGGGGGGAGGCAGGGCAAGGAAAACAAAGGAGAAAATGGGGTAGAGGACAGGGGATGACGGGTTAAAGATTCGCCGACCACCTCAGTTCTGTCCGCAAACACAACCTTGAGCTTCCAGTTTCTTGCCACTTCAATTCTCCCTCCCGCTTACACTCTGACCTCTCCATCCATGGTCTCCTACGTTGTTCCAATGAGCCACAGCGCAAGCTCGAGGAACAGCACCTCATCTATCTGCTATCAGCCCTCTGGCCTCAATATTGATTTCAATAATTTCGGACGATAACAGCTCACCTTCCCTCTCCCCCTCTGCTGTGACCACATCATCTGGGTCCCAGACACACCTTTTCTCTCTCTCTGGTCTGCCTGGTTTGTTGCAATTTCCTACCCGCTTTGTTTTGCATCATTAACACCTCTTTAACCATCATCCCCTGTCCTTTACACCATTTTCTCCTTTGTCTTCCTTGCCCTACCTCCCCCCTCTCTGTTCGCCCTTAAAAGCCTCTCCCTCCCAACATACCCCAGTTCTTGAGGACCCGAAATGTTGACTTATTTTCCTTTCTCCAGACCTGCTGAGTGTTCCCAGTGACTTCTGTTTTTGCTTTCAGATTTCCAGCATCTGCAGTATTTTGCATTTTATTACAATATACAAATTGGCTGCCCCTACAAATGCACACTCTACAGTAAATCTTATGAAGCAATTTGAGACTTCTTGACAAAGTGGTAAGGCACTATATCAAATGCAAGGATTATTAATAATAACATACATTTCAGAATATCCCCCATTATAGGTGGTCCTGCCTTTGAAAATAATCCTTGCATTTGTCATAGCACCTTTCACATCAGGAGGACATCCCAAAGGATACACCGTGAAGTGCAGTGTGTTATGTAGACAAATGGAGTCCTGTAGCTCAGTGGTTAGAGCACTTTGCAAGTGAGAGACCTGAGTTCAATTCCAGGCAGGGCGAAACCTTGGGCAAGTTTCCTTACTCCACACGCCTAATAATAATCCCTCCAAAAAAACAAAAACAATAATTAAATTGGTCATTTTCAATCTACGACTGTTTGTGGGACATTGCTGTGCGCAATTGGCTGCCGCGTTCGCCCACAAATATACAGTCAATTCACTTTACAGTGTGTTCTGTGAAGCGCTTTGGGACGTCCTCCCGACGTGAAAAGCGCTATATCAAATGCAAGGATTATTATTATAAATGCAGAAGCCAATTTGCACATAGGAATGTCCCACAAACAGTGAAGTGAGTGATCAATTTTATTTGAGAGATTGGTGGCCTGGACACCAGGAGAAATTCCTTCTCTTTTCTAATAGTACGTGGGATCTTTAACATTCACCTGAACAGACAGACAGGGCTTTGATTTAATATCTCATCTGAAGGATGGCATCTCCAACACTGCAGCACACCTCTAACACTGTGCTCGAGTTTCAGCTTAGACAATGTGGGCCTGATGTGGGGCTTGAACCCACAACCTTCTGACTTAGAATGACAGTGCTACCAACTGAGTGAGGCTGACACATTTACCTTCAATTGTGTGCGTGAAATTGAAACCTTTGCCAGGAATCATTTTTGCCCTGTGGTTAGAAACATAACCTTTGTTATTCATTATCCAGCTGGACTGTGGTGCTTGTTTTCTTTGGCTGCTTCCAGAGAACAACGTGTACTTCTGACCTCTGCCAATGTGGAAGTTATTTTATTTCATGTGGCTTCACAATTACTTCACCGGAACTGTCTCTGCTCCTGACCAAGGCAAGGCTCGAGGCCATAACCATGATGCATCTGCACCATCCCTAAGCCAGGGTTTGGCAGCTCCCAGCTACGAGCATTCAGAGAAAATAGCCAGGAGCCAGCACTACAATTCGTCATTGCAATCAGTTATACAGCAATCCAGTTATAGCTACCGCTGGTATTAGCACGGCTCTGAGCTAACCACATCTGTCCCTTTCCCTCTTTTTTGTAGATAAACACAGAACGGAGGTATATTCTGAATGCGCAAACAGGCCTGTGACCTCTTATGTTATTGCCAGTTTTAATATTATCAAATTTGTCATACAATATCCCACACTGTCTCCCTTTTCAAAAAGTTATTCAGTTATTGAAGATGGTAGCAGAGGGCTACTAGATCAATTGTAGATTGTTGGTATCGTGGGGAGGGTGGAGGGGAGAAACTTAGGGTATATTATGTATTAGAGTGACAAAGGGTTTAGAAAATTTGGATGTAGATAAGAACATAAGAAATGCTGGACGAAAAAAGACCAAGGTCTATCTAGTTCGCCTTCCACTTTCCTGGTGGTCACACGCACGTATTTCCTGAACTGCCTATGTTCTATATCCCATAATGTTATTTCCTAAAAGAAAACTATCTAATCTGTGTTTGAAAGACTCAAAACTTCTTGCTTCAACCCCTGATAAGTTTTTTGCCACACTGAAATTCAAGAAAAAGAAGAAATTGGCATGTCACAAATATATAATTGACATTTATATAGTATCCTTCACATTGGGAAGACGTCTCAAAGGGCTTCACACACCTGACGGCTCCTGATCAGGGGTGGGGGGGTGGGGGGATGAGAGAGTGGAAATGACTGAAAGCCCAGCCAGAAAGTTAGATTCCAAGATGATGAGGCAGGAGGAGAAAGTGAAATAGAAACAAAAATGACAAGGAATCTTTTCTCTTCGGCGTGGTTCTGCACAAATACAAGCATCTGCATTGCGGTCCTTGCTACCTTCTGTGATGTAAATCACATGGTCAGATTGACAACTAAGCCTTCAATGCCAGTACCTAACTATGTGGTGATGAGCAGCAGACTGACCTTGGCTGGAATAAGCAGGAGTAGGCTGCTCTTTGATGGCTACAACACATAGATTCGAGACACTACAATAACCCATACACTGTTTAATTTTACAAATGCTCTTGAATTTAAAAACAAATCTGTACCTTTAACAGGTTCATCTATCATACAGTGAATCTTTATTAAATTTGTCTAATTCTAATAAGATCCCAAAACATTTTGCTTTTAATTGAATATACTAGAACACCTTTAAACATCAGGAGGATGTCTCAAAGCTTGTCACACTGCAGTCTGGGCACCAAAGCCCAGCAGTGAGACAGCCAAGATCCCAAGTAAATATCATAAACAGAGGATGCTGTCAGCAAATCAAACAAATCCAGAACTAAATATGAGGATGACAAAGAATTCTGCGGTCAAAATTTTGGAGTTATTTCAAATCTGTAGTCTTGGTTTACATACTGTAAAAACAACAACAAAATTCCATGTGCATAACATCTTTTACACCAGGAGAATGTCCCAAAACACTCAAATTTGCCTGTTAGGAACAGTTTGCAATACATGCTCAGTTACTTTTCCCAGCTCCATTACATCCACTGTTTCTCACACCTGGCCCTGTATCCCTGATACTCACTCCACACTAACCAGACTCCCTGCTCCTCATTGCACACTAACCAGACTCCCTGCTCCTCATTGCACACTAACCAGACTCCCTGCTCCTTGTCGCACGCAACAATAAATTGCATTTATATAGCAATACCAATTGTGAGGGAGGGCACCCCAATCTACTGAACAATTTGCGCCGGTGCTGGGGGATGAATTAAGGAGGGGTGGAGAACAAGCTGGGACAAGAGGTGCAGCCAACCCTTCAAAGCAGAAGGGTCTCTTGGTAGGAGTTCCAGAGTGTGAGGGCAGATTGGCTGAAAGCCCAACTGCCAATGGTGGGATGAGCAGAGCAGGGGACATGAAGCAGGCCAGTGCCTGTCAGGCAGAGGAAATGGGTGGGTTGGTGGTGTTTAAGAAGGTTGCAGAGGTAGGGTGGAACAAGAACATGAAGCAATTTTAAAGGTGAGGATGAGGATTTTTAAACTCAGTCCTCTGGGGGACGAGGAACCAGTGGAGCTGGGTGAGGATGGGGGTGCTTGGCTTGCGGAGCCTCACTATACTATCCTGTCTCGTTGCTCCTGTCCACGCACAGTAACCTGTTTCATGGCTCCTGGTCACACATTAACTTCACTCTAATTTTGTGCTGAAAGTTAGCTCCTGTGAAAAAAATGATAAATTTGGCAGCTGTAAAAGTGCTTTTACAGTAAGAATTATGAACCCCTGGAACTTAGCTCTTTCAGTTACAGCATCAGCTGAGCCCTTGTGTGTGTCCACTGAATTGCCATAGAGCCTTGGCATTCCTTGGAATAGTTTGTTTCAGTATTGTAAAGGAATACCATAATATAACTTGGTCTCTGTTCAAGTGGCTCAGAGTTTGCCTCCTACATGGAAGCCTTTTGGCTTTTGGGGAGGACAGGATGTTACAAATAATAATAATAATAATAATAATCTTTGCATTTGATATAGCGCTTTTCACGTCGGGAGGACGTCCCAAAGTGCTTCACAGAATATACTGTAAAGTGAATTGACTGTATATTTGTGGGCGAACGTGGCAGCCAATTGAGCACAGCAATGTCCCACAAACAGTCATGGATTGAAAATGACCAATTTATTATTGTTTTTGTTTTGGAGGGATTATTATTAGGTGTGTGGAGTAAGGAAACTTGCCCAAGGTTTTGCTCTGCCTGAAATTGAACTTAGGTCTCTCACTTGCAAAGCGAATGCTCTAACCACTGAGCTACAGGACTCCACAAATACCTTGATGGTGGTTCCAATTATGAGCAAAACCGAAACAAATCAGCACACCTCTAACAAAGAGTACAAAAATTACAGTAAAAACAAATGCACACAGGATGCAATGTCATGCTAGTGGGAGAAATACACTCTAATCTCTTTCACATCACCCTGTTCATTCTTTATTTTACAGAGTTTGGCGCAACATGGACTGCACTCCAGAGGGCGAGATTGCAGGATAATTTGCTTCCTTCTCCAGCTTGAAACCAGGATCAGCTGGTCTGGTTGTCAGAGACCAGAATCACCTGGTTGGATCATTCTGGATCAGAATGTTGTTGGTTTCAGACTATCACAAGGACATGATACTCCTGTGGAGCATGACAAGAGTGCTGCACTTTTGGAGTTACCATCCCTCAGATAATAATAATAATCCTTGCATTTATATAGCACTTTTCATGTCTTCGAGTCGCCTCAAAGTGCTTCACAGAATATACTGCGAAGTGAATTGACTGTATATTTGTGGCAAAACACTGAGCGGAGGGAGTGGACAGTTAGCAGATAGATATTAAACTGAGGTCCTGTTTACCAGATCAGATAGATGTTTACACTATTTCAAAGATTTGAAGAGAATATGCTGTTCAGTGTTCTCCCCTTACCCACATTCACCAAAACTATTGACTGGTCATTCATTTGCTGTTTATGGAATTTTACTACTGCAGATGAACTGCTACATTTGTCTGCCTTAAGAAACCCATTGTGTTAAGTGCTTTGAGACATTTTTATGTCACAAAGGCATTATATCAAATTAATTCAGTACATAAGAACCTGTTTCCAAATTGGGATAAACTCCTGACATGAAAGCACCATATGAATATAAATTATCCACTAGGCTCGTGATCCTATCACCTCCATTCACGCCCGGCTCCATTGGCTCCCCATCCTGAGTTCAAGATCCTCCTCACCTTCCAATCCCTCTAAGATCTTGTCCCACTGTACTCAAACTGTACCGAATCAGCCACTCTCTTTGCTCAGCAAGCACCAGCCTGCTTCATGTCTCCTGCCCTAGCTCCCCACCTTCGGTCTATCTGCCCTAACTCCCTAGAACTCTATCCTGGAGTCCCATTGATTTGCTCCCTCCTTCAGCTCTTTTATGGTGTGTCTCAAGCCTTTGGCCATCTAGAATTATTGTTGTATGATTTGACTCACAATGATATGGAGCATTAGTATTACGTTATAAAAGTAATCTGAGGAGAGTAGGAAGGTGCAACATAATGGTTCATTTGAACAGTACACTCGCATTCAACAAGTTGCATTTAAATTAGCACTATTCACACAAGTAGTGCATCAAACTGTTTGACCATTGGCCTCAATCTGTTATAACCACAACCTCCCCTTCCACTGTCATCATAGCCTATTTCCTACTGGAAATTATAAATACTTGTATTGATGACAAACAAGAACAGGTTTCCGAAATCTTCAAACTTAAACGTCTTACCCACATTGCCTGAGTCAATATTTTGGATCAAAATTTCTGAAATTCTCAGAACCAGAACCTGAGGGGAGGTAGCAAAGGTCAATGTCAACAGCTGTGAAACATTACTGTACTGAAACCTGATACACCGCAAAATTATCAATTATCCAATTGAAAATGGATAACACACAAGAACAGTTTTTCTTGCTAGATGCTTTAGGTAACCAGTTTTATAATGGTATTCAGCATACAGTCTGCTATTTTACTGATTAAATTAAAAAAGGAACCTAACATAAGCAATGGCAAAGCAGTTGGACTGTATACCTTATGTTATGAACAAATGTCTGACATTAGGAGAAGCTCTGAAAACACAAGGTTTAGAACACAAGGGTTCTCAGCACAATGCTCTATGGTACTGAGACTTGGATCAGTTAGAGGACAAAAGAGTGGATGTGTTTGATCAGTGATGCATCAGCAGGATATTAGACAGCAATAGGGGATAAGAAGTGAGGCAATGGCGATGATGAATGATGTAGTTCAACACACTAGGATGTCTGACGTTTACACATTAAGGGGAAAGCTAATTACAGGTTAATTGTGAGTTCTGCCCATATCCCCCCTTCTTTGTCCCCCAGTGGGATGGTTTAATATTATCCAAGAATAATAAGAGCTCTCCTTTGGCTCAACCACATGGCTATTCCTCAAATGTGATCTTAGACAGTGAACAATATCAGAACTGAAATTATGGACAGATTTATTCTCCCTTCCTAGCTTGTGTGTCAGCCTGGATCAGTTAGTAGCACACTTGCCTCCAAGTCAGAAGTTTGTGGGTTCAAGCCCTACGTTGGACATTGAGCTTATATCCTTTGGATGAGATGTTCAGCTGAGGTCCCATCTGCCTGTTCAGATGCATGTTAAAGAATCCATGGCACTATTCAAAAAAAAATGGTGTTTCTCACAACAATCCACCAAATGAAATTTGTAATCCACTTCGTGGCTGTCTGTGGGCATTGCTGTGTGATAATTATTGGCCACATTTGCTTACAAAACATATAGTCACTTTCCACTATATCTTCTGAAGCACTATGAAATGCTGTCTTAATGTGAAAGGTGCTATATTAAATGCAAAGATGACTTTTATTGTATTGAGGCTAATAGTAGCATTTCCACTGATGTTTCCTGCTGAAACCTAACAATGAAGTACAAACTAAAGCTTGGATACTCCTATCTGTATTACTTTAGTGCCAAATCATTGAACTAATGAAGAACCGCTAGAACTCTAACATTATTTTTTCCAAGATAAAGGACTTGGACCCGTTGAGGACAGGATCCGATCACATCGAACACTTGAGGCACAAGGGCATGATTAATGAAACCTATTAATTCTCCCTATTCTCTAAAGGCTGAAGTAATTAGTTCCTCTGAGGCACTTGAAAGGCAGATTGCTGAGTTGTGAAACCGAAGGGAAATTTTGCTTGGGATTCACATGTGCTGTGGTGGATATTGAATTCTGTCCACCTTTATTAAACTATTTTA
Source organism: Callorhinchus milii (assembly GCF_018977255.1). Taxonomy (NCBI): domain Eukaryota; kingdom Metazoa; phylum Chordata; class Chondrichthyes; order Chimaeriformes; family Callorhinchidae; genus Callorhinchus; species Callorhinchus milii. The sequence goes on along the minus strand of NW_024704744.1, from coordinate 29,539,129 downwards.
CTCTCATTTTAATTGCAGTATTATCTTCATTAGCAATCCGACCTAGTCTTAACCTACTTTAAATAATTTAGGCTAAAAAATACTGAGAAGTGTAGTTGTTGAATGTGTATATTTGATACTGGTACACAAAGCTGAGTTTGGTCTTTTAGGTTACACTTATATAGTGCCTTTCATGTCAGGAGGACGTCCCAAGGTGCTGCTCCAGCCATAGTTACTTGGACCCTGCCTCTCTTGTTTATCTGAAGCTTCATATACTGTACACTGTTCTACGTGTGCTTTCTCTCCCTTACCTCCATAATTTCTCAGTTAAAAAAAACTTAGTTGCTTAAACTGGCATTTTGTGTAAATGGATGGGAGCAACCAAACAATACCTTGAGGCACTGCAAAACAGCTGCCAAAGAGCCTCAGAAAAATTACTCCTTCCCCATACCATACAAGAAATATTTACTGCATAACTATTCAATTAGAACAGATCAGAAAGCAAACAACAATTTGCCATAAACAATTGTAATCTGAGATTACAAGTCAACTAAATGGTAACAGACACGCAGAACTTTAAAGCTGCTACAGATTCCCATGGATGTAACCTACATTTGTTTTCTGTGTTTGCATAGCTATAGTAATTGCTATCAAATCGACTGCTCAGTTGTTTATAAAAATCAACTTCTAAAACTTGCAGGACAATAGTAAGCATTTCTAGTACTTCATGAATGTACAATTTTAATCCTTGTTTCTTTTAAAGTAGAATATTGTATTATAATATGTTAAGTACCATGCAACCGCAGAATTAATTAACAATCCATACCACTCCAAAACTATACACCAACCAACACATCATTAGACATGTGTTTAAGTACTACCAGCATATGGAATCCCAAAGTGAAAATGAGTGAGTTGCTCATTTTCAACATGCCTGTTTTTCAATTGCAGTTAAATAGTTGTGTAAAAAATTTTCAAACTGCAAGATCACAAAGTCAACTCATAACAGAAGAAAATCTGGAATAAAGTCAATTTTCTGCTGTTAACATGCTGAGTCCACAGCAGGTCATTTTGTTATGAAACAAAAACTAGTTGTTTGTTTTTGGCCATCTTGTTTAGCTGCATACAAAGCTGAGCTTGCTGAGCAAAGCGATCTTGAGATGATATCCGGCAAAGTGGATCTGAATGGATGACAACAAGTTATGTGGTCTGGCTTCTGACTGGCTAAATAGCCTGTTTTTTCCTCTGTCTCAATAGCTGCTTTTGTTGGTATCCAATTGAATTCTATTTGAACTTAGCAACAAAAAGGGGGCAGGGTCAAGGTCTGCTCTAGTTTGAATGGGCGCACAGACTGATCCTCTCCATCTGTCTGGAATAGAGATGATTGTATGCACTTTATAGCAGTTTGTAAATTGTAAATGTAAATTAAAATGTACAGCTAATTTAGTAACATTAACATAATATCATTTCTGTTTAGTTGTATTAAGATTTAGGGCACATCTTTCAGATTGATAAAGTGGTCAAAGTTTGTTTGGGCAAATGATGATAGGAACAGGAGTAAGCCTAGGAACCAACTAGGGGACAAACCATCCTTGACCTTGTTTTGTGTAACGAAACAGGGCTAGTTGGCAGCGTAGGTGGAGTCCTGTAGCTCAGTGGTTAGAGCACTCGCTTTGCAAGTGAGAGACCTGAGTTCAATTCCAGGCAGGGCGAAACCTTGGGCAAGTTTCCTTACTCCACACGCCTAATAATAATCCCTCCAAAACCAAAAACAATAATAAATTGGTCATTTTCAATCTACGACTGTTTGTGGGACATTGCTGTGCGCAATTGGCTGCCGCGTTCGCCCACAAATATACAGTCAATTCAACAACAACAACAAGATTCCATTTATAGAGCGCCTTTCACGTCGGGAGGACGTCCCAAGGCGCTGTACAGTTGGGTCAGGACCCGAGCAGGGGGGGAAATGGTCAGGGTGAGGGAAGGGAAGGGAGGGAGCGAGGAGGGTGTAGAGAGTCGAGAGGGGAGCTGAAGGCACGGTCAAAGAGAAAGGTCTTGAGACCGGCCTTGAAGGAGGAAAGGGAGGAGGCGGCGAAGGCACTGGGGGATAGAGTTCCAGAGCCTAGGGGCTGAGAAGCTGAAGGCCCGGCCACCGATGGTAGGGCGGTTGGGGCGGGGGATGTGGAGCAGACCGGAGCCAGAGGAACGGAGGGTACGGGCAGGTAGGTAGGGGGATAGTAGGTCAGAGAGGTAGGAGGGCGCAAGGCCGTGAATGGCCTTGTAGGTGAGGATGAATTCACTTTACAGTGTGTTCTGTGAAGCGCTTTGGGACGTCCTCCCAACGTGAAAAGCGCTATATCAAATGCAAGGATTATTATTATTATTAGGTATTAAGAATCCTCTAGGGCAGAGTGATCACAATATGATTGAATTCTGCATTAAGTTAGAGAGGGATATAGTTAAATCCGAACCAAGTATTCTGAATTTAAATAGGGCTAATTTTGTAGGTGTGAGGAAAGATTTAGGTAAAATAGACTGGAGAATAAGATTAAGAGGTAAAAATGTAGACCAACAGTGGCAAATATTTAAGGAGGTAGTGCAAAATTCTCAGCGGTCGCATATTCCCTTGCGGAATAAGAGTACCACAGGGAAAGCAATTCATCCGTGGCTAACTAGAGCAGTTAGGGAAAGCATCAAATTAAAAGAAAAGGCTTATAAAACTGCCAAGAAAAGCAGCAAATCTGAAGATTGGGAGAGTTTTAGAAACCAGCAAAAAAAACTGAAAAACTCATTAAGAGCGAGAAAAAGGAGTATGAAGGTAAGCTAGCTAAGAACATTAAGTCTGATTGTAAAAGTTTTCACAAATACATTAAGAGGAATAGGCTAGTGAGGGTAAATGTAGGTCCACTTCAGTCAGAGACGGGAGAAGTTGTAATGGGGGATAAGGACATGGCAGAGTCCCTAAATGGGTACTTTGCATCTGTCTTCACCCTAGAAGACACAACAAGTCTGCCAACAATAAAGATGCACCAAAGGGATAAGGACAGGGAGCAACTTAGGGAAATTTTCATTAGTAGAGAATTGGTGCTAGGGAAACTGTTAGCACTAAAAAGTGACAAATCCCCTGGTCCGGATGGCTTGCATCCCAGGGTTTTAAAAGAGGTAGCTTATGAGATAGTGGAGGCCTTATGTCTGATCTTCCAAAATTCCTTGGATTCTGGAACAGTCCCCATGGATTGGAAGATCGCAAATGTCACACCACTATTTAAAAAAGGTGGAAAGGAAAAGATGGGGAACTATAGGCCAGTTAGTCTCACATCAGTGATAGGAAAAATTTAGAATCATTGATTAAGGATGTGGTAGTGCGGTATTTAGGGAGCACAATATAATTAGGCCAAGTCAACATGGCTTTACAAAAGGGAAGTCATGTTTGACAAATCTCATAGAGTTTTTGAGGATATTTCCAGTAAACTAGATAAGGGTGAATCAGTGGATGTGGTCTATTTGGACTTCCAGAAGGCATTCGATAAGGTGCCGCATAAAAGGTTAGTCCAAAAGATAAGGGCCCATGGAATTGGGGGGAGCATATTAACGTGGATTGGGGAATGGTTAACGGGTAGGAAACAAGGAGTAGGGATAAACGGGTCCTTTTCAGATTGGCGGGATGTGACTAGTGGAGTGCCACAAGGATCAGTCCTTGGGCCTCAGCTATTTACCATCTACATCAACGATCTAGATGAGGACATCGAAGTTAATATATCTAAATTCGCAGATGACACAAAACTAGGAGGAAGTGTCAACACAGAGGATGACATTAAAAAAATGCAGCGAGACATAGATAGGTTAGGTGATTGGGCAGGTAGGTGGCAGATGAAGTATAATGTAGGGAAGTGCAAAGTCATCCACCTAGGTAGCAAAAACAGTAGAGCGGGTTATTTTTTAGAAGGGGAGAGATTGGAATGTGTTAGCGTCCAGAGGGACTTGGGTGTCCTTGTACACCAATCACAGAAAGTTAGTCTGCAGGTGCAGCAGCAATTAGGAAGGCGAACGGTATGTTAGCATTCATTATGAAAGGATTAGAGTATAAGAGTAGGGAAGTCTTGCTGCAACTGTATAGGGCCCTGGTGAGACCACACCTGGAATACTGTGTGCGGTTTTGGTCTCCTTATTTAAGGATGGATGTACTTACCTTGGAGGGGGTGCAGCGTAGATTTACTAGGTTAGCACCAGGGATGAAGGGGATGAGTTACGAGGATAGGCTGACCAATTTGAGCTTATATTCTCTAGAATATAGATGAATTAGAGGCGAATCTTATTGAAATCTATAAGATCATCAAAGGGCATGATAGAGTAGATAGCGGGAGATTGTTTCCCCTGGTTGGAGAAACTAAAACCAGGGGTCACAACCTTAAAATTAGAGGCCACGTTTCGCACTGAGTTGAGGAAGAGCTTCTTCACTCAAAGGGTGGTGAATGTATGGAACTCGCTACCCCAAAGGGCAGTTGACGCTCAGTCCTTGAGCATATTCAAGACTGAGATAGATAGATTTCTTATTGCAAAAGGGTTTAAGGGATATGGGGATAAGGCAGGGTTAGGTTATTAGCTGGAATTAGATTAGAAGATCAGCCATGATTGAATGGCGGGGCAGGCTCGAAGGGCAGAATGGCCTACTCCTGCTCCTCCATGTTATGTTATGTTAAGTCATTCAGCCCCTAAAGCCTGTTCCACCATCCTAATTAGATCATGGTTGATCTGTACCTCAACTCTATTTACAACAATAACAACTTGCACTTATATAGCGCCCTCCACGCAGGGTAGTATCTTAGAGCATTTAACAACGACGGAGCTTGACTCCGAGCAGAGGGGGTGGGGGGGAGATGACCGTAAGTACGGTTGAAAAGAAAGGTTTTCAGGCGGGACTTGAAAAAGGGGAGAGAGGGGACAAGGCGGAGAGATTGAGGGAGAGTGTTCCAGAGTTTGGGGGCGTAGTGGCTGAATGCGCGACCTCCAATGGTGGCGTGGAGGGTGCGAGGGAGGAGCAGGAGGCTGGTATCATTCGAGTGGATGCGCCACGTGGTAGATTGAAGAGTGAGGAGATTGGAGAGGTAGGGAGGTGTCAGGGAGTGAATGGATTTGAACACGAGTGTGAGGTTCTTGAAGTTGATCCGTTCGGTGATGGGGAGCCAGTGGAGCCTGGCCAGAACTGGTGAGATGTGGGTACGGAGTTTGGTCCGGGTCAGTAAGCGGGCGGAAGAGTTCTGAATGAGTTGGATCTTATGAATAGTGGAGCTGGGGAGATCGGTGAGGAGTCCGTTTTGAGTAATCCAGGCGGGAGGTGACAAACACATGCACAAGGGTTTTGACTGCATTTGGGCTAAGGTACGGTCAGAGATGGGTAATGTGGCGGAAGTGGAGGAAGGCAGTCCTGGTCAGGGACCGGATGTGGGGAAGGAAGGACAGCTGGGAGTCGAACTGGATGCCTAAATTGCGTATAGTTCGGTGAGTCTGAGGGAGATTCCAGGGAGGTTGAAGAGTTCAGATTTGCAGGAGTGAAGACGTTGATGGGAGCCGAAGAGTATGGCTTCCGTCTTGTCCACATTCAGCTGCAGGAAGTTTGCATTCATCCAGGTCCTGATGTCTGCCAGATAAGCTGATAGAACATCTGGGGACCTGGTGTCGATACTGGAGGAGGCAAAGTAGATTGGTGTGTCATCCACATACATGCGGAAGTTTACCGTATGACTGCGGATGACATCACCAAGAGGGAGCAGATAGATCAGGAAAAGAAGAAGGTCAAGGATGGAGCCCAGGTGACTGGGCGGACAGGAGGAGAAACCATTTGCCAAGATGAAGTGGAGGCTGTTGGTTAAGTAGAACTCAAACCACGCGAGTGCGCTCCAACTAAGGTGGATGAGGGAGGAGCAGGGTGGAGGAGGATTGCATGGTCAACTGTTGAACATGGCAGGGAGCTCCAGGAGGATCAGAAGGCAGAGGGAGCCCTTGTCACAGATATAGAGAATGTTGTTTGTGACTTTGACAAGCACTGTCTCTGTGCTGTGGACAGGGCAAAAACCAGACTGCAGGGGCTCGAGGAGGGAGTGATGTGACCGAAGTTGACCTGCAACTATGTGTTCCAGGACATTGGCAAGGAAGGGGAGGTTGGTGATGGGATGGTAGTGTGAGAGATTAGAGGGATCGAGGATGGGTTTTTTGAGGAGAGGTGTGATGACAGCGGTTTTAAGGAGGAGTGGAACAGAGCCTGAGTAGAGAGACTGGTTGACCGTGTCGGCCAATGGGGGGAGAGAAGGGGGTGTTGAGTGACCAGCAGCTGGTGGGGAAGGTGTCGAGGCAGCAGGTGGTGAACTTCATACAGGTGATTGTGGTTGAAAGGGAGGAGGAAGAAATGGGGTAAAGGAGTGCAAGGAGGGGGGAATGGCAGGAGCTGTGCCGGAGGGAGTAGGCGGATAGTCTGGGTGGGGTGGAAGGGATATGGGAGTGAGAGGATGATGTAGCCAAGCAGATTTTTTCAATCTTTGAGGCAAAAAAGTCTAGGACTTCTTCGAACTTAGCACTTGATGTGAGGATAGAGGAAGCTTGAAGGACTGCACGGAGGAGGTGATGGACAGTGGAAAACAGTGTCTTTCAGTTGTTTTTGGCCTCCAGGATGACTTTGGAGTAAAAGTTAGTTTTAGCCTGTGAAAGAGAGAAGCGGTAGGTGCAGAAGTGCTCGGGCTACAGATGGTGGTGAATCATGAGGCTGGATTTCTGCCATCTATGCTCGAGAGTCCGGGTTTGTGTTTTAAGTGAGTGGAGATGACTGGTGTACTAGGGGGAGTGGGTGGATTTGGAAACAGCCTTGGAGCCAGAGAATTAAAGGTTGTGGAGACAGCATTCAGCAGTTGGATGGCTGCATCAAGTTTGATGTGGGTGGAGGACCAGAGGGAGAGGAGGTCCGAGAAGGAGAGGCCATTGGTGAGGGACTCAGGGGGAAGCTTTTTCCAGGAATGGAAAAAGATGGTGGAGGGCTTGGGGGAGGGGGATACGGGAGGAGAGGGAGATGAGGAAGTGGTCCGAGATGGCCTTGTCCATGATGGACAGGTCGGAAATGTCAAGGCCACGTGTGATGACGAGGTCAAGGGAATGGCCACAGTTGTGGATCGGTGAGTTGATGTGGAGGGTGAAGTTTAGAGGGGGAGAGGAGGGCAGTGAAATCTGAGGAGGTGGTCGAAGGGGAGTCTAGGTGGATGTTAAAATCACCCATTATGAGCAGGCGTTGAGTGCAGAGACACAGGGATGAGAGGAGAGAGGAGATGTCAGTGAGGAAGGAGCCAGGATATTTGTGGGGTGACGGGGTGAGGGAGAGAGAGGAGGGATGGTAGAGGGTGAGGTGCTCAAAGGAGGAGAAACAGCCAGAGGAATAGGGGATAGACCAAGGGAAGCTTGGGAGATAATGGCTACCCCTCCGCAGCATTGGTGGGGGCGGGGGGGGGGGGGGGGGGGGGGCTGTTGAAAGGTGTAACCAGGAGTGGAGGCTTCAATGAGGGGGACAGGGTCACCGTGGGAGAGTCAGGTTTCCAGAAGCCCAAGAATATCAATGTGCTCATCCAGGATGAGGTCATGGATAGTGAGGGCTTTATTGGAGAGGGAGTGGACATTTTGGAGGGAAATGCAGATAGGTTCACTGGTGGGTGGATGGGGGGGTGGGATCTAGGAGAGAGTGGTATAGAGAGGATTTGTAGTTGTGGGGGAGAAGTGACCGTGGAGTTTGAGGAGGGGGGAGAGTTGGAGAGGGTATGGATAAGGGAGGGGTTGTTTGCCTTTCGGAGCTGGTTGGTGCGGAAAGAGTAAACAATGGGACAGTTGGGGCGTCTGCTCTGGGACAACCAACTACAGGAGCCACGATGGGCCCGGCAGAGGATACCTAAGCTGGAGCAGAGGGAAGTAATGGTGGGGTCCAGGAGAGAGAGAAGACGAGAAGGCATTGGGAGAGAAGGTCAGAGTGGGAGTAGCGGAGTGTGGGGGTGGGAACAGGGACATTTTCAGAGGGAGCGGCTCAGGTTGTCTGCCTTTTTTCTTACCTTTTCTCCATATCTCTTGATAACCTTACCTTACAAATATCTAGCAACTTCAGTGGTGAAAATTCCAATTGATCCAGCATCCTTTTTGGATGAGAGAATTCCAGATTTCCACTACCTTTAGTGTGAAAATACAGTATTGATGTATATTGGGGTGAATTCTGCTGTATGTATAGAAGGAGATATGTCACCCATATGTCACCCTGGAAGCTCTAGTTGGTATGCAGATGTCTGACCCATTCATAAAACAGATCACATTGGAGATTTCTCACAATTCGGTGGGATGTACATCTGGTTAAACATAGGACTGACTCTGGAGACTCCAGTTATGAACACGACATTTTCACTTCCGTTGTCATAAAATTATTTATCATTGCTTAATATCCTAAATTCAAGATATTACCCTTTCCCCTGTTGTACATAAAGCTCATGTACACACTGTGCAGTATATTTGATCAGGCTCAACAGTGTGAGAAGCTACTCCAATGCCATATGAGACTTACTGTGGCCTGTAACCATGGCCTGTGGCATCCTGTAGCATAGTGGTTATATCACTCACCTCGCAACCTGGGTTTGATTTCCAGTTGGGCAAAACGTTGGGCAATTTTCCTTTCTCCGCAAGCCTCTTTTTACCTAGCATGAAGTAGGAACCCGGTTGTTAGTGGATTGTTTTTTCCTTAAAAGAAAATTGGTTAATCAATCCACGATTGTTTGTGGGACACTGCTGTGCGCAATTGGCTGCCACGTTTCACCCACAAAATATACAGTCAGTTCACTTTACAATATATTCTGTGAAGTGCTTTGAGACGTCTTAAAGACGTGATAAAATTGATGGGTTACTCCGAGGCTGCCCGTGGGATGTTGCTTTATGCAGATTGGCTGTCATATTTGCCTACAAAACGCAGTCACTCCACTTTACAGAAAATCCTTTGAAGCTGTTTGAGATATCCTCCCTAATTGAAAGCCACTACATCAAATGCAAGGTTTATTATTATTTATTTACAGCTGTTTCAGCAGCAATAACTTTAGAGACAGTTTGAAAACAGATGCTATTGTTTTCAGTGGATTACGTAAATTCAATATAATTGGAACCAAGCTTTCTTAAAACATGGTTTCAATGATTAGGTCAAATAGACGACTCAAACACTTTGATCTATAACCAGACTTCATCGTCTTACTACATAGTTTCTGCTGATGGTAATTCTTATACAGATTTTAAAAGCCATGATTTACAATACAAGAGCCTTAAATTTATATAAGGTCATGTTTAAGTGATTTTATTTGAAGAATAAAATTACCAAAAGGGGTAGTTTGAATGGCATGCTTATCTTAAAGTAATAAAATCCAAATACGATAAGACTGGGGGAGATTGGGAGTGCTTGGTCATTGATTGTTCCCCGACACTGGAACTGAACATTATGGAGTCCTGTAGCTCAGTGGTTAGAGCACTCGCTTTGCAAGCGAGAAACCTGAGTTCAATTCCAGGCAGGGCAAAACCTTGGGCAAGTTTCCTTACTCCACACGCCTAATAATAATCCCTCCAAAAAAACAAAACAATAATAAATTGGTCATTTTCAATCCATGACTGTTTGTGGGACATTGCTGTGCGCAATTTGCTGCCGCGTTCGCCCACAAATATACAGTCAATTCACTTTACAGTGTGTTCTGTGAAGCGCTTTGGGACGTCCTCCCGACGTGAAAAGTGCTATATCAAATGCAAGGATTGTTATTATTATTATTATTATAATGAGCAGTCCTTTGCACAAAATGCATCACCACCTGATTTGAATACCATGCTCCTAAGAGCAATAGCCTAAATCTAGATAAAGGAGAAAGCTTTGAGATGTCTTGAGGGCACTATATCAAATGCAAGTATTATTATTATTATTTTGTTTTATCACAAGATTAGTTCAGATGAAGAATACACCTCTATCAAGCCTCCTCTAAGATTTCTAAATTCTTCTTTTCAAAACACTTTTACAAACCAAGGTTATAGTATCTCACAGAGCCCATTGTCCTTTCCTTTTCCTCTTTCCTATCTCTCACTCAGCTTAGTATCGTTCCTTTCTCCGGGGAACAAGGTAAGCCTTATCCCAGACCACTATTTTGGCCCCATAAAAATGGCCTAAGTTGACTAACCAACTTATTTTTGTCTTCCTTCCCAGCATCCTAACATTTGCCTCCACTGCTCCCTCTTTACAACGGAATTACAAGTACACACCCTTGACAAAACAAGTTATTCCACGAAACAATAATTATTCATGTTTTACCATTGAAAATGCTATAAAATAAAAATTCTGCTATTTTGTGCAACAGTAGATTGGAGTAAGAATGTTTGTTCCCCCTTCACCACCCATTCTGGTTAACTACCTGAGTTTCTCTTTGAAATAACCAATGAGGGATGTTCTTTACTAAGTTAAGTAAAAGAGAAGCATTCTTGTGTTAGGTGATCCAGTAACATTTAGAACAAGGTTTCTGCAGAAAAAGGAAAGGAAACTAATGGCAGATGTACATCAGAAACTCACCAATAAACTATTAGCCCTAGAGAAAACAAATAAAGATTCAGTAATGATCCTGTGACTCATNAAAAAATATCTTAGTTGTGGAGTAATGGAAAAAGCAACATCAAAAGTATATTCAAGATGAAATTCAGTTCTTCTGCTTTCAAGTGTTACCAGAATAAGTAAACAATGTAAAATGGACATTTGCCTTGACGGAACATTATTTTGTCTCTTGGTGTGCCTTTTAGGTGCCAAATACATTTTTGCTTTGAAGTGCATTGCATGGGCTTCAGCATTTCAGATCCCAGATGTTGTGTGGAATGTACATAATTTGAGCACTGTGAATGCTGTGGTGTTTGAGATCTATCCATGCATTTCAATCTTTTAATCTTTTAATCTAATTTATGAAGTTTATAAATGGAAGGTTTGGTTTAACTGCCAATTACCAAATATGCTGCAAAACTCTATTTAAATTTCAACTGTGTCACAGACAGTAATTAAGATATTCAGAAAGCTGCTTAATGTCTTTCAGATTTTATGGATGTAAATTATTTTTTTATTCTTATCCTCTTAACAAATCCCCAAGAGAAAAAGATAAATATTTTGAGAATGTTTCTGATAATAATAATCCTTGCATTTGATATAGCGCTTTTCACGTCGGGAGGACGTCCCAAAGCGCTTCACAGAACACACTGTAAAGTGAATTGACTGTATATTTGTGGGCGAACGCGGCAGCCAATTGCGCACAGCAATGTCCCACAAACAGTCGTAGATTGAAAATGACCAATTTTTATTATTGTTTTTGGTTTTGGAGGGATTATTATTAGGCGTGTGGAGTAAGGAAACTTGCCCAAGGTTTCGCCCTCTGCCTGGGATTGAACTCAGGTCTCTCGCTTGCAAAGCGAGTGCTCTAACCACTGAGCTACAGGACTCCACAATTAGAGGTAGGGTAATAAATACCACAATAAAGTTTGTACCTACACAAAGGAAAGGAAGCCCCGCAGTGTTACGTAAACTCCTGATAACTCATCACTCCAAAGGGAAAAGGGCTCAATGATGAGTATCTGGAGTGGCTAGTTAGGCATAGATTTTCCTGGGCCTCAGGAGGTGCTGTGATTTGTGTGGGTGCTCAGCGGAGGTTGGGTGCACAAGCTTGGATGTATAGCAGATGTCTCTGGTCTATTGGTCTCCCTCCCTATATTAATACAGAGGTCCTGGTGTATTGGATGACGGCGTATGGCCTCCCACCCTATCCAGTCACAGGATAGCACAGGAGGCAGGACTGGAGGCCAAGGTCCAACCCTCCAAAAGAACAGAGGCCTCTTTGATGCATGAGCTCATGAACGCCAACCTCTGCCGAATGACCGCACTAGATACAACAACAACAACAACAACAACAACAAGATTCCATTTATAGAGCGCCTTTCACGTCGGGAGGACGTCCCAAGGCGCTGGACAGTTGGGTCAGGACCTGAGCAGGGGGGAAATGGTCAGGGTGAGGGGAGGGAAGGGAGGGAGCGAGGAGGGGGAAATGGTCAGGGTGAGGGGAGGGAAGGGAGGGGGCGAGGGGGGGGTAGAGAGTTGAGAGGGGAGCTGAAGGCACGGTCAAAGAGAAAGGTCTTGAGACCGGCCTTGAAGGAGGAAAGGGAGGAAGCAAGGCACTGGGGGATGGAGTTCCAGAGCCTAGGGGCTGAGAGGCTGAAGGCCCGGCCACCGATGGTAGGGCGGTTGGGGCGGGGGACGTGGAGCAGACCAAAGCCAGAGGAACGGAGTGTACGAGCAGGTAAGTAGGGGGATAATAGGTCAGAGAGGTAGGAGGGAGCAAGGCCATGAATGGCCTTGTAGGCGAGGATGAGGATCTTGAATTCGGACAGCATGAGAAGCCACTGGGATGCAAGATGTCATCTTATAAGATGAGTTGTCCAATGTAAGTACTTACAAGAATTTCTAGAATGTGACTAGTTACGTGTAAAGCAGAGTGACAAGTTAAGATGTCACTTTAGTAACATTTTCCATGGGAAGCAATCAGGATATTGACAGCATGATTACTTAAGTGGTAGTGACAAGTTAAGTCATTGTTTTGTTGTCAGGAGTTTACTGTATTTAAACAGTAATATATTTGGACACTTTTTATTACCCTACCTCTAATTTTGTTTAAACCTCTTACATTTTGAGATATTATAACAATAATAATAATAATCTTTTCATTTGATATAGAACTTTTCACATTTTCTAGACGTCTCAAAGTGCTTCACAGAATATACTGTAAAGTGAATTGATTGTATATTTGTGGGTGAAATGCGGCAGCCAATTGCGCACAACAGTGTCCTACAAAAGTCATGGATTTATTAATTTTTATTTATTATTTTTTTTCTTGAGGGATTATTATCAGGCGTGTAGAGTAAGGAAACTTGCCCCAGGTTTCACCCTGTCGGGAATTAAACCCAGGTCTCTCGCTTGCAAAGCGCGTGCTCTAACCACTGAGTTACAGGACTTCATATTAATACAATTTTGGGACCTAAGTTGTGGTATTTCTTAACTGACTGATGAAATAAGAAATGCATTTGTAAGTGAATGCAGCAGCAAATTTCATATAGTAACGGCCCAAAATAGCCGTGAAATGAATAACCATTTTTGAACAGTGCCATGGGATCATGGGTCACGACACAGGGAGAAACTCTCTTCATTTTTCAGATAGTGCCATGAGGTCTTTAATGTCCACCTGAACAGGCAGACTATTTCCTTAGAACATTCGACATTAAGAAATTTGATACAATAATTCAACATGTCATATGAAGAAATCTATTAAGAAATTAGATCTCATTGCTTCTTTAAATTTCAAGGGATTTATTGACAAATTGGGTGTTTTATGAATAAATATTTGTTCAATTTATCTGCTTTTTTTGGAAATATTAGTTATGATAAATAATTAAATTAGGCAAAATTATGGGCTTGGACCTTGAGAACATCAAGGATGGTTACTTAAGTGGTAGTGACAAGTTAAGTCAGCGTTTTGTTATCAGGAATTTATTGTATTTAAACATTGATATAATGTTTAAATTACAAACATATTAATGTTTCATGCTCTTCCATAAAGATCCTATCCACTATGCTGAAGGCAGATGTCCATCAGATAGCTGATGAGGAAACTCTGAGGCTTGGGGCAACAGCTGCTGGAAGGTGTTTCCTGGAATTTCATGAACACATGTTCGTACTTGGAATCACCTTGACTGGTTTACAGAGAGGTAAGGAGTTGCTACTCAAGCAATGCACCTCCAACTGGTAAATCAGGAAGTTATGATGAAGTCAGGAAGTTATGATGAACCTTTATAAAACACTGGCTAGGCCTCAGCTAGTGTACTGTGTTCAGTACTGGGCCCCACAGTTTAGGAAGAATGTCAAGGCATTGGAGAGGGTGTAAAGGAGATTTACCAGGATAGGACCAGGACTGAGGGACTTCAGTTATCAGGAGAGGCTAGAGAGCCAGGATTATTTTCCTTGGAGCAGAGAAGGTTAAGTGGAGAACTTAATAGAAGTTTTCAAAATTATAAGGGGATTCAATAAGGTGAACAAGGAGAAACTATTTCCACTGGCAGGTGGGTCGGTAACCCGAGGACACCAATTTAAAATAGTTGTTAAAAGAAACAGAGGGGAAGTGAGGAGAAATTTTTTCACACAGCGAGTTTTTCAGATCTGGAATGCATTGCCTGAAAGAGTGGTGGAAGCTGATTCGATTACAACTTTTAAGAGAGAAGTAGATAATTATTTGGGGAGGACAAGTTTGCAGGGCCATGGGGAGAGAGCGGGGGGAGTGGGATTAATTTGGATAGCTTTTTTTAAAGAGCCGGCACAGACACGGTGGGCTGAATGGCCTCCTTCTGTGCTGTATAATTCTATGGTTCTATGGTAGAACCATTACTCAATGGGCTGGAATGTGTGCCCAAGCTGTGGGCAGAAAGATGGCAGAAAACTCTCACACATTATATGTTGAGCTGTATTGCTCACCAGGAAGCTCACAGGGAGTCCTGGTACCTGGCATCCACCTAGTGAAGGCTCCAATCCATGCTTGTAAGGTCAAATATCAACTAGTGACTATGCTTAGGGATAGGTAAGCAGTGTTTCCATGGAGCTGAACTGGCTACAAGGTGACATGTTTGGCAATGGAATGTCAGATTCAAGCCAAACCTCTCTGACAGTCTTTGTAGTCCAGTTCCTGATGTAGGGAAACTTTACGTTGATTTAATATTTGTCTAACTTTGGCTGTAGCATGTTTATCGCATTCCTACATTTATTATGCACAAAAGTGGGTCCTCACTTTATGTTAGTCATTTGTTGAGTCTGGTCTGCTTATGCTATTTTTAAATCCTTGAAGTGTGTGTGTAACATTCCATCATCATTTTCTAGTTATTGACGCATCTTATTTAGTACTTCGCACCATTCCTTTGCTTCCGGGCAGCGCTTGCTGAGCATAGCTACACTGGCTTTCATTACTTTAGCTTCAGATTCTAGCTGATTACTTTTCTCTTGCTAACTGCTCTGCATTACCTCAAACGTATCACTTAACACCTGTCTTTCCAACTTCACTTGTTTCAGGTTTTTTGATAAGCACTGAACTTCTTATCCATGGCCTGTTTCATAAAATGTTTCATAACTGCTTCATGAACTGCTTCATAACCCACAGTGTCTGTATAATTGCACCCTTTTTCCTTCTCTTATCTAGTTTCTTTTCTTGAATCAATTCCTTATACTGCTTTACACAATGCTCTCACCTCTCATCCCTGCATGTAGCAACCAAAACAAATCATTCACTCTGGCGTGTACAATCAACTCCTGTATTAATTCTTCCATTCTGTTATCCTGGTTGGGTCCTGCAATGGGCCTCAGAATCCAACATCCTAAACCAAAGTAATTATGGGCTTCGCTAAACTCCTTCCACTACCTGATAGCAATTCGGTTGCAGTCCTACTTACGTCTACTTCTGACAACCGCTGACTGAGAGAACATTTTAGGTTCGGACATCTTAACAGTGTTAAAATTGAGGTCCCATTTTTACTTTTATTTAATGATGAAATAATGGATGCAATTTGGTTGTTAAACAATTGTTTGCTTTATCATAGTTTCACAGTCAGTGATTATACCCAGAGCAATAACCCATTACCTCAAGATGGGATCATGGGAGCAACAAGGTTATCAGAGAAATTAAGTATTGATCAGTATTACCTATCCCAGGAAGTGCATCAGGCAACAGTGGAGTCATCCGATTTGCATCTCATTGATCTTGACTGAACTCTCTATTTTATAACAAGCGAGAGACCTGAGTACAATTCCAGGCAGGTCAGGGCGAAACCTTGGGCAAATTTCCTTACTCCACACAGAGCCTAATAATAATCCCTCCAAAACCAAAAATAATAATAAATTGGTCATTTTCAATCTACGACGGTTTGTGGGACATTGCTGTGCACAATTGGCTGCCGCGTTCGCCCACAAATATACAGTCAATTCACTTTACAGTGTGTTCTGTGAAGCGCTTTGGGACGTCCTCCCGACGTGAAAAGCGCTATATCAAATGCAAGGATTATTATTATTATTATTATTATTGGTTATTGTGAAGCCCAGACCAATTAAATAGCACATACAGAATTATGTATGGAGTCCTGTAGCTTAGTGGTTAAAGCATTCGCCTCTCAAGTGAGAGGGCTGGGTTCGATTCCCAGGCAGGGCGAAACATTAGGCAAGTTTCCTCACTCCACACCTTCTGTTTACCTAGCAGTGAGTAGGAACCCGGTTGTTAGTCAATTGGCGGATCGCTTTTCCAGGGGTAATAAAATTTGGTCACTCAATCCACGACTGTTTGTGAGACACTGCTTCTGAGTAATTGACTGCTGCATTTGCCCACAAAATATACAGTCAATTCACTTTATGACATATTCTATGAAGCGCTTTGAGACGTCTCAAAGATGTGATAAGGCATTATATCAAATGCAAGGATTATTATTATTATACAAGAAATTCTCAGTTTGGTTTCCCTTAAGCACGGTGATGGGTTGCCGCATGTGTCAGACACCAGGCTGACCCCCAAAATATTAATAATGAGAATGAGAAGTGTCCTTAGAAAGGAAAATTAGGCCATTTATGGTAAGTAGAATTGTTTAGAATTGTTATGATTCAAAATAAAATAGCTACTGATAAGATTTTAAAAAAACAACTTTAAATTGACAATAATAATTCATTTTTATTTAAACTCTCTTTGACACTAATTCATTAATTACAACAGAATAATAAACAATACTAGCAGGAGTCCAAGTGATCATCTGTCCACATTCACTTACAGAAAGAAACGTCCAACGAATACAGACTGCATGCCTGTCATGTTGGAGGTTGCATGTTGACCTTGCGCTGATATTAACAGAAAATGACACATTGCACTATCAGGCTTGAAAGTGTATTTGCATGTTGCTTGCTCCTTGAATAAAACAGACAGACCTTGAATAAAGCAGACTTTGTGAATCTTTTTCACAGAGTTGTTTGGTTTGTTTTGAAAGATATTTTAAGATTTTTTTTGCAAGACATTTATTGCTCTTGGCAAAAATAAATTGGCGCACATGTTTACTTATTAAATTAGGCCGTCAAATTCAGATACAAGAAGCTAGTCAGTACCATATGCAAATATAGCAGCTTGTGTAATGTATTAGCTTCCTCTGGGGGATTTGTTCATATGACTTGTTTAGTGGTTTTTCTGTTTGGTTTCATAGCCAATCAGCTTTACATGCCCTCAAAAAGAAAGAATTCATAAGTACAAATGTGGTTGATTATACATTGATGCAATATATGGCACTAAGGAATTACAATGTAACAACAGTAATTTTACTGATCTGAATTCTGTGCATATGTGAACTTCTCAGAAGTTTGGTTTGGATTCTCCTAACTGCGTGGTGATGGATTTTGGCATGTGTCAGACACTTGGCTGACCAAAGAAAAATCTGGAAAGCTTAACACACTTTGAAACCAATTTATTAATGTGAATCTAGTATGTGTGACACCCAAACAGTTGAATACAGATTTTGCCTTTTCCGGTTTGCAGTGTCAGGAACCAGCATTCGGGAAGTCAAATTTAATTGTGAAGTCAAATGCCCAATGTTTCATATTGCATTCTTTGTGAGGAATTCTTTGAAAAATTTTGGGATGGCCTGAAAATTGAAGGAATATATAGATTAGGGGTACCCCAGATATGAAAGTCTAGTGTGGCCCCAGAGTACACTGCAAAAAGACGTACAACAACAACAAATTGCATTTGCATAGCGCCTTTCACGTTTGGAGGACATCCGAAGGCGCTGGACAGTCATAGATTTGGACCTGAGCTGGGGGTTGGGATCAGGAGGGTTGGAGGGCAAGGAGGATAGGAGAAGGAGACTGACCGAAGGCGCAGTCTAACTGAAAGGTCTTGATATGGGCCTTGAAGGAAGCAAGAAAGGTGAAAGAACTGTGGGATGGAGTTCCAAAGGGTGGGGGCAAAGAGGCTGAAGGCCCGACCACCGATGCTGGGGCAGGCCAGGTTGGGCATGGAGCAGTGCGTACAGAAGCTTTGAAGAGCTAAAAATATTAAGCATGTTAAGTTTTTCCTAATTAATATTCTCCTCCTTAAGTTTAGTATTCTTTTCTTAATTCTTTAATTATGATTATTTTTGTGCTAAGCAATAATAACAGTTAAAAAAAACACAGATGCATGAGAGAAGTGAGCAGAATGTTTTACAGCAAAAATAGACTTTTTAGGCAATAAACCACCCAGCAACTAGAACAACAAAAACAGATTGTATTTATGTAGCTCCTTTCGTGTTGGGACAATGCAGTAGTGATGGAACAAGTTTTATAGGGGTGCTGAAATCTCTGGGCTATCGTCTCCCCAGCCCCCTTGTCCCCCCCTATTACCACCACCACTAATCAGAAGCTGGTGTGATGATAAATCACTTATTATATGGGAAGCAGAAGGAACGACATCCGGGGAGCCGGAGGGATGACGGTTTGGAGAGCGGGAGATATAATCTTGCAGAAACTGAGTGGAAGCCTTCAGGAAGCAAAGTCAACCAGAGAAGTGTGTAAACTAGAGAACCTGTGGAGACAACACTAAGTCTCAGCTCAGGCTAGTTACAGCAGGAACAGATATATTGGCAGATCAAGCTAATAGTGTATCTTTGGAAGCTTCTTTTTTGTTTGCCCTTCTATTGAAAAATTATTTTGAAATTATTTTTAGTTGCTTTGCAATTTGCATTCTTTTCAAGAATCTGTTCACTTTCATGAATATGCATATGAATTTTCTGAGCTCATATTCCGAAACACTTCCTCACTCGTACATTAATAAAATATATTTTATACAGTCAAATCTATTAAAGCAATCACCTCTATTCAGCAACCACCTGCCTAACGCAACCAGTGGCCACTCTTTTTTTTCCTGTTAAAAAGGAATGTATACATTAGTGAGACTCTTAATAACGGGGTGTAAAGATTTTCAAATATCTGAGCCTGCGATGAAATAAGGACCGACACAAATTCTTTCGATCAATTGATATTTATTAATACAAATTAACAAGGTTATGCAAGTTACGATCAGTTAATCAATCAACAGTAATGCTTACGCATATTTAGTACAGTTCACAACAAATAAAGTTGGCCGCACCAATGTTGTGGAGGAAGAACCAACTGACCGACTGGTACCAGGATTGTTGCTTTGTGAGCCTCGATCAATATTGACAGTTATCTCGATCTTTGTTTTCTTTCTCTAAGATATTGGTTGCAGGTGTTACGGGTAGCTAGTCTCTCTCTTCCACTTTCTTGCTAAAGCTACCGTTCTTTTATACAGTTGTCAGATGACCTTTCAGACTCTATTTTCACGAAGTCAGCTTAACCTTAATAGAGGCGGAGTTTGACGCTGAGCTGGGGGGAGGGAGGAGATGACCATAAGCACGGTCGAAGAGGAAGGCTTTCAGGTCTGATCTGAAAAAGGGAAAGGAGAAGGCAAAGCAGAGAGATGAAGGGAGAGAGTTGCAAGGTTTTGCCTGGTCATTAAAGATCCCGTGATGCAATAGAGAAAAGAAGGGAGTTTCTCCTGTTTTTCTGGCTAACAATCATTCACTTCATGGTGTTTTGGGGGATAACCTTTGTCTGCGAACAAATACACAGTCAGTACACTTGACAGAGATTATTGGTGATTATCTGTAAAGTGCTTGACAAACAATAGTGCAACATAGGTACAATATTAAATGCAAGGTTTATGGTTATCTTAACCTATATTTAGTATACTTGTGTGGCTACTAAAAGATCATGTGACATTGTTTGAAATGAGAAGTTCTGAAAGTACAGCATTAAGTCTCATTATTTTTGGAGCTTTTGTTCCTTTCTGTATGACTTTAGAATTATTTTGTTGTTTCTTTGTGTTTTTCTTTCAATTGCATGCACATGTTTGTGGTTGGGGGGGAGGGGGAGAAGTTACTTAATTCTCATTATCTTGTTGCACTCCATGTTTTGCTGTGGACCCTATGGTAAGTTGTAGTTGTCTGATCCAGTTACAGTAATAAGGTTTGTTAAACTTTTTTCCTCCTCAGATTCGGTTTGCCCATGCCCAAACTTGCCCATGTTTTATAGTTAGTTTTTTGCCTTATGTGCTTGTGAAGGAAAGGAGAGAAGAGAAAGCAATGTTCTCAATGTAGAGAAGCCACTGGGGACAGTGGGACTCTCCTGATTTTAAATGTTTGGCCAACTTTCTTCCCCCCTCTCCTGAAAGTGCTGACTCTTGCTTTGGTGTGGATCCACAGGCATATGCCTCGTTGAAGTGGTCACTTGAAGTGTGCGAACTACAGAGCTTAAGCAAACTTGATGGGGTATGCAGAAGGTGACTAGCATATTAAATTAAAAGCAGATAAATGCAAGTCAGTGCATGTAGTAATTAAAAATAGGAGGTGCCTGTACTCAATGAATGGGTTGGAAATTTCAAAAGGGGATTTCTGAAAGAGATCCAGGGATGTTACTTGACTCATCACTCATTATCTCAAAATATTGTGAGTAACAATAAAAATGTCAAGCAGGTTGCCAGGGTATATTGCCAAATAAGCCAGATTCAAGCTGTATCAGCAATGATGAGTACTAGATAAAATTAGTCATTCACTTCATGGTTGCAAATAGGATATTGCTGTGTACAAGTTTGCTGCCACATTCACCTATAAACACACAATAGCTATACTTTACCGAAAATCCTCTGAAGTGCTTTGAAATGTTTCATCATATGATAAGACACAATATCAAATGATTATTATTATTATTAATGCATATTGTTCCAGTTGGTACAACATGAGGGGGCTACCCAGGGCCTAGCTAGAGGCAGTGCAGCATAGAGCAATGATGATTTCTAGTGACATGCAAGGATTATTATTATCATTCTTATCTCAGAGGGGTTGTTTTACAGGAGTGCAAGATGTTAAATAGGATTGAGAAAGTAAAGTCAGAACAATATATTTGAATGCATTAGACAGTAGAATAAGAAAATGTAAATTTAGGGTTGCAAAGGCAAAGTTCAACAACAACTTATATTGCCCATCAGACGGGTGGCATCTCGGAGTGCTTAACAGGGTGTGGTTTGATGCCAAGCTGGAAAGAGAAGGCAGATGACCGAAGGCATTTAAGAAGAAAGTCTTTGGGTGTGATTTGTAGGATGGGAAAAGAGTGGCAAGATGGAGAGTTTGCAGCAAGGAGTTCCAGAAATTCAGGGTATAGTGACTGAAAGTACAACCGCAAATGGTGGAACAGAGGGTACGAGGGACATGCAAAAGACCTGAGGCAGCTGAGTGAAGGCAGTAGCAATGGAGTGGGGTGTGAGCAGATCAGAGAGATAGGGAGGTGCTAGGGTATGAAGAGATTTAAAAGTGAGAGGGAGGATCTTCAAATCGATCCCTTCTGCAACAAGGAGCCAGTGGAATCTGATCAGAAGCCTGGCTGGAACAGGGGTGCTGGGAATGCAAAGCCTGGTACAGGTGATGGCACAGGCAGAGTTTTGTATCATTTGTCGTGGAATGAAAGCATCAATGTGAGCTTCAGTGGCATTTGGAGTAAGATAATAATATAATAATAATCCTTACATTTGATATAGCAGTTTTCACGTTTTCTAGACATCTCAAAGTGCTTCACAGAATATACTGTAAAGTGAATTGACTATATTTGTGGACGAAACGCGGCAGCCAATTGCACACAGCAGTGTCCCACAAACAGCCGTGGATTGAAGTGACCAATGTATTATTGTTTTTTTTCTTGAGGAATTACTATCAGGCAATAATATAAGGGCAAAGACTGGTGATGAGACAGAGATGGAGGAAACAGTCCTGATCAGGGACCGGATGTGGGGTAGGAAAAGAACAGACACTAAGAAGCATTTCTTTAATAGGGTAATTAATGACCAGAACAGGCTGTCAGAGGAAGAATACATGATGCTCTTACAATATATCTTGAAGCTGTGAGGGGAGAATGTAGGATGGGTATTCTGTAAGGATAGATTACATTACTGTACATAAAGCGATAAGGCATGTAAACAGGACAAACAGCCCAATAGTGGGTTAACACCACACAAACCCCCAACCCCATCTAATCCTCTCTCTTCCCTCTTTCTTTGTATATTCAATGTTTCCTCTTAAATAAATTAACATTTTTTGCTTCAACCACAGCTCCTGGCAGTACAGTCCACATTTTCACCAGCTCTTAAACTCTCTTGGATCTGTGACTGACTAACTTATATTGATGCTCCTTCATTTTGGACTTATCGACCAAAACCAAAAACAATAATAAATTGGTCATTTTCAATCCACGACTGTTTGTGGGACATTGCTGTGTGCAATTGGCTGCCGCGTTCGCCCACAAATATACAGTCAATTCACTTTACAGTGTGTTCTGTGAAGCGCTTTGGGACGTCCTCCCGATGTGAAAAGCGCTATAGCAAATGCAAGGATTATTATTATTAAGAGTTCAAATGGGCCAAAGCACCTTCTACATCTAACCCACTCTTGTGATCTTATGTGATCTCATGAATGTAGGCTGAGAGTGTTGGAGTCTATTTCGCTGTGGAAGCATCACAGCTGAGGCTACGGTCTTCAAACACATACATTTTTCAGCAGGGCTGACTGGATACTAAAGAGCCGTGACAATCCTGATTAACTTTTTCTCTCAAACCCAGGAGCACAAAATTGTAGAACGACAACAACAACAACAGCAAGATTCCATTTATAGAGCGCCTTTCACGTCGGGAGGACGTCCCAAGGCGCTGTACAGTTGGGTCAGGACCCGAGCATTGGGGGGAAATGGTCAGGGTGAGGGGAGGGAAGGGAGGGAGCGAGAAGAGGATAGAGAGTCGAGAGAGGAGCTGAAGGCACGGACCTGACTGCTGCCTCAGAATAAACTGAGAGTTTGAACCAGCAAGGTCTGTACTGTATGTCTTAAAGCTGCACCAGATGGTGTCTTTGCCCACAAGGTCAAATTTTAAGTACTGTAATACCCTTTGAAACCGGCGACTTTATATGACCAAGTTGATTTTTTTTAACATTAGTGAAGAACTACTGTTAACTATAAATACACGTGACTTAAGGGTGCAGTCTTGACATGAATTATATTGAAAGAAGCAATTTTGTAAAATATATATCCAGATTAGATCTTTGTTTGTAAGCATTTTGGAATGCTTTTCACCTGTAACTTTGATACATGATACCTAAGTTTGACACAACAGTGATTTATTTATTGTTTGCAAACACCACATGTTATATTAGAAGATTAGACAGCTATGACTTCATAGCAACTGTCAAAAATTGTAGGCTGCTTACAGATTTCCACTTGTTAGGACTTGGAGCAGGAAAAACAGATCCGAACAATCCCAGCCATTGACAGTCACGCTATTTGAATTGTTTCTGATTCTGAATGAGGGGAGAGAAGGGCACAGAGATTGTGCTTTTTAATTCCTTAAATTTCAATGTTTTATGTGGTGAACCTTCACTCACTTAAACACCTAAATGTAACAAAATATTCGGTCTGCTATGCATTGAAGAACGCATTTCGGGGAATACCGAAAGAACATAATTAAGAAAGTAAACAAGAACAGTATTAATAACAACAACTTGAATTTATATAGCGCCCCTCTTGCAGGGTAGTGTCCCAGAACGCTTGACAGTGGGGGAGCACAATGCCGAGCCGGTGGGAGGGGGTTAGGTGACCATACGCACACTCAAATAGGAATGTCTTCTTCAGGCACAATCTGAAGATGGGAAAGGAAGGGGCAAGGTGGAGGATCTTCATTGACGAGTCCCTTCGACTTGCCCCTTTCCCTCACCTTCTTCAAAGACCGCTTCAAGATCTTCCTCTTTGACTGCACTTTCGGGCATCTTTCTCCTGCCCTTCACCTCCATAGGCTCCCACTCCTAGCAAGCCTTAATATATCCAGTGTCTTGGGACATCCTCCTGACATGAAAGGCACTACAGTATATAAACGTAAACATGTATTGTATTAATGTTACAACAAAATGGCTTTATAGATATTGAGGTCTATAAGACCATTTTGTTTTAACATTAAATATTAGCTGTAGTTGTGGAATATTAAAATTAAAATTCAGTTTTAATTGGAAGACCATTCTTTTTAAGAACCGCAAAAAATCTGTCAATCAAATTTAGTCTAAATTTAAGAATTAACCACAATTTGAGTGATCTTAAATGAAAAGACAGAGCTCTTACAGCCTAAGACAAAACGACATTTTGAGCACTGCGTATGTCAGGAAGTGAACAACAAGGAGTTGGTCTGAACTGGTTTATTTCAAAGCTGCAATTGAGAAGTTCATATCAACAAATAAATTGCTCAAGTTTCACAATACCAATTTACATTGTCAGTCAAAACATCTCAGTTCTGCAATATGCCACTAAACTATCTTTTACAAAAAAGTTATACTTTCTGTAAAACAAAGTATTATGTTTCAATAAATTTCTCTTTTCTGTGACACGATCAGTGTCCCAGAAAAATGATTAGAAAAAGGCACGCAATTATATGTAACAGCATGTTTTGAAACTATCTGCTTATAGGCACTTTTAGCCAAAGCATCGCACCACACCTTTCTCTGAGTTCATTAGCATTTTACATTCCTGTGGTAATTCAGGTTGTACTCATTGCCTGATGCTTGAAGGCAGGTTGTGTGCTGGTTTTCTTAACGTCATAGAACATTTCGGGGCATCTTTTGAGTTGATGCAGATGGTATTGAACTGAACTGCTTATTATGGTTAATATGTCATTGTAATTTTGTCACTGTCATCAAACCACTTCTAAATATTTACCTCTTTGACCATGCTTTCAGTACTTTCCCTTGCTCCGTCCTTCCCATATTGCTTAGTATTCTACACTGTTTGTGTAAAGTGTTTAAAAATGTTCTTCCACATGAATGGTATTGCATAAGTCCAAGTTGTTGTTGTACTGATGTCTTTCCAATAAAGTGGTGAAATGCTTTGCCTTTCTGTCCCAGATGTGTAACCACATGTTCTGCCCTTAATGGCAATGATTAATGACTGGATCAAAAGCTATAAACCAGTGAGAAAGTTCTAAAATGGTTATTAAAAACTTGTGCTCATTATTGCTTAATTTTTAGGAATATCTTCACAATATCAATGTATTTTTGATCATTGTGTAAACTGTTTGAGGTGAGTTTCTAGTGCCATTTGTTCTGAAGTCCTGTAGCTCAGTGCAAGCAATAGACCTGGGTTTGATTCCTGGCAGGGTGAAACCTTGGGCAAATTTCCTTACTCCACACATCTGATAATAATCTCTCAAAAAAAAGACAATAATAAATTGGTAATTTCAATCCACGATTGTTTGTGGGATGCTGTTGTGCGCAATTGGCTGCCACATTTCTCCCACAAATATACAGTCAATTCATTTTACAGTCTATTCTGTGAAACGCTTTGAGAAGACGTGAAAAGCGCTATATCAAATGCAAGGATTATTATATTATTTTATTATATAGTACTCAAAGCAGTTAATTCCTTGCAAGCCACATCATTTCGGAATATGTAAAAAAGCAGCATTTTCTGGCCAGGAACAGTTTTATACCTGCCTGACAGATAGTCAAGCCACCCAGTTAGAGATGAACTGCCATAATCACAGTTTAGCATCTCAACATGCAGGAAATGAGACTTTGGACCACATTAATGTACAGTTTATCTGGTAATTCAGATGTTCACAAAACTCAAGGGGTAAGAAAGATGTGTTTTATGGACATTGATATTGTCTTTTATCGTCCAATAGATATTAGCCAAGTGGAGGAGATCTTCAGCATGGCTACTTTCTTCCCTCCCCCATTCACACATTAACAAGGAAGCCTGAGAGGTAACAACCTCTTTGATTGCCACCTCCAGCAATGGAAGGATTTGACAGGCAAAACAGAATATTTCACTGAGTTAATTGTTATAGAAAGCTTGTCTTTTAACCATTAGTCCATGAATCCCATCAGTAGAAGCCCATAGGACTTCAAAGTGCACTTGAGCCCAGAGAAACTGTGATGCCCTTGGGTTCTGTGGTCTTCTAATTATATCTACCCATTGCTCTTTGTACAAAAGAATGTGGATCATCCATCTAGAAGAACTATTGCAATATAAACAGCAACCCAAGTCACTCACATAACTTCCAGTAATACCGCAAACACCATCACAGTCACCTGCACCTCCACTGTTTAGTGAATCACCAGTATTTCACTAAACACTGGCAAGTCCTGTAGCTTAATGGTTAGAGCATTCGCCTCACAAGCGAGAAGGCCTGGGTTTGATTCTGAGGCAGGGAGAAAGTTTGGACAAGTTTCCTTAATCCACACGTTTCTGTTTACCTAGCAGTAAGTAGGAACCCAGTTGTTAGTCGATTAGTGGATCGCTTTTCTGGGGATAATAATCCCTTGAAAACAAATATTAGCCATTTTGTCGCTCAATCCATGATTGTTTGTAGGACACTGCTGTGTGCAATTGGTTGCCACGTTTCGCCCACAAAATATACAGTCATTTACTTTACAGTATATTCTGTGAAGCGCTTTGAGATGTCTAGAAGGCGTGATAAGGCGCTATTCAAATCAAGGATTATTATTATTATGTTAACACTACCAAACACAAATGACTAACAGTGCAAAAGGCAAAATACTGCAGATGCTGGAAATCTGAAATAAAATCTGGGAACACTCAGCAGGTCAAGCAGTATCTATGGAGAGAGGAAAGTGGGTTAACGTTTCAGGTCGATGACCTTTCGGCTATTCGATTAAGGTGCATTGGAGAGTCACAGACACAAGCTGAAGTACAGAGCGCAATGAGGCCATCTTCAAACCAATGGGGTAGTTAAGCTATGCTTTTGGTGGCAAATTTCTGCCATTTTGTTGGCAACTTACGGACAGACTCATAGCATAAATGTGTATTATATTGCTGTTTATCACAATATATGTTTGTAACTGTTTTAAGCCTTGCTTTTATCATGCCCAGACTTGACAGTTCCAATGTCCTGCTCACTGGACTTCCTAGTTCCTAATTCCAGAACTCTGCAGTTCTTGTCCTCTCTCACAACCTCATTTTCAAGGCCTTCCATATCCTCAACCCATCATATCTCTGTAACCTCCTGCATCCCTATGGACATGGCCATTCCCTTCCCCAGTAAAACTAGCCTGCTACATGTCCCCCATCATATCAGCCCCACCATCGGTGGATAAGCATTCAGCCATTCTACCGCCATTCTTTGAAACTCCTCTTTACATTGTCAAGAAACCCATCCTCACTTAAGGACCTGGATTAAGCAGCTGTTGTTGAGTAAGCCTAGTATGCAGAATTGGATGTGGATTTTGAGAACATCAAGGTAACTGTCACGTCACAAACTACTGTAAACTGTTCTCCCACACTGAAGGCATCAGATAGCTGATGAGGAAACTCTGAGACTTGAGACAAGAACTGCTGGAAGGTGCCACCTGGAGTTCGTGAACAAGTGTTGCCCTCCATCTCTCTCTGATCTCAACCCACAGCTCAGATGCAAATGCCTCATTCTCCAGCACCTTGGGACATCCTGTTGTTGTAATTGTTCATACATCCTGCACTTGGAATCCATCTTGATTGGTTTGCAAAGAGGTAAGCAGCTGTTGCTCAAGCTCCACACCTACTACTGGTGGAACGATATCTCAATGGGAAGGGATGTGTGTCTGAACTGTGGGCAGGAAGGTAGTAGCAATACTCTCATGCATTTCATCTGGAAATTCACAGTGAGTTCCTTGTGCCTGCTATCCACTTAGTGAGGGCTCAAATTCACATTTTTGGAACAACTAGTGACTATCCTCCTAGGATGGGGGGGGGGGGGGTGGAGTGATAAGGAGGGTCTCCTTGCAGCTGAACTGGCTCCAAGTTGACATGCTTGGCAATGAAGAGAACTGTCTTTATTTTTCAAATTGCCTGTAGAAATAGCCTAGGATGAGAGGCAATGACCTGAGTGACCTCTGGGAGGGAAGCCCAAGTCTCCAGGAATGAAGAATGGTACAGTATCAGGAAAGGAATCACCTTTTTTTAGTCATCATTAATGTAACATATGTGGCTCTATGCCTGGTCACCATGACATGATTTGAATCCCTCGGAATTCATCTAATTATTCTTTATTATTTAAGACTAAGTGATAAAGAGATTTAATTTTCTACATTATTATTACTGCAAAATTTTTCAAAATTACAGCTTAAACTAGTCTTTGTTTCTAATAGGCAATCTTGTTGTAATGCATATTTGTGAAAATTAAGCCCATTGCCTACAGCTGCATCTTATGTAGTCAGTGACCCTATATGCAAGTCTAATTCAATTTATTATAATAATCATTATTATTATAATAGGTTGGAACTCTGGAACTCTCTCCTTCAATCCCTCTGCCTTGACCCTTTCTTCCCCAGTTTCAAATTCCGCCTAAAGGCCTTCCTTTTTAATCGTGCTTCTGGTCACCTCCCTCTCCCCCTTGCTCGGTGTCAGACTCCTCCACTGTCTAGCGCTCCGGGACCCTACCTCTCGTAGAGCGCCCTATATAAATGCAAGTTGCTGTTGTTGTTGTTGTTACAACGATAAACCTTGCATTTGACATAGTGAGCTATCACATCGTTGTGGCGTCTCAAAGCGCTCCACAGGATATACTGCAAAAGCGAATATACCGTGCATTTTCTGGGCGAAACGTCATGTTGCATTATAACAATTTGGGGGATTGTGGAAAAACTAAGAGTATTACAGTAATAAGGGGAGGATGGTGGAGCATGTTGTGAATGCAGCAGTTTTAGATTTCCAAGAAAAAAGTGTAACTTTGCACTGAGTGCTCTTATGTCTGACTTTGTGTTCACCAGAGGCTTGTCAGATCTCTGTGAATACAGTGCCCAGGCAGGAAATTTCACAGTGATGGGATTTGACAGCCTTGAATGCAAACACACTGGGGGTGGTGGTGGGGGGTGGGGGGGGGGGACATGTCCAGCTTTGCCTGGCGGTTTTGAGCTCCCGACAAGTGATAGGCAGAGAAAGTTGCTTTGGCTGACACTGGCCTCCCCCCTCCCTGATGGGGAACAAAGATGCGCTTTCTCATTCCATCCACGCAGGACTGGATCACTCACTCTGGGGGCTCCTCTCAGCACTTCCCTCAAAAGTGCTCAGATCTCCCTGGGAAAGGGGAGTGGGGAGTGGGGGAAAGGGGGGAAATTTTTTTTTGTTGTTGCAAAAAAAAAATAAGATCCGTATAACTGGACCTCGCGATCGTGGGCAGAAACAAATCGGTGCAGTTGCAGCTGGAAGTCTGGAGACGTTTGAGTTGGGACTCTGCAGCTGGAAGATGATGATCGCCTGTGCGGGGTGACAGGGGGGAAGCTCACAGAGTTGCAGCATTTTGTCTCTCACAGCTTTGCAAGAACGTTTTATTCTCTCTTACTTAATCACCTTCTTCCTTCCCATCCCTGACCTCCCCCCCTCCACCCCCCTCCTTCCCTCCTCCACACACACACACACACACACACACACAGAGCCCGCAATTAAAAGCATGTTGTTGCATTGCTTTCTCCCCCTGGTTTTAGGCAGCACAGCGCTGCTGCTGCTGCTGCTGCTGACAGCCCAGGCTTCAGCCACTGGCTGGGGGTGGAGGAGGGAAGGGTTCAGTCACTGTGCAGTGTTGGATGCAAAAGGAAAATACCACCTCCGATGGAAACATGACAACCAGAGTGTCACCTTCGAGCTGGAAGTTGAAACCAGGGGCTATGTGGGATTTGGGCTTTCGCCATCGGGATCCATGGCTTGGTCAGATATTGTGATAGGAGGAGTTGCAAACGGGCAGCCCTATCTCAAGGTAGGAGATGTTTCATTGAGCATCCATTCAATTCTCTCTCTCTCTCTCTCTCTCTCACACACACAAACACACACACAGCGATTTCTACAGAGGTAAAGCCAGTGGCTGATGCATTTATTCTATGGCAGTAAAACTCGCATAAGTCGGATCCGTCTAAATCATATTGTCGCCGAAATCGTACCTCTCCCCAAATCCCTGTTCGAGAGTTTTACATTCTATTGCAAGTTTGACATAATTTATGCTTTGTAGTCCTTTTGGAAGTCCAGATACTTGCATCATATAATGATGATGCTTGCATTTGACACATATATAGCTGCATTATATAGGCTTCACGTCGGAGATGTCCAAGCGCTTCACAGAACACACTGTAAAGTGAATTGACTGTATATTTGTGGGCAAACCTTAGCAGAAGTCATATTAAATGTATGGTCCCAAATGATATGATGTATGTGACTGATATGACTATGCCATGCTGCTGTCATTCTTTCTCAAAGTGCTTTCATCTATCAGACATGCAAGAAAATAAATAGCGGGCACAAATATTAAAATCTGCAGCATGTCATTAACCACGACCATACTGAGGACAGGAGGAAGCTCTCTTTCAATTGCCTTTGACACAAAAATGCTTAAGTGAAATTGCAACTCTCCCAGCAACATCAATGTGCATTACTTAACGCAGGACTCCTACATGCTATTATTTATCCAGTGAAGGATTTTCCATTTCCTTGGCAAGTCCAGCCAGTATCGTAAAGTCCTCTGATCTCAGAGCACAATTTAAGGACATCTTCTGCTGTTAATTAATATTTGTAACATTTATCAGTAGTGATCAAGGACTTGCTTGCCAAGGGAGTCTGGACAATAACTGCAGTGTGTTTGGCAATATTGGGCCGTGAATTGGTACAAAATCAAACAAATGAGCATGTTGGCTGCTGCCTTTTTAAATGACCCCTTGTAGAAAACTGAGACTTCCTGTCTACCTATGTATACATAATAATGGTGTAATAGCTCTAGAGTGAGCTTCCCAACAAATCAGATTCAATATGGTTTAGATTCTGGTTGTAACAAAGTTAGATTCTGTTTCTGTTACGCTGATTTTTTTTAATGAGTAAAGATTTTCAAATATCAGAACAACCTAATTAACCCTAACACACTAAAGTAGGAAGAGAAAAAGTAAAATATTTAAAAACCTTGAGCAATATTTCCCTGTTATTGCTTTGCATTCTACTTTCTGTTTCCGTGTTCTTTTTTTTTACTATGTTTTAACCCATTTTACCTTCTTTCTAAGCTGTCTTTCCCAAGATTGGAAGTAAAAGAACTATTCCACTATTCCCCACTTATGTAACACATTTATTATTATCATGTGATGTTGCATTTTAGCTCTTTGAGACATTCTCCCAATATGAAAGGTGCAATTAAAGTAAATTGTATCTCATGTGCCATCCTCCAAGTGATATGCTTGCCAATGGAATGTCAAATTCGAGTCAATCCTCTGTTGTGGTCTTGGTAGTCCAGTTCCTGAGCCAGGTGGGTTCCCAGTACTCCAGGGCACTGCATATGGTAGACCAACTTGCCTGGTTCATCAGCAGATCTTGGAAGTGCAGACCAGTCACTTTCCACTCAGCTCCTGCAAAGCTCTTAACAGGTAGGGTGTTGCTGGGTGGACAAGCAATGGGAAGCTTGCCAGAACAGTGCTCTCAATGGCAAGCTATGCGGTTTTAGCTGGTTAAACTCCAGCAATACCCAAATGTCCTCTCTGGGCTCTTACCAACCTGCTCTTAATGCTCTCCTCATTCTTCACCCACAAGGTAAGCAGCGTGTGTCTCCCTGGGAAGAGAGTGTACATTTCATTCCAGACACAGGGACATTTCCCTGTGTAGGTGGCATAGATATGTAGAATTCTCAGCCTATTTTGGATACTCTTAAGCAAGGTGATGAGTTTCCTCATGTACCCAGCTGACCAAAAATAAAAACTCTTCTCCAACATCTTGTGACATTCATTCATTTTGGTGATATAAATACAATATATATTTTATACAATAAAAACAGGATAAAAACATTGTATTACAGGAATATTTAAAAAACACTGTGAAAATAATTGTCATATACTATGGCACTGGACTACGAATCTATATTGTAAAACAAAATTAACACCCTAATAGATTATAAACATACAAGAAAAGTCCCATCATTAATCGGTCCATTTCCAGGTAGCACAATATGGATAAAATGCAGTTCTCCCTTTATTGTGTCTCTGTTGATATGTTCCTCACTAGGGCTTTATCTGCACCACAGCTATAAGCTTCAGGAGCAGTTTTGGTCTTCGTTCTTCGCACACAATTGTCATGCTCTACAGATAGACAGTTTCTTGGCCATGCATTGAAGAAGCTTTTGCCCATTTCAGTGGCTTCTTTGTTTAAAAAGAAATCACTGCTGTGAACGTGTTAGACAAATGAAGATTTCACGAGAGTTTCAGACAAAGGCAAAGCAGTCTATTTAAATGCTTTGCTTAGCTTCTAATACCAGATTTTCTGCTATCTAAGTGTTTATTTGAGGGCAATTTGTGATGTCAGTTACAAGCTTCCTGAACAGTTTTCATTGACAGAATATTGTACTCTATTGCCTTATCTATAATAATCCTTGCATTTTATATAGTGCTTTATCACATCGTTGAGATGTCTCAAAGTGCTTCACAGGATACATTGTAAAGAGGATTGACTGTGTATTTTGTGGGTGAAATTTCTGTGCAATAAAGTAGTACTCTATTTCCTTTCTGTGCAGTAAATTACAACCAGAATCTAAACTAGATTGAAGTTCGTTTGTTGAAAAACCTCACTGTTTGTTAGTTATTGCACTATTATTTCATGCACGTAAATATTATAATTTAGATTTGCAGTACTTAATACAGCAAGGTTAATGGCATTGTATTGGATTTGTTTGTCCAAGTTGGAGAGTAGTCAAGGAGAAATTAATACTGAGCAACTTTCATTTATATGATCATGATAATAGTGCAAAACAGTCAAGCTCCAAAGATTGGTGTTTAATCAAAAGACATATATTAAAGACATTCCACCATGAATGATTCACAGAGAGAAAAGTCTGCACATGTTGATACAAAGCAAATGTCTAGTGACCACAGGCCAGTAGTTAAACACTAGTTTGGCTTTAACATGAAGGATAATTACTGCTTAAAATTAAAGAGCGAATCCATGCCCTTAAAGGATCTATGTCAGAATTTCAGCAGCTCATGCCAAACCAAGAAAGTCTTCCTTTTTTATTGAATCAATTCTTTTGCTATGAATAAAATCTTTAGAGACAGTCACTGTGATATTGTAACATATTTTTGAAGAGCTTTCAGATGTGGTGTGAAAGTACAAATACTGTAATATGTTCTAATTGCCATACATGGAACCCAAGGATTTTGTATCATGTGATAACATGCAAGGAATTTAGTATATGAGTCAGTGATGGCCTGAAAGTAATATTACTGATTGTTTTAGTTGACTCCAGTTCTTTCACCTGCATTCATGTCTGGTATATTATTTGGAATTAAAGCGGCTGAAGTAAATGATAGCCTAATAACCATTAATCAGTTAATTATTATAAAGATTTATCATGTACCGTCATTGAATGATTACAACAATCACAATTTAGATTTAAATAGCACCTTTCATATCAGGAGGACATCTCAAAGTGAATGGGAATAGAAGCTGGTGTTGGGGTGAGGGAGGAAGAGATGGGTTTGGGAGATAAGGAGGGGAGGGATATGATGGCCAAAAGCATGGTCACAATAATGGGTCTTAAGGTGGGTTTTGGTGTCGGAGAGGCTAAGGTGGAGGGACTTCAGGATGAAGTTGGAAGAGGAACCTCCAATAGTTTGGAGAAACTATTTCTGAACTTTACATTTCAATATGCCAGAAATGATGAGTCTAAAGGAGGAACGGATGAAAAGCTTTCTCAATGATAGTGGGATGGAGTGGGTGGGGGGCATGAAGCAAGTCAGTGTTTGCTGAATGGAGGGAACAGCCAGGGCAGTCGGGTTACAGGAGGTCGCAAAGTAGGTGGGTTTGCACATGGGGATGAATGTATGCAACACAACTTGCAGTCATAGACTACTACATCACTTACAATGAAACTGTTAATGCCTGACTTTGTTACATGGGTGACCCAGGGTTTACTGAATTGTGAGCACAGTAACTGTTTTAGTCATGAATGTAGCGTTCAGTGATAAGGAGCCTTGTTGGCTTTTGATCAGAATAAGAGTTGCCAAATGAAAACTAATCTATTTCGCAATCCTTTCAGGTAAATCACTCAAAATATAGAAACAAATATGCCTTTATAATTCAAGAGTACCATTGTCAACTATGTTTTTTTTACTATTATATGAGTTTATCTCTCAGTTCACAGTATCTCGGAACAGTCACAAGATTGGACACACTTTCAACATTTTCAAAACTATAATTGGATAAATGGGATGAATATGTTCTTTTATTCTTTTTGCCTAGTATCAAATGAGGAGACAAATAATGGACTAATTTAAATATATGTGAGAAATGGCACCAGTCTTGAGGAAATGTAACTAGACTGCATTATTGCCATATTAATTCATAAGATAAAATGGGCCAAAGGATCTTCTTTAACCAATCCTCCCTTGTGTGAATATCTTGGCAGGATTATAACACGTTGAACATAGATGGAAAAGTGAGGGAAGATGACCAGCAGGATTATCAGTTGGAGTATGGTATGGAAAATAATACACATACAATCCTGGCTTTCTCTCGAAATTTGAAGACCTGTGACAATAATGATAAAATAATAACGGTATGCATTTTCATCTTACCTTTCTGCTGTACATGACTTTGTGGTCTTACTGTGTCAAATAAGTTAGTCATTGATATTATATTACCTTATATCCACTCCTTTCTTTTAGACTCAGGGGTGGAAGATACAATACAATAGAAATTACACTTATATAAACATTCACGTCAGGAGGACGTCCCAAGACATTTAATGATACTGGCTTAGCCACAAGAGTCCACAGACCTGAAATGCATTACTTATTTCTTGTGTTAGAAAATGTAAAAATCATGACCTGCATTTATTCTATCTAAATTAAATAATAATTTGATATTATGATTCACGTCTTTCAGCGCCTAGCTATCTGATTGTGAAAATTTTATAACAACAATAATCTTTGCATTCAACATAATCCTTTCATTTCAGGAGGACATTTTAAAGCACTTCACAGGAATTAATGTGATGTGTAGTAACTATGTATTTTGTCGGTGAACATGGTAGCCAATTTATGCACAAAAGTGTACCACAACAGGCATGAAGTGAATGATCAATTTTATCTGGGGGATTATTGGCCAGGACACTGTGAGAAATTCCCTTCTGTTTTGAGTGGTGTCGTGGGATCTTTAACTTCAACCTGAACAGGCAGATTTGATTTAAGTTCAATGTCTCATCTGAAGGGCGGCACCTCCAACAATGCAGTACATCCTTACTGCACAGTAGTGTCAACAATGTGAGTTTCAAAGCCCCAGTATCGGACTTGAACCCACAACCTTCTGACTTCTGGCAAGAATGCTACCAGCTGAGCCAGGCTGACACCTCATTTTACCAACTATAACAGCTACTATGATAGGAAACAATCAGCATTAAAGTGGTGTCAGTTGTTTGGAGGAACTATTTCTGAACTTTACATTTTACTATGCCAGAAACGATGAGACTAAAGTTGAATTTGGTTTCAACTCCTCACTGAGTTGTTTTAAAATATGCAGGTGGAACAGAACTCACCCAATGGATTCTAGTTTGTAGCGGAGGGAACAGTCAAAAAAAAAATTAACTTTTGGTTATTTTCATACATCTAAACTCCTCACCTCCATCATCCTAGTTTTTTGCCAGGCTCCACTGGCTCTCCATTGCAGAACAGATTGATTTTGAGAGCCTCATGCTCACATACAAGTTTGCCCACTTCATGCCCTCATTTTTATGATTTGAAGATTTAAAGTTTCTTATATTTTGTGCATTTGATATTTGCTTGATTATTTCTGTACATTTTTCATGATAATCTCAAATTAAGTAATACTAAAGAGATGTTGATGCAATGCTATTGAATCAGTAATGATGTTAACATATTTTACCACGCAGTATAGAAACATGGCAATTACCCTGGTGTGAGCCTTTATTCATCAATAATCTTTCAGATATTCCAATAAAGTTTACTCAGTTTGTCTTCTACAAGAGAAGCCCATTATAAAGTGCTACAAAAATCACACCACATTATAACAGGTCTGCAAAACAAAATATCCATCATTTCCACTTCCAGCTCGCCAGATCACTGCTAATGTCATTTCCTGCATGCATGAACACACAGGAAGTGACACCAGTGACTTGGAAGACAATAGTTTTTGCCAAACGGAAGCTGGGTGTACAGCTGCCAGCTTTATCAGTATCATCCACGTAGGTTAGGGTGATCATACGCCCCTGATTTCCGGAATCAGTTTCTGAATGTGTTCCTTGTGTTGCATAATCATACTGAGTGATATGTGATTGTGCAAAATGAATAGGATTACCTCTTGCTTTGTTATTGCTTTTCTTACAAGCTTGTATTATGACTGAACATTTCACTGAGCAAATTGTAAATGGGGGAAACAATCACTGAATACTCACTTCTACATCTCAATGTTTGATAATCTAATGCACATCTTTCTTCATTGCTTGTGTTCAGGATAACACCGTAAGGGTGATTTGGGCCTACCATCCTGAAGATGTTGGTCGAGATGGTCCAAAATATCATTCACTAAACCGCGGGAGAAAAAGTCTACATTTATTGGATCCTGACATGGACAGGGTTATTCCAAGTGACTTGTTGGCATTTGATATAAGACATTATAACGTAAGTACAAATAAGATTTCCCTCTCTCACCAGTTCTATGTTCTGATTCTTCCCCTCTATCTTAGCTCAGTTGGTAACAGTTTCACCTTTGGGATTGTTGGTTCAATCCACGCATCCCCCCCCACCCCCCACCCTACCCTCCACATTGGAAATTGAGTTAATAGTGTAGGTTGAGCTACTAATGTAGCAGTGACTGAGTCCTGCGTTGTTGGATCTTCTCTTCAGGTGAATGATATGAACCCCAATACACTATTTGAAAAGAGAACTGCTGTACATTTCAAATAGTGCTGTGGGATCCTTAACATTCACTTCAACAGGCAGATGGGACCTCGGTTTAACATTTCATCCAAAGGATGGCACCACCAATAACACACTCCCCAAGCATCGCATTAGAAGATCATCTTAGACTATTAGCTAAAAGCCTGTATGTGGGTCTTGAACCCACAACCTTGACTTAGAGATGAGAGTACTTCTAACTAAGCCAGGCTGACAGCTGACTCAGTTAGTATGACACATACATTGTTTTCGTTCTGCTCCTTAATTATTGGATTTGTTTTGTTCAAGACAGATATCAGTACCTGAAAAAGACACCACCTACTGGTGCCAAATCTTTAAGCTTCCAGAACTGAACAAAAAGCATCATGTGATAAAGGTAAGAGCTCACTGTTGATTTAAGCATTGATTCAATTTCAATGTCAGCAATTAACAATCTACAGAAGCTGAAGAGGAGTTTTGATTCTTGCTATAAACTCAGTGTACAGAATGCTTGAAAACCCACAGACTCTGTGGAACGGATTCTAGAAAATTATTTTCATTTATTTTGAATTCTTGATTTTGTTAACAGCTGTTGTTTATTCTGCAAACCATAATTTGCTTGGGGAGTTGCGAGGGTAAATGCCAGCTCTATTTATTTTTTTGAGCAAGACTAGGTTTGAAGGATACAATGTGGAGCTTATATGGTACTGGTGTGTTCTCTTGTTTTGGCTTTGGAGAGAATATTATAGAAATATTCTAGCTTTTTACACTTCCGGTTAACTTTAGTAAACCTAACTGGAAATGTAAACAGTTGATGCATGTTGTATTCATAGTGCTATCCAAGAAAAAGATACTATTTTAGGATTTTCTATTTACAAATTAAAATGTTGTGAGCTAATTCATTGAAATCTGGATTCTTACTATTTCACTCTTTGTATGTGAAAATATGTG
The DNA here is from genome assembly GCF_018977255.1 of Callorhinchus milii. Lineage (NCBI taxonomy): Eukaryota > Metazoa > Chordata > Chondrichthyes > Chimaeriformes > Callorhinchidae > Callorhinchus > Callorhinchus milii. The sequence continues at coordinate 29,501,101 of NW_024704744.1, read as the reverse complement.
TTCAGAGAAATAATAGTAATTAGTAGCAATGTAGAACAATGTCTATATTTTTTAACTCATGAAAAGATTCTTACTGCTTACTGTGCCTAGAAAGAGCTATGCACATTAAGTTGAAAAATTGTTGTTGGAGGTAGGTTGTCGTACCACCCTGATCTATGGTATAAGTAACCAAATTACAGCAAAAAATCCAAGAATCATATATGAGTATATAACTCCAAATGTAAGTTGTCAATAAACTTCTGGGTTGAACTGTACTATCTCCATTACATATACTGACAATAACATTCTTGAATGAACACTTATCCCTTTCAGTTTATAAAAGTATAGTAGCCTCACACTTGAATTGTGGACTCCAGAATAATTAAATTTGGAGGACGTCAACTATGTGTTAATTAATTAGCAATTGCATGATCTCTTTGGTTTGAAATAAATTGTAGAAAATGTGCAAGAGATTTTCATTGTGACAGTTTTAATAATAATAATCCTTGCATTTGATATAGCGCCTTATCAAGTCTTCGACACATCTCAAAGTGCTTCACACAATATACTGTAAAATGAACATTGTATGTTTTGTGGGCAAAATATATATAATGTATATAATGTGCTGCTTAAAAGGATACTCTCATTTTGAATGACAATCAAGATGAAATTTTTGGCTTAATTTCTGTTATGTGTTATTAGGATAAAAAATATGAGATTTTATAATAGTTTTGAGGTGAAATGATTTAATCAATCTGTTATAAAACATCCAATTTTCACCCCAATGTATTCTCAACAGATACGTTGTGCTCCAGATCCATTTCAGCTTTCCGCTTGAACTTTGCAATGCGGATTTCAAGAGTTGCTCATCTCCAACATTAGGAAAATTCATTTGAGCCCAAAAATTCTACCTAATCGTAGCCTACATTTCTCTTAAAATGTTTGATCACACAGTACTGTGGACAATTCGCAAATTCAGTCTTAATTTGGGAACTGGTTCTTTTTAAGAATTGCGGAAAACTGGCTTCCAATTTAAGATAGAACTGAAGAATTTACCATAATGTTGCAAAAACAATCACAGGATTGGTTTGGATGAAGAAGACCTTCAGCCCATTTTAGCTCATCCTTCCAGAATACCCAGCTTACTGCCCTCCCAGCACAGCATGAAAAGGCTTTTTAAATGAGTCCGATGTGCTAAATATGCTTGGGTGACCAGAAAGGTCTGTTAAGTGCTTTGAGATGCTTCCCAACGTGAAAAATATTATAATTAGAAACCTGTATTGTGCTATATTGTATATGGTACTCAGTATGTTCATACATGGCCTTTCATCTAAATTGTTCATAAAATATCATGTGTCAATTAAAATTCTGTGTGTGGCAGTGACCCATATTGCAAAGCATCAGTAAAGGAAAAACAAGTGAATGTGATTTTCTAAAGAAATTATCTTTATGAACCAAATTTACTGTGCGCTGGCAATTGAGAACACTTTACAAATAGGTGCAATTGGTAAATTTTATATGACTAAACAAGCGTAGATTAAAACTTTGCATATCTTGTTGCTCGTGACAACCGAATAATTTGACCCTGGAACATTTCAAAATTGAACTTTTCCTGCAATCTAGCAGGAGACAAAGGAACTCCAGTCCATGCGGTCTTTAGGCAGAATATTGCAAAGACAAAGCTTGTAGTATCTAGACGTTTGTAAGAGGGTACCTCTTACATAATTGATGAAAAGTCGTAATGACTTTTACACTGTCATCTTTCCCCACTACAAAATGTAACATATTCAGCGTTTGACCAAGTCATAATATATTGCGGTTGTCTTAATAGCTCGTCACTTTTTAGGAATGTTGCAGCACATTCCAGGATATAATTTTCTAAGAAATGAATCCTTCAGAAATGAATAACCATTCAAAATCTCTGCCTGTAGATTCTGATGAATGATTTCTCAGTTTTTGATTGGATTATTATGCAGGGGAAATGTCACTGTACTGAATCAAAATGAAATGATGATGATGATTGCTGTCATCGGACTGCTGGAAGCTGTGGTTGAAGCAAAAAGCATCAGCCCATGAAGAGGAAACGTGATGTGTAATGAGGGAGAGGGAATAGAAGGGTATGGTAGAGGGTATTAGAAAAGGTAGAGACTCATGTGAAGAAAAACACTGGCACAGACGAGTTTGTGTTTCTCTTCTCTGGGAGTGTGGAATAAATGATTATTTCTTCCAAATCTGAGAGATGATTTATTTCAGTGTTTATCTCCACTTATTTAATTTGGGAAAAAAAAGGACCTGTGTATGAAAAAGTCATTTTAAAATTCAAATGCAACCAAACAATCAATGTCATTTTGTGGATACTCTCATGCTTAATTGAGAAATTACAGCACAGGAGAAGACCAAATGCTCATTTTAATCATTGTCATGGTCTCAGCCCCAACTTCTACTTGTAGCAAAGCATTTCATGTTCCAATAACTTTCAGCATGAAAATGTTCTTTTCAACCTACACCTTAACTCTTCTAGTGATAATCTTGAGTTTATGCCCCCTTGTTTATAATTTACCAATCAGTGGCAAAAATATTTCTCTTACTGATTCCCACAGAATCATTCAGAATAATGGGGCACTGAAAATACCAACTGTAACCTGACCAATATCTCACATAAATTGAAGGTTGCTTTCTTGCTTTTGAATTCCCACCCCCATTCTCATTCTGGTGATTAAACCCCAAATCACATTTGCTATCTTTATGATGTTTTCTAATTGCACTCCACCTTTAAAGATTTGTATATCTTCACGCTTGGACATAAAGAATTATGCCATTTGGGGTGTACTTTTTTTCAATAGTTTTTCAGAAAAATGCATGGTTTTACATTTTCTCAATATTAAACAGCATCTGCTCACTCTTAGTTTGTCATATCCCTTCATTTGATATCATCAGCAAATGTTCACCATATGTCAGTTTGAAAATCATTAATGTGATGGAAAACAACAGAGACCCTAGTACATATCCTTGGAGCATGATATTAAGTATATCTATCAAATCTGAGATATATCCTTTTACCTCTTACAGTTTTTTAACTTCTAGGTATCCCTTTAACCATGCCATTATTTACATTTGATACCATGTGAAAAAAATACTGTTCACAAGATTACAAAATTGGTTCAAATGAAGAAGGCCTTTTGGCCCATTTGATCTCATCCTTTCAGGAACCCATCCCCCCATCATAGCTGTTTTTTTTTAAAAGAAGAGTTTAGTGTCCAGACCTCAATCACTCTACTTGGCAAGTTGTTCCAATTGTTAATTACGCTCTGGGTAATGAACAATTTCCTGGTGTTGAAGTTGTCCTTTACAACTGTAAACCTATATCCTCTTGTTCTACTGTCTTGATGCATTCTAAACTATCGCTTTGGTTTTACTTTTTCAGTCCCATTTAAAATGTTATACACCTCTATAAAATCCTTACTGAGATGTTTTCTCTCAAGACAGAAGAGCCTTAGCTTGTGGTAATTGTTCATCTACAAATACAGTCTCTCCACTTCACAGTAAACCTTTGAGATGTCCTACCAACGTGAAAGTCACTATACTCAACGCAAGGATTATTATTAATCGCTGCTCATAACCTGGGCCAATAGAAAGGTGCGGTCACTATAAACAGCGCTTTCCATAATGAAACCGCTAATAAATAAAGTTTCTGGCCCTGGCCTCTCCGAGCTGTTTATCCAACGTTACTGTGGGTGGAGCAGCTCCAGATACACATGTGTGGTTGGACACGAGCAGGAAATGGGCTTCACTCCACTTGGAGGCCCCGCTGTTGAGATTGTCTGTGTGTGTCTCTCTCTCTCTCTATGCTTGTGAATGTCTCTATGTGAGTGTGTGTCTCTTCTCTGTATGTGTTTGTGAGTGCTTGTGTGAGTGTATCTATGTGTTTTTCTCTTACCCCTCTGTATGTATGTGTGTCTCTTCTATATGTGTGTGTGGTCATGAGTGTCTCTATGTGAATGTGCATGTGTGTTTCTCTCTCCTCTGTCTCACTTTGTGTCTGTGTGTGTGCATCTCTCTCTGGGTCTCTGGGTCTGTGTGTGGTGCTGGGCCCTGAGACGCAAGAGATGGTAAGCTCCTGTAATAATAATAATAATAATCCTTGTATTTGATATAGCACCTTATCACGTCTTTGAAACGTCTCAAAGCGCTTCACAGAATATACTGTAAAGTGTAGTGACTGTATATTTTGTGGGCAAAACGTGGCAGCTAATAGTGCACAGCAGTGTCCAACAAACAGTCCTGGATTGAGTGACCAATTTATCATTATTATTTTCTGAAAGAATTTCAAAGAATTGAAAAATTGTAGCTCCGACAGCCAGGACACTGGTCCTGAGTTTTTTTTGGCGGATCTCCAAGCCCTTCGGGCCTGCACTGGTGTTCCCCCTCCCAATTGGGCCACCTAGTTTTGGCAAATGTTGTATTGGCCCTGCTCATAACCCATTCATCTAACACTGGGGATCATCCTTTTTGCTGCCCCCTTAACTACCTCTAAGGCCTAGCCAGTTTCCTTAAGTTCCCTTAAGTGATCAGGACTGTATACAATACTCTTGGTGCATCTGACTAGTTGTATCCCATTTTTGATGATCATTGGAGGAAATAGAGAATCTCAAATGAAAAATGATCAAAAAGTCATAAAATCACAAAAATAATTCAGTGCCTGTCAAAACCATAAGATATTTAGTTTTCACATTAGAAGTTAAGTCTAAATCCATAATGAAACAGAAATTGTTGAAAGTGCACAAGGTATCGGGAGGCAGCTAAATGCTTCGGGGTTTAGATGTTTCAGAATTGAACCACTTTGAAAATGTCACTGGGGATAGCAACTCGCTTTTCAAACCTGTCTGGTTAAATAAAAAAAAGGAATAAGAAAAGTTCATTCATCCATTAAGACTATCAGATAAATGTCTACAGGTTTTTAAAAGTATATAGGCATTTTCATTTGTAACCTGTTATTGTATAAAGATATAACTTAGTCCTCTCATATTATGGATCTAAACTTAGATATATCTTGTTAATCATGACCAAAGATTTCAACAATATCTGCAAATCCAGTTTGAGTCACAGATTTTAAATGGAGTCTACACCATCTCTTATGGAGAATAGATTAAAAATTTTGAAGCCCTTATTATTTTTGGGGGGTCTCCCAGGTGTCGACACATACAGATACCTCATCATGCTTAAGAGTTTCTAAACCAGACAAAAATGTCCATGTCTGGAATAGAAAGTGCAATCTCTCCCTGAAGCGACACATCCTGCTTATCCACATCTAGAGAGTATTAGACGCAGATTGGCAAGAGCCAAGGCTTGGGGATCCCAGAGTCTAAGTTAGGGTAGTACTGGAGTCTAACCAGCTAAAACTATATAGCTTGACATTAAAAGCTCTGGTCTAGCAAGCTAACACTGCTTGTCAATTCAGGAGCACCCTATCCAATTGGCCTTTGGTGTGAAATCCTTACTGGAGATGCAGTCCCTTTTAGCCTCTTGTCCATATGTTCAGTGGAAACCCACAAGTGTCCTTCTTATTGGAATTAATTGGAATCAGTATAATGGTCCATATCAGTCAGTGTTAGTAGGTGAAGAAGATAATAATTCACTGAAACTGGTATCATTTGATAGTGGCTTCCAGAACAGCCTCAGCGGGGCAGGAAAAATTCCTATGCCAGAAAAAACATTGTACCCCAACTTTCCCTCTGCTGAGTTGCCAATCCTCATACCTGTCCTTGATTATAATTTACTTCTGTGCTATGTCAGTGTCATGTTATATTTCTGCAGTGTTTTCTACATTAATTTACATACCTTCATAACTAGCTCTCAGCGGGCATTTGAAAAAAAAACACAATATCTTAACCAGTTTATCTCTTGACCAGAAAATACAGATGTACATTCTGTCACCCTAATGGGTTGAATGTTCCCTGCTGATATTTGTCTATGCAGGCATTCCGAGTTGCCATCTGGCATGAAGGACTCTATATAAATCCACGTTGTTGTTGTTGTATGCCACATTCACTCTGCATATAACCTGTAAAGGTAGAAATACTCTGTGAAAATTATTATTCAATACTGAAGGGATCAAAATTGCAATATTCCTCAACCCAATGTATTCCTTAATTATCATTGACAGTCCAAAAAGTGTGATTAGAAACATGTCCTCAGCAACAAAAATAACTTGCATTTATATAACACTTTTCACACAAAAACATCTCAAAGGTCTTAAAAAAAATAGAATACATTATGCTGCATTGACTGAGTTTCTGTCCTTTCAATGAGGCATTGGACTTCATCTGCCAATTCAGATTGATGTCAAAGATCCAACAGCACTATTTGAAAGAGAAAGGAGTTTCTAGCGAATTATCCTTGCATAAATTAGTTTGGGATTTTATGGCTGTTTGTGAGACTGCTGTGTGCAAAATGACTGACAAATTTGCCTTGAAATATACAGTCCCTACATTCCCTGTAAATTGCTTTGAGACGTTTCAGCATTAAAAGTATACAGTATATTAAATACAAGAATGTAGTTAGTATTTATTTATCTGCAATTAAAATAGTGGTAGTGTTCACTTCTTGCCCTTTCTTCACTGTTAACAACAACAACAAGAATGGGCGAGGATGGGGCGATAGGGTCACGGACCCTGGTGCGGGAGAGGACATGGACTAAGAGTTCTAGATGATCTGCAGCCTATGGAGGAAGGAGTTGGGGAGACCAACGAGCAGGGCGTTTGGATAGAAGAGCCTGGATGCTATGAATGCATATACGAGGGTCTCAGCGGCCTCCAGTGTGAGATAGAGACTATTAACAACAATAACTAATTAGCCCCTTTCACATTGGGAACACGTTCCAAGATGCTGGAGCATGTGGATGGAAGTGAGGGGGGTGAGGGGGGAGCGAGATCTTGATACAAATTTTGAAGAAGGCAAGGGAAAAGTCATAGGAATTTCGGGATGGGTTCCAGAGAGTGGGACCAGATAGGTTGAAAGACTGACTGCCGATGGTGGGATGAGGAGGGCGGGGGAAGCAGGCAAGTCCCTGCTGAGCAAAAGGAGCGGGCAAGTTTGTAAGATAACAACAGCCACAATTTACTGTTTATAGAACCTTTCAGGTGGGGAGGGCATCTTAAAACATTTCACACAACTAACTTATAAATCTTTCTCAGGATTTCTTTTGTACATAATATTGGTGCATACATTCCCTGTCACAATGTAGGGTTTTGCGCTTCACACTACAAATATTTTACATAAATATCTTCCTCTTTCATATAGAAAGTGTTTTTATTTGTTAATATTCATTCAGCGGCCATACTAGATATTAGAGAATTCTAAGAACCAAGAAACAAAATAAGCTGTTTATGGGCAGTGGGAGGGAGGACTCTGTTGGTTTGTAGAATGTAACATTAATCTGAGATAGCTGCCTTGAGCTTTTTCAGCTCCAAGCTAATATTGAATATGAAACGTGCTTATTACTAGTGTCTGTTATAGTCATTTTGGGGGCATATCAGCAAAGAAACAAAGTGTACATTGGACTCCTGTTTATGCCATCTGGAGAATTTAGAAGTAAGATTCTTCATTACTTTGATGAGCTATATAAATTATGTTTGTCCCTACAGATGGTATGGTATTGGGCAAAGCAACAAGTAGCTGTTAATTCAATTTTCAATTATGATTACATCAATCCACGTCAAATTGATTTTTAAGACACAACTGCGCAGGCAAATTTGAAATGAGAGAGGAAGGCAGAGAGAGATTGTGAGAAAGAGAGAGAAAGAAAGAGAGCGAGAAAGAAAGAGAGTGAGAGAAAGAACTGTATTGGATTTCATTGGAATATCTTTCAAAGCGCTTTGCATGAATTTGTTGCAAAGTATATTGATTGGTTGTGTAGCCAAAAACAGTCATTGTAAACACCATTATGTATATAATTTGGTGTCTATTAACGGTAATATCATCTATAAATCCAATCGAAATGTATTTTGTCTGCAAAATATCACTACAGGATCACTCAAATTCTTATCTCTGCAATTCTTCAATAGTAAAATTTACTCCTGATATATTTTTAAAAATGTTATACTGTATTTAAATGACTTTAAGGGGATATTAAACTTCCAGATTTGTACTTTCAAATGTTGATGTTTATATTGCTGGTAGCTGCTGGTCTTGCTCAGTGTTCTTAGCAAAGCCCAGAATGAGAAATTAAATCTTCATAAATCATAGTATAAGGTAAAACAAAACTCATATAGAAAACATTTAATCTTATTGCTATGGTGCATATGGAAAAATTGGAACAGCTGTGGCTGTCTTTTCACCCTTTCCTTCACCCTTGACATTTCCCATTCACTCCCGCAGTCAAGAGCTCTCTGAACAACTCAACTGAAACCATTTTTCTGCATTCAGATTAAATGTTCTATAACAAAGCATTCTTTGTGTTTAATATTTGTTTGTTTATTCAGGGATTCACAGATTATATGGCTGGTGCAGTCAATATGAAAATCATTGGGAAAAGAACTATTACATTAAACAAAACATATTCAATTGCAATCATTCAGAATAATGTTTTAGCAAGAAGCACAGTCTATCTTTTCATAAATATTCAGTCACATGTTGGCTAATGGAGCACAAACTATTGATTGATCTTGGTTTGAGTAGCTTAAATTGATTCACTCAGTGAATCACCTTTTGTAAAAGCATTTCATTAAACAACTTTAGTATTGACGTGTTTGAATGAGGTTTTGACACTAATGAAAAACATAGATGATTTCTCTGCTCTGTAACAATATTAATACATAAGGAAATCCATGGAAATAAGATTTCACATGTGCCTTCAAACATGACAATGCTAATATATTTCTTACTTATATCTTTCATATGTCAAGCTTTTAGACATTCGTCTCCTACTCTGTGGAGCTCCATCCCGGTGTCCCTCCGACTCGCTTCCTCCATCAAAGTCCACCTCAAGGCTTATTTCTTTGATAGCGCTATATAAACGCAAATTATGTTATATGGTATAAATGAATCTAGAAGGTCTGGTAGTAACAAAGCATACATTTCCAAATCTTGTGGCATAAAACGTTTGCTTACAATCCTGTGAAGCACTGTCGGAAACCCTCACAACATAAAATATGCTGTATCAAATCCAGTGATTATTTTTATTATTAATAATAAAATTGTTCGGGGTCACATTCCACCACTGTCAAGTGCTCTGGGACACTGCCCCACGTGATGGGCGATGTATAAATGCAAGTTGTTGTTGTTGCCGTTAATAATAAGTAAATGCAAAATACCGGATCACCTCAGTGGTTGAAGGGCAGGTTGTTTTTTGCATTGCGTTACCAGATTATTGACTGGCTTTTGCGTACTGTATTATAATTTCTTTCTTCAGGTTGAGCCCATTATTCAGAAAGGACATGAACCCTTGGTCCACCACATTCTGCTGTATCAGTGCCACAGCAGCCTGAACGACAGCGCCGTTGGCATCAGTCACGAATGCTACCATCCCAATATGCCAGATGAATTTGATATATGTGAAAGTGTCATTTTTGCATGGGCAATTGGAGGAAAGGTACAGATGTATGTTGTGTATATCTAAATGCAAGTATCATCATCTTAAAATAAATAAACATTGTCTCAAGCCTGAAATGGGCTAAAAAATTAAGAGCAGAATTTTGAAACATTCTTAAACTCGGTTGTAATTTAGAAGCTGGTTCTCTGAACTTTTTTGTTTGGAAAACTAATTGTTCTTTTGTAAAAGAAGATTGCATGCAATCTCACGGCCAATTTTGCTTAGATTTGTTAACTGAATATTCTGCTGATTTCTCTTTGTAACTCGATGCAGGGATTTTCCTATCCCTCCAATGCTGGGCTTTCAATTGGTACTGCAACAGATCCAGTTTACGTGATGATGGAAATACATTACGATAATCCAACATATCAAGAAGGTAGGATTTACTGCTATGTGGAATCAATGATATAGATTACAATACTAAAAAGATCAGATATGTCAGATATGATCATATTGCTATATTTTTGCTTTTTGCTATGTAAACTTTTTATCCTATATGAAACATAAATTTGTTCCAAAATAGCTAGAACTTTGCAGTCTATTTATTATACACCAATTTCTAAATCAGCCATCGATTTGCCACATCTTAGCGGGAGCTCACAGGCTTAGCAGCAACACAGTGCTAGAGGGTTCTGTTACTTTATTCCTGTCAGCATATCAATGTACATTATACTTTATGCTCCACATCAAGGAAGAACAAATACAAACACCTAATATTGGTGTTCTGAACAACTTTAATAACATTGAAAATACTCCCTCCATTTATAATTCCCAAATCATTCAAAGGCCTGCCTTGCAGTTTGGGGTAAATCCTGGGGCAGTGAGTCCAGTCAGATTTGATTCTGCTGCCTTCATATTGCACAGATGTGATTCTCATCAACCACCAAACCATCTTTTGCAGGTGGTGTCAGCAGGGCTTTCACTGCCCGAGACTCCGTTGGTATTGTAAGTTTAGGTGCAAATTGCTGCCTCAGTTTGGGCCATTCAATCATTCAATCTAACAGAAAAATCATTTAAAAAAACAACTCATACCTTTTTCCACAGAGGATTAAAGTCTGTAAGCAATTATCAGAATCGTCAAACAGGATGGAAGGAAGGGGAGTTTGAGGGTGTTTTAGAAGACTTTTCAAGGCGGAGAAAGAATTGATGAGGTGTTTTGGGAGAGAGTTCCAAAGAGTGGGCATATAGTGCTAAAGGCAACCGATACTGGGACAGAGGGAGCGAGGCATGAGTAATTCCTCTAAACGCCTACCTTAGCATGAACACTGACTCCACCCACTGTTTCCTGGAATGTTTTTTGTAGATGGTCCTGAACCCTAAAGATAATTAAACAAAGACTCCTGCAGATTATTCCTCTAGCCCACGTCACCATTGCTCAAACTTGACATGCTTTTAAAATAATCCTAATTATCCTTACATTTGATAAAAATTTTCATGTCAGGAAGGCATCACCAAAGCGCTTCATAGATATATGACCATATTTATAGGTGAACACAGCAACTGATTTTTCTCTGTAAGCAAGAACTATTCAAAAACTATAAGCATTTTTATCACTTTGAGATCTCCTCCTGTTGTAAAATGCACTTTATAAACATCAACTTAATTGTATTGTCATATATTCCTTACCAGAATAAGTTTTGGTTGGGCATTATATGGAGTGGGCTCGATTGGCTGAATGCCCTTTCTTGTTCCGTGTCCTTACATCTGGGGAACATGTGTGGGTTTCATAGTATTGTCATTCACATAAATATAACACTCGGATGCAATATCAAGTAATTCTTTTGGCAAAACATCTTGAAATAATTATTTGCTATGACAACGTTTATTGTAGTCATCCTGGGGCATGATTCTGATCAATGCTCAGATTTCTTAAATTGACGTACTGCTTTGAAACATAATGAGATATGCTAACTTAAATTATTTAAGACAACATCATAGATTACAATCAAATCCCTAATCCCTGGGAAATCCATAAAGCTTATTACAGCACAAAGAACTGATTGTTCGAATAAGAAGGATAACTATTCAGCATGATGTACGTTTCACCACTGAGAGGATGTGAATCCCTTTGCATACACAGGAAAGAACACCATGTGAATATATCTGTAGCTTTTCAGTGCCTTTAACAAAAGTATATAGAGTATATTTGCAGTACATTTGTTTGTGGGAACAATCTAGAAGGTTACTTTTCTTGCAGTCCATTGATATACCATTCAGAAAGACAATGATAAAATAGAGTGAAGCAAGAATATTTGTCAATGAAGCCATGATGTCAAAATTGCAGTAATACTACTTACTTTCTGCTCCTTCCTATGATAATAACCCTTGCATTCAATATGACAACCTGTAACATTGAGAGTGTCGCAAAGTGCTTCACATTATTTTATTATAAAGTGTAGTGACTGTGTATTTGTAGGTAACATGTTAGCCTATTTGCACACAGCAATGTCCCACTATCAGCCTGACGTGAATAATTAATTGATTTGGAGGATTGTTAGTTAGGACATCAGATGAAACTCCCTCCTCTATTTGAATAATGTCATTGAAACTTTAATGTCCACCTGAATAGACCTAAGATTGGATCCCTGTGGGTCAGTGTAACTTCTGCAAGAGAGACACTTTATTTCCTGAGTTGTCTAGGTATCATTCCTGCAAGCACATTTTCAACTTTAGAAGTCGGAAATTTCACCTGGCCTTAGCCTGTGACATAATTTTAGATGGTATAGAATTGTGGAAATTTTTAACTTCTGTCTTAATTTGGAAGGTGGTTTGTTTCTTTCTGAGAACTACAGCAAACTAGCTTTTAAATTAAGGCTAAATTTAAGAACATTTTACGCCTTCTGCACTACCTTAAATTTTCTCCTGGTGTCCTGGCCAACAGTCTATATAAAATTGTCTATTTCATGGTTGCTTGATGGACATTTCTATGCACAAATGGGCTGTCGCATTCGCCTACAAATACATACTTACCATGCATTATAGTAAATCCTGTGAAGGGCTTTAAGATGTCATCCCGACATGAAAGGTGCTACATCAAATGCAAAAATTATTATTATTAATAATAAGACAAAATGTTTTTATAGCCTAGGAACATCAAATCTACAGCGCCAAAGGAGGCCATTTGTCTCAGCTTACAGATCAAGGTGATCGATTTAATCCCACTGCCCTGCATCATTCCCAAAACCCATCAAGCAGCTTTCTTCCATATACCTATCTATTTCCATCTTGAAAGCTACAAGGGACCACACTACTCGGCATGGCGTCTCACATCCTGACAACTCTCTGGGTGAACAAATTCCTCCCAAGTTTCCTTCCGCTTATCTTGTGGCTACCATGTCCCCTTGTCACTGACTCCCCTCTCAATGGAAACAACTTCTCCCTATTTACCTGGTCAAAACCCTTCAGAAGTTTGTACATATAATGAACTAGATGGAATTTCAACCCTAGAGTCCATATGCACTTGATAAATCCAAAATCTCATGAATCCTAAATCCAACATTTATTTCCCACTGATCCACATCTCTAATATTTCTCACTGATTACATTAACTTCAAGAAAATAGCAATGTCCCACAGTAAACTATCTGTCTAATTCAGCACGTCACTTTTGAAATGTTTAATGTATACTTTGCATTTTTGCATACTGTATTTTTGCATTTGTCTTTTGCACACAGCTGGTCAAAGAGGTCCTATTTAGACAGGGTTTAAAGACAGATAGAAAGGTGGCATGATGGAGAGGTAAGCGGACTTCCAGAGGTTTGGAGTGTAGTAGCTAAAGACCGAGCCACCAATACAGTAAACCCTAATTATAAGACAGTAGGTGGGGATCCATAAATTCCCAGCTGCCTTTTATCGGGCATGATTGTCTGACAGCTGTTCCTCATTCATGCAACACACAGAAAACTGGCTGGTTTCCAATGCTAAGAAATGAGGAACTTCTGCTGTTGATGTCTTGTGGTTGACAACCTAATGGCCTATAAGTTGATCATTTTTTTTACTGCATGAGAAGCCAGCCAGCATTTTGAAATGCTACAATGCGATTTATGCACGCATTTTGGATTTTTTTTAAAAACAAGTAAATGTCAGTACCTACACCCCAATAGAACTATAAGCAAACCCACAACATGATAGAATTCAACTGTATTTTGTTTAAACAGTAGGAATAGAAGTTGAAAACAAACAGACGAATCTCATAAAGTAAATGGTAACATCTCATCAATTAGCTGATTTCTTTTGTTGTTTGAATACTTTTCTACACATAGAAATGTTGTTCCATTGTTTTTTTCTATAGGATTGATAGACAGCTCTGGGCTAAAGCTTTTCTACACGCCTAAGTTGAGGAAGTATGATGCTGGGATTATTGAAACTGGTGTGTGGGTCAGTCTTTACCATATGATACCACCCGACATGCCAAAATATATTTCACAGGGTCATTGCACTGTGGAATGCTTGGAAGAGGTAAGCTTTGTTTTCCCTCTAAAGAACTGTCTTAATTTTGGTATAATGCCTAAAACATGGTCAAATCTGGGGGTCATAATTGTGGTCCATCCATATTAGCTTTCAAAATGCGACTAGAAAAATACTCCAAAAGGAGTAAACTACACGGGTATGGGGAAAGGGCAGGTAGATGGGATTGAAAGAATTGCTCTTATAAAATACAGTACAGACAAATGGCCTTCTTCTGTGCTGTAAATTTCTATGGTTCTATAATAATAATCCTTGCATTTGATATAGCGCTTTTCTCGTCTTCTAGACATCTCAGAATATGTAAGTTCTGGTGCCTGGAGACTGTACCCTCTGGTGTCTGGACACTAAGTTCTGGTATCTGGAGACAAATTGGGTTCTTGGATCTAGTGTCTGGGACTGCATATCTGAATCTAACTTCAGTCCATCATTTGGTAACTGCTGGTCCAAAGAGTCTTCACTTTGCCTATCATTCTGCTTGAACATCATAATCTTTGGAGCATGAGATCTGTGATGCTAATAGTAAAAGTGTGTCTTCTGTGCAAAGCTGTGGTTTTGAAGTGCCTGAAAGAGAATATAAGAATGTCTTGCTGCCTCTTTGCACATGTTTGATTTTAACCTTTTGCTGACTACAATAATTTAAATCAGAAAGATGGAATCTGAGCTGCACTATTGGTACGTCCTCCTGACGTGAAAGGCGCTTTATAAATAGAATCTTGTTGTTGTTGTTGTTGTAGTGCCAAATTATCTCTGAAAGTTACTGATAATATTTTAATTTCCTTTACATTTACAAAATACCACACAATTATGATATTCACAAATGCAAAACAAAATTGAGGTACTACATAATAATCAGTTTTAAAAATTCTATGTGGAAGAATGTTATAATATTTTTTTCTCTTTGGTCATTTGAAAATATATGACTGAGATTTATTAAAGCACTGGGTAAAATACTATCCTTTGACCTATGGGACATAAGTTCAATTGCAGTCCAGACTGAAGGGATGAATGTTTCCTTTATCTGACAGCGGTTGAAGGACCCAAATGGAATGAAATTTGGCACTCTCAAAGGATAAGAGGCCCACAGGAAAAACCAATTATTCCACTAACTGTGCAGTCTCACTCATAGAGATTGTTAAGTACAGAGAGTAGGAAATGAAAATAACTGATTTAGTAAGGGGGACTCTTCCACGATTTTGATTGAAATGCATTAGCAGGGAAATCGAACAAGGAACTCTGTGTTCAATCCACATTCAATAGCACATTGTATTCGCTGGTGTCACTGGACACCAGACAAGTGGAAGCATTCCATTGCCTACCTCATCATTCTTCACATTTTAGAGAATGCAAAGAAGTATCTGCCTTGTTTAACTAAAGCACGATATGGAGTATTTGCTTCAAACCTTCCATCAATTGGGATTTTAAGGTTTATTTCTATAGATGCTTTCCTGCCACACATATCTTAGCTACCGCCTGTCAGCCTGACTCACTGATAAATATTCTTTTGTCCTCCCTGCCTGAGGAAAGAGCAGGAAAGTGAGATTAATAATAAGGGCGACTTTTTTTTTTAAAAAAAGGTAGCAGTGCCAGAAAAACAATGGGCTGAATGGCCAAAGTCAATGTTGAAAATAATAATCCCTCCATACAAAACAATAATAAATTGGTCATTTTCAATCCACGACTGTTTGTGGGGCACTGCTGTGCCCAATTGGCTGCCGCGTTTCACCCACAAATATATGGTCAATTCACTTTACAGCCTATTCTGTGAAGTGCTTTGAGATGTTGAGAAGATGCGAAAAGTGATATCAAATGCAAGGATTATTTTACCTAAAATTTATTGGGGAGAAATTTCTGGGATTTTATGATTCAAACATTTAACACATTCTGTGAAACACTAGGTTTTGAGTCATTCTAATCTAGCTCTAGGTATTATACCCTTCCTTCTCCGGATTACTGAATTAAATTAAGATCTTGTTATCGCTGCGCTAAATTATAGGACGAGCTTTGGGCATGGCATGGAGAAATCCTCAAGCCAACCACTGTGCTGAGGCTGCCAGGAGGAGGAGAATGATGATTTTGCTCTCTTACATTCAGTGCATATATGACACCTAGGATGGCATTTTTTATATATTCTTGTATAGATGAGATCCTTCATAAAACATAAACCAGATGTTGCTGAAGCTTGGTTGCTGAGGCTGCTATTATCCCAGTAATAATAATCCTTACATTTGGGATAGCACGTTTCACATTGCGAAGACATCTCAAAGCACTTCACAGGACATACTGTAAAGTACAGTGACTCTGTGGGCAGACGCTCAAAGCTACTATATTTTGGGAAGTAATTTTGCTTGTATTTTAAAAAAAATGATGCTCCTTTGTAAAATTCCACTTTGTGGAATAGATTATCAAAATTTTGAATTAGACTCCCATTGCTCTGTGCGCTAACTAGACCTGAATCACTGAACTTCGGGGAAGCAATTCTGTGTATTATTGTTGCTGGTGCTTTACCCAGTGGGTAATTTAAATAATTTTCTGTATCCAACAGGCCCTGTCTCATGAAAATCCTTCTGGGATCCATGTGTTTGCTGTCCTTCTCCACTCACACCTTGCGGGGCGAGCACTGAGAACAAGGCATTTCCGTCATGGTGTGGAGCAACCTCTGCTTGCACATGATGACGAGTTTGACTTCAATTTTCAAGAGTTCCGCTACCTGCAAGAGGAAAGAGTACTTCTGCCTGTATGGATAGATTTTATATCATTGTCATTATGAGTGTCATTTTTGAAGCGAACAAGACAAAGCAGCAACCAACGATCAGATATGTTCTGAGGAATCATTTCTAATCTTACATTAATAGCAACACGGTGAACGTATAATGTGTGGGTGCTTTACTAAAGGAATCCGCTATTTTTAATCATTTTTATTTACTGTAATCTTGGATTTGTTCTTTCCAAAAAAGATCTCAATCTTTTTTAATAAATTGAATAATAGTTTACAGACTAGGGAAAGAATGGAATCTGTTCTCCACCTCTTTATGTTTATATTTCTATTATAACTTAAGAAAAGTTTTGGAATACCAATAGGGTGGGGAAGGAGTCTCCCTCCCTTTTGTATATGTGGGCAGGGCTCATTTTACCCCACGCAAGGCTCCACACACCTATTTAACTGCAGCCTAACCAAGTGTCATCGGTGGCCAGAATACTAGAGCATTGTCCTGTTCTTCAATGCCTCCACAGTCCACTACACTGCATCTATGTACACTCCAGCCTGTACCCTCTACTTTACACCCTGGCTATAATGCTTGCTCTCCATTCTCTTTGTTTCACCATTGGAGGCTATGATATCAACCACCATGTCTTGTCTTCTGGAACTCTCTGCCAATACCTCTTCACTTTTCTACCTTTCACTGCCTTTGAAACCTCTTAAAAATATAGATCTGTGACCATGTCTTTGATAAACTTCCATAAATGTCTTGTTTTCGCAACATTTGTCAAGTGCTTTGAAATGTTCTTTTAATAGAAAGACACTATATAAATGCAAGTTGTATATATGGGCTTGCATTAAATGTACAATACAATTCTAATGTTTATTTCCGTCTGACTATTTTTAATGGACATTTGAAATGTTTTCACAGGGTGATAGTTTGGTGACTGAATGCCAGTATAACACCTCATCCCGAAGCAATATGACATGGGTAAGAAAAGGATGAAGTACAATAAAGTGTAGTTTACAATAATAATAATCCTGCATTTGATATAGCACCTTATCACATGTCAAGATATTTCAAATTGCTTCACTTTGTTTTTTCTGCAAAGTGCAGCAACTATTTAGTTGGCAAGCATGGCAGTCAATTTGTGTACAGCAATGTCCCACAAATAGAATGACCTATCATTTCTGCTGAGG
This sequence comes from Callorhinchus milii, assembly GCF_018977255.1. Lineage (NCBI taxonomy): Eukaryota > Metazoa > Chordata > Chondrichthyes > Chimaeriformes > Callorhinchidae > Callorhinchus > Callorhinchus milii. Next base: position 29,483,169 of record NW_024704744.1, on the reverse strand, counting down.
GAAACTAGAAACCAGTATATGGATTCGAGGGTGGAGGTACAACTTGAGAAAATAGAAACCAAATACTAATTGTATTGGTTCAGGTGCTTCCAGATCACGATCTAATTAAATCATAATTTTCTAGTTTCAGAACAGAGTTGCTTTCTGAAAAGGTTAATGTTTCTGCCAATATCCTGCCTTCCAGGTGCAAGGTAACCCCAGCAAGGAGTAAAGCAAGATGAACGTTTGTATTGGTACCTGATTTGAGATATTTGCAAACTGGATTTGTTGAGTTAATTCCAACTCCTGGATGGCAAAATTTGTGAGCCACAATGTAGCAAATGACTCTTAAGCACTGGTTGCAAAAATGCAGTGCTGGGGTGTGCTTCAGATGAAATATTAAACCAAGACCCCATCTGTCTATTCCGGTAGGCATTAAAGATCCCATAGCACTACCTGAAAAGATAAAGGAGTTTCTCCTGGAGGTTTCACCGATAATCTCTCAGATGAAATTGGTCATCGACTTCATGTGACATTTGTGGGACGTTGCTGTAAGCAAACTGGCTGCGGCAATCACCTATAAATACACTAAACTTCACAGTAAACATTTGTGAAATGCTTTGAAACACAAGGACATGTTAAGGTGTTATATCAAATGCACAAATTGAAATTTAACAGGCTGAATGCAATTTGTAAATATCGCAAATTCAACCCCATTATTTAGAGGAAAATTATTTTATACCAGTCCTTCAGCCATGATCTGAGAACAACTTCTGCTTGACCACAGTCCTTCTGTAAACTTCCAGGTGATCTAAGAAAATAAATAATCCTTGTATTTGATCTAGCGCCTTATCACGTTGTTGAGACATCTCGAAGTGCTTCACAGAATATATTGTGAAGTGGATTGACTGTATTTTGTGGGCGAAATGCGGCAGCCAATTGCATACAGCAGTGACCCACAAACAGTTGTGGATATTGTGACCAAATTTTTTCAAAAAACTTTTTTTTAGAGGGATTATGACCCCCAGAAAGCGATCGACCAAACGACTAATAACCAGGTTTCTACTTACTGCTAGGTAAACAGAGGTACAAAGGGATGAAGTAGCTTCCTCAATCTTTGTATTTTTACTTAATAAGTAAGTCAGTAAATCAATAAATCAGTAAGTCAGTAAATAATCTGATACAAAATCCTTCTTGTTGAAATGAGTTAATTTAAACTATATATTTGTGTTAAAATCTGTGATGTTCCATTCTGTTGACATTGATGACTCTGACATTATTGCAGACTGGTACAGATTTTAAATTATCTTTGCTACACCACTTTGCGGTATAAATCTGTGGGACTGAAATAAACATGCAGCTGCTTTTCCTAGTAAGAATAAAACAGCTGTAAATGTATGTATTTTTGCAGCTGCTTTTCCTAGTAAGAATAAAACAGCTGTTAACGTCTGTATTTTTGCTATTTTTGTAGGGTGGTCTAAGCACAAGAGATGAAATGTGTCTGTCATACTTACTGTACTATCCAAAAATAGACCTCGCTAGATGTGAGAGTCTTCCTGAAATAACTCAGCAGCTGAAATTTATCGGAGTCAAAGAAATTTACCAACCAGTTGTGTGAGTATATCTGATTTTTCAGTTCCACCAGGCTTGTGCTACAGCAATGTACGGGTTGAAATTGCGTGATGCAAACATAGCCACTGTAAAGGTGTGGACCGTACTGCCAGGATTTGCTTTATGGCCATATTTGAGTATGTTAGTTTCTGGAAGTTTACAGAAGGATGGTGGCCAAGCATATGTTGCTTTCAGATAACAGCTCAAGCGGCTGATAAGAAACACAATGAGGCAATTATCACCAGTGGACAAGTCCGCCATATATAAAGGTTCATTTCAACAGATTATGTCACTGACATTTTAATGCTACTGGAGCCAATAATATCTTTAATAATATTAAGGAAAAATCCCTGATATTGTATTGGGCACACATTACAGGCAGGAGGGTGTAGCGTAACACAGCAGTATAAATAGGCCCTCAGAAATACTGAGGGATAATAATGTGGGAAATGTTTCTTCTCAGAAAGGATATTTTTCTTATAATAAAGTGACCTCATGGAGTCCCGCCAGATTGTCTCTCCCAGCCAGAAGAAACAGATCTGATGGGTACATCTCCAACCAGCTGCCATTCAACTTAGCAGCCTTTGGCATCCTTCCCTGTCTTAGATGCCAATTTAGAGACTGAAAAGCTTCACTCTTGGCCTGGACATGAGGTTTTTCACATAGCAATGCTGAGGATTTCATTTTACTTTATTCTTTCTGATTTCCATAGATAAAACATTATCACCAATAAAATTATTGACCACAATAGAACAAACAGGATATTTTATATTTCTGCTAAAGAAACCGTTTTAGCTCCAGGATTTAGACTGACCTGAAAACACATGAGCAAGTAACATAACATGTAGGAGCAGGAGTAGGCCATTCAGCCCTTCGAGCCTGCCCCGCCATTCAATCGTGACTGATCTTCTAATCTAACTCCAGCTAATAACCTGACCCTGCCTTATCCCCATATCCCTTAATGCCTTTTGCAATAAGAAATCTATCTATCTCAGTCTTGAATAAGTTCATTTAAGATGCATACTATTTTCAAAATGAACTCTGACCTCCACATACTCATGAATATGTGCTTAACTACTTATTCCCAGGGATTCAGATTATTAGGGACTTTTTTCCTCTAGACTAGAATTGGTGTTGATCCCTTAATAAACTTTAACAATAATCATTCGGATGCTGAATGACTGAGCACAATTGTCTTTTGTGCCTGGCTCTATGTTTTGCCAGTTGCTTTGGAGGGATGGCCACGGGTCACTTTTTCTGACTACCAAAAACAGACAATACCTAAACCAAGAATTATTCTTTTACAAGTAGTTTAGTCTCCACCAGGCCTTTTCCTCAGTTCTCCTTCTGACCTGGAATTGTCTGGAACTATTTCAAACCGTGTGTGTTGTATTCATCTTGTTGTATCACTTTTTAATGCTGCCTCCGCTGCTCAGAGTTAAACATATGGTTCAGAACGAGGTCTTATATAGAACACAGCTGGAGGAAGCAAGATTTCTCCCAGTGTTAATTTCAGTGGCAATAATATGTTCTGAGGTAGGTGAGATGACAACATATCATTTGTACAGAAGATAACATTTCTTTGGAGGATACCATACTGACAGTAGTCGATTAACATTCTTTGCAATCAACTGTGTACTCGGTGTGTTAAGCAGTGACAGCCCATCATAGGAGGATAGGGAAAGCCAAGCCCCCATACTAACAAAAATCCCATCAATTTTTCCAAAAGGGTTGGAATTCTGCTACAGTACCCGATAGAAATAGAGAGTTTTTATTTCACTCTGTTTCTATTTGCTATCACAACAAAATCCCAGCCCTTTAGAGATTATTCCTTCTCCCAATCTCAAAGGGTGGAATTCTATCACAACAGCAAGTAGAAACAAAATAAAACAGAATTTCTATTGGCAACCATGACAGAATCTCAACACTTTTGGAAAAGTAGGTGGGATTTTTTTTTTAGCCTCTCCCCTAAATAGATGACTGGTTTCAAGCAATTTCAACATGTCTGACATAACTGCTACCTTCCTGAATAAACAGGGATACAATGTGGTTAGCACATCCATATTTTGGAGTGTACACCTCATATACAATTGTCCTATAGTTTAACAATTTGTAAAATATTAACATAAATACTGTAATAAGGTGACACTGATATTCATCTTGCACCATAAGTTACATTCTGATACATTTCCATTTTTGCATTTAGGACATGGCCCTTTATCATCAAAAGCCCTAAAAAATACAAGAACCTTTTCTTCACTGAAGCAATGGATAAATTTCGATGGTCCAGGAAGAAAGGAAAAGAATTTAATGATCTTGTACATAAGATTGAGATGAACGTTAGATGTGCTAAACACAACCCAGGAGAATGGCTGGTCAGTATACTTTAACTTTTTGAGGGCTATATTATTGGTGCTCTGTACCTGAACTTGGGTTGAGTGTTCTCTTCTGTGCTTTTTATTCACTTTATTTTAAATGAAGACAACAAATCAATACTCAGAAACATAATAATTTCAAGGCTTTAATTCTAGAGCAAATGTACATATCTAGTAATAAAAATATTCTAATGGGGGCTTGGGTAGGAAACTCCATCTCAACATTTAGCCCTCAAAATATACAGTCAATTCACTTTGCAGTATATTCTGTGAAGCGCTTTGAGACGTCGCAAAGGCATGATAAGGAGCTATATAAAATCCAATCCAAGGATTATCAGTATTATTATATTTGTTGATCCCAAGTTCAAATGTGATCCTTCATAATAATAATCTCATATCAGCGGAAGCATGCAGATTCAGTTTGGATCACACATTGATTACTACCCTCATGGCAAAACTTTGCAGCCTGCCATAAATTGTATTCCTGCTTATTCAGGCTCTGTTCCCATCCTTTCTCCAAACTAGGGTATACATTCCTCCATTACCCTTAGCCCTAACTGTCGTGGTGGAGCATCCATTCCCAAACTGCTACTCTGAACACCGGCTGGGTTTCACAATTGTCAGTTGTCACTAGAAGCAGGTTGTCCTTGACAATGACAACAAAATTACATTTGTATAGCTCCTTTCATGTCGGGAGGACGTCCCAAGGTGCTAGACAGTCAAGTGTTTCAGATCCGAGCTGGGGGTCGGGATCGGGGAGGGTGATCAAAAGCATGGTCGAAGAGAAGGGTCTTGAGATGGGTCTTGAATGAGGCAAGGGAAGGGGCGAGGTGCAGGGATTGTGGGATAGCGTTCAGAGTTGACCAACAGCCGAACCAAAGAACCAATGTTCATAGACATGTATCCTATTTCTCCTATAGTAATTTTTATAGAAGGGTGCAAACCCTGGAATGTCCAGCACCTTAAGAGGTCCTCCTGATGTAAAGGGAGTAACATAAATGTAAATTTGTATTGTAGGAGAAAGTTGGAAATCTGATGTGGAAAATAAAACAATTCTCTTCTTTTAATAGGTGCATGGCATACCAATGTTACCACCAGATTCACTAGTACCTTGGGAACCCAAACCAGAGCCAATTACCTGTCAGACAATACAGCACTGCCCAGATAAACTTATTATCCTTTTGTTACTCCTTATATGTACTGTTGTTAATACAAGAAAGTGATCAACATGTATAAACATAAACATACTGTGCATTTTTATATTTAAACNTTTTTTTACTTTTTATGCTGAGAAATGAAATTGTGTTGTCAAATCGCTTTCATCTTTGCAGGATAATTTTTATTGCAAATAATTATTGAAAGATGAAATTTTTCACAAATATTTTACTGCTTGTTGATCTCCCAGGATGTTGCTTTTTTAATAATACACATGGCGTTTTCAACAAGCGGACTGTTCAATTGGAAATTGACAACAACGTAAATTGATCACCAGTAATTCACTGAATGTCATACTTCTAAACCCTATATTCCTATGTTGCACATCTGTGTTCGACTTCAGACAGATCCAATACAAGCAAACAATAAACTTGTTTCATGACGTGTATGTACTTCTTGTCTACCACTAGGTTTTTCATCAGACATAGCTCAGACCGGAATATTGTGTAGTAAAATACTACTTTTATTTAGAGCCAATTCTGACTCAAGATAATTAAATAATATAGAACAACGATGTACTGTACAAATTAACTTTTAGAGCAACTCATCAAAAGGTTTCATATCTCAGTGTGTGATGTCTGCAGTACTGAGGTTCAGTTTTTTTATTCTGAAGCCTGAATAATGAGACTTTGCCATTGTGAAATCCCTTGAATGTGAATCCCACAAATGAAGAAATCTTTTTCCATGTCACATTTATAAGATGAAATATTCATTTGAGTTTATAGTGAAAACTCTGAAGATAAAGGAATCCAATGGAACATGAAACTGGTTTCTCCAACACACATTAGTTGACAATTTAATAGCTATCGGACCCTTTAGAAATCATAATAGATGCAGTGTAGCATCTTAGATATAACAGAAGTAACAGAAAGAGAATTACAGATAAGGAACTCACCTCCTGTAGCACCCTCCTGTGGCAAATATCACCATAATTTTTGAATGCCAGTTTGTAACCTCTGGTTCAATAGCATCATCAAACATTAATGCCAGTCAATCTCCAGCACACTGGATGCATGTAATTGTCATCGGCCTCTGCAACTAATTATTCGTACCCGACTGTTGCCATTGCACAAGCTTCAGTGCATGGTTTTAAAGTAGTGAACGTAAGGAATTATGCTGATGAATCACAGGCAAGTACCATTGCAAAATCTCCACTGAAATCATGAATGGTTAATGCATAGTATGTAGACAAAGAATTTCAGAGCATTGGTATCCTCTGGGAAGAAACAATTGATGTGATACATTGATTTGCAATACACAAATATATATAAAAAATATGGAGAATTCAGTTGATGTCTGAACATTACCTCTGCTCTATTTTTTTTTAAAAGCTTTGAGGAAAGATGCATTTAATTTACTCACTTAGTTTTGTCCTCAAGGTTAACTATTTTTTTAAAACATTTATTTACTTTACAAAGGAAATTACTTTACCCATCTCCAGTACACAACCAGCACTAGTTTGCAAACAGTTTTGCAATAGAGAAAGCTGTCCATCATATCCAACTACAATGTACCTAGCTACCACCTAACCAGCACATCATTTGGAATATCAAATTATCTACACTTCATAGTTAATTAAAAAAACATAAGTACTCATAAAGATTCATGTGTAATTTGTGCTCGTGTAAAATCAGGTGGTCTAATTTCATTGCAAACAAATTGGAATGAGTGAAGGGGATTCACTTTATTATATAATAATCCTTGCATTTGATATAGCGCTTTTCACATCTTCTCGATGTCTCAAAGCGCTTCACAGAATATACTGTAAACTGAATTGACTGTATATTTTGTGGGCGAAACACGGCAGCCAATTGCGCACAGCAGTTGTGGGTTGAAGTGACCAATTTATTATTGTTTTTTGTTTTTCGGAGGATTATTAGGCGTGTGGAGTAAGGAAACTTGCCTAAGGTTTCGCCCTGCCTGGAATTGAACCCAAGTGTCTCGCTTGCGAGGCGTGCACTCCGACCACTGAGCTACAGGACTCCAAATATAGCTGCAATTTGCCACCTTAATTCGGCTGGCTTTGGCCTCTTACTTGTCCTTTGTCCTCTTCACCATCGGGCGCGGTGCCTTCAGTCACTACCCCCCAAAACTTTGAAACTCTCTCCCTCAACCTTCCTTCCCCTTTTTCAGATCCCGCCTGAAGATCTTCCTTTTTGACCAAGCTCCTCCATCAGGAGGTCAACTCCTCCATTACCCGCTCAGCATCAGGCTCCGCTTCTTTTATGCGCTCTGTGACGCTTCCCCATGAAGGGTATTATATAAATGCAAGTTGTTGAACTATGGAAATTATCCTAGCTACAGAGTTACCAGTGTAAATGTAAAGCTTTCAAAAGCACAAATCTTCTACTTGGCTCATTCAACATCTGGGAATAGTTTGTGCAAAGTAACCTGCTGATGCAAGGCAAGGATGGAAAATATTAAAGCCATGAAGTAGCATAACACTAGGGAATTATTAAGGTTAAAAGCCCAAAACATAACACCTATAGCAAAGAGACTTCATACTTTAGACTCTGTGGAGTATTTTTTTTAAAACAGTATTCGACCTTTGAGAGTTTGCTAAAAGGCAATCATTTTGAATTAGATGCAGCAACAATCTTTTCATAAAACAAATAGTCTACCTTGGGATGCCAAGTAAACCAGTCAGTTGTCTGCACCACATGACAAAAGTAGTTTGGGTTTGCAAAGCAAGAGCAATTGCATGGGATCTTTTAAATGTAAACATTTCATTAAAAATTATACTGGTCTATATAGTTAGTGATAGACCATTTATTGTACTGCACAATTTTCTTTGAAAAAATATTCCAAATAAATCTCTGAAACTCATGCAAAGCTCAATTTGTACTCCTGGGTCAAAATACCAGAGCTTGGTTAACTTGAAGACTCTTCAGCCCATCTGATCCAATTGTTCTAGAAGACCCAATTACTATCTTGCCATCACGGCATCCAACTATTCTTTTTTGTAAATAGTTGTGGCCTAGCAACCTGTTCATCATCAAGTTTCTTCTGGGTAAAGAAATACTTCCCGGTGTCCTGAAATTGCCATTTGCAACTTTAATCCCATGTCCTGTTCCACTGTGTTGGTGCATCCTAAATAATTATGCTGGGTTTATTTTTTCAAACACATTTAAAATTATGCATCTCAATGCAATCCCTTCTGAAACACCAGGGACATTATGAGGATTATTTTCATTGCTCTCCTCTGGTTCTAAGACCTGGGCAGCTCTGATATCATGGCAACCAGAAATGACAGGCCAGCCAGCGTCATTGGCAGGACTTGGAGGAGATGGATTCTTTCCACTCGCCTCTCGTTAAACCTGAAATCCCAAACTGGTAGGGTACTAGATGGATACAAGATGGAAAAGCAATGGGAAGTTTGTCAAATATTAATCACAATGGCAAGTTAGGCAGTTTTAACTGGTTAGACTAGTCGTACCCCTATACACACTCTGGGAAGGCCCAAGTATTGGTTCTCACTAATGTGCACCTAATACAATCTAGAATTAGGTAAGTATGGGACCTCCCTCCAGGGAGAGAGTGCACTTTTCATTTTATACATGGAAATTTCCATGTGTTGATGGTACAGATATGTGGAATTCTGTTCAACACTCAAGCATGTAGATGGGTTTCTACAGTTAGACACTTGTCTGACTAAGTAACAATTCACTTCACATCACAATATAACAATCTTGTCCTTTTTTTATTAAGTAGCATATTTACATTTTCTTATATCTAATTCAAATCCAGATTTGAAAGAAAACTATGCAAGCATTCACAAAATGGCACAAATTGTATTAAAACACTCATTCAACCCTATCCCTTCGAATACAAATATAATCCTTGTCTTGCTCATTAAGACAATATATAAAGGATGAACCTGGTATAAACAAAGAGTGGCTCTATACAGTGCAATGTTGCAAAGACCCCCCCTCAAAAGAAAAATCACAGTAAAAATCAATAAGAATTCTAAAGGTGTATCATTACTTTTTCCATGAAGTGACCAAATATATTGTTATTATGAGTGACTACTATGGGTGGGTGTGAAATCCAAGTTATCAGTTGAGAAAATTAGAAAAGGTTAATGTGGCATCTTTAGTGCAAAACTGAATTTCCACTTCAGCACAGATCCACACATGTATAACTAACCGAGTGTGGAAATCCGGTTGAAGTAAACAAAAAAGGCTATGCTTACACAACCCAGAGATAACCTGGCACATAAAAATTTAAAGACATTTTATCCTGAAAATGATGAGTCAACATTTGAGCAATTAAAACAGTGGCACTTATTTTTCTAATTTGCTAAACATAGTAAGTTAATTATAAATACAACATACAGATTCTTTGTTACAGCAAAGCACTCTTGGAATAATTTCCTAAATAACTTGTTTGGATTAATAGGTTTCAGTAGATTTTCCATTCTTAGTATTTTGCCATTTAATGTTATCAGTCGTCGATCGAGTGCAATGTCTAGGCTAAATCCTTGGGAATTCATTTTGAAACTGCTGCCCAGATAATCACTCCCAGTACCACAGCTAAGACGGCCAGTATTGCAATCAAGATGCATATCTTCTTACGAGATTTGCGCTGTGAAAAACAAGTCAGTTATTGGAGACAAACATTTTTGAGTATGGCAATAAAATGTGAAAATATTATGTCTATCCACAGCCAGTCCTGAGAAAACTATTCATAGTTTTTAATGCTCTATCAATGCTTTACCTGATAATCTGCTGCCCTGCTCAGCTGTTGATTTGCTTGTTGAACATGCACCTCAGCAGTTTCCACATTAGCCTCTATACTATCTAGATAAATATACAGACATTTGTGTTACAAGGAAATCAAGGATGTCACACTATTCAGAATATACTGCGATGTGTAATTCTGAACCAAGCGTTCAAGCCTACCAACATGTTCCAGGCTTAGAAAAAAAAACAATAGGAGGCAGGTACCAGATGAGCTGCCAATACAAGAATTGGTGCCTCCAGAAGACTGAGAAGCACAGAAATACCCTGCACCAGGTTCCTCAGTGACTGTTCAGGGAGGAGCCAGATCTGCATCTTTGAGCAGAATGGATGTTTCAAATAGAGCTAAATTGGAGCTGCCATGAAACCACCATGAAAATTGATTAACTGGGTATTTTATGCTCTCTGAGCTTTTTGGGGTCAGACTCTCACAGGCCAAGTTTGGTCCCATTAATATAATAGTTATATCTCCTGCATTTCTACCTACAATATTTACCTTTCTGTGAGAATATCAAAAGAATCCACAATTTCAGAAATGAAAATAGAGCTGAATCCAGTTGGTCCTATTACATTAGATAGTTAATTTCTACTCACAATCAAATAATTTAATCCATTGGGGGATGAGGAACAAGTAGAGGTAGTAAGAAAGGGGGTGAAGAGGTTGTAGAACCTGTTGTGGGAGAGGACATGAACTGCAGTTTGTGTAGAGAGGAGCTGGGGAGTCTGGGAAACAGAACATCCTCAACACTGTTATACTGTATTAATGGCAATTAACAAATCTGGAGAAAACCAAGTTACTAATTCATCCAACATTTGAAAACAACAAGTCATACAAGACAACACAAAAGTTAAAAGCATGATGCTTACCAACCAGATCTCCTTGTTCATGAATCATCATTCCCAAGTCTTTAAATATTTCATTAATATCGAGAATATCAGACTGAAATGAACAAAAGTAATGTTAAGCCAAGCCCACATAATAGGCTTCTGTTCCTCAGGAAGCCTGAGTTTGAGGGCATCAGCTAAAATTCCAATACGGCCAAACAGTATGTCAACTGCTAAGTACAACATGCAAGAAAATAAACACCAATTCTTATTTAATGTCAATATTCAAGGAAATGTCATGATTTTTTTTTATTCTGAAGTCAGACTTAAGTAATATGTTGGGTAAATGGATTGAAGAAGCTTTCAGATACATTCCCATGAAGGTTGATAGGAAAGCTGGATCAACAAGCTGTATGAGCTCACTCTCTTCAATCTTATAAGAAAAGGTGACAACCACCTCAAGTCATGTTCTTGAAGAGTGCTCCCAACTACCTTATTGAGAAATGAACAACTGATAGCCACAAAGAGGGCCCAAATGCTATATAGTAAAGGATTTGAAGGAATTACTACCCTATGTAAAACCACTTCAAGTAAGAACTGATCAGTTACTTACTTTGTAGACGTGCAGATTTTGAAAGGCATATGAAACCTCTCCTATTCCTTGCTGGCTCAAGGGTTAGATGCTGGACAACAGTATGACAGCAACGAGTCAGCTCTGAAGCGGTTTTAGTTGTCCAGTTCCTGAGCCAGGCAGGTCCACAATACTCTAAGGCTTTGTTGACAGCCTGGGTCATCGGTAGAACTTAAAGTAGACCAGTCATCGAGGGCATGGATTCTTCCCACTAGGCTCCTGTTAACCCTGCAAGTCAAGGTTCTAACTGGTAGGGAGGTCCTAGCTGGACAAGCAGCAGAAAGCTTTCCAAATAGTGCTCTCAATGGCAACATATGGATTTTAGTTGATTAAATTCCAGTAGTAATCCCAAGTGCACTCTGCGGTCCCCAAGCATTGGCCTCACTAACCTGCACCTAACACTTTCCAGAATTACACAAAGCAAGTCTCTCCAAGTTGAGAAAGTCCAATCCAGCGATAGGGATCTTCCAATGCATAGATGGCATGAAGGTGGAACTCTCAGCTTATGAATGCATACATGCATTCATAACATCGAGGCTTGACTATGCAAACTCCTTGCTTATCAGCCTCTCCAATTCCTCCGTCCATAGTCTACAGATCATCGAGAAATCTGCAGCCCATGTCTCTCCCTCACCAGGCTCTGTAACCCTATCACCCCATCCTTGCCTGACTCCACTGGCTTCCCGTCACTCAGAGGATAGAGTTCAAGATCCTGGTCCTCACCTTCAAAGCTCTCCATAGCCTCGCTCCCCACTACCTCCATGACCTCGTAACCCATCCTGCCCGCTCCCTCCACTCAGCAGGCTCCGGCCTGCTTCACGTCCCCCGCCCCACTGTTGACCGGCCTTCTGCCATTCTGCCTCTACCCTCTGTAACTCCATCCTGCAGTGCCTCCACCTCACCCCTCCTGCGTCTTCTTCAAGACCCATTTCAAGACCCTCCCCTTCACCGTACTTTTGATCAACCTGCTTCTCCCCCGCCCTCCACCCTCCCCAATTCCAAACCCCAGCTCGGGTCCGAAACACTGATTGTCCAGCGCCTTGGGATGTCCTCCCAATGTGAAAGGCGCAATACAAATGTAATTTTATTAGAGTTTGGATAGCCTTCAGCATGCTGTTGGTTGCTGCATGTGTCAAAACCAATTGACCAAAAAAATGTTTAAGAAAAAGTCAAAACGGGGTCTGCCTGATGTATTTGTGTAAAGATGATATACCTCCAGCTGCCTAATAGAAGATTCTCTTTCTTTGATGAGCTCCAGATCTTCTTCTGTAATTCCATCTTCCACCTGATCCTGACTGTATAAAAAACAGCTATTAATCTTACAATTGTTTTGTACTTTTAAATATATAAACAAAACCATTTTGGTGAATGGCAAATATGTTAAATATCTAAATCAAATTCTATAAAAGCAATTACGTGAAACTGAAGTAACGAAGTGTTTTGACAACTCCATACCAATTTATGTATTTTTCTTCTTCAGTAGATAAAGGAAATATTCTCAATTGTAACCACAAGCATCTTAGAAATGATCCACTGGAAACTTTGTATGGTTTTTACAAAAGAAAGATATGGTTACATTTCATTAAAAAGAATTGTGAAGCAAAGCTTACCTATCAAGAAATACAAGCTTTCCCTCTTTCTGAGTAATATCAGGCAAACCTGTCTGGGAGAGGAATAGAAGTCGTTTAAGTATTCCGCCTTGTCTTCTTCAAATACAAAATTATCTTAAAATATTTAATAATACTTGTATTTGATATAGAGCCTTATCACGTCTTCGAGACGTCTCAAAGCGCTTCGCAGAATATACTGTAAAGTGATTGACTATATATTTTGTGGGTGAAACGCGGCAGCCAATTGCGCATAGCAGTGTCTCAAAAAAGTCATGGACTGAGTGACCAAATCATTATTTTTTGGGCACAATCTCATTCAAGGTCATAGAAGTGGCCTTGAATAAGATTGCGACATGCAATACTAATCTGGTAGTTAGTCAAAATAACTTACAATAACAGAATTGAAAAATATGAGCATATTTTCTACATTATAGCATTTACATGCATTTAAAAAGTCATATCAAGCAAAAATAGGTACAAAAATAAATGGCTCAGGAAAAAAGTGCATGATGAATGGGAAAAACAGGTTTGGTTTAGCGGCTCGTATTTTATAATACAAATATACTAAACTATGAACAGCAACCTTTCCTCCACAGATTCCAGTTCTTACCACATGGAATCATTTCACCTATCCTAAGGAGTACAGTTATTAACAACCATCATATTAAATTATGAACTCCTTAGCAATGAAAGCTTGGGCAAGAAGTCTAAAGTAAATCCAACATTTTTGACCCAAGAAATGCTGCTGAACTGATTGTTGTTCCTGATTTCAAGGTCATGTGACTAGAAATATTCCGTCACTGACAACACTTGAATACAGGAGTTAAATTGCATAGAGCCTTATACATATCACTTAAATATATATTGTATATTGGATTGACTGCGAATTTTGTGGGCAAAACAAGTGAAATTTAGTAAACTGGCAGGATCTCTCTTGAGAACTCAAAAGTGAAGCAAAGCCAATGTGACTACAGAGTTAAAAATTCAAAGTAATTGAAATAAATTCTCCAGCTACTGAAATCTTAAACCACTTCAGTCAAAAGAATAACAAATTAAAGGGTGATAGGCATGTGGAATAAAACAGGTACAGGTGGTGGAACAAATGACAGGATTTTAAACTAAAAGGGATTGAACAGGAAGCTTTGGATGGTGTGGTGCTAGATGGCCAGTAGTCTACTTCTGGCTGAAAGGGAGTACATAACTGAACAACAGTATTAACTTGGATAACCGATTCTACGATTTTATTTCACCTTTTTTTGCTACGAAGATCTCCGTGGAATGATGCAAATATTTTGGCTTGCCTGATTTTTTTTCTAAAAAGTGCAGTCTTCCAAGTATAGCACAGAGAAGAGGTAATTGTACAACACTGACTAAAATTTACTATCGTAAACAGGGCTAAAATGCACCTTTGGGAAATTATTAATGTTTTCTACTCTGGCTGTTCCTTTGTCAAAACAGTCTTTAGCGCATATGAGAATAGAGCATTTAACAGAAAGTTGTATTCACCTTAATTGCAGGTGAGAAGACTCATTATCTAAATGATTCAGAGGCAGTCAGTGGATTGGTTGTCACAATACATTAACATTGATGTCACTGAGGAACCAAGCAGCAAAGCAATTAAAACATTGTCTTCACACTGCTGTGGTTGTTTCTTCAGATCCTGAACCGTGGCCCACACCCAGCCACACAAGGAATGAGTAACCACTTTTCACTCTGGATACGTTATGTAAACAGGCCAACTTCAAATACATTTTAAAATATGTATATATCTTAAAATATATAAACAGGCCCACAAAATACAGTCAATTCACTTCAGTGTATCCTGTGAAGCACTTTGAGATGTCTCAAAGATGTGATAAAGCGCTATATCAAATGCAAAGATTATTATCATCTTCAAAACCCTGTTTCACTAGAACCATTAACTGAAAAACAGTCGAAACTTGGCAGAGTTAGCAGGTATGGACAGAAGAAATCCATGTTTCCTGCCCATGGGTTAGGGTAGCTCTATTTTCTTCCATTAAGGCAAGTTTGAATCTGATATACAAAATATATTAAGAGTTTACAGGAGAGACTTCAGTAGAGTAGTGAGTTGGGACTGCTAGGGGTTAAGACTATGAAGACATTAAGACGTGGTATTATACAGGTTTTCAGGAGAGACTGGGCAAGCCAAAATCCAAAGTAGGGCTATACATGAAAAAGGCGATATCTCATCTGAGCAGTGAATACTTACAGACAGACGTGAAGCAGCACGCACTCTGGCTACAAATTCTTTTTCCTTTTCAGCAGCTTCTCTTTGAATTCTTTGGAAATTGGTCAGTGCTGCAGTAAATTCCCCAACTAGGCGATCTTTTTGTATCTTTCTCTGTCGCTAAAACAACAAACAAACAGACAAAAAATGTGTAGTACAAGATCAGGGACATTTAAAAATCACCAAAAGTGGCTTTAGAATAGAAATCGCAACTACAAGGTTCTTTCAAATACTTTATATATAATATATATATATATACACACACACACAAGATTATCTAGTAAAAATGTTTTATAATCAAAAAGATCAGTACCCAACATAAAATTCTCTGGCCATATTGTGCAGATCGGTCCTGATGAGTATCTCTCTGTTCTGATGGAAGGCACCCAAAAACACCATAAAAGGTTGATTGTATCCATTCCAGTGGAACATACCATTCAAACATACCACATCCACCAATCTTTGATGTTAGGAGTAGAATACAAGAGCCTCTTATGATGCACCTCCTTGACCCCTGAACATTACTATTGGTGACGAGGTCTTCAGGCCACTATGCCCCCAAATTCCCTGCCTCATTTCCTCTGTCTCCCATCCTCTCTTACCTCCCTTCATTCTCTGGCACCTCCCACCCTCTCCGACCTCCTCACTCCCCAATCCACCACCCACCTCCTCCCCTCGACTAGCACCGGCCTCCTGATCATCCCTCACCCCACCATCGGAGGTCGCGCTTTCAGCCACTACAGCCCGAAACTCTGGAATACCCCACCCTCAATTACTCCGCCTTGCCTCCTCTCTCCCCTTTTTATTTAAAAAGTGCCACCTGAAAACCTTCCTCTTCGATCGTGCTTACGGCCACCTCCATCCCAGGCTTGGAATCAGGCTCTGCGACTGTTAATTGCTCTGAGATGCTATCCTGCCTGGAGGGCGCTATATAAGTGCAAGTCGTTGTTGTTGAGATGTACCCCTTTCGATCTCACCTATAGTCATCTCCCCCTCCCCACTTGCTCAGCGTCCAAGCCCACCACTAGAGAGTTCCAAGACCCTATCCTGTGTGAAGAGTGCTTTAAATGCAATTAAGTTAACATATTGATAGTTACAAATTACAATCTTTGTGAATAAAGCTGAAATGTGCACTTCAAATCTTGTAAAACTAAATTGGACAAAGTTATTCTGATGGTTGCCTTAAACACAATTATCACACACGCCGTATATTAAAACCTGCAATATACCATCTTAATTCAATATCAATTTTTAAATTGAATAGATTAGAGAATAGTTGAAATATTGCACTTGTATTTTTAAATTGAATATTTGGAACTGAACACCAGATATTGAAACCATGCTACATATACTCTAATTTGTTGATTTTACAGATTTGAGAGAACAAGCAGTTTCCTATTCCTCCAGTTACTGTAAGATAGAAAAGTCTTCAAATATTCAATTGAAATCTAAAGGTTAAGAGATGGACTTGATTGTTAGGTATTGACAGAACTATAAATTCAAATGCACATGTACTTTTAAAATACAAACTGCTATAAAGAAAAAAAACATTACCTGTTCACCTGATGCTGGTAATGATCCAAATTCCTTGACGTACTTCTCAGTTTCTTTGGCAAGTTGACTGACTAACTGCTGCTTCTGTTGGCTAGGATTGGAGGCAAATATTCAACAATTAATCCCCAAAGTATAAATGGTGTAGAACAAGGAAATACCAGTTTTCTGTAGAAAACTACTAGACCACCATCTCACACCAAATGCCACCAAAACCTCATTCACACTTTTGTTACTTCCTGCCTTGATGTTTCAAACATTCTCCTTACTAGTGGAGTCCTGTAGCTCAGTGGTTAGAGCACTCGCTTTGCAAGTGAGAGACCTGAGTTCAATTCCAGGCAGGGCGAAACCTTGGGCAAGTTTCCTTACTCCACACGCCTAATAATAATCCCTCCAAAACCAAAAACAATAATAAAATTGGTCATTTTCAATCTACGACTGTTTGTGGGACATTGCTGTGCGCAATTGGCTGCCGCGTTCGCCCACAAATATACAGTCAATTCACTTTACAGTCTATTCTGTGAAGCGCTTTGGGACGTCCTCCCGACGTGAAAAGCGCTATATCAAATGCAAGGATTATTATTATTATTATTATTATTACTAATCTCCCTAGTTTCACAAGCATAAGCTAATCCAAAATGCTGCCACCCATTCTCACCTGCACCAAATTCACACCATCATCCCAGTCCACCAGGCTAGACTGGCTCGCTGTCTTCAAATAAATCAACTTAAAATCTTCATCTTCACCTATAAATCCTTTCAGGGCCTACCTAGCACCTCTCTTATCTCTGCAATCTTCTCTTACCTCACAGCTCTACTTGCCCCCTTCCCCTCAGCTAAATCAGGACTGCTGCACATTACCCACCCTCTCTACGCCACCATTGGTGGTGGAGCCCTAGCTACTACTTCCCTAACCTTGAAGTTAATTTTTCTAACCCCTCCATCTCATCCCCTCTATTGGTTGTTAAATGCACCTAAAAACCTACCCTTCATCCATGCCTATAACTACCACCCACCACCCTTGGAGTCTGACACTAACTTTGTAAAGCATTCTAAGGCATGAGATGTGAACGGCAAGTTGCTGTATTGTATGGCATAGGCTCAATTACCTTTTTTGCAAGAGAATGTATCAGCAACATTTTCGCAAAATAGCATTTGAATGCTTGGTACTGAAAACAGTCTTGATCACCAATTGACCAAAACTAATTGCTGAGTAAGGAAGACTAGCAAGGAAAGCCACACCTCACTCCAGGATCACTCAGTAAATTTCTCAGGTTAGTGTGCATTGATTATCACTCAGTTCCTTGTTTACTTGGCTCAAAAATAAAAAATTTCAACTATCTGTGTAAAAGAAGTCCATCTTCTTTACTAGTTAAACTCATGCGGCATGACTCTTTGAAGGTCATGTCTTCAGGTTCTTTTCTCGCCCCTCTCCAGGTTAGTGATGGGAGTAAACAAACAGACATATCTCCAATAATTGCAATCAATAAGCTTTTCGTACATTTAAGAATCTCTGTATCCTTTGTGTGTCGGTCTATAGCATTCAGATAACGTAATTGCTCCTGGATGTCATTGATGAGCTAGATAGGATAGTCAACCACCAAAAAGACTACTAAGATCCTATCAGGCAAAGCTCTTCAATTCTATCTCAAGAAGACTACGTTTTCTCACTCTACCAAGAATTTATGATATATACTTAAAGGTAGCCCAAGCACATTACTGGATACAAGTCAATGCGACTATGCAAAAGAGAAAAGCTAAACAATGTTCAGTTATATTTTTAGCTCCCAAATTTTATAATCAGCAAATGTGGCATTAGCACCACAAGCTAGTGTTTACATACATCAGAACAAATATAAAGAGAAGACCATCAATAACTACGGATAGAGCAAAATGAGGACTTATTTGGACAATACCAGAATTTACTTCATGTGACATGGACTTTGATTTAAGAAATTTCATAGGCAATGAGCTTGGTTTACTGACTGTTAAACTTCAGCTGTGGTAGCAATTCCAAATCAGTAAAAGTGACATTATATGAAACAAAACATAATAATCCTTGCATTTGATATAGTACTTTTTCACATCTTCTAAACTTCTCAAAGTGCTTCACAGAATATACTGTAAAGTGAATTGACTGTATAATTGTAGGTGAAATGTGGCAGCCAATTGTGCCCAGCAGCGTCCCACAAATAGTCATGGATTGATTGACTAAATTATTATTTTTTTAAGGATTATTATCCCCAGAAAGAGCGACTAACAACCAGTTCCTACTTACTGCAAGTTAAACAGGCGAGTAGATCAAGGAAACTTGCCCAACGGGGAATAGAACCCAGGTCTCTCGCTTGCGAGGCAAGTGCTCTGACCACTGAGCTATAAGACTCCATGAACCAACTTCACTTTTTTTTTAAAAATGTACAAAATAGATCCATCTCCATACCAGACAAATCCTCATTGAATAAGATCATAAAGCTGCAGCATGGCGAAAGTAGCTTAGCAAGTTATGGAATACATCCAATCATTAATTGGCTAATTCAAATATTTAAACTGCAAAATATAAAAGAATATTTCCAATAGTTGATCGCATTATTTTTAAAAAATCCTGTTAAGTGCTTTGAGATGTCTTGATGATGTGATAAGGTCCTATATCAAATGCAAGGATTATTATTATCAGAATTCAAAAATACATGGATAATCTCAAACTTGTCCCAGCATTAGACATTTGTTGTACTGCCACCTGCTGAAAGAAAGACACATACACTTCCACAATCTGAAAAACTATGAAACGCCTTTCAGTCTACATTCTGAAAAAACAGACTGAATAAAGGAAACTTGGAAAGAGGCTCAATTATCGAACGTTTTAAAAATACGAATCTGGTCTTTTATGACACAAGGTCTGAAAGGAATGTTCACATTTGTGGTACCTGCAACAAACGGTTTCCTGTAGGGAAATCCCAGTAAATCACATCAACTAATGAATCCTTAGTTGCAAGTTGATCGCGGCCCAAATCAGCATGACATTCATGCGATTACCTGCCAAAAATGCAGTTCACATTGCAAGCACTTTCTGGCCATCAGGTACCAGCAAACCTGTTACTTTGAGTACCTTTCCAATTTCCACTGTGTACATTAAGAGGCACTAACATTGTTTCAAAAGGCCATTTCCAAGCTTTGATTGGCAGTGACGGTAATCTCACTTCATTGAAAAGAAGGGAAAGTCTCACCAACCCTCCCCCAAATGTTTTCCACTGAGAATTCATGACAACATTTTCCAGTTACTCTGGAACCAATAAATGTACCAACTAATAAAACTGTGGAATCTAACACTTCCTTTTTCTATTTTATATAAAGAGGTAAAATCCCATATACACATTATACTCACAGTTCATGTCTGAGTTCTGCATTGTCCTGAGGTTTTCCAAATTGATTTAAAATCCTTTGGATCTCAGCAGCTGAAGTGGGGAAAAAATAGTGTCCTTAATACAGTTTTAGGTGTGGAAAGCATAAATGTAAATATTATATATTTAAGCTGCATTTTAAATGCAAAGCAGAAATTGATTAGTAGATATGCACAGTAAATACATACATCAGGTTTCAACTACTTTAAAGTGCTTTGAGATACCGTCCAGTGTGAAGGCTACTATATAAATAAAAGTTGGTGTTACTTAATGCAGATGCTGTTAATGGCACACATTCATGCTACATTATGGGCAAAATGATTAGAGGCAACTCCATTGAAATACAGTTGTCTGGGTCTAATAAGGGAAACCCCAAAAACCTCAGAAGCACAAAAAAAAGTGAGATTCCAAAAAAAGTCAGGTTGTCACTGTCTCCATTTCCTGCACACTGCGTGTTAAACGCAAGTGGAGCTCTGTACCTCTCGCACAAAGCGAGAGGACTTTCGTGCTTTAGGCAACTTTATGCTCAAAGGCCACCCCTTCCAAAGATAGTCAATGGACAGTCATTGTTCCAAAGACAACCTGTTCCCTACATCCTGGCTGACTCTTCCACTGGGTCATCAGTGTCTGCACGAACAGTGAACAGGAAATTATGTCCGTTGTGACCAAATGACCCGGATGTCAGCCTTCCTTAGGAACAACAACTTGCATTTGTATAGCGCCCTTCACACCGGATGGAGTCTCAGAGCGCTTGATCAAGCTAGTCAGCTGTATGCATGTTGCACTGTGAAACCAGCTATTTCTGCCTCATTAAATTTTATTATCCCAACCACTGCTTTACAATGAGCCTCTGCTTCTAAACCTTACAAGCATCACTATTAATGTAGGATCCTATCCAAATTAAAAAATAATCCTTCAAATTAACTGCTGCTAGGAACCAGCCTGAAGCTTTTTGTTCTGGTTTAGACGCAATAAAAATTCAATTCAATTAAACCATTCAAAGTTGGTTTAAAATATACCATGGATGCCCTCTAGTGGTTTGTAATAAATGCACAAGATGCTAAATTGCAATTTACATTTTTGGTGCAGCCTTATTTTATTTGGTGGGTAACCAATAAGAGTGCTCGTGTATAACTTAAGGGGTCATATTTTCAAATTGAGAATACAAACCTGAAGTGATAAGCATCCATTTAACTACACGAGAACCACGAGTTGGCTTTTGGCACGTGCCCTGTGGACCAGAAGTCCACATCCTGCTCGCTTAAAAAAGGTCCCTTTACCACTTTCTGCACATATGGAGCACATAGCCTGTAGCTCAGTGGTTACAGCACTCGCCTCGCAAGTGAGACCTGAGTTCAATTCCCGGCACGGCGAAATGTTGGGCAAGTTTCCTTACTCCACACACCTTTGTTTACCTAGCAGTAAGTAGGAACCTGGTTGTTAATCGATTGGTGGATTGTTTTTTTCTAGGGGTAATACCTTAAAAAAATGTTTTAATTGGTCACTTCAATCCACGACTGTTTGTGAGACACTGGGTGCGCAATTAGCTGCTGCATTTCGCCCACAAAATATCAATTCACTTTACAGCATATTCTGTGAAGCCTTTGGGACGTCTCGAAGACATGATAAAGCACTATATCAAATGGAAGGATTATTATACGAAGTGGCATCAGTGGCAATAGATGCCAAAACCAACCATGTTTAGCACTTGGAAGCTACTTGGCTTTCTGCACGTATGTGCAGCGACATCAAAGGTCCGATGATCAGCAGCATCACAGTGCAGCACATCTGATGATGCAGGTCGGAGAGTTGGGATTTTATGGACCCAAATACTGCATAATAGGGTTCTACTGTATACAAACAGCCCATAGGTAGTAAAATAAGCAGCAACAAAAAAGGTTTCAGAGGATCCACAGATGCCCCGGCCAACAAAGAGCATGTTATTTACTTCAAGACACATTATGGTAAAATTTGGTTACAAAAATTAGCTAGATCTGCATATGAAGACATTTGGTAAAAAGCCCATTTAGCTCATTGAAAACCAATTCAATAACTATATTAGGGATACAATCAACTCAGCTGTCTCGAGGCTTGGAGCACCAATGACATTCAGATCATTCTGTGAACCAAGTGTGGCTGTCGAGCTAGGCCGATCCAAAGAAAGTTGTTGCAATATTGGCCAGGACATGGGAGAAACTCCCTTCTCTTCAAATAGTGCCATAGGATCCCATATCTGCGCCAGGACCCGCTCTCCTTCTACCACCTCCGCAACGTCACCCAGCTTCGCCACTGTCTCACACCACAGGCCTCCAAACCCCTCATACATGCTTTCATTACATCGAGGCTCGACTATGCAAACTCACTGCTTGTCGGCCTCCCCAACTCCTCCCTCCACAGGCTGCAGATCATCCAGAACTCTGCAGTTCATGTCCTCTCCCGCACTAGGCTCCGCGATCCTATCACCCCCATCCTCACCCAACTCCACTGGCTTTCCATCACACAGAGGATACAGTTCAAGATCCTGGTCCTCACCTTCAAAGCCCTCCACAGTCTTGCTCCCCCCTACCTCTGCGACCTCCTAATCCCTTACCATCCTGTTTGCTCCCTCCGCTCAGCGGGCTCTGGCCTGCTTCACGTCCCCCGCCTCGCTCGCCCCACTATTGGCAGGCGGACCTTCCACCACTCTGCCCCCACCCTCTGGACCTCCATCCCGCAGTCGCGCCACCTCACCCCCTCCCTTGCCACCTTCAAGACCCATATCAAGACCCTCCTTCTCGACCGTACTTTCGATGCCCCTGCTTTTCCCCCTTGCCTTCCAAGTACAGCATTTCAGACCCGAGTGGGGTCAGGAGGGGTGACCGATGGCATGGTCGAAGAGGAGTTTTTTTTTAATGTGGGACTTGAAAGAGGCTAAGGGGGCGAGGCAGAGTGATTGGGGGATGGAATTCCAGAGGTTGGGGACAGAGTGGCTGAAGGCTCTCCCGTCAATGGTGGGGCGGGTGGGTCGGGGAACGTGGAGCATACCGGAGCCGGCTGAGTGGAGGGAGTGGGCGGGTTGGTAGGGGGTTAGGAGGTCACAGAGGTAGGGTGGGTGGGGCGAGGCCATGGAGGACTTTGTAGGTGAGGACCAGGATCTTGTACTGGATCCTCTGAAGGATAGGGAGCCAATGAAGTTGGGCGAGAATGGGGGAGATGGGGTCACGGAGTTTGGTACGGGAGATGACACGGGCTGCAAAGTTCTGGATTATCTGCAGCCTGTGGAGAGAGGAGTTGGGAAGGCCGACAAGCAGTGAGTTTGCATAGTCGAGCCTCGATGTAATGAAATTGGTTTGGTGAGTTGTAATGTGCAACCATGGAGGTTGATGCTGCCAGAGCCTGAGGTGCCTCAGTCTTGTTCACATTCAACTGTAGGAAATTTGCCCTCATCCAGGACTTGATGTCTGACAGGCAGTCTGTTAGGACAGCAGTGGTCCTGGAGTTGAGGGTGGAAGCAGAAAGATAGAGTTGGGTGTCATCTGCATACATATGGAAATCTGAAATGTAGCTTTTTTTCAAACTTAGGTTATGAAAATGGAGTGCCTTGCATTAAAAATAAAAAAATTGCTACTTAGAAGAAAAGAAAAAAAACAGGACTTGTAACACAACTTACTTTGCTGTGCAATCTTCTGGATGTTGGCAGTTATTGTCTGGGACAGTTGGTTTGCATCCAGAGAGGTTGCCATTCCACTTGTGTAACCATCTTCCATTCTTCCGTAAGACATGGCTAATTGCAAGATCAAACAGAAGAGTTGACCACCATCAAAAGTTCAGGTAACCACCTTTTGTAGATTTTAGCCAACCTGGAGAAAGTTAAAATACAAAGATTTCAATATCTTCTGTTTTCCAAACAGCAAAGTTAGAAATGAACATCATCTTGGCAATGGTATGCAAAGTATTGCATACAAACAGCACCTTTGAACATGGAAAAAAACATTGTCATGCTTAAAAGTGTCCAAACCAGAGTTCCAAGTATGTTACCTACAATTTGTAAATTCCTGTGTCTGGAATCTCCAGAGGGATACAATTTGCTTATCCAATTCAAGACAGTATTAAGTACAAGTTGGCAAAACCAGGCTTGGGGACCCCAGAGTGTGATGTCATCCACCGACATGGGGTCAACTTTCACGTGTATGCGGATAACACCCAAATAATAATAATCCTTGCATTTGATATAGCGCTTTTCACATCTTCTAGATGTCTCAAAGAGCTTCACAGAACATACTGTAAAGTGAATTGACTGTATATTTGTGGGAGAAACGCAGCAGCCAATTGCGCACAGTAATGTCCCACAAACAGTCATGGATTGAGTGAACAAATTATCATTGTTTTTTTCTTGAGGAATTATTATCAGGAGTGTGCCTCTACTCCCAGTCCACTAATGTCCTGTCAGCTTGTGGAGTCCTGTAGCTTAGTGGTTAGAGCAGTCGCCTCGCAAGTGAGAGGACCTGAGTTTGATTCCTGGGCAGTGTGAAATGTTAAGCAAGTTTCCTTACTACACACTACTCTATTTACCTAGCAGCAAGTAGGAACCCAGTTGTTAGTCAATTGGCGGATTGCTTTCTGTAGGTAATATCCCTTCAAAACAATATAAAATAAAAATAATTTGGTCATTCAAATCCTGTTTGAGGGACACTGTTGTGCGCAATTGGCTGCCACATTTCACTCACAAAATAGTCAATTTACTTTATATTCTGTGGAGCACTTTGAGATGTCTCGAAGACGTGATAAGGCGCTGTATCAAATCATAGAACCATAGAATTACATAGCCCAGAAGGAGGCCATTTGGCCCATCGTGTCTGTGCCAGTTCTTTGAAAAGAGCTATTCAAATCAAACCCACTCCCCCGCTTTCTCCCCATAGCCCTGCAAACTTGTCCTCCCCAAATATCTATCTACTTCGCTCTTAAAAGAAGAGATCGAATCGGCTTCCACCTCCCTTTCAGGCAATGCATTCCAGATCTGAACAACTCGCTGTGTGAAAACATTTCTCCTCACCTGTTTCTTTTAATAACTATTTTAAATTGGTGTCCTCGGGTTACTGACCCGCCAGTAGAAATAAGTTTCTCCTTGTTCACCCTATCGAATCCCCTCATAATTTTGAAAACTTCTACAAAGTCTCCTCTTAACCTTCTCTGCTCCAAGGAGAATAATCCTGGCTCTCTAGCCTCTCCTGATAACTGAAGTCCCTCATTCCTGGTACCATTCTGATAAATCTCCTTTGCATCCTCTCCAATGCCTTAATATCTTTCCTAAAGTGTGGGGCCCAGAACTGAACACAGTCTGTTGCTGAGGCCTAACCAGTGTTTTATAAAGGTTTATCATAACTTCCTGACTTTTGTATTCTATGCCCCTATTTATAAAGCCTAGTATCCCGTATAACAGCTTTATCTACTTGTCCTGTCACCTTCAAAGATTTACTGATATGAATCCCCAGGTCTCTGTGTTCCTTCACCCCCTTTACCATTGTACCATCAGCTTATATTGCCTCTCCTCAGTCTTCCTCCCAAAACGCATCACTTCGCATTTCTCCACATTAAACTTCATCTGCCATGTGTCTGCCCATTTTACCAGTCTGTCTATGTCCATTTGCAGTCTACTGCTATCCTCCTCACTGTTTACTACTTTTCCTAGCTTAGCATCATCTGCAAATTTGGAAATTGTACTCCCAAGTCCCGGTCATTTATGTAGATCAAAAACATCAGTGGTCCCAATAATGACCCCTGGGGGACACCACTGCACACTTCCCTCCAATCAGAAAAACAACCGTTCACCAGCCTCTCCGCTTTCTGTCTCCCAGTCAGTTCTGTATCTATGCTGCCATAGATACCGTGGACTTATATTTTGCTTACAAGTCTCTTATGTGGCACTTTATCAAACGCCTTTTGAAAATCCATATAAACTACATCAGCTGCACTACCTTCATCCACCCTCTCCGTTACTTCATTAAAAAAAACTCTAGCAGGTTTGTTAGACATGATTTGCCTTCAACAAATCCATGTTAGCTGTCCTTTATTAACCCTTATTTTTCTAAGTGATAATTTATTTTGTCCCGGATTATAGTCTCTATAAGTTTCCCCACTATTGACGTTAGGCTGACTGGCCTATTGTTCCCAGGTTTATCTTTCTGCCCTTTTTTGTACAGGAGAGTAACATTTGCAACCCTCCAGTCCTCTGGCACCACTAGTGTCCAAGGTGGATTGAAAGATTATGGCCAGAGCCTCTGTTAATTCCACCCTTACTTCCCTCAGAGTCAATGTCTCAAACTGCTTGATAGGATTTACTGTATTCTGCAGGCAAACAGCCAATTTGCACACAGCAATATTTCACGAACAGCCAAGAGCAGAAAGACCAATTTATCTGAAGAATTGTTGTCTCGGACAGGGAAAACATTTTTTTTTAAAAAGTGTCATAGAATAACATTCACCAGAATAAAAGCATCTATCCTAATACAGAAAGCTACTTCATAAATGGTATGTTGGTGCAGAAAGTGTTTACTGATCTCACTTTCTCTCCAGGATTCTGTGCTGCCAGAAAGCAACACAAGAAAATACATTTCATTACCCAGTGTCTTAGAGGCTCAGTTTACAAACAGGAATGTCCAATGGGTCATCAAGCCAATGAGACTTTGCACTATAAAGAATGAACACCTTATATTCCTGTTAAATGATTGTACAGTAAACTCCAGATAATTTGACTCTGGATTAACTTGTCATAACCTATCAATATCCCAACCACATTTATGTAATTATACATTGCCTAACTTGCCACGCCGGGTAACTCATCACAGCCCTTTTCCCTCGGAGCGACAAGTTTTCAGGAAATTAGTAAAGGTTATCCATCAGACAGAGTGCCTGAGAATGGCTGGAAATTAAATGGTGGCAATTGAGTCAGCAGCTGAGAGACTATCACTTTTTTGGATGAGATTCAAATACTGAAATTCTTGGGCTCAGGACAAATCACAAATCGTACGACTTTGCCATCACATTTGTTAGCAAATATGATATCCAGAAAAGAAAAATAATCCATTTTGAAAACAGAGCAAAGCTATTCAGTNAAAAAAGGTTAAAATTAAACCACAATCCATCATAGTTCGCTTCCCTTTTCTTTGGCCCTACTAAAAGCTTATTTTAGCATATATTGGGAACCAGTAACTGTAGAAAGAAACAAATGAATGCTCAACAAACAAGTTATTAGTGCAGTACAGAAATGCTACTTGTAGCATTAGGACATTTTTCTGATGGATTCGTTAATCAATATTATTTGTACAATTACACAGAATTTTAATAATCTAACTGCTATTATTTCTAATTTTTTCAATACACTTAACATTATAAAATAGGGGCCAAGGTTACACCTCATACTATCAATTATTGGTCCCTATTTCAAAACCTGCAAGATTGTGCAAGGAAAGCATGAAAGACATTTGCTCCCTCCCATAATTTGGCTGTTGGTATTTCAGGCTACAATATACTGTATCTAGATTCCTGCCTTCTCCTGTACTATATATACACTAAAATTAAAGGAAATTGAGTATAGATGTTAGGGAAAGCCCAAAAGGATTTCCATTGCTGCTCTGATGCCTGAGATTCTATACCATACTTTTGTGTTTACCTCACGACACTTGAACAAAAGTACCAATAAGCCAACTATACTTCCCCTCAAAAGACTACTTGTCTTAAATATTCACAATTGTGAGGAAACTAATAGAAATAACTGTAAAGACTGTGAGGAATATTATTCTAATATCTTGCTGAAACTGCAACTAGATAATTGTCTGAAATTAATCTCCAAATTATATAAAAATGTATTTTGGTTGAAACAACTTTCCCCTCAATGATAAATGGATTTTTAAAACAAAGCATAATGTAACCCAGAGTCTAACCCATTGTGCTCAAGTGGCAAGACATGATTTTGCCAGTTTAAATATTATAAGAAGGTTGCGACCAGGTTCCTGCACTACACATGACAACTTGTAACAGGAAGACCGAAAGAGGAACAATTTAAATGTATATAATTTCACAAGATAAATGAGGAACTGAAAAATAATTTGTAAGACAGTGGAAGTGGAACAATTTGTCTCTGTTGCTGAAAATCTGAGTACGTAAGAAAAGATGTATTTTAATACAGATGTGATGGTAAGAGACAAAACAATCTGTAGTTCTTGAAGGAGAAGTTTTCAGTTAGCAACAAGTTTCAAAAGAGCAGCTTATTCACATTTAACTATCTCTCGGAAGGATCACTTCTCAAGATAAAATTACTACACAGCCCAACTCAATCTACCTTGACTTTTTATGCACTGCTGGTGAAGCACTGCATTGTTGGAGGTGCCGTCCTTCAGATGAAATGTTATGGGCAAGTTCAGGTGGATATTAAAGATCTTATGGCACTACGGTCAAACCCTTCTTCAATAACCTCTCAAAGGACTGGGCCAAAGTGGGATTTATCTAAGGGTGGCCTCTGAGTAAGGGTTCGCTGTGGTGTGTACAGTTTCCAAGTGTAAAGAATAATACAGTGCACATACAAACCCATAAGTTAAAAATACTGTAAAAATGTCCACAAAAATACAACCAAGTTAACACAACAACAACGTGGATTATATAGCGCCCTCCACGCCGGACTGCATCTCAGAGCGCTTCACAGTAACGGATCCCAGCGCCAAGCCAGGGATATGGGGAGCAAAGTGACCAAAGGCACGGCCGAAGAGAAAGGTCTTCAGCAGAGACCTGGAAATAGGAAGAGAGGGAGCGAGACGAAGGGAGTGAGAAAGGGAATTCCAGAGCCTTGGGGTGTAGTGGCTGAAGGCACGGCTGCCGAGGGTGGAGAGGAGGGCTCGGGGGATGAGGAGGAGGCCAGAACCGGAGGAATGAAGGCAACGGGTACTGTTCTGAGAAGAGGTCAGAGAGGTAGGGGGGGTGCAGAGGAATAGAGGGATTTGAATACAAGGGTGAGGATCTTGAAATCGATCCCCTCTGGGACAGCAGCCAGTGCAGTCTGGCAAGGACTGGGGTGACCGGGGAGCGGAGTTTGGTGCGGGTGAGAATGCGGGCCACAGAGTTTTGAATGATCTGGATTTTATGGATGGTAGTGGATGGGAGACCGGCGAGGAGGGCATAGAATAGTTCAGGTGAGAGGTGACAAAGGCATGGACTAGGGTTTCAACGGCTTTCGGAGAGGTATTGGCGGACGTGGGTGATGCATCGGAGGTGGAAGAAGGCGGTGCTGGTGAGGGACTAGATGTGGGGGAGGAAGGATAATTGGGGGTCGAGCCTGATGCCTAGGTAGCGTACGGGTTCGGAGAGTTTTAGGGGGAGATCGGGTAGGTGGAGGAGGTGAGAGCTGTGAGATTTTAAACGTTGACGAGAGCCAAAGAGTATGGCTTCCGTCTTGTCAACGTTCAGCTGAAGGAAATTTGCGCTCATCCAGCCCCTGAGATCCGAAAGGCAGACTGACAGAGCATCAGGGGACTGGGGGTCACAAAGAGAGGTGGAAAAATAGAGTTGGGTGTCGTCCGCGTACGTGTGGAAAAGTACCCCAAGTCTACGAATGGCATCCCCAAGAGAGAGCATGTAGATCAGAAAGAGGAGGGGGCCAAGGATGGATCCTTGGGGTACCCCGCAGGTGACCGGTTGAGAGCGGGAGGAGAAGTCGTTTGTGCAGATATACCGTTGGGGGTTTGTGAGGTAGGACTCGATGTAATACATGTACAGTCGAAGGCAGTTAAGCCAGACACACCAGGGCTCACCTTTTTGTCCAGCTGAAGTGGCATCTGAGGTTAACCAACATACCATTGCCTCTTCCCGCCCAGCAGAGGAACAGCCCCTCCTCCCTCCCATTGGGTGGGAAGGGAACCAATTAGTGGCGGCTCCAAGGTGATTGACAGCCTGAGCTGCTCGTGAATGGATGGGGCACTCCACCCATTCTCAAGTGGCTCCACCTGTCAATCAAATACAATTTGACTCCTCCTATTGCCTCGTTTCTTTCCGTTCCTCCACCCCCCCCTTCACTGACTGACAGCCAACTCCAGCCACTGTTAAGCAGTCACAACTTGACACCTCCGATCCCCATCCTAGAGCCGCTCGTGGCTGAACGGAGCTGCGCGAGATACAAAAAGCGCGAGTTGGTACATTCTGTGGCAACCAGCGCAGATTTTTTCCTGGATCAACAGGATTGTTGCACAAATTAACTGTCATATTTAAAACGGACAAGAATCGGGGCTGGGGCTTTTGTCTAATTTACCCGGTGTCCGAGGTTAACCGAGGTCTGGCCAAAGTGACTGGCACTGTATTTGGAGAATTCAAAACTATTTTGTTACAATCAGAAGTTATTGCTGTTTGCAAAAAGCCCATAATCGTTTTCTGGTGAACAGCTTTCTTCTCTGAATAGATGTGTTGCGAGCTGTAGGCAAGACGTGAGGAAAAAAAAAACAGGTGACAGTAATGCCATCTTTCATACACATCCATGTGGAACCAGTGGGTGAAAGTGACGTCTACCCTTGTTGGTGCTGCTTAACCTACTTTGTAAATCTGTCTCAAAGAATTAATGTCTAAATGACAGGCTGCTGAAAAGGTATTGGTTTAAAGGCACAGGGTGTGAAAAGGGCTAACAAAAAGTGGCCACTGGTTGCATTAGAAGGTAGCTGCTGAATAGAGAAGGACTATTATGCAAAATCTGTGATCTATTCCAGGTTGGTGGCTGCTTGAACAGGTTTGACTGTATTTAAACATAAGGAGTGTTAGGGGTGTTTTGGCCAACAATTTCTCAAATAAAATTAGTCATTCACTTTATAGCTGTTGGTAGGACATTACTGTGCACAAATTGGCTGACATGATCACCTACAAAATCCACAGTCACTAACTGCACTTACACTAAAGCTTATTTGTGATATCCTCCTGAAGTGAAAGGCGCTACAACAGAATTACATTTGTATAGCGCCTTTCACGCCAGGAGGACGTCCCAAGGCGCTGGACAATCAAGTGTTTTTTGAAATGCTGTTCTCTGTCCAGCGCCTTGGGATGTCCTCCCGACGTGAAAGGTGGTATACAAATATAATCTTGATGTTGTTGTTTTGGACCCGAGCTGGGGAGTCGGGATCGGGGAGGGTGTAGAGCAAGGGAGGAGGGGGGAGTAAAGGAGGGTGACCGAAGGTACTGTTAAAAGTAGGGTCTTGAGACACGTTTTGAAGCAGGCAAGGGAGGCAGCGAGGCCGAGGGACTGCAGGATGGAGTTCTAGAGGATGGGGACATAGTGGGGGTGCGAGCAAGGCGGGGATTTGTTATAATTATTTCCAGGATTGACAGAATCAGGACTTCAAATAATTGTTGGGCTACTCTGGTAATCAGCTTTCCTCGGGTATCAAAACGTAATATTTTTATTTTCTTGTGCACAGTAATGTCCTATAAACAACCATGAAATGAATGGCCAATTTTGTTTTGGGGAGATTGTTGGCTAAGACATTGGGAGAATCTCCCTTCTCCAAGTTTTGTTTTGGGATTTTTAAGGTCCACTTGAACAGGCGAACGGGACTTCAGTTTGATTATCTCATCCGAAGACCAGCACCTCCAACAATGCAATACACCCCAGACCTGAGGTGTAGGCTTAAACTATGTGAATTCAGGACACTACAGGAGTCTCCCTTCTCTTTTTGAATAGTGCCATTGAATCTTTAACGTCCACCTGAGCAAACAGACAGGACCTCAGGTTAACACGTCATCCAAAAGGATGGTATCTTCAACACAGTGCTTTGCATTTTAGTTTCAGCCCAGACCATGAGTTTAAAATCCTTATATAGAACACCATTCAAAATATCAAGCCCATTCTATCACTCAATGGATATTTTAATATAATTTCCCCAATTTTAATTCTAATTAAAGATCTAGTTATTGCAATTGTATGTGACCAACAGCCAACACCTGCAACAGCAAATCGCTCCTCCCACCAAAACAAGTACTATTAAGGCACTTGGGACATTATTTGCTCATATTTAAACATGTCATTAGTTCTTTCCGCAAATAATTACACCTTGAAATCTTCAAATCGAAAAGCGATTGTTAAAACCAACAAAAATAAAAGTGGTAGAGTTGAATGAAACATTAACCTAATCCACAGCAGGAACCAAGACACAAAAAAAGAAATTCCCTAAAACGGCCCACTAAGGAAACGCCCCATAAACCTGGCTCACAAACCATCAACTTGGCAATGAAACAAGAGGGACATTACAAGAGACACTTAGAGCCAGAAATGCAGACAGTGAGGCAATATACAGAACAAGTAGGACACAGACAGAGCAAGAGACAGGGAGACAGACACAGACAGAGCAAGAGACAGGGAGACACACACAGACAGGGAGGGAGGGAGTGAGGGAGACACAGACAGGGAAGGGGACACAGACAGGGAGGGGGACACAGACAGGGAGGGGGAGGGGGACACAGACAGGGAGGGAGGGGGACACAGACAGGGAGGGGGACAGACAGGGAGGGGTGGAGGGAGGGAGGGGACACAGACAGGGGGAGGGAGGGGACACAGACAGGGAGGGAGGGAGGGAGGGGGGACACAGACAGGGAGGGGACACAGACAGGGAGGGGAGGAAGGGGTGGAGGGAGGGAGGGGGACACAGACAGGGAGGGGGACACAGACAGACAGACAGGGAGGGAGGGAGGGGAGGGAGGGGACACAGACAGGGAGGGAGGGAGGGGGACACAGACAGGGAGGGAGGGAGGGGGACACAGGGAGGGAGGGGGGGGATACAGATACACACAGAGCACGAGACAGGGAGAGCGACAGACACAGAGAGCAAACGATAGACAGACAGACATATAGAGAGCGGGACAGCGGGACACGGAGAGAGAGAGAGAGACACCCACACACAGGGTACGGGCGGGGGGGGGAGCGGGTGTCTGGAGGCTCCGACTGCCCCGGGCCTACAGGAGAGGGGGGAGCGGCCTGGGGGGGGGGGGGGGAGCGGCCTGGGGGGGGGGGAGCGGCCCGGGGGGGGGGGGAGCGGCCTGGGGGGGGGGGGAGGCCCTAACACACAAAGACAACCGGGGACCTTACAGGCAGTGAGTGAGCGGCTGTCGGGGCGGTGTCGGCCTCCCGGCGGGTGGTGTCGGGGCGGGTGGTGTCGGGGCGGTGGTGGTGTCCTCCCGGCGGGTGGTGTCGGGGCGGTGGTGGTGTCCTCCCGGCGGGTGGTGTCGGGGCTGTGGTGTCGGCCTCCCGGCGGGTGGTGGTGGTGTCCTCCCGGCGGGTGGTGTCGGGGCGGTGTCGGCCTCCCGGCGGGTGGTGTCGGGGCGGTGGTGTCGGCCTCCCGGCGGGTGGTGTCGGGGCGGTGGTGGTGTCGGGGCTGTGAGCCGAGTCTCTCCTGAACCTCCTTCTGACGCTGTCACCTGACTGACCGCCCACTGCGCACGCGCGCTACCCCACCCGGGGCCTGGCGCCAAATTTGAAAATAAAATTGGGTGTGAAGGCGGGAGGGCCACTCCCAGCGGCGTGGGGGGGGCAGCCTGAGCAGCACTGGGGCAGCCTGAGCAGCACTGGGGGTGGGGGGGCATTAGGAGACCCGTATTAATACTAATCCTTGCATTTGATATAGTGCCTTGTTATGTCGTTGAGGCGTCTCAAAGCGCTTCACAGGATATACTGTAAAATGGTCTGACTATGTAATTTGTGGGAGAAATGTGCACACGCACAGGTTTCACATTGGAGGACATCTCAAAGTGCTTTCACAGGAGATACTGTGAACTATACTGACTGTGTATTTGTAGGTCAATGGGGCAGCCCATTTACACACAGCAGTGTCCCACAAACAGCTATGAAGTCTGACCAATTATGTCTGGGAAATTGTCCGCCGGGATACTGGGAGAAACTCTCTTCTCTTGCCGTAGAATCTTTACCAGATGTTGTGCAGAACCTCAGTTTAACATCTCATCTGAAGAACAGCACCTCCAATAATACAACACATCCCTAGTGCTGCATTGGAGTGTCCGCCAATACTATGTGCCATCTTGAAATTTTAACCATAAAAAATATTTGGATTGAGAAAGTGAAAGATACATTAAGGGCTAACTTTTAATTTGTAATATGTTTTTATACAAAATAGCTATGTGGCACAGTTTTATCTGTTGCTGTTCCATACAATACCAAAACCATCAATTTCCAGGATATTTCTGTAAAAAGAATTGTCCATTTTGAAATTGTTCATCAAGAGGTATTCAGTTTTATTGCTCATGTACCAGAGGTTGAAAAAATATAGATCGCACTTTTACTGAGATGCATTCAGTGTTGGACTACAGTAATGAGTACCAGTTACCATAAGGGAAATACCATGTGATATGAATGTTGTGATTGAATCTTGAGCAATTCACCAACTAAACACTTTAAAATACTCAAATTGTTACTATCTTCTTGTATCTATCTTCTATCTATTATCTTCTTTATTATATTTATCTATTATACTAATAAAACGACAATGTCTGTCTGGGCTTCAAGAAGGATTTCAATAACCGATGGACGCAGAAACATAATTTATACCTCATTGGAAAGGGCTTGCATTTGGGAGTGACATGGGCATATTTGTTTTCGGGTATCTCCTATCGTTCATTAGTTATTTTCAGTTTGGCGTTTTTTTCTGCAATTGCACCTGGTGGCTACCGGTTCCAAGTAGCACTGTGGCATCATGCCTCACAGAGCACAGACGTATACCCATTGCAGTTACACCTGGTGGCTGAGCCAGCTGACTGGCGCTATGGCATCCTGCATCTCAGAGTACGTGCGTAGCTAAGCAGCGTTAGGAACAAAATAAAGAACAGAGAACGAGGCTAAACCATGGCAACAACAACAAAATTACATTTTTAAAGCGCCTTTCACATCGGGAGGACATTCCAGTGATTATAAATTATACATTTATACATTTATATTTATCAATATAAAGATGCCTAAGTGAAAATAAAACCTTTCAAGGATAAGTAAGATTGTTAAACAAAAGAGAGAAGGCCCATTAAATTAAACTGAAGAACAAAGAACAGCGCGGCTGCTCTTCAATGCTAAAAGGACTGCAACAGCACGCCACAATAAGTTGCCCACTCAAAGAATAGCACAGCCAAAATGAATCCTTCCACAGGAGTCCTCCCAGAAGAGTATAGATAAAGATGAAATGTCTGTGTGTCTGTCTCTGTGTCAATCTACATTCCATATTGGATCCTTTGGTTGCAAGTGTAGCTGCAATGGGTACAGCTCGTAGCTGATAAGGGATCAATTGTTCAACAGCTCTGCAGTCATTGCTGAGAAATCTTTGAATGAGACGTGAACGATTCCAGTCAAGGTTGGCACGACTTCATATAAGTCAGTCCTTAACCTGATTGATGACAGCATTCAGCAACTGCAGAATATGTTAGTTTAACATTGATGGATATGTTTGTGAAGGACAACAACAACAACAAGATTCCATTTATAGAGCACCTTTCACGTCGGGAGGACGTCCCAAGGCGCTGTACAGTTGGGTCAGGACCCGAGCAGGGGGGAAATGGTCGCGGTGAGGGGAGGGAAGGGAGGCAGCGAGGAGGGGGTAGAGAGTCGAGAGGGAAGCTGAAGGCACGGTCAAAGAGAAAGGTCTTGAGACCGGCCTTGAAGGAGGAAAGGGAGGAAGCAAGGACATTTCATCCTTATTATTGGGTGAGACAACAAAAGATGAGTGTGTCCCATGGAACTATATCCAAGAATGAGTCATAGCCTTTGGGAAGAAAGAGGGGTGAAATTGGGGAAAGATCTACCTTCTCCCCCCAAAAAAAAATTAAATATTATCCAAGTAAAGGCTGTTTGTTACAAAGTGAAGGTGAAGACAGCCTTTGTACTGCTGGTCTTGTAAAAAATAGTTGCATTACTTAATAATAACTGTAATGGTTAACTTTTCCTGTAACTAATGCTATTAATAATGAATTTTCAGCAGAAAATTGGTTATAATTTTTGCTGCAATAACAACCCCCACAGAGAAATCCTGACAGACAATATCGGTTGGCTTGTTAATAAGGATATTAGAGGAAATGTCTTTAAGCTCACCATGCATTCAACCCATCCATTCAGCTCCTGAGCTTTGCTCAAATATTCGATTGAAGCACACTCAGAAAATGAATCCACCCCATTAAATTTGTGAACATTACTCTCAACTGATAACACTCTTACCTCCTGGTTCCAACAGCACAACTATCCTCTTCATTTATGTTTAAACCCATTCCATTCCTAAGAACGAGTGCCTTTTTGAAGGTGTTAAACAATTTAAAAACCACCAGCTTTGCTGGGAGCATCTGTTCTATGTATCCACTATTTCAAGGAGAACAATGTTTACTTTTATCTTGATTCTGTTTTTTTATTTAAAATTTATCTCCTAGTTTTGTGATCGGGTTTCAAGGAGCTTTTCATGCGCTTTGTTGAACAACTGTGGGTAAATAAGTAAAAGCTGTAGCTTACTGAAATAATTTATGAATCAGCTAAACAGTTGAGTTTGGTTTATATCCTGAACACATACGCTCAATGAAGCATGGTTTGACAATCAAATAGCAACAGTTATAAAAAAAAGTATTTCACACATCTAATTGGCCTTAAATGATATTTAGAGTCTAACTATGGACAGATGACCTCATCAGGCAGTATAAGATGACATTTGCACGCAGTATTATGTATGAGGGCAAACAAAGTAAGTAATCTCTAATCTCCAATGTTTGGTATTTGACCCCACGTTGGTCATATGTCAATGACTTCACTCTCGGCCATACATTCAAATAAATGAATTACTGGGGGTTTCCACATAATACACCCTGGGATGTCCTCCTGACGTGAAAGGCGCTCCATAAATGTAATTTTGTTGTTGCTATTGTCTTGTTTAGGAAATGCTGATCAATGATGCAAATTGAATTAATGCTAGCTATTGTTGACAGTAAAATTTCTAAAATGTATTGGTACCTGTGCTCACACATGGTGACCAATAACTTGGTCGTTGGACATTCTTCTGGCGTGAAAGGCATGACATAAACATAATTTGGTTGTTGTTGTTGTATATGCCCTGCTCATCTTAAGGAGCCAGTGATCTTGAGCAAGCTGGTTTTTGTGAGAAAAAACTGATAGAGAGAGAAAGAAACTTTGCAGGAGTTGTTGTGCAGCCTGGTGTTTATTAAAACTTCTGTTATTGTACCAGGTACCACCTGTTATGAGAGGCAGGATGAGCAAGGCATCTTTGATAAGGGGATGTAAAAACATTGTTGCTTGATAAGGTTTGAAGGAATGTAAACAGGTTAAACTTCAATACGAAAAGTAAAGCAAAGATAAGAAACCAGCAGGACTGGCTGTACGTGGCTTGTGTGGAAAAGCAAGACCTTGGCATGGCCTGGAATGAGAATACGATATAAAAGTTGTGAATACAATACATTGGTAGGAGAACAAGACACCATCACTGAAGGAGAAAAATCAGCTGTCAACACATGATTGATGTTCTCTAAGTGGTCACCATCTCTCCCTGGAGGAAGGATTTGATCATCCTTGTATCTGAATGATTTATCCCAGTTGTATGTATAGTATAACAGCTTATCAATGTCGTTTTTTGATTGAATAAAGTACTAACATCAATTTGAGATCTT
The DNA here is from genome assembly GCF_018977255.1 of Callorhinchus milii. NCBI lineage: Eukaryota > Metazoa > Chordata > Chondrichthyes > Chimaeriformes > Callorhinchidae > Callorhinchus > Callorhinchus milii. The sequence continues at coordinate 29,445,332 of NW_024704744.1, read as the reverse complement.
GCTAATCAGTTTTTTTGTATTATATGATGAGGAACTCAAAATCTTACACCTGTACCTGAATTTTAATGACAGGATAATAATAATCCTTGCATTTGACATAGCACCTTATCACGTCTTCGAGAAGTCTCAAAGCGCTTCACAGACTATATTTTGTGGGCGAAACGCGGCAGCCAATTGCACACAGCAGCGTCCCACAAACTCTCGTGGATTGAGTGACCAATTTATTATTATTTTTTTGAAGGAATTATGACCCCTGGAAAAGCCATTTGCCAATTGACTAACAACTTGGGTTCCTACCTGCTAGGTAAACAGAGGCATAAGGAAATTAGCCCAATGTTTCACCCTGCTGGGAATCGTACTGCTCCGCTCTCACCTCCAGCAAATTGTCCTTCTATTCCAAGACAATCTTGGAGGCGAAGAACAACCCCACGCTCCTACTCTCCATCACCAACCGGCTCCTCCGTCCACCCTCCCACACCTCGCTCATTCTCTCCTCAAGCTCTGACTATAAGGAGATGCTGGATTTCCTCAAGTCCAAAATCGAGAGGATCCATTCAACTGCCTCCACCCTCCAAACCACTATGCCCTCCCCATCTCCACTCTCCGACCCCTACCCATCCCTCCTTCCACATTTAAAACCTGTCTCGCCCTCCTCTCTATCACCACCATATCCAGCATGAAACACACCACCTGCTCCCTTGACCCCATCCCCACCGCTCTCCTTCCCTCCAAACTCCACCTCCTCTCCCCTCTACTCTCCGAAACCATCAATTTTTCCCTATCATCTGGTGCCGTTCCCATCCGCCTAAAAACAGCTATAATCAACCCATCCTGAAAAAACCTTCCCTGGGCCCATCCCTGCTTTTTAAGTACCAGCCCATCTCCAACCTCCCTTTCCTTTCCAAGGTCCTTGAAAGAGTCATTGCTTCCCAGCTTCACTCATTCCTTTCCTACTGCTCCCTTCATGAGCCCCTCCAATCGGATTTCCATGCTGCTCACAGTACGGAAACTGCTATGGTCAAGGTGACAAATGACATCCTGTCCATCTGTGACCAGGGCTTCCTCTGCCTCCTCAACCTCTCTGCTGCCTTCGATACCATGGACTACTCCATTCTACTCCATTGCCTCTTCTCTCACCTCAACCTTCAAGGTTCTGTCCTTGAATGGTTCAGGTATTATCTCTCACACCGTCTACAATTTGTCTCTGCTAACGGTTTCTCTTCCAGCCCCCACATATTCTTGTGCAGTGTTCCCCAGGACTCTGTCCTCGGTCCTCTCTTCTTTAACCTCTACATGCTCCCACTCGGTGACATTATCCGTAGACATGGAGTCAACTTCCACATGTATGTGGATGACACCCAACTCTATCTCTCTGCCTCCACCCTCGATTCCAGGACAACTGACGTCCTGACAGACTATCTGTCTGATATCAAGTCCTGGATGAGAGCCAACTTTTTACAGTTGAATGTCAATCAAGACTGAGGCTCTCCTGATTGGCTCCACCAGTGTCTCCGCACCTCAGGCACTGGCAGGATCAGCATCCATGGATCCACACTCCACCTCACTGAGCCAGTCAGGACCCTGGGTATCTTGTCCGTCCCTCAACTGTCCTTTCTCCCCCATATCCATGCCATGACCTGCTCAGCCTTCCCCCACCTTGGCAACATTGCCTGACTCCGCCACTGCCTCACCCTTCAGGTCGCCAAAACCATCATACATGCATTTGTCACCTCAGGGTTTGACTACAGAAACTTCCGTCCACAAGTTGCAGATCTTCCAGAACTCTGCAGCTCACTTCTTGTCCTGCACCAGGCTCCGTGACCCGATCACTCCCACTCTCACCCGGCTCCATTGGCACCCCATCCTTCAGAGGATAGAATTCAAAATCCTTGTCCTCACCTTCAAAACCCTTCATGGCCTTGCCCCCTCCTACATCTTTGACCTGCTGACCCCCATATCAATGTGTCTACTACCTCTGCTCAGCAGGCTCCAGCGTGCTCTATGTCCCCTGCCCAACCCACCCTGCCATCAGCGGCCGGGCTTTCAGCCTTTCTACCCCCACCCTTTGGAACTCCATCCCACAATCCATTTGCCTTGCTCCCTCCCTTGCCTCCTTCAAGACTCGATTCAAGACCCTCCTTTTGGACCGTGCTTTAAGCCGCTCTCCTATCTCTCTGCCCTCCATCACCCCAACCCTGCCCCCCCACCCTTGGGTCCTGATCCCTGATTGTTCAGTGCCTGGGACGTCCTCCCGATGTGAAAGACGCTTTGCAAATGTAATTTTGTTGTTGATGTTGAATCGAACCCAGGTCTCTCACTTGCGAGACAATTATTCTAACTACTGAGCTATTGGATAATAATCCATAAAGTCATATAAATTCCCAAAGAGTTATTCAGTTCACTGGGCAAAACTGATATTTTCTCCTTCATAATTGTAATTCCTCATAGAATCTGGGTTAATTACAAACTGTGTTAATTACTGCATTGCTGATAAATTAGAGCAAGCAGTCAAAACAAGGCTCGCCTTGGGTGTGCCAGAAAAATCAGTATTAAGCTGGATTCCTGTGAGCTGGTAAGTCCAAACGAACCTTTAGTGAGCCCAACATTGTCTACTGTATCTGGTTTATCATACATTTAACTCCATTTATTAGAAATATTATAATTAGTACCAAGTAAAATTAACGTGTTACATGTTGCACCTTTTACTCCATTGACTCCTTATGCATATTGCAAGAAGTTCCTGGGGGATAAATGGACTATGCATAGTTGCTCACACTTAGCAAAGATGAATAAATTCATTGGTCCAAGAGTCAACTGTAAATATTGAACAATCATTTCCATTGGGTCCATGTGATTCCATTAGATAAGGACTTTAGATAGGGACTTCAAAAGGAAAAAAATGCAAGGATGTAGGGAAAGAGCAGGGCAGTGGGATTGATGGGATAGCTCTTCCAAAGAGCCATCACGGGCACAATGGGTCGAATGGCCTCCTTCTGGTCTGTAATATACTATGATTGTGTGATAAATCCCCTTACAAGGAAACACAAGCAAGGCCAATAAATTATTGACAAATTCAGAATGATACAGGTTTGCCAACCAATGTTGGCAAATTACTCATAAAAGGAGAATAGCTCCCCTAATGTGTAGTTCACATTGAGCACCCATACAGAACAACCAATGGTGGAAACAGCAGTTTAATACAACAACAACTTGCATTTATATAGCGTCCTACACACGGGGTAGCATCAAAGGAGCGCTTGACAGTGGCGGAGTCTGAGAACAAGCCATGGGAAGAGGGAGGGGCGAAGTGACTGTAAGCACGTTCAAAAAGGAAGGATTTGAAGGGAGGGAGGGACAAGACAGGGATTGGGGGAGAGAGTTCAGAGTTTCGGGACTTAGTGGCTGAAAGCACGACCACCAATGGTGGAGAAGAAGGGCAAAGGGACAAACTGGAGGCCGAAACCAGCAGATCAGATGCAGCGGTTGGGGGAGTGGGAGCTAAGCAGTTTGGATAGGGAGGGAGGTGCGAGGGAATGAAGGAATTTAAAAATGAGTGAGAGGTTCTTGAAATCGATCTGTTCAGTAATTGGGAGCCTGGCAGGGACTGGTGTGATGGCCCTATGGAGTTTTGTGTCAAATGTCATATGAATTATTATTAAGTATTCTAATATTCATTTCTAAAATATGACAATGGCAATTATTTTTGGATTGCACATAGTGCCAGGTCAAAATTCCCTTAGCATCACTTTTGTGTTGTTTATACACTGACAAGTGCAAACTAATTTTCCACCTACAAATTCAATACAAACATAAGACAAATGCCATCTGCGTATTGATGACCCTCAGATGACTCATACAGGAAATTTGAAATCTGCAGTACGGACATTTAAAACAATAGCACTGGCTTAACAAGGTCATGTTCACCATTCAATTTAATGAAAAAAGCATCATAGGAATAAATCTAGTTTTGAATGACACATTAATGCTGTTTTATAGGGTCGTACAACATATCACAATATTAAAGTACTTTTAAATAGCTGTCTGTGCACAGTATTTACAATCACAATATTTTTTAAAGAATACTTAAGGATAAACCGCTAAAATAAGACTATTGTTGCAATTTTCTCAAGCTTAAATCTGCAGACAGTATGATGTGGGATTCTATTCTTATCTATAAGCTTCACAAAAGTAACACGGGTCTGTGTAAACTCAGCACTCAGCATTTCAGCACCTTGGGATGTTCTCCCAACGTGAAAGGCACTATACAAATGTAATTTTGTTATGGTGGTTGTTGTTGTTCAGGTCTTTATCATTGCTTTTATTCTGGAAACAAATTACTCACAAAAGAATCGATGTTAAATATCTTAAAGGAAAGGATAAGTTTTAGTGCTTTGCGAAACCAGGGATAAAAAAAGCAGAAAATCATTGGGTTCAAAGGGGAATTAAAATCCAAACCACACAAATGCATCAAATAAAACTGGTGGTGTGGTGAATTTAATATAAGCATCAATAATTGTATCTATGAAAAAAGGTAGCCAGCATATCAGAAAGACTCCCATTACTATACCTAGAGTTTTGGTATTTTTATGTTCCTTTCTGCATGAGATTCTGGTATTGTTTTCCTTTGTAGAGTGAATCTTGTTTGACTTGTTTCCTGTTACTCTGCTGTGCTTTCTTGCCACGAGAAATATCTTGATGTTCATGCCCACCAGGACAAGACTGGGAGCAAAGAATGCAATGACCGGATCCAAAAGCCCCCATTGCTTATTAAATATGAGCACACCATACCATGACAAGAAATTGCAGCAAAATAATCCTCCATTCCCTTTAAATTTATTTCTGAGAAGACAATCCCAAATGCAAAAACTCTGGGAAGTGCCCAACTAATTGTAATGAACATACTTAAAACAGGCAGGGTGATTTTTGTAATGTAGAGCAATGGGTCACACATAGCATTGTAACGGTCGACGGCAATAAAACACAAGTGGAAGATTTAGGCTGTGGTCAGCATCATACCCAAACTAGAATGAATTTTGCAAAACACATAACCAAAATACCAACAGGTTTCAACTGACCTTACCATACTGTAAGGTAGTATAATCAGTCCTATCAGAAAATGGGTAGTAGCTAACAAAAGGATAAGATAATTGGTTGGTGTCTGCAGTTGTTTGAAATGTGCGATTGAAATAATCACCTCTAAGTTTCCAACAATTGTAATTATTGTTGAAATTATTATAACAGCATACGTGACTGTGTATATTGCTGCTGACCTGATGACCTTTGGACAAGAAGTATTAACAAATTCAAAACAAAACTGCATATCTATTTTCTTAGTCTGTGGAATTCATTTGTCCTCTCAGCTGTAAACTGTTGAATCACACTGTCAGTTCTCAAATATTCAGGTGGGTTATTTTAATTTTTCTCATTCCAGTTGTTTCTTTATTACTTGTTGTAGTTCCTGTATGGAAAAAATATCTTCAGTAAATATAAATAAACATTGTAGTGTGATTACTTACTTGAATTTCCCAAGCTATCTGGGGAAAATCAGTATAAAGTAAATGTAAGCATATACCTATTACTAAACATAACTATGTTACCAATTGCTTAATATCTTTTTAAAAATTGCCCCAAATTCCATCAAGCCTTTGTCTATATAAACCATTTTCTCTTAAAATTCTGAAAATTTCTTAAATTCATATTTAATTTGTAAACTTTTTCTGTGTAAATACTGTGAAAGTTGTTGCAGAGACATTGATCCTCTGTAAAAGGTATTTTGCAAATACAATTTTTTGTTGAGCTCTGACACTAAAACATCCCAACATAGGCACAGTAGGAATATTGTGAATGTAATAAAATCCAGTTTTCTATACATATTGCACTACACTGCAATTTAATAAAAGTTGTAGTACAACTGGAAAACAATAATATAATAATAATCCTTGCTCTGTTATAGCATCTTGTCATGTCAGAACGATGTCTCAAAGTGCTTCACAGGATTTACAGTGTATTTGTGTACAGCAATGTCCAACAAACAGCCATGAAATGAATAACCAATTTAATTTGGTGAATTATTGGCCAGAATACCTGAAGAAACTCCTTTCTTTTTTCGAATAGTGCTTCAGGATTGTTAACGTCCACTTGAACAGGCAGACGGGACCTCGGTTTCACATTTCATCCGAACACTAGGATTGTAGTAATTGTTACTTGCATAGCAAATGAAAACATGGTACGTTAAATACATTCCTACTAAATAAAATACTATTTTCATTGTATCTTTACAGTATGATTAATACAAGTAAATTTGTAAAACAGTAGACTGGTGTTAAATGCTTCACAATATTACAAGAAACATCCGACAGCAATGCTAAAATTATTCAAAACTATATATTTAGTGTTAGAGAATAGATAAACCTTATCTTAAGAACTTTGAGATGAATTAGTGAAAATATCTATAATTCTGTACATAATTCTGCTGCAGATATATTAACTGAATTATATCCAACATCTATTTGCCATTTTATACATTTGCTGCAGAATTACACAATGTTTTAGACAACATTAAAATTAGAAAAAATATTAATTTGTGTAGTGGGTAATAGCATACTGGATGGGATTAGGAGACGATACTCCACTCCAAATGCAATAAAAATGGACTTATGATTCACCACAAGCCAAGAATGTCAACTTTGCCATTGTGAGAGGTGGCAAAGTGGCAAGACCGCACCCACACAATGGGGGAAAGAGAATTGTAGAGCTATTCACTCCATGCTATTCTTTCACACCTCCCAGCAAATGATTCAGAGATCTGAGATCATGTATTTAGCTCTTTCTTTTAGCTGAGGAAAGTGCATGCTATAGAGAAGCAAAGGGAAAGAACACAGCAATGATAAAATCACAATAAATGCAAAACAAATTCTATGTTTTGTAAAACAGTCATTTTGCTGAAAAATGTACATGTGGACTATTGATGATAAGAAACTGGTACAAATGATTAAGGATTGGTACAATGAATGTTTTTAGATAAAGAAGAGTAAAATGCAGGAACGCAAATGCTATTTACATACAGTACAGTCATGATTTAATGCAGATAGTGTGTGATACAATAACACAGTTGTTCTTAATAAAATGCAAAAAGACTACAGGTAATTCTAAAAAAATGGATTTTATTGTGTCCTACTATAACCTAATTCAAGACAGATCCATACATGTATTGGGAGATGCAATCCTTGAAAAACGTATCCAAGAACTGAATTGTGTAATCTGATATTGTTGATCCAACTCAGAATGTCAAACTCAGGTCCTTGAATCACACTACAGTACTTTGTAATTTGTCGTGAACCAGTTCACTGTGAGCCACTATCCTTGCACGATTGGACACAGTAGCACTCCCACTTAACTTCAAGAAGAATTAAATTCTGGTCTTGTATCCAGTTTTGTTGACGTAACATTGTGCAGCGAATTAAGTCGTTTTATATTATACCTCAGCAGTAAATACCTGCCTGTCCATTTCCTTGACAAATTTTCCATGGTTGATCCAAGATGAATTATAGCAGAATCGGATATGAAAATTGTGGTAGCAAAACAGTTGTAAGGAAACCTTAATAAATGATCCGCTCTAAAACATATCCTGTATGAAGGGCACTATATAGATGCAAGTTGTTGTTATTGGTGCACATTAATTTTGTGTGTTAATCTAGCTCAGTGGTAGTATTCTCGCCTCTGGGTCAGAATGTTTTCGGTTCAAGACCCATGATGGGACGTAGAACTCACATCATCTAAACTGACTCTCCAATGCAGTGCTGGGGGGAGGTTGCATTGTCAGAGAATTGTCAGAGAATCTGCCTGTTCAAGGTGGATGTTAAAAATTCCATGGTGCTGTTCGAAAAGAGAAGATAGTTTCTTTCGATGTCCTGGCCAACAATCCACAAATAAAAATTGATCACTCACTCCATGGCTGTTTGTGGGACAATCCTGTGTACAATCGCGCTGCCTCATTTGCCTACAAATACATCGTCACCTCATTTCACAGTAAATATTGTGAAGCGCTTTGAGACATCCTTCCAACATGATAAGGCATTATACCAAATGCAGGGATTATTATTTATTATTCGTACAGTTTAATAAACGCTGAGAAAACATACTTAATAGCATGCTGCACAAGCTCGGCAAGAATAACAAAACTCTTTGCATTTCGCATAATGCTTTTCATATCAGGAGGATGTCTTAAAGTGCAGAATTTTCTGTATGGTACAATACAGTGTGGAAGCAATTTTTGTGCTACACCTTCCCTGACTCCATTCAGACAGGTTGGTCTTAGCCTGGCTCCCTGCCCCTTCTTCCCTCACTCAAATTAAATCCTACCCCTCTCCTCAACCCCCGAGCGAAATTCTTGCAGGCATCCTTGACTCACTGGTCTCAAAAAGCAGCTTGATGCAGTGATGGTAAGGTGGGTGATCTGGAGTGAGAAATCTTGTGATCTTGTTAATCTTGGACACACCCCTGTTTTGCGTAAGTAGCCAATTTGGATTTTGCTGGCCTTAAAATCTATATGTTACATAATAGAATTAAGATACTGTCTTCTTGTACAAAATATAAATGACATTAGCAAATGTAATTGAGAAATAAACTCTCAATCTATAAAATGTTAGTGCTGTAGATTGTGAAAATGAATGCAATAAAAATTGGCTACTTAGTTTCCCTATTACTGTATTAACATATTGCTTTGGTGGAAAGACAGATACTAAACCTATGATATTATGATGTTAAAACCCTTGGCTTCTTTTTCAGACATTTCAGTTCAAATGGTCAGAAAAAATGGATACATAAGCCCAAAGTCACGTCTGTAGCAAGATGCCATGATGATTGAAGAGCAAGATTGTGCTGAAAGGCATGAATAGTGGTCTCAGCCGTGCTTGCACTATAACCAGCAGTAAATGCTTCTCATTTATAACGTGGAAGTATGAGCGATAATAATTCAAAAGCCAACTTTATTTTTTCCCTTAGTATCACTATTAGATACAATTTGCAGTATTCCTAAATGCAGACCATTCATTATTTAAGGATTTGCTTGAGAGAATACAAAGGGGACTTCATGAATCTATATAAAAATAGAAATTAGATTGAAAAACTGAATCCAGAACAATACTTTAAGATGCATCAAGACAGTAGAAGTTAGAGTTGTAAAGGGCAATTTCAAGTCGGACAACAAATGAAGTTATTCTTTTACTCAGATAGTAATTAATGACTGGAACAGGTTTGTCAGGAAAGGTGATTGAAGCGAGGACAGTAGACTCATTTAAAACGTAGCTTGATACTGTGATCGGAGAACTGTAAGATTGGTGTTTTGAAAGTATGAGATCAGATGAGTTGAAGGGCCTTCTTCATCTAAACTAATCTTGTAATATTGTGAATACTTTCATGAGCACCTGGAGACTGTGACCTTCCTCAGGTAAGTAGTTTGCTCCACTCAGGGTTTCTGTGTCTCCATGTTGCTTTTTCCCTGAAGCAACAATTTTATTTTGTAAATTTTAAGTCCTCCACAGAGCTCTAGGTCTTTGGATTTAGCTTTGCTATCTCAAGTTTTATCAGCTTGGTGAGGTTGAAATCTCTACTCTCCTAGGCCAAACAATGTACTTGAACAAACTAGGACCCAAACCCTGTGGGCTGATCACTGAAAGCTATTTTTTTTCAGCCTAGGAGAATGTGAATTTTAGTCACATCAGGTGGATGAACCATAGGCAAGCAAAAATTAAACAATTAATCTACAGCCCTCTTTGGAGAGCCTAAAATTTACCAAATAAAGCCATCACTTCAGGATAAAAACAAAATGGCGGAGGCAAGTCCCTGAGAACAAAAATACTGCACATAGAATTAAAATATAAAAATATTAAAATACAAACCAACTACCTGAGAAGAGACTCACCAGCTTGTGGTCCTAAAAGCGTTCCTTAAATAAAGAGTGGGATCTATTTAAGAACACCACAGATGTTACCCTATATTTTAAACACAGATCATCTTCTTCCCCTTTCCTACATTCAGTAAGTTCTGTCGCTCCTCCCTACCTCTGTGACCCACTGCAACTCTATCACCCCAATCATGTCCTTCCATCAGTGAGTATTAGACTGTTTAATGTTCTATGCCCATTGCTCCCACCCTTGTCACTGTAGAACTCCATCCCGGAGTCTCACACCTCTCACTGTCTACCTTTAAAGCCCATCTTATGTCCTTACTTTGTGACCGCAGTTTTGGTGACCTTTAATATATAATTAAAAGATCCGCCAATTGACTCACAACCGGTTTCCTACTTTCTGCTAGGTAACCAGAGGTGGGGGGACTAAGGAAACTTGCCCAATATTTCGCTCTGCCCAGGAATCGAACCCAGGTCTCTCACTTGCGAGGCGAGTGTTCTAACCACTGAGCTACAGGACTCCAAAGTTATACTATGAATGTAAATTGTATCTCTTACTTAGATAAAAGGTAAGGAACAAATGTAAGGAATTGCAAAACTTTGCCCACCATAAAATCTATCTTCTTGAGCACACTTTTGGTCTACTTCCCCTCTGCACACCATCCCACTGCCCTCCTCAGTTCCCCACTGTCCCTCAACTCAGGTGAAGCACTTTAAGCCGTCCTCCTAACCTAAAATATACTATACAAATGTAAATTGTTGTTGGTGGTCATTATTGAATATTCCTTAAATAAGTTAAGGAGTACTTCAATTATCATAAATTTTATTCCCATGTTTGAAATGGGCATTTCAAGTCTTTGTTTTATACCTGGTCCTAACCAGAAGGATGTGTCTTTAACTAGTTCAGGATAATAATATGCAGGCATCAAATTAATGTGGAAATGAGATCTAGGGATTGGACTCTTAAGTGGATTAACGACGTAACATCTAGGTCAAGCAAGTGTTAGTTAAACAGCGCAGCATTGTATTATCAGACAGATGATCAGATACCACAAAAATACCACAACCAGAACAATAGAAAAAGGAAAATAGGATTTGTTAGATCACGTATTAATCTTTGTACAGATGGTAAATAACAACAATATCTTTCATTTATATAGCACCTTTCATATAGGATAACTGCTTGGAGCATTACACGGTTGCAGACATTATGCTTGACACAATTCTCTTTGATTAACTTTGGCAGTATTGGTACTATATTAAATGCAAGTAAGTTACTATTATTTGACTCAAAATCACCAAAGAGAGCAACTGGACATTCCGGCACTGAATTTGAAATGTTTGGGGTGATCATAGAGTTCATTGATGCTTTTCTCACAACCTGCTTCAAAACAAACTATGGTTCATTGTTTTTCATCAATCACATGAACTAGCTCACAAGATTGCTTTGGATAAATAATACGTTTTGGCCCATTGTTCCATTTGTTCCTGCTGCACTTTGATAAGTATGTCTTCTGCGAGCTCTGCATAAAGATTTTTGAAGATGTCCATTTATCCTCAACTGATTTGTCCTTGAGTAATCCCTTCAATCTATATCATGTAGCTTAGCCTTTATACCCCTAAAGTTTACCCAAGGTTTGGTAGAAAGGAATATCAATAAAACTTTAATCAGATTGCAAAATATGTCCTCACAACAAAATCTGGGAATGAATGGAGATTAATTATCAATAACATCTATATCCACACCAATATCTCTTAATGAAATGTTATTTTTAACTGAACACCTAGGGAACAAAATACCATTTCATTGTTGAACATTTCTCATGATAATAACAAACATTTTTAGAGATCCAGCAATTTTATTTCACATTTACAGGAAACAAGTTTGATTGATTATTACATCTCTTATAGGAAAACCTATGGCAATACAAGGCAGGCACTGAGTACTTGTCGTTAAACTTCAAAGTGACAGTCTCTATTGGCTGGTATGAGCTATATATACATTATGCTATTAATAAGTTATGTTCTGATAACATGAGTTCTGCTTTCATATTATCATGTTAGACAGCTGTAAACTCACATGTTATTTTTCTAGTTGCCATTTAGTTTCTCTGTAATATAATACTATCAAAAGACAAAATGGAGAAATCTATTCCCAGAGATCTTCCATTATTGTTCAGTGGCCGACTGCTAAGAAGTGCATTATAGTTGTCAAAAATGACTTACTTTAGGATTTACCCTGTGTGTTTCACATCCGCACACTAGTATCTCCAAGCCAGACTGAGATTGTTGTGTTTCGTTTTGTAACATTTTTATGCATTCACCTATCTCTCCTTTCTTTTTGCAGCTACTTATCCTGGTAAGATATGAAATGCAAGAAAGAAAAAGAAAGGAAGAAACCAGGAGAGAAAAATATAATTAATATATATAAAATTGCCTGTCTTGCTTTTTTCATTAAACCAGAAAAGCCTCGTAACACACTTTGTTATTTGTACAATATTGCATAAATATTGCTCGCACAAATGTACATTGTTACAGTTTAGCTAATTTGACCAATTTAGATGCTGAGGTGGTTTAAGTTTTCTTGGCAGAATTTTGTGAGGTTTCTTGAAACATGTACTGCTTTTCACCTTGTATAACAATGATCCATTAAGCTTTGAATATACATGTGTGCAGATGATAGTGTTACAGTATTATACTACTAGAATAAAATCTTTTTTAATTTCACCTATATTAAATGAATATAAATTTCTACATGTTTTGTGAAAACTAAATGCTCTTGCATTGCATTTGTAATATCCATTTACCAACATTGGTCAACTCCGCCACTTCCTCACCTCTCAGGCCGCCAAAACTCTCATACATGCCTTCATTGCATCCAGGCTTGACTATGCCAGTGTCCTGCTTGTTGGCCTTCCCAACTCTTCCTGCCACAAGCTACAGATCATCCAGAACTCTGCAGCTCGTGACTTCTCCCGCACCAGGTTCCATGACCCCTAAACACCCACCCTCGCCCAAATCCACTGGCTCCCCATCCCTCAGAGGATCGAGTTCAAAATCCTCATCCTCACCTTCAAGACCCTCCATGGCTTGCCCCCTCCTACCTCTCCAACCTGCTAACCACTTATCAACTTGTCCGCTCCCTCCGCTCACCATGCCCCAGCCTGCTCCATATCCCTCGCCCGGCCCACCCCACCATTGCCGGTCGGGCCTTCAGTTTATCCTCTGAGGGATGGGGAGCCAGTGGATTTGGGCGAGGATGCGTGTTATGGGGTCATGGAACCTGGAGCGGGAGAAGACACGAGCTGCAGAGTTCTGGATGATATATCTACCCCCACCCTATGGAACTCCATCCTACATTCACTTTGCCTCGCACCCTCCCTTGCCTCATTAAAGGCACGTCTCAAGACCCTCCACTTCGACCGTGCCTTCGGCCACCCTCCTACCCTCTCTGCCCTCCACCCTCCATGATTCCAATCCCCCCCCACCTCCGCTTGGGTTCGAATCCCTGACTGTTCAGCGCCTTGGGCCGTCCTCCCGTTGGGACGTGAAAGGCGCTTTACAAATGTAATTTTGTATTGTATTGTTCTTTTAAATTTGATCTCACGTCTTATTTTACAATTCAAAAAGAGCATTACATCAATAAATTGTTCTTATTTAGAAAAATAAGGCTTCTGTAATTTTAGAGATTTGGTTTTCATTTAATAGTTTAGTCTATTGCCACAAAAATTAATTGATAACTAAGTTGTTAAACCTCACAAAAGTTCAATTAAAGTGTTGTCTCAAAAATACTGTATGGTTTCACCTTCTTTGACATATATCTCGTCCAAGTTAAATACATCAAATGTTAAACATCAATGTAATACAGCACTATAGAAAATGTAACATGGTAAACAACATTTGACGTAGAAACATAGAGAAATATAATACCTTTTACATTTACCCAGTTTAAATTTTGTTTTCACAAACAAATGGAATACAGTAAGGAAATACTATATAACATTGTATGAGTCCAATTCTCTTTTACGAATAATTCAGGTGTTAGTTTACGCTGAATTATGTGGCAATGCTGGTTTAAAGTGCACACATTATCTGCAACTCCATGAAATCTGGATTATAGTTACTCTGGAAACAAATTCATTATAGAAGATTCGGGTCTCAGAATCTGACAAGTAAGGATTGATTTTAGTGCTGTGCGAAACCAGGGGTAAAAGAAAGCATAAAGCACTGGGTTGAAAGCGGAATTAAAGAAGCCAAACCATGTAAAAGCTTCAAATAAAATTGGCGGAGTGGCAAAATTAAGGTAAGGATTAATAATACTGCTTAAATAGAAAGGTAGCCAAGAGAGTACAAAGATTCCCATCACAACCCCTTGGTTTTTGGCAGCCGTTTTTTCTTTGGTCTGCAGCACTCTAACATTGATTTCTTCTTTAGAGTTGATGTTATTTGGCATGTTTCCAATTTTTCGAGCATGCTTCCTTTGCACAAAATATATCTTGAGATATATGCCTAAAATGATAAAGGTGGGAATGAATAATACAATCAATGCATCCATATGTCCTCCAAACCTATACTCAATACAGCTGCCTTTACAGGAAATTGTGGTTCTATAATGACCACTTGCCTTTTTAGTGAACTCTGACAAAAACACGCAGGATCCATAAATAATAGCAAACAGCCAATTTAACGTAATAATCAAAGCTGTCATAGGAAGAGTCATTTTTATACTGTAGAGCAGAGGCTCGCAAACTGCATAGTAACGGTCAATCGCAATGAAACACAAGTTATATATGGATACCGTAGTTAACACCACATCCAAAGTTGAGTGAATGTCACAAAATGTATCCCCAAAATACCAACATGTTTCAACAGACCTAACCATGCTGAAAGGCAATACGAAAAATCCCATCAGAAAATCCACAAAAGCTAAAGACAGCACCAGGTAATTGGTGGGTGTTTGCAGTTGCTTGAAATGTAAAATTGAAATCATCACAACTGAGTTTCCAAGAATTGTAATTACTATTGAAATTGTAATAAAAATGTACATTGTTACAGTGGTTGTTGTTGATCTGATGGATTTCGGGCAGGACATGTTAAATTCAAAGCAGTATTGCAGATCTTCTGAATTCTCAAGATTTATTGAATTCATTTGTAACCACAATCTTGAGCCACACTGAGATGAGAAAGCAGATATTTTAAAAGATATTGATTGGAGTAATCTCTACCAAGTCCTTAATCTGTAGTTATTCTGCTATTCCTGTAAAAGAAAAAATATTTTATGTAAATTTAAACATACTTAGATACACATCAGGTGAAATGTTAGGACCAACTTTCAAAAAGAGCTTTTGACGAATTGGAGTAAATTTAAAGAAGTCTAAGAAAGTTGGATTTTAGGACTTTTATTAATAATAATAATCCTTGCATTCAATATAATACCTTATCAAGTCACTGAGACTTCTCAAAGTGCTTCACAGAATATACTGTAAAATGAACTGACTGTATATTTTGTGGGTGAAACACGGCAGCCAATTGCACACTGTGTCCCACAAACAGTTGTGAATTGACTGACCAAATTATTATTTGTTGATTTGTTTTTTTTTGAAGGGATTATTACACCCAGAAAGCTATCTGCCAATCGACTAACAACTGGGTTCCTACTTACTACTAGTTTAAACATAGGCGTGTGGAGTAAGGAAACTTGCCTAACATTTCGCCCTGCCCGGGAATCAAACCCGGGTCCTCTTGCTTGTGAAACGAGTGCCCCAACCAATACCCTAATAATTCTAAACCAGGAAGTGAAAATCACAGAATCAAACTTATCACCAGTAAAAGAAAACTGAGAGGGAACACAATTCAGATTAACATTGTGGGAGCACTATCACTGTCACCCTCTTCCTGGGACAGATTTTTAAACAGGTTTGGGAATGCTGGATGACATGGATTTCAACATGTGCTAATTTGACTGTGTTCAGAGAGCTAGAAAACATGAGTACACAATGACTAAGCTTCAAGCAAGACTTGGGATCAGAAGATTATTAATCTGTAAAGTTCAGATGAAATTATTAGAAGGAACTGGGGGTTGGGAAGGGAGGCATTTTCAAACTAGATTTTAACCTCATTCCTTCAATAAAGAACTGAACGTGTTTAGGAATACTGCAACTTTGACTCTATCATTTTCTAACATGCAACTTTCTTTCAGAGCATTTATAAATATTTATTTGTTTTATAATCTGATGTTCCTATTGCACAGTGTCTGTCCTACATATTTCACATCTCTGCCTCCAGTAGTCATGTGTCTAGCTTTCTGAATATTCTAATATCAATCCTTCCTTCCTTCAGGAGCTGTTTGCCTTTACTGTTTGTTCCTCTTAACTTCATAAATGCCTAACTTCAGATACAACCTGCTCCCAATTTGATTCCACCCACTCTTTGAATGTTATCTGCATTTCTTCTCTATCACCAGCTATGGAGCCTTTCCTGTTTTGACCCCAAACACAATACGTAAACCATGTGCTGTGTTTGGGGTCAAGACAGGCAAGGCTCCAATGCTTGAGCAAAGGTTGAATCATGACATGAGCAATTTATTATACCTGTCTTTGTCAAAGCCTGCCCCTTAATAATGAATCAATAATAAGGCTTCAAAGCAGAACTCTGTAATATTTCTGTATCATCCATCATTCAGGCCAGGTATTTTCTGCCCGGCAGTGAGTACTAGGAACGCCACACTGTTTCATGCCTAATCCTAAAACTGAAGTTTAAAAAAGCTTTTTTGGGCAAACAACAGCGTAAATGGCACATCAAAAACAATTACTTTGCAGTGAAAAGAATCGGGTGTGGGTGGGGCGAAACCATAGGCAAGTTTCCTTCCTCTAACAACCTGGTTGTTAGTCGATTGGCGGATCGCTTTCCGTGGGTAATAATCTCTCCAAAATTTTTTAAAAAAACTGTTTGTGGGATATTGCTGTGCCCAATTGACTGCTATGTTTTGCCCACAAAATACCCAGTCTATCCATTTTACAACATATTCTGTGAAGAGCTTTGAGACGTCTGAATGACGTGATGAGGCGCTTTATCAAACAAAAGGATTATTATTTAAGGTAAATCTCCTGCAAGCTGCACCCATGTACGTAATGTTGAAATATCAGTGTAAGACATCATGGGGAAATTCTACTTAGGTTTCTATTTACGTAGTATTGTAAAGTGTGCAGAATTTGGCAACTTCTTAAAAGTTCAACAATTTACCAAATACTGAGTTCTCTAAAATGGGATCTCACCATTTCAAACATCCCATCATCAATAAATTCGACCATTGCTTCATTTCCCTTAACTCCTCATCCAACTCCCTGACACCCAGTCCAATACCATTTCATATTAAATATTAAACCTTTAAAGAGTGTTTGATAGATCTTACTCATGTATTAATAATCCTCTTATGGATATAGTACTGAGATATCCTCCATGTACTGGTTTGGTGATTCTTTTATTGTGTAATAGCAAATAATTCAGAAAATCATCAAAACAACAAGTTTTTAAAATTGAAATTGAATAATTGCATCTATTCTGTAACAACAGGTTGTTGAACAGGCATGGAATTGCATGAAAGAAAATAACAGTTATTCTTTCAATACTAAAGGATAGAATGAATTAAGAATCTTAAAAATTGAAATAAGAATTTGTGTAATGACTTGGTATGGAATAAAACTGAAAACCTTCAACTTTTGTTATCAGTTGATATTATCAACTTTTAATTGATTTTAATTTAGCAGATAATAGATACATACTTAAGGTTCAGAACTGTCAGCAGAATGAAAGATTTAAGAAAATAGCTTAATAGTCGACAAGTATTGCAACTATCAAAAATTCTGCACAATATTAAAACGTAGAAGTAATTGTTTTACTCCTATAGAAGTTAAATATAAAGCTATCAATACCTTTATTGCAGGAACTTGTCCTTCAAGAGAGATTGCAAGATCTTTACTGCATAACTAACTACTGCTGCTCAATCCAATCCCAAAATGCCGCTGCTGGTAATCCAATCCAAATGTAGTCAATTTAACCCAGAATGTAAGATCAGTGTTCCCTTTTCCACAGACACAGAGTTACATTGTGTCTTTATGTGGCTATGAAGCAGGACACACATCAAATTCAGATAGAAAGCCTTCCAGTGAATTTTAAGGAGATTAAAGTATTTGTCTTATGTCCCAATCTTAATGACATTGAATAGCCCAGCCAATAAGACATTTTTGTGCTATTTCTAAGCTGTGAGTAAGCTGGACAGTCCTTGAAGAACGTTTCTCCCATTGATCTAAATTAATGTAGTGTAGAAAAATTATGCTACTTTCTAAGAAAACTCACAAAAATTGCAGAAATAAACACTGGGTTGTTTTTTTAAATAAAAGCCTAAAAGATAGGAACACACAAAATGAATTACAAAATAAGAAAAAAAACAAAAGATAAAGATACAGTTAGGTAGAAAAATGTAGTAAAAATTAAAGACAGAGTACGTTATGAATACTGTACTACGAGTAGCATACTGATCATTAATAAAGGATATTAAAAACTGAAATAAGAATTAGGTAAATATGGCATCAAATAAGTGGAAAACCTTCAGATTGTGTGTGAAGCTTAAATTCTATCAATTGTTCTTTGTAATTGTATTGAAAATAGATAATAATAATCCTTGCATTTGATATAGCGCCTTATCATGTCATTCAGACACATTAAAGTATTTCATAGGATATGCTGTAAAGTGGATTGACTGTATGTTTTGTGGGTGAAAAATTCATATGTAAGGTTCAGAATAGTTCAGCAGAATAAAAGATTCAAGAAAATATTTAATAAAGTTTACAAACTTTGGGAACTTAGTAAACTGTTGACTCACCTGCATTATTCTTCACATGTAATACTGATTTCGGTCATAATTCAGATTTCATCATACTGAACCATTCACCTCCATTCTTTCCCAGCTTCACTGGCTCCCCATCCCTCAGAGAATCAAGTACAAAACCCTCGTTCTCACCTTCAAGAACCTCCACGGTCTTTCTTCCCCCTACCTCTCCGACCTCCTAACCCCATATCAGTCTGCCCTCTCCCTCCGCTCAGTGGACACCAGCCTGTTTCAGGTCCCCCGCACTTCCCGCCCCACCATGGTGGTCGGGCATTCAGCATCTTTGCTCCCATCACACTGGAACTCTATTCTCGGCCAGAGACAGTGTGATATGAAACACAAGAAATGGAAAGATTACAAAGAAGCAGAAAGACACTATATAAAAACGGAATAAAGTAAAAATGAATAAAGAAACAAAACAGAAAAGCTTAAAATGATATTTCATCCGAAATGTCTAAACAAACATTTTACTTTGCATGCTCGAATGCACTACATAAATGCAAATTGTTGTTCTAGTTGGGCTATATTTCTATGAGCATTATCTATCATCTTTTGTTGCTATCATAATGTGTGAACTTTGGCAGTGAGGTTTTACCACCCCCCACCCACCCCCACCACTTAGCTTAGACTAGGTTTTCAGCAGCCACTTACACAGGGGCAGTTGATATATGAATTGGGTTACCAAGAAGGATGATTGAGCCAGGATCCATTTAAGAAATAATTAAATACTGTACTGAAAAAATGATAAGAGTCAGTATTCTGGAATAATGACATCAAACGGGTTGAAAAGGGCTTTCTTCATCCAAACCTTTCATGAACTCTTGTGATCCCACTGCCCCCTAATGATACTAGTTAATTCAGTATAGACCAGGAGTTAAACCTGGCACTCTGAACCCTCTTTCGTCTAAATCAGGGTGGTCAAACTGCCTCCACCTCACCCCAACCCCACTCCATTTCATCTGGTCCACTCACTCTCTCCATAACCAATAAATGGTATGTTATGTTCCTGAAAAGGAAACACAAAAATATTGCTTATGCGGACGTTTCTCAAATAGGGCATCGAGCAGCCAATAGGTTGGACCACTCTGGTCTATACAGTTCAGTACCATACCACATTAACAGTTTTTCACAGTGTCCTGGCTTCATCATGTTTGATGCAAGGATCTGTGAGTGATTATTTTGGAAACAAATTAATTGTGGAAGAATCAGAGTCAAATAACCTACAGGAAAGAATCAGTTTCAATGCTTTATGGAACCAGGGATAAAAGAAAGCATAGAGTATGGGGTTAAAAGCAGAATTGAAATAACCAAACCATACAAATGTATCAAAGATAATTGGTGGTGTTGAAAAATTGATAATGGGATCAATAATGGTAGTTATGAAGAAAGGCACCCAGTAAATTAAGAAGATGCCCATGACTAAACCCAAAGTTTTTGCAGGTTTGTGCTCTTTATTTCTCGAAATTCTATTTGTCTTCCCTTCAGAAGCGTTATTTTTTTCAGTTACACCTTCAATAGCCCTGGCATGTTTCCTTGCCACCAAAAATAGTTTGATATAAATACCTAACATAATGATACTCGGAATAAAAACTCTATTACCAGAGCTAACACTCAGTTCATTGAACAGAAGAGCACAGCTGCCAATGCAAGAACTAGTTTCTAACAAGTTTTCAATTCCAGCCAGATTAATCTCTGAGAAAACCACCCCAAATGCAAATACTGTAGGGACTACCCAACTAACTGCAACAAATGTGGTTATTACAGGAGGAGTGATTTTTGTAGTGTAGAGCAAAGGGTCAAACACTGCATAGTAGCAATCAATTGCAATACAAAACAGATGAAATATTGATGCTGTGCTCATCATCATATCTAAACTGGAGTGAATTTTGCAAAACAAGTTTCCAAAATACTAGCAAGTTTCAATCAATCTCAGCATACTGTATGGCATGACAAGCAAACCAACGAGGAAATCAGCAATGGCTAAGGAAAGTACAAGACAGTTGGTGGGTGTGTGGAGTTGTCTGAAGTGTGAGATTGAAATGGTCACCATCTGGTTTCCCAGCACAGTGATCACTATTGATAAAAACCATAAAAATGTAAAGCATAGTACAGGTTGGTATGAATCGAATAGCTTTGGGACAAGAATCATTGACAAATTCGAAGCAGTACTGTACATTTTCTACCTTCTCACCAGAAGTTGAATTGATCATCTTGCAGTCCTTGGAAAGGTGTGTATGTCGGCTGTATTAAATTATTGATGGCAAGTTTCTTTGGTAGCACATGAGTTTGTGTCCACTTGTCTAATTAAAACTATCCTTTTTCTCACTCTAAAGTTAAAGAAGCTTGAACATTCATAACTGCATAATGGTTACAACAACTTACATTTATATAGCGCCCTTCACTCAGGGTAGCGTCCCGGAGTGCTTAATTTATAATCGGAGCAATTATAAATTATACCTGCTGTGTCTATATTTGCTTCATCAGCTTTGAAACTCGTGTATAACATGTGAATTTATTGGGGTGCAAAATGTTATGTCCCATAACAGATCATGTTGAAACTGTTATAAAACAATGCATTTTTCACCCCCATTATATACTTGTGGAGTCCTGGGTTTGATTCCCATGCAGGACAAAACGTTAGACAAGTTTCCTTACTCCACACACCTCTGTTTACATAGCAGTAAATAGGAACCTGGTGTTAGTCGATTGGCGAATCGCTTTTCCGGGGATAATAAACCCTTCAAAAATAAGTGAATAAATAAATAAAAATAATAATTTGGTGACTCAATCCACAACTGTTTGTGGGACACTGCTGTGTACAATTGGCTGCCACGTTTCGCCCACAAAATAAACAGCTCACTTTACAGTGTTTTCTGTGAAGCGATTTGAGACATCTCAAAAATGTGATAAGACGCTATATCAAATGCAAGGTTTATTATTATTATTTACTGAATATTTGCTTCAAGAAAATTGGACATTGCAATTTTTGATGCGCGTATTTTTCATTTTGTTTCCTTTCCTTTGTTGTGTTCTCTAGATGGAGTTATTCAACGCTCCGATATCTCACAAAAAATGTTCATTCATCATATATGCTACTGTACAGTAAACTCCAACAACCTATTTGACCATTGAAGCTGAATTCATTTCTGCCCTCACGCACTGTACATTTTAGTAAGGGTTACTGGAAGGTGATCAGGAGCAGTTGCCTTCTTGCTAGCCCAAGCGAACTGAGGTGGCCCCATCACCAATGGCATAGAATAGATCAATAAAAGTAATGATCAAACAGTGATTCTGCAATGAAGTGTAATATGTGGCCAATATCACCCCAAATAAAAATGGTCATTTACTTCATGGCTGTTTGTGGGACATTACTGCATGCAAGTTGACTGCCGTGTTCGCCCACAAAATACACCATCACTCCACTTTACAGTACATCCCGTGAAGTGCTTTGAAATGTCCTCCTGACATGAAAGGAGCTATATTAAATGTAAGTATTATTATTGTTACACTAGATTTAAGTAGAGCCTATGAATAATATATCCTATGTTTGCTTTCCAAACTAATAATACATCGCTGATCTTATTGATCTTAAAAGCCTTATTTGTGTTTGCTTTTCCAACTAACAATATATCTCTAATTTTTCATTACATTTGTAAATATTTATCTGTGGCTTAAAACACTGACCTTTTCTCTTTACCAGAAATTGCTGCAATAAGTCTTACCAGAAAGTATTGTTCTCCCTGAAAAAGCATCTGCTGTTCCAGTTGGTGCGAGTTGGTATTATTGATTGTCTTCAGTGTGTTCATCCCCAATCTCCGCTTCACTCTGACCTCTGCGACAATGTGATCAGTAACACATATTACATAACTTAATTAACATGATACAGCCATGCATGGTCTGAAGTCAAGCATCCTCTGGCAGGCTGATGCTCTCACAGTCAACTTTAATACTAGGGGTGTACTCCATTCTTATTGATGTATGGATGTGACAGCCAATAGGGCATCACTTTTATTCTTTTCTTGTAGAAACTGCATCTATTTAATTAAAATAATTAGTAAAACAATTAGTTAAATAGATGTAGGAGTCCTGTAGCTCATTGGTTAGAGCACTTGCCTGTCAAGCGAGAGACCTAGGTTCGATTCCTGGCAGGACGAAATGTTGGGCAAGTTTCCTTACTCCACATGCCTTTATTTACCTAGCAGTAAGTAGGAACCCGGTTGTTAGTCGATTGGTGGATTACTTTTCCGTGGGTACTAATTCCTTAAAACAATAATAAATTGGTCACTCAATCCATGACACTGGATGTGGGACACTGCTGTGCGCAATTGGCAGCTAGGCTTCACCCACAAAATATACAGTCACTCCACTTTACAGTATATTCTGTAAAGCGCTTTGAGACATCTCGACGAAATAATAAGGCAATATATCGAATGCAAGGATTATTATTATTATAACTATTGTTAGTTACAGAAGGATTTTTTATAGCAGTTACTCTACTTATATATGAAGTGGTGTGAAATTTCTCTTAAATACATCAGGATATAGATTATCTACGAGTGGCGTAGATTACTCGTGTTTCATCCTTGTATTGCGCTTGGTTGAGGATCAGTCTATCAGTCCTGGTCACACTGAGAGTAACTTGATATGCTAAAGTTAAGTTATTTCATCTTAATGCATACAATTTAATGGAAAACACCCAACTCTAGCAAATAAAAGATGACATGATTGTAAAGTATTTCTGATGATGTAAAGTGAAATATTTGTACAAAAGGTTAACAGCCTCCATTGGGTCATTGCAGTAACTACTATCATTAGTGACATTAGTTCTCAGAATGGTGTGCAAAAGCACCTGAATATTCTGTGTAAATGATGATTTTAGACAGTAGGGAGAAATTCCACCTGGGCCATGACTTATTCTATTTTCTTAGCATTTCAGAGTATCTAGAATTAACAGTTCCTAAACAACCTTAATTTTCAAGCTAGTTTTCTGTAAGTTTCTTTTACAAAATATAGAAAACCAGTTTCAAAGTTAAGCTTGTATTCAATAATTTGACAAATTCTAGGGCGCTCGGAAAAGCTGAGAAAATAGAATAAATCTAGACCTGGATAGAATTTGTTTTGCAAAGGAATCTTGCTCACTGCTGTTGTTCTCTTTAAATGTATTTTCCAGACCCTTTAATTAGTTAATCAGAATAAGATTATTTAATTTCTTGAAATTAATAACTGGTTCTGCCTAATCAATATTTATTGAAACACTCTTAATTTGTGCCAAAAAAGCAGTGGTATGATAATAACTCTCCAACTGTGTACCTTTTATTGTTGCCTGGTGTGACTTATAAAGTTTGAAATTAGTTGGAATGTGTTTCTCATGAGCTACAATTATATTTTTTCAAAGTGTAACATTTATGTAACAGAGATAATAACGCTTTATCACATTTTCGAGACAGCTCAAAGCACTTTACAGAATATACTGTAAAGTGAATTGACTGTTTATTTTGTTATAATTACATGTGGCACATTGTACAAAATGTAATATTCCTGAAACCAGCCCTTTCTTTATTTAGGGAACGTGGTTAAAATACGTATTTAAACAGACAGATAAAATAAACAGTCTTTCCAGCTTCTGAATAATGGTAATACCTAAAGCCGACTGATAACACTTGGATCCGGCCCATCTTAGATCCCTGTTTAGTGGGGTCCTTGTTTCTAAAGTAAAAGCAGCCTGTTAAGTGCTCTTTTGCATGATATTTATTTAGACAAGTTGTCGCACTGTTAAACGGCATTGAAAGACCACAATGAGGGATCCAACATTGGCTGTAAAAGGGACCTTCAGGAATCAGGCTAGAGCCATTTCTACAGTCCTCTGCCCACCTAATTCCTAGGCCATGCCTTCCGGAGTCCCTCCTTTTGAATAAGAGACAGACTGGAATCGTTGCAAGGCCGCACCTTTGTATGGAATTCCAGCCTTACTCTTATTCCAATGTTCTGTGCATTAGGGCCTAAAAGAAAGAGAAATCTACAGTTTTTTGATGCTGATTTAGCATTGAAAGAGATGTGAGATCAAAGGTTGAGAATGTCAACAGTATAGGGATGCTGAGTATATCCAATGGAGCCAGAAGAGGTGGCATCTTAGTGCTTAGGCAACAGCTATAAACTCTCTGACCCTCTCTGTTATTGGTTTACGATATAGCTAAACATCTTGACAAGATTGCAGCTTGTAAAATCTCCAAAGCGTGCACTATTCTTCACTGAAAACATAAACTGAACTCAAAGATTATTACACAATCTTTATTATGCAATCTTTAATGCAATTATTTTGAACACAGTGTTTTACTAATCATGAGTGGTAAAAATGTGTTATCTTTATTATTCATCTTTTGATGGTAATACAATTGTGTGCACAAAGGAAAAAGTAGTCAGGAGATTAAGAATTTCCTAAATAAAAGACCCCTCATGTTGAAGTCTGGGGGCAGAAATTCTACCTGGGTGTAGACTTACTCTGTTGATATATTGTTTCAGAGTGGCCAACACTTGACAGATTCTTAAATACATCCTTAATTTTGAAACTGGTTATCAAGAGTTTCAGCAATCTGGCTTCAAAGTAAAGACTGAATTCAACAAAATGCCGCATTCTGGATGCTTTGAAATACTAAGAAAATAGAATAAATCCAGACCCAGATGGAATTTCTCCTTCCAAGTGCCTGTGTTGTGTTAGTGAGAATCACTCCATTGCATTTTGTTATTTGTAATAATAAATTATTTTAAATTCTATATTTTTCTGCTTTTGTTGTACTTTTAATCTAATCTCCCTGTTCTTTCTCCATATATCTTAAAAGCCTTATATTCACCCACAAATATACAGTCAAGTCACTTTACAGCATATTCTGTGAAGCACTTAGAGAAGTCGTGAAAACCGCTATATCAAATGCAATGATTATTATATATTATTATTAGATGTTTTGTCCTTACCTATCTCCCTTTTAAATAATGCAACAAAAAAATTACATTCATTTCCCGTCTGAAGGATATCTAAAGGCACTGGATAGCTAAGGATTTGCACCTGAGCTGGGGGTTGGAATCAAGAGGGTTCGAGGGTAGGGGGTGCTGGGAGAGTGGTCAAAGGACAGTCATGGAGGTGGGTGGGTTTTGAAGAGGGAAGGGGTGAGGCTGAGGGACTGCAGGATGGAGTTCCAGAGGATGTGAGCAGAAATGTTGAAGACCCGATCACACAGGTCAGTGCCCATCAAATAGAGGGAGTGCACAGGTTGGTATGGTGTTAACAGGTCACAGAGATAAGTAGGAGCAAGACCATGGAGGGCTTGAAAAGTGAAGTTGAAGAATTTGAAATCGATCCTCTTGAGGATGGGGAGCCTAGAGATCTAGGTGAGGATGGGGGTGATCAGTCACTGCAGAGTTCTGAATAATCTGCAGCTTCTGGAGCTGAGATGGTTGACAAGCAGGGATTTAGCACAGCCGAGCCTGGACGTGATGAATGCAACAATTATATACTTATGACCTTCTGGGATAGTATATTCTACATTCATACCAACCCTTTCTGTGAATAAATAATTTCTGGTTTCATTTTTAATTGGTTGAAATCTAATCTATCCATGCCATTAGGTTGTTTCCATTTCCACAACCATAATATTAGGTAATAATCCCATGTGAAAACTTTAGCAAATTATTTTATGGAACAACTCAGCATTCTACCTCTAAGCTATATCACAACATTAATGACAGAATTTGCTTTACAATATATATTGATACAATTTGCAATAAAAATTGATCTAGCCCATGCTTAAAAGTAGTCCTTTGTAAGTTCTTGTAATGCCCAATGAAATTTTTAACAACTTATAATATAATAATAGAAATTCTTGCATTTGATATAGTGCCTTATCATGTTGTTATGACGTCTCAAAAACTTTCACATGATATAGGGTAAAGTGTGTATAACTTTGTGTATTTTGTGGGCAAACTTGCACCTATAATAGCGCCTTTTGCTTAGGATAACATTTTGAAGAGGTTTACCATGAAGGGATAGCAAACCAAACAAGGTGAGAGAGGGGAGGGTTGGAGAGAGATGACTGAAGGGGCTGTTGCAGAAACAGGCTTTTGGAAAGGTGACTACTGTAAGTGATCTACTTTTATTGAAATTTTGGCAAAGACATTTTATAAGATGGTTATAAAAATTACAAAATGGTGTATTTCCAGAAGGCATTTGATAAGGTGCCACATAAAAAACTGTTGCATAAGATTAGAGCCCATGGAATTAAAGGTAATATATTAGCATAGATTGGAGAGTGGCTAACAGGAAGAAAACAGAGAGTAGGGATAAATGGGTCCTTCTCAGATTGGCAGGATGTGACTAGTAGAGTGCCGCAAGGATCAGTCCTTGGGCGTCAATTATTTAGAGTCTATATCGGTGATATAGATGAGGAAATAGAACTTAATATCTAAATTTGTAGACAATACAAAGCTAGGTGGGAGAGTAAGCTGTGAAGATGACACAAGAAGAATGCAAAGGGAAATAGACAGGCTAGGTGAGTGGGCAAAAAGGTGGCAGATGGAGTATAACATGAGGAAGTGTGAAGTTATTCACCTAGGTAGTAAAAATAGAAAAGCGGATTATTTTCGAGAGGGGGAGAGACACGGTAGTGCTAGTGTTCAGAGGGATTTGGGTGTCCTTGTACACCAGTCACAAAAATTAATATGCAGGTACAGCAACCAATTAGGAAGACTAATGCCATGTTGGCATTTGTTGCAAAAGAGTTAGAGTACAAGAGTAGGGAAGTCTTGCTGCAGTTGTGTAAGGCCTTGGTGAGACCGCACCTAGAATATTGTGTGCAGTTTTGGTCTCCTTATTTAAGAAAGGACATACTCGCCTTAGAGGGGGTGCAACGTAGATTCACTAGGTTGGTTCCTGGGATGAAGGGGTTGACCGATGAGGAGAGGTTGAGTAAACCAGGCCTATATTCTCTAGAATATAGAAGAATTAGAAGTGATCTTATGGAAACCTATAAGATTCTTAAGGGTCTTAACGGGGTAGATGCCGTGAGACAGTTTCCACTGGTTGGAAAATCTAAAATTAGGGGGCATAGTCTCAAGATTAAGGGTCAGCCTTTTTGAACTGAGTTGAGGAAACATTTCTTCACTCGGAGGGTAGTGAATTTGTGGAATTTTCTACCCCAGAAGGCTGTGGATGCTCAGTCCTTGAACATATTCAAGATTAAGGTTGATGGATTTCTAAAGGATAGAGGGATTAAGGGATATGGGGATAGGGCAGTAAATGGAATTAGGTTAGAAGATCAGCCATGATCTTATTAAATGGTGGGGCAGGCTCGAGGGGCCGAATGGCCTACTCCTGCTCCTACATCTTATGGTCTTATTACATTCCAGCTGTTTCTGGAACTATGGGGATAACTGTGGAGATGGAATGTGCACTCTCTCCCCACAGGGTCACAGAGTATTAGGTGCAGGTTTGCAAGTGTTAACGTTTCGAAATTGAGAACATTTCCTTATGATTGTTTGCGGTTAGCTATTCTGTTCCTAAAACTCAGCTCTTCCGATTTAACCCCAAAATGTCTTGTTCTTTATACCTTGTTGGTCACCTACACCAGTCTGATCAATGTGTTGTTGTAGACATCAGCTGCAATGCGAGGACAACTTTATCTTCCATGGTGAAGAAAATCTTTGTTCCTTGTTCTTCTGTTTGCCCTTTACTTTCATCCATTTGCACATATAGTACATGTATTAAAATCATAGGATTTTATTGTGAAGTATAGTTACTGTATTTTTAGAAAAACAGAGATATGGCTGGAGAGTACACAACAAGAACAATAAAAATTACATTTGTATAGCGCCTTTCACGTCAGGTGGACGTTCCGACGTGATACACATATTACTAATTACACAAATTACTAATGCAATATGATAACATGGCAACGCTCTTTGGTAATAGTAATCCTTACATTTGATATAGCACCTTTCACGTAGGGAAGGACATCTCAAAGCGCTTCATAATGTAAAGTGAAGTGATTTGTGGCAATTTTGCACACAGCAATGTCCCACAAACAGTCATGATGTTAATGACCAATTTTAATGGGGAACTATTGCCCAGGATAATAGTACTTACACCAATACAAGCATTGATGCATAAAAAAGATGTTACTCAACAATCTTAATGTGTTAGTTGATATTAATAGGTTATAAATTGTTTATTACTCCATCAATTCACTCACAACATTGCAAACAACTTGGGCTAATTAATGTACTGTGAACTTTATTTTAAAGTGCTGTGCAGACCAAGGGGTCTTATTAACACTTTGGCTCCTTTCTTGGCTTGACTTGTGTTAAAATTCTCAAGGGTGCCTTTGTTAATAACCGAGGAGTCAAAATAATGATAAGATGTGTTATATCACACAATGTTCAATAGGGAATGAAAGTCTCCAAGGTTTAAAAGTCTGAGAATGAAGGATATTTTCGAAACACTGCAGAGTTTTCTACTTCTATTCTACTAATAATTGCTAGAGCTGTCTATGCTTGACTTTTGTGTGGATGACCTCTGTGCATTTTATAATGAGCAATGTACAGATGATTTAGGTTATCTCTGAGGCACCTGCCTTTGCCTACCTTTTCTATAAATATTTACTCACTGTTATTTTTTCATAAAAACTAAGATGTCTAACAATAAGATGTTGTTTCCTTCCTCTTGTCCTTTCCATTCCACCTCCTTCTCCAAGTTAAGGAATGCTGGAATTATTGTTTTAGTAAGCTGTACCTTAGACTTAAATGCTTATAGTATACGTAGGTACAATTTTTAAAACCAACATGTAACACGTCAATATAAAATACATCTAATTTAAAATGATTGTTTCAACATTTAGACATTTTTCAGAGGATAGTGGTTTGTTTGATAACTTTTACTCTTATAATGCTTTTACATATATGAAATAAACAGAGCAAATATATGAAACAAACATTGCAATTTTAATGGGACATAATTCCAAAGTATTCTCAATTTTATTTGTGGGCATTTTGCTTTACAGTATATTCTGTGAAGCGCTTTGAGATGCCTAGAAGATGTGGAAAGCCCTAAATCAAATGCAAGGATTATTATTATTATTATGATTATACATATGTGTATTAGGGAGAAAAGCATAAAGTAGCACAAAACCTGTATATAATGTTTCTATTATTGATCTCTTCCACAATTATGGGTATGAGATCATTGCTAAGTTCATGCATTAGAAAACCATTCCTGGGAACCACCTAAAAGCAAATACATGCTGTTCAGAAGGACAGGTATTGGTTTCTTGAGTTAAGATATTCTCCCTCAATCCTTCCACCTTGTCGCCTCCTTCCCCATCTTCAGGTTGCGCCTGAAGAACTTCCGCTTCGACCGTACATATGGCCACCTCCCTCATCCCCCCCGTTCGGTATCATGATCCGCCACTGTCAAGCACTCTGGGATATTTCCCTGCATGAGGGGCGCTACATAAATACAAGTTGTTAATGTTGTTGTTAAGAGGTCTGATTGATTGTTGAGACTAGTAGGCAGGAAATTAAAAAAAGTAAAAAGAGAAAAGTCACTCCAAGGGAAAAGGGCTCAGTGAGGAGTATTGTGGAGTGGCGAGTCAGGCATATGTTTAAATACATAAATGCATACAAAGGGATATTGACAACTTGATGTCTTGAGTGATATTGACAAGTTAAGCCAGAGTCGAGTTACCAGGAGTTTACTGTATATACAATGGCAAGTTGCAAGTGGAAAAAGTTAGGTGGAGTTCAGTTAAAACAAAGGAAATATTCTTATGATAGCAACAACAACTTGCATTTATATAACTAACACCCATCACGCAGGGGAGCCTCCCAGAGCATTCTGATATATATACTTGTGGCAAACATGGGAAATGTCTGTTTAATAAAATAAAAATAATAATCCTTGCATTTGATATAGCACTTTTCACATCTTCTAGACGTCTCAAAGCGCTTCACAGAATAGACTGTAAAGTGAATTGACTGTATATTTGTGGGCGAAACACAGCAATCAATTGCACACAGCAGTATCCCACAAACAGTCGTGGATTGAAAATAACCAATTTATTATTGTTTTGTTTTGGAGGGATTATTATTAGGCGTGTGGAGTAAGGAAACTTGCCTAAGGTTTTGCCCTACCTCGTTTGCCAAGGCTCCTCACACTTCAGGTTAAGCAGCTGGCGGTGAGTAAGCCTGATACGCAACATTGGATTTAAACCTTGAGAAAATGAATTGTGCTGTAAAGTTGCTCCCACCACACTGAAGGCAGATATCTGTCAGATAAATGATGAAGAAACTCTGAACCTTTGACAGCTGCAGGTAACCTGAAATCTGAGCTTGTGAACACACATTTGCAAATCCAGTGCTTGGAATCTACCTTGATTGATTTGCAGAGAGGTAAGCAACCGTTGCTTAAGCTCCAATACTTTCAACTGATGGAACCATTACTCAATGTGAAGGGACGTGTGTCTGAGCTGCAGACAGGAAGATGGTGGCAATGCTCTCCCACATTTCAGTTGTGTTGCTCACCAGGAAGTTCTCAGGGAGTTCCTGGTACCTGCCATCCACCCAGTGAGGGCTCAGATTTGTTGAATGTCAAATGACCAACTAGTGACTATCCTCCTTGAGGGGGGAGGGGATTCAGCTGAACCTCGTTGGTGTTGATCTGGCTCCCCCACCTCTGTAGCAGTCTCGGTAGTCCATTTTCTGAGTCGGGTGGGTCTGCAGTATTTCAGAGCATTGCTGATGACAGCAAAGTCAGGCTGGCTCATCAGCAGGACATGGAAGCCAAACTAGTCACTGTTGGAGGGATTCTTCCCATTCACTCCTGGTAGCCCAGCAAGCCAAATCTCTTATAGGTAGAGTGTTCCTAGCTGGACAAGCAACAAGAAAGCTTGCCAGGCAGCGCTCTCAATAGCAAGCTATCAGGTTTAGCTGGTTAGACACCCCAATACACACACTGAGGTTCCCAAGCTTTGGCTCTTACCAGCCTGTGCCTAACTGTTTCCAGAATTAGGTAAGCAGGATGCATCCCTCCAGGGATTCCATTCCAATAAACTTTCTGGGATTTCCATGTGTAAGTGAGATGCACAGAATTCTCAGTTTGTTTGTATGCTCTTATGCTGTGTGATGGGTTTCCTCATGTCTCAAACTCCCGGCTGAACCCCCAAAAATCTGTGACTCAAATTTCATTTAAAAAGCAGGTTGATGCAGTGATCTGGGCACAGTAGGTTGGGTGTTCTGGAGGGATGAGATCAGATAGGCCGAAGGGCTTTCTTCATCCACAGCAATCTTGTGATGTTGTGTTTGTAATTTTTATTGCAGCTGGTAAACAGTAAGTAAACCACTTCTGCCCTCCAGTGGGCTCTGCAGACATATAGATTAACTGCATAAAGAAATTTCACATACAGTAGCAAACTGGAGATTGTGAAGCTTATTGAAAAAACAATTGATAACTCAAATTTAAGAAAGTATGTTTATGTGGGATTTATTCATGAGGGAATTATCTCTGGTTTCCTTTGTTTATATCTAACATAATAATATTAAACCCATAAACCAAAATACATTTATTATAAATTATAAATGCATTTTTAACTGCATACAAACATGAAATGTAGTAAGGAAGACACTGGTATGAGATTGTAAGGGATCAGTCACTACAGGTTTGTTTCAAAGCATTTAAAAATGCAGATGTTTTTGCTTTTTCAATGTATAATGGGGACAAGACTTTTTTTGTTCATTAGTATTTACCAGTATTAGGAGTAAACAGGATTACAACAACAACAAATTATATTTGTATAACGCCTTTCACATCAGGTGGACGTCCCAAAGTTCTGGGACGAAACATAGAGATGAAAAATGCAACACATGTGATGATTTAATTATTATCTGATTTGGGTTGAACACTCTGGTCTCCAATGGGACCTCATTGATTTTCCCCGAAGTTGGTTGTAACTTTCTGGGCCCACCAGAGTTACTGCTTCCATGGAGCACAGCATTTGAGAATCTCTGTACAGGATATCAGCCTAACTCAATCTGTAGTGGTGCTCTCTGTGGACAGAAACAATAGCTGTGTTAAAGGCTTGGCTAGCTGTGGGTCAAACCATTGGATTGAGATCAGTGTGGGATGTTCATATCCATATCACTTTGTAATTAAAAAAACATTTTGAATTGCAGTTTTCAGCTATGTGATAATTACTGCATTGTTTACACCATACAAAGACTGCTTTTAAAGAACCCATTCTGCAAGCTTCTAAATATATCATCCTCGTTCAGTTGGTAACATTCTCGTCTCTGAGACAGAAGATTGTGGGTTTCAAGCCTCACGTTGGGATTTGGAACTCATATTGTCTGGGCTGCCACTCAAGTGCAATGCTGGGGATGTGCTGCATTGTTGGAGGTGCCGACCTTCAGACGAGACATTAAAAACAGAGGTCCTGTCTGTCTATTTAAGAGGATGTTAAAGATATTGTTGATGTTAAAGATCCCAAAGCATTATTCGAAAAGAGAAAGGAATTTCAACAATCCTCCAGATAAAATCTGTCATTCACTTCATGGCTATTTGTGGAACATTGCTGTGAATAAATTGACTGCCACGATTGTCTACAAAATACATCCACATGACATTTTGAGAATATGGAACATGAGCAATTAACCAGTTGGATTGTCAGCCAGGAAACAAAAGAAATTCCTTTTTCTTTCAAATGATAAAATAAAATCATTTATGTCTATCTGAAAAGACAGGTGAGAACTCAGTTTAATAAATCGCATCAGAGATGGTACCTCTGACAATTCAGTATGCCTCCACTAAAGTGCTTAACATCACATCTGTCAAGCACTTTGTGACGTTTCTTTACCTGAAAGGTACTTTATACATAGAAGCTATTATTATTTTACTATAACTGTTATTGGTAAAAGAAACTAACATAAGATTTCCAAATAATATTGCAATTATTAGCTTTGGTGTTGTATGATTTTATTAAGATGTTTATAAATGTTGCAGCTACCTCTCATCACAATTGCTTGTACTTGTCATTCTAATATACAAGTACAATTTACATTTATATAATGCCTTTCACATCAGGAGGATGCCTCAAAGAAATTAACTTAAACAGTATTAATAGTTACTCTAATACGTAGTAATTATTAGACTTAGAATTAAATTAGAAGGTATTATATGTGATGAACTTGAACTAATTGTACACTTCACTAAAGCAGCAATTACAATGTAGGCCCTGAAATTCTATGTGGTGTTAGTCTGTAATGCTATTTTGTCTTCAAATTTAAGACTTGCACAGAATCGTGAAAAATTCTTCGGTTTGGTCCAAATTTGAAAGCTGTCTTTCAGCAGTTATTAAAAAGCAACAGTTTCCAAATTAAGATTAGATTTAAGAATTTTTCACAAGATCATACATTATAAAACTAGCTGGCCATTATTGTACTGAAACAGTTAGTTCAAGTTAGTGAAAGTAAAATGTTAGTTTTTTTTCTCTCTATGTAAACTCACTGTCAGTATAAGATTTACTCTCAGAACAAGCTCGTCCTGGAAGAAACGGATTTCAGTATTTTGCAAGTTAACATTATTTTCAAAGCTTTTCTGAACCAGGAATAAAATAATCCATAGATCATGGGATTGAATGTAGAATTCAAGTAACCGAACCAGACAAGGGCGTCAAACAGAACAGGGGGAGTTGAATAATGGACAAAAGCATCCACTGTGTTACAGATGAAAAATGGAGACCAGCAAATCAGAAACACTCCCATCACTATCCCAAGAGTTTTTGCAGCTTTCCGTTCATTGTTTTGTGACATTCTGTGCTTGTTTTCTTCGATGGTGTGAATCTGATGAGCGACATTGTGTATCGTTCTAAGTTGCTTTTTTGCCACAAGGTAAATCTTGCCATAAATAAACAACATTGTGGTTCCAGGCACATAAAACGAAGCACCGAGGCAACCATGCCTGTTGTTTCGGTGAGCATAAGTATGCAGCCCCCATAGCAAGCAATATTATTATAGTAAAATTCCTTGATTCCTTCTAAATTTAATTCTAAACAAACCATGCAGAAAGAAATACAGCAGAAATAGCCCAGCTAATGAAGATCATGACC
Organism: Callorhinchus milii; assembly: GCF_018977255.1. Lineage (NCBI taxonomy): Eukaryota > Metazoa > Chordata > Chondrichthyes > Chimaeriformes > Callorhinchidae > Callorhinchus > Callorhinchus milii. The sequence goes on along the minus strand of NW_024704744.1, from coordinate 29,410,396 downwards.
AATACTGAGAACAAAGTCATTCTTACTTTGTACCTCAGTGGATCACACACCGTGTAGTACCGTTCGATGGAAATGAAACACAGATGTAGTATTGAAGCTGTACAGAGCATAACATCACAGCTTGAGTGTATCTTGCAAAACATCTTTCCCAAATACCAACATGGTTCTACGGATCTCACCATACTATAAGGCATAACCAAGCATCCCAGGTTAGTAGGTGTGTGGAGTTGTTTGAAGTGGGAAATAGCAATGATCACCAACATATTACCAGTGATAGTGAACAGAATTGTTCCCGTCATGAATATATACACTGGGACATGGGGAATGTTTGATCGCATTGCTTTGGGGTAAGATCCATTCATAGATTCATAGCAGTACTGTACAGTTTCTGTGTTCTCAAAATGACTTGTGTTCATTGTCTGTCCCTCCAAGGCTCTTGGTGTATCTGATTTTCCTGTAATGTACACTATTAAACCGTCATTGAAATTTGTATTTCACAGCTTCTCCTTCTTTATGTTTCCCTCATTCCCATGTTTCCTAGAATGCACGGAAAACAAAAATGGACCAAAAACAAATGAATGTAAACTAAAACACATTGATTACATATCATACACCATCCCCCAAACTACTATTGCATCCTCTGAAATTAGGTAAGCAAGGAACAAGGAGACAGTTCACATTCCCTTCCAGCCACAGGGAAATTTCTATATGTGTGTGAAATACATATGCAGAACTCTCCATCTGGTTTCGATACTCTCAAGCATAGTAACGTGTGCATGTTGTACAAGTGAACATTGGTGCTCTTGGAAGGTGATAGAATAAATGAGTCTCAAATGAAAAAAGACCACATGCAACTGTAAGGAGCTCAGTGAATGGGAAGAAAAGACTGGAAGAATGAAAATGGGAAAATAACTGTGAGAGCACAATACAGTGTACATGGCCATACTTGGTTTTAATGATAAACTGAAACATACACAGACACACATGCATTCCCTCACTGACATCCACACAGGCATCTATACATAGGCAGCCATACAGTACAGTTTTCCATTTGGGATGTTAATCTTTTCCAGATTGCAATCTGTATTCTCGAAAATTAAATCATAGAAGCTTGGTGAGTCTCATGACAGTTATATTGACTGATTTATTTTAGTTAATGGTGGCATGTCATATTTAGATTTATTTTTATGCAGCTAAATAGTATCAACATCGAATGGCATCATCACTTGCTTTACAGGTGTTCACAATCGCATTACTTGCAGTGCTTCTGAAATGCAATTTCTGACGACCACCAAGAAGACCTCCACGCACACACTTACATAGACATCCCCCCCACCACCATATACACACAGATACGGGCATCCATGTGCATGCACACATGCACACACTTATACACATGCAGTCAACCACACATATTGCCACATTGCCCCAAACTGCTGCTGCTAGAGATTTCAATTTTGTTTAACAAAATTAAGCAATGTTCTTTCACAAATATAGTATACATGTTATTAGATTTGTTTTCTCATCAATGTTTCAAAGTCCAAAATGTCTGTATTCCCCAAATGCCAGCAATTAGTTACTAAAAATGTAAAAATGCATAATAGTGTACACTGGGCACGTCTTTTATGTAGGGCCCATAACAATAGATGATTGTGCATTATTTAAGTATTAAAATCATTCTTCAGTTGCAATCAAACAATTTGATTTATTAACTGATAGGTGATGGAATATGTTTCTCATCAGCAGGATATATGTGTTGTAATCTGCAGTGTTTGGATTTGGTTCTATCATTTTACTCGGGCGAAGAACACAGACTTCATTTATAAGAAGTAAACTAGGACAGATAATAAGTATTTTTACTGGATTGAGATAGAAATATTGCCCAGAAACAAATTGGGAAAAAAGAGTTAACATCATTACAATAAAAATTCTTATTTCTATTACGTTTCATTTGAAAATCGTCATGTTAAAGGCCATGATTATTGAGAATATCCAATTGATGTAGATCATGATTAGGGTGCAACAAGAAAGAGTATTTTTGTATTTTGTATTTCATTAGGTAATATTAAACTGCATCTGCCTGTCATCTTCCCACTCTATTAAACAGGTTATTTCATGCAGCAGTGTTTTTGTGTTCTTCCTCATAATTTTCCATATCCTCTAATTTGGTTTCATTAACAAACTATGAAATTGTTCCCCTCCCATGCCTATTCATAAATCATTATGTTTGCCAACAAAATACACACTCATTTACATTTTACACAATTTTCTTTGAAGTGCTTTGAGACATCCTCCTGAAGTGAAAAGGCACTATATCAAATGTAAGGATTATCATTACTATAAATGGAAATTGAAAGCGTTGCCAGCACACATCTGCCATTAATTACATCCAGCCAATTTGAGAATCATCTATTTACAATGTTCTATCATTGAGCCAATCTGTGCTATTCACCGGAAATGTTCTGTGTATGTTTTCCTTCTTAATTGCAGGGTTAATTTCAATTTACAGAGACATAAAATACTTCTTGGTGCCGAGTGTAAATAATATTATTTTTGTTTGTATTAGATTTTTCTAACTGTAAGTTTCAGGGTTGGCAAGTGATGGAGCAAAGTTCTGCCCCTTTCCTTTCCCAAATGTAAAGGGAATGTCAGAGGACATTCTACAAAAGCATTGAACAGATGTTGAAGAAGATCACCTCACTCACCACCAAAGTAACACAAGAATAATGCACTCCCTAGTCAGATCTAAAGAGAGAGAAAAAAAATTATATTAAAACAAAATAGTCCTGAAAACAAGTCTGCATAGATGCACAATCATAATCTCACAATTCCCCTCCATTGTGGCAGTTTTCAGTTAAATTATTCTTGTACAATATATAAAATAAATTTTATGAATACCATGCAAGCAGTGAGCTTTTGACCTTCTCTTTTGTCTTTTGTCTTTTCAGGCATCCATTTCCTAGAAGTGTATGATTAAAAGCTTATGATAAATGAGTGCATTGACAACTCTGAATCCAGAATTATTTGTGAACTCATGCCAACAATTATTAATGTTTGCAGACGGAGAGGTGACTATCATTGGGCTACCAATTTAGTTTATTTAGTTGCAAAGTTCATCTACATCTTAAACGTTTGATGTGTAATTTGATAATCAGTTTTTTGCAATGTGCCTGATTTGCCATTTGGACATGGAAGCTATGAAAATAATCCTGTACATTGCACAATGATCTTAACCACATTTTGTGCTTACATTTCTCAGAAGTTAACGTCCAAAAGTGTGCTGTCATGCGTTTACAAAGAAACTACATGTTCAAATGCTTTCCTTCACTTTGCTTTAGACGTGTGTCCCACGTATACGAGGATGACAGTGCCAACAATGAAGAGAGCATAAGTTCATGATAGTTTGACATTGATCACTATACAGACCAATACATGACAGACTTTGTTTACCACAAGCCGCATAACACCACGTTTCTGTTGGGGTTCTCCTGTGATTCCTCTGACGTTGCCAATCCTTCCGTCTCCAAAGTGTGCCAGTGCTGCTTTCCTCCACGCTGACATGCATTGTTCCTCAAAGCCTTTCACTCCTTCTCTCACTTCAACATGCATTGCTGTCTGCTGGTGGCCAGTGTATCTTCGGTGTGTCCTTGTAGTTCCTTTCTGGTCACCCTGCTTTCGTATGCCATTCACCATTTCTTCATAAAGCACCTGCTTCAGCAATTTCTGAGATGCCTTCCGGGGTGGAGGGCACTATATAAATCTATGTTGTTGTTTTTGTTGTATGTCATCTATCCTAACATATCCAGCCCAACAGAGCTGAATATTGATGATCATATCCTTAATGCTGGTGCTGTCAACATGTTCATTGTTAGCGATCTTGCCCTACCACTGAATATGAAGAAAGATGTGGATCACTTTTCCGCAGGTAATAATCCTTCAAAATAAATAAATTAGTTGGTCATTCAATCCACGACTGTTTGCAATTGGTTGCCGGGTTTCACCCACAAAATAATAATAATAATCCTTGCATTTGATATAGGACCCTATCATGTCTTCAAGACATCTCAAAGCACTTCACAGAATACACTGTAAAGTGAATTGACTGTATATTTTGTGGGTGAAATGCAGCAGCCAATTGTGCACAGCAGTGTCCCACAAACAGTCATGGATTGAGTGACCAACTAATTTATTTATTTTGAAGGGATTATTATCCCTGGAAAAGCGATCCGCCAATCAACTAACAACATATTGCTAGGTAAACAGAGGCATGTGAAGTAAGGAAACTTGCCCAACATTTTGCTGTGCCCAGGATGTATCAGCAGTTTACTGTATTTGCATTTTGATATAACACCCTATCACATGAAAACATCTCAAAACGCTCCCGAGTTTTCTGTAAAATATAACAAACCCAGTGGCCGATGTCTTTTTCACAGTAACATCTCGAAGTCATGAAGCAAATGACCATTCTTTTAAAATCTGGAGCTATTCTATGGTTCTATGGGGGATTGTTAACCAGGATACTTTTGAATAGCACCTGAACTAGCAGATGGGACCTTGATTTAACATCTCATCCAAAGGATGACACCTCCAAAAATTCACTGAAGGGTAACCCTAGAGTATGACCTCAAAGTCCTGATATAATGTTTGAACCCACAACCTTATGACTTGGAGGAAGAGTGTTACCAAATCAGCCAGGCTAACACCCAATATACTGGGAAACGAGGGTCAAATCACAGATTTCTCACTGTCTGATTGTATGTTGTATGATTGCTTTTTCATTCACTTGCACTTAGAGAGCTAAGTAAAACACAGGGCACTGTAGACTAAAGGTAATTCACTCAGCTACAGACTCTATATTACAACAAGAACAACAGAAACAAATTGCATTTATATAGCACCTTTCGCATTGGGAGGATGTTGGACAGTCAAAGGTTTGCACCCGAGATGGGAGTTGGAGTCAAGAGAGATGGAGGGCAAGTGGGCTGGAGGTAGGAGGACGACTGAAGGCATGGTCAAATAGGAAGATCTTAAGAATGATCTTGAAGAAGCAAGGGAGGGTGTGAAGCGGAGGGACTGAGGGAGGTGTTCCAGAGGATGGGAGCAGAAAGGCTGTCGTCCCGACCGCCGATCTCAAAGTATGTTGAGATATTTCTTATTATCACTGACAGATAAAACAGTGCCAAAATGTACTCTTATAATTGTGTAGTACGCACAATATAGCCTCTGAAATCTACTCTACATAGATGTTTTCAATGTATTACAGTTTACCTTTAAAGCATCATATCCCTTAATTCAATTTGAGTCTCTTTCACTTATTTGGAAGACATAAGGCAGCAGTTCCTCTGAATAATCACTTTATGACTTGTTTGAAATTGATAGGACATTAGTAACATATTAACTTTGTTTTTAGCTATTTTCCTCTTAATCAGATGCTATGTAAACTCCACATATATAACCTCTTCAAACTGTACAATATCATTAAGCTTCTGCTGAACTTGCCACATTCACAGAAACACTCATGAGGAGAAATTCTACCCGGGTATTGATTTAATCTATTTGTATAGAATTTTAGACTTTAGAATTTGACAAAATTTTGAATTCAGCTTTAACTTGCTAGTTTTCTACAGTTCTTTAAAAAAACACAGAACATTGGCTTTAAAATTAAGGCTGTAACTCAGAATTTGTCATATTCTGGATGCTCTACAATGTTAAATAAATAGAGTAAAATCTAAACCCAGGTTGAATTTCTTCCCCTTAATGTGAAAACCTACTTAAAAAAATAAGCTTAAACGTTGGCTAGTTGGAATAATGGGGGGAAGATCCAATCTGGCAAGCCAGTATTATTATTAAGGATTATTATTATTAATTCCAACTCAGTACAATTATAATGCTGGTACCGGCATTTATCAGCTTTTTACGGAACCAAAAGTTTTTGATGATTCCATCACCAACTTGGACACATTGGTAAAGAATACTCACCAGTAGTTCCTCTGCTATTCTTTCCTTTTTTCTAAACATTAGTTGCCTCCTGGTTAATTTCATAAGATGTTTATATAGCGCAGTGCAAAGAATGCAATCAACAACAACAACTTGCATTTATATAGCGCCCACCACACTGGGCGGCGTTTTAGAGTGCTTAACAATGGAGGAACCCGAGGCCGAGCCAGGGGGAGGGTGAAGCTGACCATAGGCACGGTTGAAGAGGAAGGTCTTCAGGCGCAACCTGAAGATGGAGAAGGAGAGTGCGAGGCAAAGGGATTGAGGGAAAGAGTTCCAAAATTTTGGGGCGTAGTGGCTGAAGGCATGGCTGCCAATAGTGGAGCGGAGGATTCGGGGACCGCGGAGGAGGCCAAACCCAGTAGAGTGGAGGCAGTGGGTACTGCTGTGAGGAGAGAGGAGGTTAGAGAGATAGGGGGGTGCCAAGGTATGGAAGGATTTAAATACTAGAGTGACGATCTTGAAGTTGATCTGCTCTGTGATGGAGCCAGTAGAGTTTGGCAAGGACTGGAGGAACCGGGGCACAAAGTTTGGTGCGAGTGAGAATGCAGGCGCATTTTCTGAATGAGTTTTGAATGAGCTGGATTTTTTGAATAGTGGAGAAGGGGCGACTGGCGAGGAGGGCATTAGAGTAGTCCAGCCGAGAGGTAACAAAGGCATGGACAAGGGTTTTAGCAGCTTTTGGGGTGAGGTATTGTCGGAGATAGGCAATGTGGCAGAGGTGGAAGAAAGCGGTGCTGGTCAGGAACCGGATGTGGGGGAGGAAGGATAACTGGGGATCGAATCTGACGCCTAAATTGTGCACGAATTCAGAGAATTTTAAGGACAGACTGGATAGGTTGAGGAGGCCAAAAACATGGGGCAGAAGATGTCGGAGGGAGCCAAAGAGTATGGCTTCTGTCTTGTTGACATTTACCTGCAGAATATTTGTGCTCATCCAGCTCTTGATGTCCGACAGACAAGCTGACAGAACATCAGGGGACTGGGGTCACAGCTGGAGTAGAAAAGTAGAACTGAATGTCATCCGCATACATGTGGAAGTTAACCTCGTGTCTGCTGATGACATTACCGAGAGGGAGCATATAGATGAGGAAGAGAAGGGGCCCAAGGATGGATCCTTGGGGTACCCCGCAGGTGACCGGGTGGAAGCGAGAAGAAAAGCCATTTGCAGAAATGTAGTGCTGGCGGTTTGTAAGATAGGACTCGAACCAAGCAAGTGCGGTTCCACTGAGGTGGATGATGGAGAACAAGCAGTGCAAGAAGATGGCGTGATCAACTGTGTCGAACACGGCGGAGAGGTCCAAGAGGACAAGGAGGCAGAGGCAGGCCTGGTCATAGATAGAGAGGATATTGTTTGTGACCTTCACGAGCGCTGTCTCTGTACTGTGGGCAGGGCGGAAACCAGACTGGAAGGTTGTGGATAGAGAGATGTGAGTGAAGTTGGTTGGCAACAATATGTTCCAGAACTTTGGCAAGGAAGGGCAGGTTTCAGATAGGGTGGTAGTGGCTGAAGTTGGAGGGATCAAGGGTAGGACTTTTAAGGAGGTGGATGATATCCGCAGTTTTGAGGAGGAGTGGGACTGATCCTGACGAGAGTGACTGGTTAATAGTGTCTGCCAGCAGTGGGCAGAGAAGGGGGAGCTGGGTGATCAGCAGTTGGGTGGGGAGGGTGTCGAGGCAGCCGGTGGTGGGTTTCATTGTGGTGGTAGTGGTCGATGAGAGGGAGGAAGGAAAGATGGGGACAAATGAATGTAGGATGGGGGCCGGGGTAGGAGCTGAGGGCAGGGTGGGTGAGGGAGATGGAATGGGGTGGTGGTAGACAACACGGGGCAGAAGGATGAAGCTGCCAGGGGAATGCTGTCAATTTTAGAGGTAAGGAAGTCCATGACTTCTTTGCAATTGGCATTAGATGTGATGATTGAGGGTGCTTGAGTGGGTGCACGGAGAAGGTGGTGGGCAGTGGAGAATAGGATTTTGGAGTTATTGTTGGCCTCCAGTATGATGTTTGAGTAGTGCGCAGTTTTTGCTTGTGACAGAGAGCGGCTGTAGGTGTGAAGATGCTCGAGCCACAGTCAAGCATCTTCAATAAAATCAATTATTTTATCAGCTTCAACTTTCCATTATAGCTACTGTAAAGATCAGAGAAGATTACTTCCACATTGGGGACATCAATCAGCATGATGGAATCTGTTTGCAAATTCTGCTTATGGCCAGGAGGTGCTGGAAAGGCAGAAAAGATCACTCTCTTCTTCACAACCTCTCTTGAGGTAATAAATTAAATATACTTGGGTGCTGTCCAGTGGGGAAGAGCATTACTAACAAAACCATCCTTCAAGAAGACAACAGAGAAAATTGTGAATGGATTTGTGGTAGATGTACATTATCATATTATTTCATTAGCTGTTTACATAGCACAGTGCAAAGAACATAATCAACTAATTATTTTATTAGCTCCTAGTTTCAATCATAACTGCTATAAGGTTCAGAGAACTATCAGAGAGAAATTCCACCTGGTTCTTGATTTACTCTATTAATGTACCATTTCAGATTATCTAGAAATTGGTAAATTCTAAAATACAACTTTAATTTCAAAGTTAGGGTTCTCTGAAAATTCTTTTAAGAAATGTCGAAAATCAATTTCAAAGTTAATAGTGAATTCAATAATTTATCAAATTCTGGATCCTCTAAAATGTTACATAAATAAAAAAAATTCAGGTCCAAGTTTGAATTTCTCCCTAAATATCTCTACAATGGGGATAATAATCAGTATCCTGAAAACTGAGTGATATAAATGGTATTTAGGCAGATATATTACAAGAACAACAATTTACATTTATACAGCACATTTCAAGTCAAGGAGGCATTTCAAAGCCTTTCACAGAACTGGCTGGGTGCTTGAGTGCTCCAGCATGCTACCCCACGTGAAGGGCACTACATAAATGCAAATTGTTGTTGAGCTGAAGAAGGTGGAAAGTGGCCAAAAGCAGGGTCAAAAAGATAGGTCTTAAGTCCGGCTTTAAAGGCAAAGAGAGAGAGAGGGAAAGGTGAAGGAATTTCAGGATGGAGTTCCTGTGAATGAGAGCAGAATGGCTGGAAGCTGGCTCACTGATGGTGGAGCAGATCACACAAGTGCATCAAACAATCTGGGTTTGGTGAGCAGAGGGAGTGGCTGGAGCAGTAGCGTCACAGGAGTTCACAGAGGTAAGAGGTAAGGAGTTTGTGTGGAGGGATTTGAAAGTAAGGACAAGAACATGATTAATCCCCTGGGAGATGAGCGCATTTCCCTCCAAAGACACTATTCCTATTGGATTTCTAGAGCCATTGATGGGCTGCAACTGCTCCCCCACATCTTCTGTATTTGTCTTCTGATGGAAAATCATTTAGAGATGACCCTCCACTCTGTTAGATGGGTAACAAGTACATCACTTGTGCCACTTGTGGACATCCATTCCATGATCCACTCTGCCTTTCCCCACCTCCACAACATTGCCTCAGCGCTCAGGCCGCCAAAATCCTCATTCATGCATTCATGATAGCTAGGCAAACTATGCCAAATCTCTGTTTGTCGGCCTCCCCAACTTTTCCCCCCACAAGCTGCAGAACTCTATAGCCCGTGTCTTCTCCCACACCAGATACCATGACCCCATCAGCCCCATCCTCACCCGGCCCCACTGGCATCACATCCCTCAGAAGATTGAGTCCAAAATCCTCGTCCTAGCCTTCAAGGCCCTCCACAGCCCTTCCTTCCTCTATGACCTGCTAATCCTTTATCAATCTGTTTGCTCTCTCTGCTCAGCAGGCTCCGGCCTGCTCTATGTCCCACGCCCAGCCCGCCCTATCATCGGCAGTCGAGCCTTCAGCCTCTCCACCTCCACCCTTTGGAATTCCATCCCACATTCCCTTCGACTTGCCTCTTTCAAGGCAGGTCTCAAGACCCTCCTCTTCAACTGTGCCTTCGTCCACACTCCTACACTCTCTACCCTCCGCCCTCCAAACTCCCCTCCATCACCCGCTCAGGTCCAAACTTCTGACTGTCCAACGCCTTGGGACATCCTCCGACGTGAAAGGCGCTTTACAAATGTAATTTTGTATTGTATTGTATCACTGACTTGGATTCATAACATCACATGTCGATGCTGCTGTTCAAATTCCTGCTGAACAACAACTTGCATTTATATAGTGCCTTTCACACAGTGTAACATCTCAGAACGCTTAGACCCATTGATATGGGTCACTTCTGTCTGGTTCTTATGGATGATACTCTAATTTTATGGTGGCCAAGCTTCTAGTTCAAGTAACTTGAATATTAGCACTGAAGTGACGAAGATCAGGTTTCTGTCTGAGAGAAGGAGATACATTTCTTAACATCTTTTAGTATGTCAAGTTTGCAACGTGTGTGTATTTACTCTTCAACTGTCCTTGCCATATTAATTCATCCAGTATAAAATCAGCCTGATTGTCTTTAATGCAATTTGAGTTTTCCTGAAGAATTCAATACTGTGGGACCAGGACTGTGATTTCTTCAATCAATTAATTTGTTCTGTCGGAATGTAGGAAAACATCATTTTCAAAAGTATAGCCATATTTTGATAATCTATTTGCTGCTGACAAAATAATTGTGTACATGGATGGAATTTGTAAAACTCTGGTAATATTTCCTAACTTACAGATACAATACCTGCAATGCATGAAACACATGCCCTCAACCATCTAACTCCTACGTGTAATTGCCTTCCAACCCTGCTCTAAGTAGGTTGATTATTTTTGCAGTGATGAATGTCTGATTTGTTTTTGGTTGAATGCTAATCATAACAATAACAATAACATTACTTGCATTTGATATAGCGCCTTATCATATCTTCGAGACGTCTCAAAGTGCTTCACAGAATATACTGTAAAGTGAATTGGTTGTATATTTTGTGGGCAAAACACAGCAGCCAATTGTGAACAGCAGTGTCCCACAAACAATCGTGGATTGAGTGAACAATTTTTTTAAAAGGGATTATTACCCCCGGAAAAGCGATACACCAATCAACTAACAACTGGATTCTTACTTACTGCTAAACAGAGGCGTATGAAGTAAGGAAACTTGCCTAATGTTTTGCCCTGCCCGGCAATCAAACCCAGGTCCTAGCAAGAGCTCTAACCACTAAGCTGCAAGACTCCATAATCATTGCACTGAAAAGCAGTTTTTAATATGATGTATTAACTGTGGAATTTTTCAGGCATTCCTTGCTAATGACTTTTAAAGCTTTAACAAGCTCAAATGGTCCTTTCTCTCGAACAAATGTTATACTATGTTAAGCAACAAGAACTTCAAAAATAGTTTCTCAACCTGAATGCTTGCTGATGTTCTCTTCCTGCTTACACATTTTTGGGTAAAAATGCTGCGCATCATCTTTTGTTGACCACTGATGTGATTTCCTATTAGAATTATACAATATCATAAGTGCTGCACACCTCACACTGCACAGAATTTTTACCCATTTAATTAATAATAACAAACAGAGGAAATCAGATACCATAAGACTTCACGTTTGGCCTTTTGCCAACATAGATGCCTTGATAAACTCACTGAAAACTGATTGAAAAGGTAGAAACAAAACTCGAATTAATCAAAGAAGTGGAGTCCTGTAGCTCAGTGGTTAGAGCACTTGCCTCGCAAGCGAGAGACCTGGGTTCGATTCCCAGCAGGGCGAAACCTTGGCAAGTTTCCTTTCTCCACACGCCTGATAATAATCCTTCAAGAAGAAAAAATAATAATAGAATTGGTCACTTCAATCCACAACTGTTTGTGGGACACTGCGGGCGCAATTGGCTGCCACATTTCTCCCACAAATATACAGTCAATTCACTTTACAATACATTTTCTGAAGCACTTTGAGACATCCAGAAGACATGATCAAATGCATTTTTATTAGTATTATGATTATTATTATTATTCAGGGCATTAAAGTGCAACCCAAGCAGCAGTACACATGCTGAGTTCCAAAATTTCACCCAGTCTTAGCCTTTAAGACTATTTTATCTTGAAATTTAAGATTATGCAGTATTATGGAATATTTTCATACTTAGTGTTAATTTGGAAACTTGTTTTCTCTGTAGTTCATTAACAACAGCAACAAAATTACATTTATTGAGCGCCTTTTATGTCGGGAGCGCCTTTTAAGTCCCAAAGCACTGAACAGTCAGATGTCGGGGCCCGAGCATGGGGGAGGGGTGGTGTAGGGGTGAGGGAAGGCAGAGAGATGGGAGGGAGATCAAAGGCATGGTCGAAGAGAAGGGTCTTGAGATCAGCCTTGAAGGATGCAAGGGAGGAAGCAAGGCGAAGGGACCGTGGGATGGAGTTCCAGAGTGTGGGGACAGAGAGGCTGGTAGGGCAGGTCAGGCGGGAGACATGGAGTCTGCCAGAGCCTGATGAACGGAGGGAGTGGGCAGGTTGGTAGGGAGTCAGCAGGTCAGAGAGGTAGGAGGGGGCAAGGCCATGGATGTCCTTAAAGGTGAAGATGAGGATCTTGAACTCAATCCTCTGGGGGATGGGGAGCCAGTGGAGTTGGGCAAAGGTGGGAGTGATGGGGTCACGGAGCCTGGTGCGTGAGAGTACACGAGCTGCAAAGTTTTGGATGATCTGCAGCTTGTGAAGGGAAGAGTTGGGAAGGACGATGAGGAGGGAGTTCCCGTAATCAAGCCTTGAGGTGATGAATGCGTGAGTGAGGGTTTCGGCAGCCAGAGGGGTGAGGCAGTGGCGGAGTCTGGCAATGTTGTGGAGGTGGTGATAGGCAGTGCCGGTCATGGCACAGATGTGGGGTGAGAAAGGACAGTTCAGGGTCAAACAAGATACCCAGGTTCCTGACTTGCTTAACAAAAAACAGCTTCCAAATAAAAAGTCAATTTAAGACTTTTTCACAACTTGGACCAGTTTCAACTTTTATAAGACAAGGGTCAATGAAATAGGTTTTAAAATATATTTTCCTTTCATCTATAACACAACACATCTATTGTGGTGGTGCTTGTTACCATTGCTGACTGTGTTAAAGAGAATTCAGAAAGTTACAGTAGGGAGAATTAACTGAAGTGTTCTTCCATCTAACAGTATACATAAGCATTTATTACCAAAGTAATTGCCAATTTCTACACTAATATTTTGTTATCTGAAGTGAAGCCATCAATAAATTATGAATGCTTAATCATCAAATATTGTTCTAAGGAAATGAAGATCAAAGTGCAATCTGTAAACATTTATGTGTGATAAAATATGTCCAGCAACGGAAAAACTGCATTGCATTATATACAATTGTGACAATAAAATGTACTGATGTTGTGGTTCAGCTGTACAGGTGGCATCGAGGGGGACGTACTAGGTATATCTGTTCAAGGCCTTTCTGACAAAATTGCGAGATAACATATTGCGTTTACCATTGTGCTGCGAGCAGAGTTTTTGTACTGCGTTCACCATCTTGAACATCTGTTGGGGCATGATAGTGGATGCCCCCAAGTGCGGAATCATGTTTTCTGCACAGCTCAAGAGAAGACATTGAGGATATTAATTGGAAGATAGGAGTAGTATCAGTCTCAATTGTTGACTCTTATTGGTACCTGGCGGGTAGACACCACCTTTTGCTTGGACCCATTCTGAAGGACCATACAGAGGTACATAGGGCACTCTAGTTATCCTTGTTTAATTTCAAGGACATCAAGGTCCCAATGCAAGTCAAGCTTGCGGCACATAAGACCTGTGTCCAAATAGTCCTTTATGGATCCGAGCTCCTGGGGATGCAGAGGAGAGGCTTCCTCCAGCCCAATGGTAAAGTCCAGGATCGATGGATTTATGGCAAACATGAGAAGCGGCTGCAGGGATGGTGGGCCATAGCCTACACTGACCTATCACTAAGCATCCTGGAGGCGGAGGTGGCTTCACATTGGACATTACTATTTGCCAAGTCCTCACTTTATTACCTGGATTAAGCAGCTGGTGCTGAATAAGCCTGGTACGCGGCATTGGATTTGTACCTCGTGGCTGCACGTTACAAGTTGTCCTGTAAAGGTCATCCTACCACACCGAAGGCAGCTATCTCTCACATAGCTGATGATGAAACTTTGAAACTTACAGCTGCTATAAGGCGTAACCTGGAATCTGGGATCGTGAACATGTTGTAAATCCTGTTCTTAGAATCCACCTTAATTAATTTGCACAGGTAAGTATCTGCTGCTTAAGGGATGTGTGTCTGAGCTGCGGACAGGAAGATGGTGGCAATGCTCTCACATATTTCTTGCTGAGCTGTATTGCCCACCAGGAAGCTCTCAGGGAGTTCCTGGTACTTGCCATCCACCTAGTGAGGACTCAAACCTGCGCTTGTTGGATATTAAATGACTATCCTCCTTGAGGTGGAGGTAAGCTGAGTCTCCTTGGAGTTGAACTGGCTCCAAGACAACATGTTTGGCAAGAGAATATCATAATCAACCCCATCCTGATGGTATTAGTCGTCCGGTTCCTGAGCCAGGCAGGTCCGCAGTATTCCTGGGCACTGCTGATGACAGCACATGGCTCATCGGCAGGTCCTGGAAGGGCAGACAAGTCACTGGGGTAGGAGTCATCCCACTCAGCTCCTGTCAACCATGCAAGCCAAAGAATGGGTAGGGAGGTCCTAGTTGGACCAGCAGTGGGAAAGCTTGGCAGACAGTGCTCTCAATGACAAACTATGAAGTTTTAGCTGGTTAGACTCTAGCAGTACTCTAATACACACTCTGGGGTCCCAAGCCAACCTACCAAGGGATTTGGGTGTCCTTGTACCTTGTACACCAGTCTCAAAAAGTTAGTTTGCAGGTGAGGCAAGCAACTAAGAAGGCGAACGGCATGCTAGCGTTCATTGCAAAAGGTTCAGAGTACAAGAGCAGCGAAGTCTTGCTGCAACTGTATAGGGCCTTGGTGAGACTGCACCTAGAGTATTGTGTGCAGTTTTGGTTTCCTTATTTAAAAAAGGACATACTTGCCCTAGAGGGGGTGCAGCGTAGATTCACTAGGTTAGTTCCTGGGATGAGGGGACTGACCTATGAGGATAGGCTGAATAAACTAGGGCTATATTCTCCAGAGTACAGAAGAATTAGGAGAGATCTTATTGAAACATATAAGATTTTTAAAGGGCTGAATAAAGTAGACACTGAGGGTCTGTTTCCCCTGGTAGGAGAATCTATAACCAGGGGTCACAGTCTTAAAATTAAGGGTCAGTCTTTTAGAACAGAGTTGAGGAAACATTTCTTCACTCAGAGGGTAGTGAATTTATGGAATTCATTACCCCAGAAGGCTGTAGATAATAATAATAATAATAATAATAATAATAATAATAATAATAATAATAATAATAATAATAATAATAATAATAATAATAACAATAATAATAATAATAATCCTTGCATTTGATATAGCGCTTTTCACGTCTTCTAGATGTCCCAAAGCGCTTCACAGAATATACTGTAAAGTGAATTGACTGTATATTTGTGGGCGAATGAGGCAGCCAATTGCGCACAGCAATGTCCCACAAACATTCGTGGATTGAAAATGACCAATTTATTATTGTTTTTTTTTGGAGGGATTATTATAAGGCGTGTGGAGTAAGGAAACTTGCCCAAGGTTTCGCCCTGCCTGGAATTGAACTCAGGTTCTCAGTCCTTGAACATCTTCAAGGCTGAGACTGATAGATTTTTTAAAAATAGAGGGATTAGGGGATATGGGGATAGGGCAGATAATTAGAGTTAGGTCTGAAGATCAGCCATAATCTTATCGAATGGCGGGCAGGCTCGAGGGGCCGAATGGCCTACTCCTGCTCCTAATTTTTATGTTCTTATGTTCTACACCTAATACATTCTGGAATTAGGTAAGCAGGATCCATACCTCCAGGAGTGAGTGGGCATTCCATTCTATCTATCTCTGTAATTTCCATGTGTAGGTGGGATGCATGGACTTTTCAGCTTGGTTTGGATACTCTTAGCAACAATAACTTGCATTTATATAGCGCCCTTCACGCTGGGTAGGGCTCCAGAGCACTTGAGCATGGTGATGGGTTTATCCCAAGTGTCAGACACTCACCCGCCTGACCAAAGGAGAGTAAAAAAAAATCTCTCCTCTAGTTTATAGTTGTTTATAGATCTGTAGCATTTCACAATGTTAATGTATTAGGGAAAGGAGTAATTCAAACAACTGGAGAATGACTCAATGACTTTAAATAGGACACCTAACAATATGTGGGCTGAACTACCTGATATAAGGTTGTGTGCTGAGTGAACTTATCTGAAGGTGTCTGGGAAACTGTTCTGATATCATTTTACAGGTACACACCGTCAGTCTTCCTTACAGGTGGAGTAAGTTAGCAGTTATTAAATGCGCCCCTAGACAGGGGAGCATATTTTATTATTTATTGGTTGTTCTCGGCAATGTGAAATGAAATGTTAGATTCTCACACCTACAGCTCAACACATGTGCTGGCAAGAGAAATATAAGTCCAAGGTTAGTAAACATGCCAGTGATCAGGCAATCATAAATACCTGGTGAGGACGGGTGGAATTACAATGCTGCAATCATTAAGGAATTCATATTATATCATAAATCATGAAACTGAACTTAATCCCATTAGTCTCATACTCACATTCAGAACACGTTATACCCTGGCACCTCCCTACCTCTACAACCCCACTCCTCAACCTGCTCACAACCCACTGCTCCACCTGCCCTTTCACGTAGCCAACATGGTTCTTCTGAATCCCTCGACTCCTCTGCTCCACATATGACCATGCTTTCAGTCACTATACCCCGACCATCTGGAACTCCCTGCCTCAATGCCTCTGCCTTGCCCCCTTTTTGCCCATCTTCAAATTGCACATGAAGATTTTCCTTTTTGACCATGCCTATGGTCACTTCCCCTATCATCCTAGCTTGGCATCAAACTACGGCAGTATTAAGTGTTCCAAGATTCTATCCCATTTGAAGGAGGCTGTATAAATGTAAGTTGTTGTTATATCAAGTTGTTTTTCAGCCTATAAAAAATAGGTTGTTTTCACCTTTCAAAGTGGTGGCAACTGGAACAAAAGTAGAAATGCAAAAATTGTTTTAAAGCTATGAATACTTTGAATAAAGGTTAAAATAAATAAATAGAAAAGGTTGTCATGGGTCAAAGAGTAAACAATATTTAAAATAACAAAGAGTGAATAGAAGAAATAAAATGTTCATAATAATTCTTGCACATGATACAGAGAGAGCTTTATCATAGCATGAGATGTCTCAAAGCACTTTATATGTGTAGTGGTTTGATGTGTATTCTGTAGGTGAATAATTGAATGAGGGAAGATTAATTATTCAATTGCTTTAATTTATCATTGTGGTTTTATGATTTATTTTAGTAGTTTTGGGTTGGCGGTTATTATAGTAGTAAAGCTGTCCTGATTTTTGAGTAGCTGATTTGTTTCAATGTCACCGTGCATGAGATGAAAGCAGGCAGAGTTAGTCAGTCCACAGAGACAGTTTTCATACACCTGCCAGCAATCTATGGGTTAAATCAGGAGTCAGTTTCCTTTGAGCTTATAATTGATAATAATAATAATCCTAGCATTTGATATAGCACCTATTACGTTTGGAAGATGTCTCAAAGAACTTCATGTAAAATGTAGTGACTGTCTATTTGTAGGCAAACATGACACCAATTTACGCACATCACAAACATCTCTGAGGTGACAATCCATTTTATTTGGGGGATTGTTAGTGAGGACATTGGGAGAACCCCTTTCTTCTTTTAGAACAGTGTCAGTGGATCTTTAACATCCACCTGAATAGGCAGATGGGACATTAGCTTAATATCTAAACTGAAGGATGGGACCACAATCAATGCAGGAAAACTCAGCCTAGTCAGCTTGAGCTCAAAGTCCCAATTTGGGGCTTGAACCCTAAAACCTTCTGGCTCAGAGTGTTATCAACTGATCCAGACTATCAATAAATATCATCGTCACTATAGAAAACATCAAAACTTCAATCTATGATCCCTGCTCCACTTCTACCTCCGCCTCAACATCTGTTCCATTAGAACCATTACAAAATGTGACAACCCTACATTTTCATTATTGTACAAAGCTGAATACAACAACATATTAATCACTCATCACAAAGGATGGAAATAAATTTTTATTCACGCACAAGATCACATTACTACATGTCATCGAATCAGAAAATTTACAGCACAGAAGGAGGACATTCAGTCTATTCGACATATGGTGGTACCTGTTCCTTCAAATGTTTATCCATTTTTTTCACTCCATTATATAATTTCATAAATCTCCAATGATGTGCTTACCCATTGTTCGTGCCTAACAACCACATGCCATTTATATGACTTAGTGTAATATCTAAGATACTTTTTATGGCTGCTGAAATTAAAATAATGATAAGTATACAAAGTGCAAATGATAAGTCATCAATGCAAACAAGTCAGGGGGAAAACAGGAACACTCTCTGTTTTACATCACTGATCTACACTGCTCTTCTATTTTGCTGCTGTTTGCTCAGAATAGATTTATTCTTGAGGAATCGGGTGCAAATATTTTGCAGGTCAAAATAATTTTTAAAGCTTTCCTGAACCAGGAATAAAAAAACCCATAGATCATTGGATTGAATGTAGAATTCAGGTAACCAACCCAAAAAAAAGCATCAAACAAAACAGGCGGAGTTGAATATTTAATAAAGGGCTCTATACTATCACAGACAAAATATGGAGACCAACAGAGTATAAATACACCCATTACAATTCCCAGGGTTTTTGCTGCTTTTCTTTCACTTCTTTGTGAAGCTATACTATTGCCTTCGTTGATGGGTTGGACTTTCCTCGATAAGTTATTTATTGTTCTGGCCTGTTTTTTGGCAACAAGATAAATCTTTGTGTAAATACACACCATAATAAATGCTGGGAAATAAAATGAAATTGTTGAGTAAACTAATGCACACACTTTACCCATCATTAGTGTGCAGCCACCAAAGCAAGCTATTTCATGATAGTAGAAATCCTTAATTTCGATTAAATGTAATTCTAAAAATATTATGACAAATCCCACCAAAAAAGAAAGAGCCCAACTGAGGCAGATCATGATTAGGACTGTGGAAACAGTGATTGTTGTTTTGTATTTAAGTGGGTCACACACAGCATAGTAACGATCAACAGATATACAGCAGAGATGGATGATCGAAGCTGCACACAGCACTAAATCAAAACTTGTGTGAAGTTTGCAAAACAAGATCCCAAAATACCAACAAGATTCTATGGATCTTATCAAACTGTAAGGCATAACTATACATCCCAGCAGGAAGTCTGCAATTGCCAATGAGAAAACAAGGTAATTGGTGGGTGTGTGGAGCTGTTTGAAATGTGCGATCGAAATGATCACCAACATGTTACCAAACAAAGTGACCAAAATTGCTAACACTGCAAGCAAATAGAGTGTGATACGGACACCAGTTGATCGGATTGCTCTGGGGCATGATCCATTCACAGATTCATAGCACAACTGCATACTTTCTGTGTTCTCATGAACACTTATGTCCATTTTAGCTCTCCTTAAAGGATTTTCAGTGTGTAATTTTCTATTATAGTCCCAAGCCTTCAGTAAATCCTCCAGTTAAAGGTTCCTTCTTTAACTTTTCCTCTGAAGTTCCATGAGTATATATCTCTCCATCTGCAAACAGAAAAAGACAAAGAAAACTCATGTTTTTTTTGGTCAGCCAGGTGTCTGACACATGAGGAAACCCATCACCATGCTTAAGAGTATCCAAACCAAAAGGAGAATTTCATGCATCCCACCTACACATGGAAATTTCAGAGATAGATTGTTGAAATGGAATGCACACTCTCTCCCTGGAGGGACACAGTCTGTGCATTAGTCTACTCAACAATTTCATTTTATTTCCCAGCATTTATTAGGGCAGGTTGTCAAGAGCTAAGGCTTGGGGACCCCAGGGTTTGCGTTGGGGTACTGCTGGAGTCTAACCAGCTAAAAGTTCATAGCTTTCCTTTGATATGACTGCTGGCAAGCTTTCCTGCTGCTTGTCTAACTGGGACTACTCTACCTGTTAGGGCTTTGGCTTCCAGGGTTAACAGGAAATGAGTGGAGGATTCCCTGCCCCCAGGATTCCCCACCCTCTTCCAAATCCTGCTGATCAGCCAGATTTAATTATAATAATAATAATCCTTGCATTTGATATAGAGCTTTTTCACGTCTTCTAGACATCTCAAAGCGCTTCACAGAATAGACTGTAAAGTGAATTGACTGTATATTTGTGGGCGAAACGCGGGGGCCAATTGCACACAGCAATGTCCCACAAACAGTTGTGGATTGAAATGACCAATTTTTTTTTAAGGATTATTATCAGGCGTGTGGTGTAAGGAATCTTGCCCAAGGTTTCGCCCTGCCGGGAATTGAACCCAGGTCTCTCACTTGCGAGGCAAGTGCTCTAACCACTGAGCTACAGGACTGCAATTACAAAACAGTTTGCTATGATATCATTTCCACTGAAAGTATTCTTTATGTTTCCATTCCTTAAGGGCAATACAGATTTTATTTAAATGCAGATTAAATTTATTTTAAACATAGAATAATTCTTGGATAAGATTACTTTTGGGGTGTGCTAAGAATTGAAAGATTGTTTCAGATTTCGCTGACTCTAAGCTCCCAATCTCACCCAGGTCATCTTGAAGCAGTGGCTCGGGAGAGGCTTGCCTCTTCTTCACATGGAGAGATCAGAATATGAGTCAAAGAGAAATATTGACAGAAACTTGGAAGAAAGTCACTTCACCACCCATATCATCAAAGGAATCTCATACTGATCAGTCAGAGCTAAAGAGGGAAAAGAAACAAATACTTCAGAAAAATCAATCAATCACAACAACAACAACAAAAAGTTGCATTTATAAAGCATCTTTCAGGCTTTAAAAATGCAATTCTTGGGAGGGTGTCAAAAAGAATGTCCAATTCTGTCAGGTCATATCATTTTGTCTGACAATTCTGTCTGGTCATGTAACTTGTCCAAGGATCATAAGGTCCCGCCATCATTTTTCCTATATATTTAAAACAATTCATGTAGCTGTTACAATCAAGGAGGCACATTCAATTCCTGACATGCAATTTGTTGTCTCTGCATGGATGATGATGGCTATTTCTACACTTATTGTTGAGCCCTGAAAATGGAAACTCCCAATCAGTAAGGAGTATCTTCATTTTTGTCTGTCTAAATTCTGATTAATCTATTGCAGCAGTGCCTTTTTAAAAACTGCTAAAAATATAAATGTTATTAAATTTGGCTATTGTGTATTGATTAAGTACTCAAGCTTCAAAATGAAATGTATCCAGTGTATTCATCCATACATATGGTTACAAATTTTATCCTCCTGATTTTTATTTACATAATCCTATTTTCCAAATTTCATAATTAGCAAGCTCTCACTCTCTCAAGATTCGGGGATCTCAACAAGTGAACTTCCCTTGGCTATTATCAACAAATAATTCCAAATATCACCATCTGAGAAACAATCCAAATGCAGGAAAAGCAATGTGCAAAGTTTTGCAGTAGGTATACTGTGAGGAGATAATATCTATATTTATGTTACAAAATATTATTGTAAGAAGCGTCAGAGCAACAGAATCTGTTATAAAATGTATAATCTTTACTGCAGCCTTCAGAAGGTAATAATAATAATCCTTGCATTTGATATAGCACCTTATCATGTCTTCAAGATGTCTCATAGCGCTTCATAGAATGTACTGCAAAGTGAATTGATTGTATATTTTGTGGGTGAAAGGTTTGCATGTAGTTGAAGATAATATCAAAGACTATGAGAAGATACATTATCAAATACATTCAAATCCAAGGAAATGCTAGGATTTTTAAACACATAAAATCTTTTAAAAAATGCTCACTGAAGTGTCCCAACTTCAATGAATATATGTTGAATTCCTACCAATTATATGTACTCTTGAATATATTTCCATTGCTGAATACTATTCTGTAGCTGTTCAATAATTATTATTTATTACCATTGCCAAATTAATACATTTCAGGGTCATATTTAATTTTCATTCAGAAAATTGTAAAATGCCAAAGCGATTAAATAAGCAAACATATTGAGCACAACCAATACACACTTTATAAAAATATGATTTTTTGGGGGACGTTCAGTGTTGGTATCATAAATGAAATGACTTGCCATGCATATTTTGTCAAAACAGAAACATTGTTATGCTTAAGCCTTTCTAACAGCTGCTTTACCAAATGAACATTAATAGCTCAGACTCACATATGAGCCAAAGTGGGTAACATTTGGCTGGCAAATCAGCTTTTAGACGTACTTACTTTCAGTATTAAGTCTCTAACCCCAAATGGCATCAGATAAATAATTACTGTTTAGAATTTTAGCTGTTTATTGGAAGGGATGAATAGAACCCAGTTCTATTTCTCGATGAAACTGGAGGCACCATGAAGAGAGGGATCGGAGATGGGGAAGGGTCAATCCAATGCCAAATAATTCAAGAAAAATTAACTTAAGTGGAGAAGTGGATGGGGCAAGTAAATTGTGCACTAACCACCAGTTACAGGAACAACAAGTACTGGCAGATGCATTCAATGGTTACTGGTTGAATGTATTGTACATGGCATATCTATGTTGTAATCAACATGCAATATTTCTTAATACGCCTGATGGATGAGGTACCATTGAAGTACATTGTTAGGGTGCGGCATTGCAAAATGTATGACTTGATCTGTTGTTGGAATAAAAAATGCAAACTTTTACAGTTCAGCTTTCCTGATGAATTAGATCATTGGTTTTAATACCAATTCTCTCATTAATTGCAATATGTATTGAGCAATTGTCGTGACTGCTTTAGACTTTTTTTTATCTTGATAAAAACACTAGCATTGCTTCAGATTAGTTTTGTCAATTACTTCAGAACTCAAGAAATTACATTAAAGGACAGAATATCTGGAATAGACAGAACTTCAGTGACTTGCACCGGACATTCCAATTTTCATTTACTGAAACAGTCAGGTACAGGTATATTCTAGAAAATACCCACTGAAAAAACATTTGCAATATTTCTCAGTTAACAACAACAAAAATACCAACTTGCATTTATACAGCACTCCTCACACAGGATAGCGTTCCAGAGTGCTTGACAGTGGACCAAAATCACACGGGAATCTTTTTGTTACATAAAAGACCATTTCAATTTTAGAGGAAAGAACACTTAAAAAATTGTTATGTTTGATTCAATGCCTTTCTCATCAGGAGGCCATCTCAAGGCACTTTAATGTGTAGTGACTATATTTTTGAAGGTGAATCCCTCAAACTGTTGCCTAAATGTAGGATTTGCTACCATTAAGAAATAAATGGTGCACATCATTACACATTTTGCAATCTGCAAAAAAAAAAACTTTTTTGTCTTAAACACTTCCTCTTCACTTGCTGGTAGTTTCATTTTACTTGGATTGATGAATGGTGATTCAACAATCACTACCAAGTAATTACATTACCAAAGGTCCGTTATTTTTTCTTAACTACTGACTGTTTCACTAGAAAGCATATAGGCACAATATAAACCCTGCAAATAATTGACCACTGACTTAGACAAATTGAGATAAACACTCACCAGTTACTCCTGTACTCCTATTGCATATGTCCTCCAAGCACTAATTCCCTCCTAATTAATTTCACAAGCTGTTTATATAGCAGAGTACAAAGGTTTGAGCAGATCAATTATTTTACTCAGCTCCTTGTTCCAGTAGCTGTTACACTAGGGCTCAGAGAACATCTTGTGTACATTAGGGACATCGGTCAGCGTAGGACGTGTGATTAGAGCATGTAATGGAGTGTGTCTCCACACTCTGCTCATACCCAGGGGACTCTGGCTCAGTCTGGACCGACAAAAAAGATTATGGTCTAATTATTCTTAGGTGGGATGTAGTGGGGGCAATAGACATTACACAGTAGAATAAAGTCCAACACGCCCCCCACCCATCCTAACCCTAGGAGAACAGTGAGTTAGTAAATGGAGTTGATACTCAACTATTGTGTCAGATAGAATGATGTGTTTGGAGAAGAACCACCTCCTCCATACAATAAAGGAGGAGATCTATACAGAACCTGAACAAACAATAGCTGACATATTTCTTACAATAAAATCTGTGTAAGATGAACAACTGTCCTAATGTCTTTGAAACCTAAAGTCAACAAAATACCCAAAACTTGAATTCATCTTTAAAACGCATCCTTCCCTCTTATACCCATAGTTGGACTAATTTAATATTTATTGCACAACTAATATTATCAGCGTACAGCATTGAAATAGTTTGATAGTTATAGAATCAGAAAATAGAGATATCTTTAGAAGCTATCAAAAATGGTTGAAAAATAAAGAATTTAAACATTGGCGTTGATTGTCAGTGTAGAAAAACATAGCTACAAAGAACATTTGTAAATCAAAGAAACCAAGTAATGAATGAAATAATATACACATTCACACCATTTTACAGTATATCCTGTGATGCGCCTTAAGACGTCCCGATGGCTTCATATGGTGCTAAGTCAAATGCAGAGATTATTTATAATAATCATAGATTCATAGAACCATAAAATTCTATGGCACAAAAAAAGGCCACTCGGCCCATCGAGTCTGTGCCGGCTCTTTTGAATAGAGCAATTAATGTCAATCCCACTCCCCAGCCCTTTCCCCATAACCCTGCAAACCCGTCCTCCTCAAATAACTGTCCACCGCATTTTTAAAAGTAGTTATTGAATTGGCCTCAACCACCCTTTCAGGCAATGCGTTCCAGATTCGAACAACTCGCCTCATGAAAAAATTTCTTCTCATCTCCCCTTTGCTTCTTTTAGAAACTATTTTGAATCTGTGCCCTTGAGTCACCGACACACCCACCAGTGGAAACAGTTTTTCCCTTTCTAACCTATCAAATCCCCTCATGATTTTGAAGACCTCTATTAGGTCTCCTCATAACCTTCTCTGCTCCAATGAGAATAATCCCGGCCTCTCTAACCTTTCCTCATAATCAAGGTTCCTCATTCCTGGTACCATCCTCGTAAATCTCCTCTGCACCCTTTCCAATGCCTTAACATCCTTCCTATAGTGTGGTGCCCAGAACTGGGCGCAATATTCTAACTGAGGCCTAACCAGTGTTTTATATAGGTTAATCATAACCTCCTGACGCTTGTACTCTATGCCCCTATTTATAAAGCCTAGAATCCCATTTGCCTTTTTTGCAGCCTTATCTACCTGTCCTGCCACCTTCAAGGAGTCATTTACCTGCACCCCCAGATCTCTCTGTTCTTTTATCCCCCTTAAGATTGTATTACCAGCCTATATTGCCTCCCCTCATTCTTTCTACCAAAATGCATTACTTCGCATTTCTCTACATTGAAACTCATCTGCCATGTGTCTGCCCATCTTACCATTCTGTCTATGTCTTCCTGCAGTTGGCTACTATCCTGTCCTGTAGCTGGAGTCCTGTAGCTCAGTGGTTAGAGCACTCGCTTTGCAAGCGAGAGACCTGAGTTCAGTTCCAGGCAGGTCGAAACCTTGGGCAAGTTTTCTTACTCCACACGCCTAATAATAATCCCTCCAAAAAAAACCAAAACAATAATAAATTGGTCATTTTCAATCTACGACTGTTTGTGGGACATTGCTGTGCGCAATTGGCTGCCGCGTTCGCCCACAAATATACAGTCAATTCACTTTACAGTGTGTTCTGTGAAGCGCTTTGGGACGTCCTCCCGACGTGAAAAGCGCTATATCAAATGCAAGGATTATTATTATTATTATCCTTCTCACTGTTTACCACCCTACCTAACTTTGTATCGTCCCCAAAATTAGAAATGGTGCTTGCTATACCCAAGTCCAGATCATTTATGTATATTAAGAAGAGCAGTGGTCCTAATACCGATCCCTGGGGGACGCCACTGTACACTTCCCTCCAGTCAGAAAAGCAGCCGTTCACCACAACTCTCTGCTTTCTGTCTTCCAACTAGTTCTGGATCCATGCTGCCACTCTCCCTTTTATACCATGGGCTTCTATCTTTATATAATAATTCTATAATAAAGTGGAATACATAAAGATAGTAAATGAAAATAAGGACAATAAGAAAAATATTTTTTTCAAATCTTGAGATCAGATATAAATCTAATATGAGCATTGATGCAAAAGAGAAAAAGGTGTTTTACTGTGATGCTGAGCAACGGCAAATGTTTGGTCAGTAGTGGGAAACTTCTTGGTTCTCCTAAACCAAGTTATATCATCTTTAGGTTTTCTATAGAAACTGCAGCACTGAATCAACAACAACAACAAAATCCAGAATCATACTGTACTGTGTTTTTATGGAACGGGGGAAAAATTATACAAATATATTATTATCCTTTCTTCTCTTTATACAATGATTTTTGTTGAGACATTCAACACAACCTCATCTACATATGAATGTTAGCCACTCCTGCATCATATGAACCAAGGAGAAATCAGAGATTAAAATTATAATACAGGTAACAGTGAATATAAACAGGGATCATATAGAGCAGAGGTGAGAGAAAAACTTACTGTAAGAGATGATGCTTTCCAGAACTAATTTACTTTGGGATGAAATCCAAAAAGACGTTTGCCAATGTTGAGCCAACAGTTTTATTTCCTTCAATTGCAAACCCAGAAGCTATTTCACAGGTAGACGTCTCTCAAATTATACGATTGACACAAAATCCAGGAAATTTTGAAATCACTTAACACGCGGGTGGTTATTGCCTCTGGTGTCTTTGTGCATGTGGATTGTGATCTTTTTTAGAGCTATGGTCATAAACAATGTCCGGGAGCAATGACTGGTTCAGTAGAGAAGGCTGATCATTGATCCCACCCAGTCCTCAGGATTTAAAAGCTAATCCTCAGGAGAGGGATATGCAAACAATAAGATATCAGTAAACTCTACCACTCTACCGTGACAATGGAGGAAGCAATAAAGAGAATTCAGCATCGCAACTAATACAGCAGCTAGGAAACAGCGACCTGATAGAGTTGATCCACAGAGTCAGTGTTTGCTATACAAATCTACCTGAATGTGCTAAAATATATGATCTATGTTAGGCATAAGTCCATTTTTGCTCTTTTTCTCACACAGGCGAATGTGCTGTTTATAAAATTTATACCCAGCTAGAACTGCCAAGAGCTTTGGGAAATCCCCCCAACATGGAAAGCGCAATATAAATGCAAACTGTATTTTGTATTGTAACTTTGCTTTCTTTTGACTGATAAGGAAAAGTAGGTACGCAACTATAATGCTACAGGCAATTGTTTATCAAGATGTACAGCACCAAAGTATGCATAATTTGTTTCTTTTAGCTATTTTAATTTCAGTAGTGTCTCTAAAGTGTGAAAGACAATAACAACCTTGCATTTATATAGCGCCCTTCAGAGTAATGACTCAGAGTGCTTAAAGAGTCCGCCAGAAGATTTCTGCACTACATTCTTTTTCCCGATCATGAAGATTGGTATTTTAGAGCAGCTAAAAATAACATACACACTTAACTCCATTGTTACTCTCTGAGGCAGTGCTTAATCACTGGCTCCAGAATTAAAAGCAGATCAAGCTTCCTTTGCAAACACTGAAGTCGGCACTAACAATTTTGGAAAATATCTTCTGACCAAACTGTTGTGCTGAAATTGGGGCATTATTCACTCCCATAGCCAGACATCAGGAAACAATGGAAAATTGCAATTTGGGGAAATATATTCTTTAATATTTTAATGATTGTTGAATCTATTATGAAGCATTGAATTTTTCACTCCTGGTGTGACAGTGAGTTCATTTTGAACATTGTTTGTTGTTTACAAAAAAACATAATTTGTTTCACTGGTTGAAAACACCTATTGAATGGTTTGTGTAATACTGAGTAAATTACACACAACAGATGACATGTAGTTAATAGGGAAATAAGCAATTGTGTGGCACTTGTTATATAACATTCCACAGTTTCACTTGGAGAATTATACAGAATTATATCTGTCTTTCTTTGTAATGTTATACATACAAAACAAAGGTACAGATAGATATAGGGGGAATGTCCGCATGAGAGCAATTGATGCAAGTTGGAGAGAACTGATTGGACCTCATTGATCTCAGTAAGAGAAGCAAACATTTACTCTGTAAATTCCATTCTTTTCAAGGCTTGCACAAAGATCATAATAATCTTTGCATTTGATATAGCGTCTTTTTTGCATGGGAAAGATCTCTCAAAGCACCTCACAAAATTTACTGTAATGTGTAGTGGCTATGTATATTGTAGGCCAAGTCAATTTTTGCACAGTTTTGTCCCACATAAAGCCATGAGTGAATGAACATTTTTTTCTCATTGGGATTGTTGGACAGGACACCAGATAAACCTCCTGCACTTTTCGAATAATGTCATAGGATATTTAACATCCACCCGAGGAAGCAGTCAGCGCCTCAGTTTAATGTCTCATGCAAAGAATAGTGCCTCCAACAATGTGGCACAGCCCCCAGCATTGCACTGGAATGTTATCCTCAACTATAAATCCAATATCCTGAACTGGGTCTAGAACCTACCACCTTTAGACTCAGAGACAAGAGTGCTTCTAACTAAGCCAGGCTAATGCTGCCACTTATAGTATCCAATTAATTCAAAACTTTGCTGCCCATATCCTCACCCATAACAAATTCTACACCTCCATCACCCTAATCCTTGCCAGCTCCATTAGCTTCCTATTTCAGAAGAGACTGATTTCACACTCACTTGGAAATTAGTTCATACCTTAACACCTCCTTACTTCTCCAACCGACTTAACCCCACTACTCTACCTACCCCATTTGCCCAGCCAGTTCCAAACTCTGCGGATTCTCTTGTCTCTTCCGCTCCACCATCAGTGGTCATAGATTCAGCTGCTACACCTTAAACTCTGCCACTCTCTGCCTCAATTCCTCAATTCTTGCCTGTCTCCAGATTGCACCCACTGGAACTCCATCCCTCAGTCCCTCCGCCTCGCCCCCTTCCTTGCCTCCTTCAAGACCCTCCTCTACGCCCATACCTTCGATCACCCTCATTCCCACCCTGCCCTCCGCCCTCCCTGATCCAAACCCCCAGCTCAGGTCCAAAACACTGATTGTCCAGCATCTTGGGACGTCCTCCTGATGTGAAAGGCGCTATACAAAAACAATGTTGTTGGTGTTATTGAAGAGCTGGGATCATAACCAAAAGCACCCAAATGGCAAACATTTTAATTGGCTCCAACCTGTTCATGTGAGCCAAGCATCCTAAGGTTTCTAGTACGGTCACTCAGTCTAAAAATATTATATGTGTGGCTTTTTTTTTCTATTTTGTGGAAATGCTTTTGTGTTGAAACAAACTATCTGATTTTATGTGGAAGCAGATGAGCTAGTCTGTTCTGAAAGTGTGTCCTGTGAAAAAAAAGTCTTTTATGGAAGCTTTGTTTGAAGAATAAGTAATATTTTCAAGGTTGAGTACATATCAACACCAATGTCTTATATTGCTATAAATTGTAAAATGTATTGAGAACAGTACCTTTATTATCAATAGTAGTTGTATTATGTATTCACAGGATTTACTGTAAACTCCAGTAATTGTGCATTTTATAGGCAAACAGGTGAATTCACAGGATTCATTGCAAAGTGCAATGACTGTGTAATGTGTAGGCAAATGATGCAGTCAATCTGCCCCCAGTAATGTCCGAGAAACATCCATAATAATATAATAATATAATAATAATCCTTGCATTTGATATAGCGCTTTTCACGTCGGGAGGACGTCCCAAAGCGCTTCACAGAACACACTGTAAAGTGAATTGACTGTATATTTGTGGGCAAACGCGGCAGCCAATTGCGCACACCAATGTCCCACAAACAGTCGTAGATGGAAAATGACCAATTTATTATTGTTTTTGGTTTTTGGAGGGATTATTATTAGCCGTGTGGAGTAAGGAAACTTGCCCAAGGTTTCGCCCTGCCTGGAATTGAACTCAGGTCTCTCGCTTGCAAAGCGAGTGCTCTAACCACTGAGCTACAGGATCCATGGAGTAAATGAACAATTTTATTTGGGGTGTTGTTGGCTGGGTCACTGGGAAGAAAGAAAACTCCCTTCTCTTTGTGCCATGGGATCTTTAACATCCACCTGAACAAGCAGGACCTCAGTTTAATGTCTCATCCAAAGGATGGCATATCCAATAATGCGTGCTATCCCAGCACGGCAATCATGTATCAACTGGTACTGGGAATATGCAAAATCCCTAGCCCCCAATATGCTTTCTCGCCGTTTGCACAGGTGTGAAGATGGAGCCCCAGACCTGCAAAATTGTTTTTTCACAAGTGGTGCATTCCAACTGTTTGAGCCCAGTGTGTGTTCATTGGTGTGATGACAGGTGAGCAGAGGTGCAATAGATTGTATTCAATTGTGTTACATGCAAAGGTGCTTTTCACATGTGCATTTGAATAGTTTACCTCCCTTGCGCGTGACCAGGTGTGAAATCAATGAACATGGTGTGAAAAACCACTGACCACATACGTTATCGAAAGGCCTTGCCCCAGTGTGATTTTCTGGTGCATTCTCAAAGCGCTGGATTTAAAACAAAACTCGTGACACGAGTTTCATTCAAATCTCTCCTCTGTGTGTTTGTTCATGAGTTTTCAGATTGCTGGATGTGTAGAATCCCTTTTGGCAAGCAGCACACATTTTAGTGTGATATTCCCAGGCTTTTCATTGAAAGGAGGCAGGAGGCGGCAGCAACAGCAGCAGCAGTGAAGGGTCTGAGATGTGAGCGATGATTAACATCAGCAGATCCAAATCCTTGACTATCCAACACCTTGGGATGTTCTCCCGACGTGAAAAGGCACTGCACCAAATATTCTGAAGAGTCTTTGCTGAAAATGAGAAACGTTAACTGGTTTATTCGTGACTGTTGTAGTCAGGTGGCTTGTGCGACTAAGATACAATGAATCACCATGTGAGGACACAGCTTCATCGCACCACTCTGTGTCCGCAGTTCGCACCCCTGAAAATGTCATCAAAAATGCCCGATACAAACAACCTGGTGCCAGCGAGGAGGTTAGCACAACAGCTCAGAACACAAGCCTGTATTGAGAAAGTAAGGGATTCAAAGGCTTCAGCAGACCTGGTGTGCTATTGCGAGCAACACAACAGGAGCTTATGGGTATCTCAGCCTCAGAAGAGCCCTTCAAGGATAAAAAGCTTTGCATCATTATTATTAGTAGTAGTATTATTATTATATATTGTTACGTCTTCCAACCGTGTCAGATACCCGAGCCCCTTTCCACATACTGTACAATGACAGCAATGTCCTACAGGATTGGTGGGGTCTGGCGATTTCCAGCTGTGACAGACACTCCAGATGTATTTGTTACTATACATTCCATTGCTGTTTGTGTTTCCACATTCAGACCAGTTTGCAAACTCAGTGGATTTACTCATCTATACTAATAAAGACAAAGTATCTGTCTGTGTGTGTGCGTCCGCCAATAACGCAATAAACGATTGACCTAGACATGATTTATACCTCATTGGAAAGGTCTGTCATTGCGAGAGTGTCATGGGCATTTTTTTTTCGGGGGATCTCCGATCATTGATGAGCTACATTTAAAAAATGCCTTAATTAAGCCCCAAAATATGAGGTATGCATGGTATTCTGCAACAAGGTAGCGACAGAGGAAAGCACACACCCTTCTAAAGAGATACATCTATACCAATATATTCTACAACAAATGTATGGCAGATTTTGGGGGTTATCATGGGAGCTACAGGCCCACAACGGGAGTCCTACCAACAGGAGTCCTCCCACTGAGTCCTTCCAAAAGGAGTCCACCCACAGGAGTCGTCCCAGTATTGATAAAGACGAAATATTTGTCTGTGTGTCTGTCTGTGTGTAAATCTACATTCCATATTGGATCCTTTGGTTGCAAGCGAACGTTCAACGGGTTCAGCTATTTCTTTATAATCTAATAAAACATAACACAGATGTTAAGTTTGAAATCTGCTGCACAGGAGATAAGTTGTTCTACTCTGGTCACCTTGCTCCGTCATTTCAATGGTGCAGTTTAAGATATACCTCAGATGTGATTGAATTTACACACTATGTAAAAAAACTTGAAGGGAATGAGTCAGAGAAATGTCGGATTTGGTTTGGACCTTGCCGGTCTTTATCTGGTGCATCAGTTTTCGTCTTACCTATCTCTGAAGCTCTGCTAACACCATATCAACCTGCCCCTCTGCTCAGCAAGCCCCCGCCTACTCCACGTCCAGCAAATGGCCCGCTCCACCATCGACAGTCGGCATTCAGCCTCTCTACCCCACCCTTTGGAACTCCATCCCACATTCCCTTTGCCTTGCTATCTCCCTTGCCTCCTTCAAGGCCTGTCTCAAGACCCTTTTCTTCGACCGTTGTCTTCAGCCACCCTCCTACCCCTACCCTCCCTGCCCTCCACCCCTCCTGATCCCAATCCCCAGCTCGGGTCCAAATCCCTGACTGTCCAGGGTCTTGGGACGTCCTCTCGACGTGAAAGGCGCGTTACAAATGTAATTTGTTGTTGTTGTGCAAACATAAAATAAACAAACAAAGGAAAACACATTAAAAACAGATGAGGTCAGAAGTCAGTTATATATTTTTAAAACATCGCAGCTTCCTGTTAGCTAACACCTTGCAAGTATTTTGAAAGTAGACAAGCAACTGCAGAGACAAACAGATTGCAATGGCATGTGAACCTACAAGATGGCAGCCTGTAAAATGCACTTCGCAGTGATGCAGGCTGGAAAGTGACGTGTAAATGATCACTGCACCTCGCTTTTCAGTGTGATACACGCAATCTCATGTCAACTTCAAGATAACCTCGGAAATACATTGTCGTGCTGCCCGCCTGGGATCGGCAATCAGCGATCGTGTGCTGCTGCCTTTGCTAGAACTTGACTCACCCGGAAGCTAAGGTCTCGAGGATTATTTCCAGCTCTTGTTATGATCAGCACTGTTTGTGTCAGTCGAGATAAACAACAATATTCCCCTGTCGCAGGCTCCTGCTCACAAATATGTTTGAATAATTGTAGTGCAATCTGAACCCTGAGGCAATGTAATGCTCTGAGCTGCTACACTTTCCAACACTAAATGACTCCAGTTTCTGGTTCATTACTTAGTAGCACAGCAGCTTGCTTTGCACGTAATAATAATAATAATCCTTGAATTTGATATAGAGCTTTTCATGTTTCCAAGACGTCTCAAAGCGCTTCACAGGATATACTGTAAAGTGAATTGACCATATTTGTGGGCGAAACGCGGCAGCCAATTGCGCACAGCAGTTTCCCATAAACAGTAGTGGATTGAGTGACCAAATTATTATTTTTTTGATGAAGGATTATTATCAGGAGTATGGAGTAAGGAAACTTGCCCAACATTTCTCCCTGCCGGGAATCAAACCCGGGTCTCTCACTTGCAAAGCGATAAGAGCTGAATGAGTGAATTAAAGCTCATCTTCACTACCAACGATGCAATGCTAAATAAAACAAGCTTTATTTTTTATTTATTTTAAACACCTGCTGCAACGTTTCATCAATATAATTTGGTCAATAATTATCCTTTGTTTATTATAGAATTATTGGATAATTCATTATCCATCAATAACTAATGTATCAGAGGAAAATTTTCAGGCTTCTTTACAGATTTGATGCACAGAATCAGATTTCAGAAAAAGACCATTCTGTCTATTGTGTCCGTTAGCTCTCTCAGAATTATCTGACAGACAAACACCCTGTTGTTTCTCCATACCTTTTTATATTTTTCCGTTTCAATTACAGTATTCACCCACAAATATATACAGTCAATTCACTTTGCGGTATATTCCATGAAGCGCATTGGGACCTCTCAACGCGTTATATCAAATGCAAAGAGTATTTGTCCTGATCCATTGGCAGTTGAGAGCACTGCACAAATCACTTTCTCCCATCGCTCCCTATTCAGACCAGTGGCAACTTGTCAGGGGAGGCAAGGGAAGCACTAGAGTACCCACGTCTCCCAGTCAGCGAAGGGCCCTTTGCCACGATAACACGATTGCTTGGTTAGGCAAACTTACAGATTGCCTCAACTGTCGAAAATGTCACCAGCCGCAATTGCTTGGGACACTCACTCCGTATTGTGTGTTATCTGGTGTCTGGTCAGAGGGCTGGGATCAGATATCTGTGTTTGCACACAGTGCACTCATGGTTTCTCTCTCCAGTGCATGTCCTCTGATGCAATGCTAAGTGTCTACGGGCCCTGCACTCAGCACACACGCAGCCTCTCCCCAGAGTGACCGCGCTGACACTGCCACTTGTCAACAAAGTCCTTAAAAGGCTTTTTTTTCACGTAATGCACTCCGAGGCCTTCTCTCCGGTGTGTATTCGCCGGTGGCTCCCAGCTGGCTGTCGCTCATGCTGCTTTAGGTGTGTCGGCCTGATTCAGTTTGTAGCACTCTCACCTCCGGGTCAGAAGATTGTGGGTTCAAGCCCCATGTCGGCACTTGATGCCACATAAGCTGACACTGCAATGCAATGGGGTGGGCTGCACTGTCGGAGGTGCCGTCCTTTGGATCAGGACATTAAACGCAGGTCAGGTTTGCCTGTGCAGGTGGATGTTAAAGATCCCACGGCACTGTTTGGAAAGGAAAGAGAGATTGTCCCGATGTTTGTTTACTCATTCCATGTTAGTGGGACATTACTTGTGGTCAGAGCACTGGGCACTAAGACGGCGGTGGTTAGTGCTAGAGGAGGCTCGGCCCAAGCCTCAGAATCTATTTACAGCTCATCGCTTTAAGGGGAGCTGGGAGGGGAAAGCCAGTCCTCCGAGTAGCCCCATCCGGCAAGGCTCCCTCTGAGCAAAACCCAGTGAAAGGGTCGGTCCCTTTAAGGCAGGCGAGATGTTGGCTTGACTGACAGATCATCAGCCAATTCCAGCCTCTCTCCCAATGGTACCCGCCCACATCTGGTGTGGTGGGCTGCTCATGGGGGGCATTCTCACCTCTGATTGGCTGATGGACCTGTCAGTCAAGCCTGTCTTAAAGGGGACCAACTCTTGACCCGAGTTTTACTCAGTTAAGACTAAAGACTATTCTTACCCACTGCCTCCTGTGCTGGGCCCGTAGAACCTCTTGTTACACGTGCTACGTTTCAAAGTTTTTTTCTCTCCCTCATGTGAGTTCGCTGATGTCTGCTCAGCCTGCTGGGTGTGGTATGTCTATTGGTGCAGGGTCAGAATGGCCAGAAATTACAATAGACAAAAGGTCATCGACCTGAAATGTTATGTAATAGTAATAATAATCCTTGCACTTGATACAGCGCCTTATCATGTCTTCTAGACGTCTCAAAGCGCTTCACAGAATATACTATAAAGTGAATTGACTGTATATATTTGTGGGCGAAACACAGCAGCCAATTGCACACAGCAGTGTCCCACAAATAGTCGTTGATTGAAGTGACCAAATTATTATTTTTAACCCACTTTCCTCTCTCCATAGATGTTGCCAGACCTGCTGACGTCCATTTTTATTTCAGAAATTACAATAGATTTGTAGCCCGAAGTCCACTAATCACTAGCCCCAAAGTGGCCCAATATTAATAATAATCCTTGCATTTGGTATAGCGCCTTATCACATCTTCGAGACATCTCATAATGCTTCACAAGATATACAGTCACTATAAAATGAATAGACTGTATATTTTGTGGGTAATATTGCATGTTGCCTCGTTTGTGGGTAGCAGAGGGAGTTGCCAATTCAGGTTGGTGCTTTTTGAAACTTGATAAAAAAAGGTCTTTAAAAGGGCATGAGGAAACAAAAACGTTTTGCAAGTTTAAATTAAAATTCGGCACCTGCTCAAAGTTTTTTTTCACACACAGCACAACAGAATCTTGCCCAATTGGGCGTGAAGCTGCCCAACCTGCCCTACCTGCCCATACTGGTCATTGCACTGACTGGAGCTAAATCGCTTCTAGCACTGAGCAGCACTGGAAGAATTTCTCACTGGTGTGAGTGTTGATCCGAATTTCTAACTGCTACCAGTATTGCCAGATTGGGTGGCTTCATGCTCAGTTTGGGCGGGTTTTTGTTGCACTGTGAGGGAAAAACAACTTTCTACAATATTCATTTCTTCTGGTCTTTCTTCAACCTTCACACTTGTCTCCAATATCATTGTGCCTTCTCTGACTTCGAAATCTAAACAAATAAAAAAAGACAAGTATAGAAACTTTAGCTCCACAACCTACCTGATCGTAATTACGTATTTCCACTGAGGATTGAGAGTATCTTTTTGCCCCTTTAAAAAATACAAATGTAATTTAAAGTATCAGCCTGGCTCACTTGGTAGCACTCTCACCTCTGGATTTAAAGTTTGTGGGTTTAACCCCAGTAGGGAATTGAGCTTCTAGTCTAGGCCAACATTGAAAGAAGATTGCCTTGTTGAATGTGCTGTATTTTGGATGCACATTAAAGTGAGGTACCATCTGCCTCTTTAGGTGAACATCATGATAATATTAAAAATAGAAGAGGCCAGCAATCTTCCAGGTTAGCTCGTAGATGTGTATGGGACCAGTCTACTGCAAATAGCTGTTTGCTTCTTACACTAATCCTTTCACTTGACAGTAAATGACCTGTGAAGCTCTTGGATATATTTCCATGTAAGATTTTTGTAAAAATGTGTGTTCTACGTTCTCGCAAAAATAAAATGAAAGTGGCTTCTTTGGTGTGTCCACCTTGTAGCCCCTGTAGGCTTTATTCACGTTAAGCAAAAGTGAATTACTGCCTAAAGCAGAAAATGTCCACAAATCAGTAAAGGTTCAATTGAATAAAAGGTTCAATTCAATAGAAATTCATGGTAGTCAAGGTGCAACAGATTAAAAAGGCCAAAACAGCTAAATTCGTACTGTATGTAGTGTATTATAGTATTGGGGATAAGGAAGAAGTTTTCAAAACACAGATTGAATGTGTTGTACAGAACAATTGGGTAGATTATAAAACCAACGGTTTCCGCATTGTCAGAAACCCAGTGGCTGGCCAAGAAACATAAAACCTATTGAAAACAGGTTAGAAGGTAAACAATCAGAGTAGAATTGTACATAAAAATGCTGATGACAATCCTAAAAAAAATCCTTTTTCATATATGCAGAGGAACCCCACAATAATAGGATCCAGAAACTCCAACCACTGTTATAAACCAGGGCACAAAACAAGCACAGCTGGTCAGCACTCAGGTTTCCATGACGTCACGGACGATAGAGCAACAGTTCAATTCAGTTCAATACTTGAAATTACAGCCAGAAGCTCTGCATTCCTTACACTATTCTCGTGATATGCCTCATAAACGACCAATGTTATTCCCATGTTAATGAGATTTTCATGTTTTAATGTCACAAGATGTCAGGATCTATTATCTAGCCGCCTCAATATGCAAGACAGTGCTATATTGAAGGCCGTTATAATGGAGTTCCCTTGTAGATATAATCTGTAAGCAGTAAGCGATGACAAGAAAAATATGGGTCCACATTAAATTAAATCTAACCTGGATGTCCATCTTCTGAGATTAAGTGCCCCCCATCATTGTAGAGCTGTGGTTATGTAAAATACATTAGAGTATTAGTAGTTATTAGGGATCAGTTTATGAACACTGTTTAAGATCTTGATTATTGTAGTAAGATTTTCTCTTCCATAGTTTGAACATTTACCATTTCTCTAGTTCTCTTTATAACTCGAGTGTCTGATTCCACATATAAGTGCAGTTGCCATCTCAAATGCCAAGATGACCCTAATGTAATAGTGACCAGAATTGTATTCAGTATTCTTGTCACTGTGTGGTAAATTGTCCATATATTACTACTCTATGCTGGTCATTTTTATGCACAATATTAAACTATATTTGCTACATTTAAGTGTATAATTTTCACGATTTAAGGTTTTGTAGGTTAGTGAAAACAAGAATAAGCATTCAGGATCTCCCCTGAGCACTGTACATACAAAATATTCAAATGGGCATGTAATTGACAGCACCACAGCCTCTAAATTAGGAGTCCTGTAGCTCAGTGGTTAGAGCACTCGCTTTGCAAGTGAGAGACCTGAGTTCAATTCCAGGCAGAGGGCGAAACCTTGGGCAAGTTTCCTTACTCCACACGCCTAAAAATAATCCCTCCAAAAAAAAAAACAATAATAAAAATTGGTCATTTTCAATCTACGACTGTTTGTGGGACATTGCTGTGCGCAATTGGCTGCCGCGTTCGCCCACAAATATACAGTCAATTCACTTTACAGTGTGTTCTGTGAAGCGCTTTGGGACGTCCTCCCGACGTGAAAAGTGCTATATCAAATGCAAGGATTATTATTATTATTATTATTAAATCCACCCTTACTTTACACTTGTGTTGCATTAGAAGCAGTATTGCACCTCACATCTGTGGGTCTGTGGGGTCCGTTGGCAGTGAAAGTGACCTTGGAAATAAAACTTTCTTTCTTTGTGCAGAATGGGATTTGCATTAGGTTGATGTTTTGCTGCTGACTTTGGAATAACCCCACTCCCAGGAGGAAAAAAGATCTAAGGGATTTCACTCTCCTGATACCTGCTTTCAGCAGGATCTGGATCAGATAAATTCTTCTGAGAATCTTTCCAGCTTCTTTTGATTTCTCAGCAAGTCTGGACACATGAGATCTCCCAAAACCCCTTCCTCTCTCCTCTGTATACTATTGTATAAAACAGCATTATAGCTCACAGCGGAGAAGTTAGCAGAACAAAGGTATCACTGTTTCCTGCTGGATGCTGATGGACTGAGCCGCAATATATCTGTGCTTCACTGCTGCTTACTTAATGGGAATATGCACCGCCAAAGTAACCAGTCTTCAGCAGTAACCTTGTTAACTGTCAAGGGGTGTCTTATCCGGGTCAGCGGAGGGTAATATTACCAACACTATCAACCACGGGGCATTCAGAATTTTTGAGAAAAAAAGTCACACTTTTGAGAGAATTATGCAGATTTTAATGTCCAGATTTCCAATTTTACTCACAGCCTATACCTTCTAATACGTCTCTTTTAAAGCATATGTTTGATTACCTTTTAAAAGGAATTATGGACTATTTTAACCGAGGGCTGTGATTCTTTCCTCTCAGCTATCATTAACCTGAACTCCAAAGCCCCAGTGGTAGCC
The DNA here is from genome assembly GCF_018977255.1 of Callorhinchus milii. Classification (NCBI taxonomy): domain Eukaryota; kingdom Metazoa; phylum Chordata; class Chondrichthyes; order Chimaeriformes; family Callorhinchidae; genus Callorhinchus; species Callorhinchus milii. Next base: position 29,371,136 of record NW_024704744.1, on the reverse strand, counting down.
ATAGCTGGATAAGCAGTGTGTGTATGGGTAGAAGAGGACTAAGAAGTATCATATGAGGTAGGCTAAGAGAGCTAAGAGATTGGTTAAAAATAGAGTAGAAAATTAGAGTAGATTAGTACTGCAGAAGGATAGACGTACAAAACAATATAAAGTATTTATAAATATCATTCAAGCAAGTATGTGGTCAAGGAAACAATGGAACCTCTGATGGATCGCAAGGGGATATGATAGTGTTTAACCAGAGATGACAATTATACAGAATGAAGTCTTTGTGTCCATACTAAAATAATCCTTCCATTCATGGAGTGAAACAGCCTATCTGACTCATGAGACTGAGAATTAGAGGTGTAAACATGTCCTCAATCCAAAGCATTGTTGACAGCTGATCATCCCACTTTTGGTCAGCTGGGTATCTGACACATGCTAAACCCATTACTATCCTTAAGAGTACCAATACAGACTAAGAGTTCTACATACACGTACCACATGAACATTTCTGTGTTTTTGTAGTGGAATTTGCACTTTCTGCCTAGAGGGATAAACCCTGTTTTCCTAAATCTGGACAGCATTAGGCATGGATTGGTGAGAACCAAGGCTTGGGGACTCCAGAATATGTACTGATGTACTGCTGGAGTATAACTAACTGAGACCATACTGCTTGCAACTGAGAGTTTTGTCTGGCAACTTTCCCACTCCATGCCCAACTCCCACCACTTTATCCTTTTTTTTAGGACTTTGGATTGCAGGTTAACAAGAGCCGAGTGGGAATAAATCCCTTCTCCCAGTGACTGATATGCTCCTCAAAATAATAATAATAATCCTTGCATGTGATATATAGCGCCTGATCACGTCTTCTAGATGCCTCAAAGTGCTTCACAGAAGATACTGTAAAGTGAATTGATTATAATTTGTGGGCAAAATGTAGTAGCCAATTCTACACAGCAGTGCCCCACAAACAGTCGTAGATTGAGTGACCACCAATTTTTCTTTTAGGGATTTTTTTTGTCTCTCTCCCTAGATAAAATCCTGCCAGCATGTCAGTCTGGCTGGTCTATCATAATAATAATAATCCTTGCATTTGATACAGCGCTTTTCACATCTTCTACACGTCCCAAAGCGCTTCACAGAATATACTATAAAGTGAATTGACTGTATATTTGTGGGCGAACGCGGCAGCCAATTACGCACAGCAATGTCCCACAAACAGTCGTGGATTGAAAATGACCAATTTATTATTGTTTTGTTTTTTGGAGGGATTATTATTAGGTGTGTGGAGTAAGGAAACTTGCCCAAGGTTTTGCCCTGCCTTAGAATACTGCAGACCTTATTGGCTCAGGAATGAGACTATGGAGACCGCCACAGGGTTGACTCAGTTCTGACATTCCAAGAACATCAACTCAGAACCAGCTCAGCCCCAAGGAGACCCATTTACCCTCCACCTCTCCCTAGATAGTCACTAGTTGTCATTTGACATCTGACAAAAACAGGTTTGTTTTCTCACTAAATGGATAGCAGGCACCATGAACTCCCTGTAAGTTTCTTGGTGAGCAACGCATCTCAGCATGAAATGTGTGAGAGCATTGCCAACATCCACCTGCCCACAGCTTGGACATACATCCCTACCTTGAGTTTGATGGTTCCACCAATTGGAAGTATCGAGCTTCAATAAAAGCTGCTTGAACCCCACCAAGTAAGGAACTCCAAGTTATTAATTCCATATGAAAGGCACAATTGAAATGCGCGCTCTTATTGCCTGCTCTGTATATAAAAGTGGATTTCAAGCCCTGGATATATGAATATGTGTTCAAGAACTCAAGGTGCCATGTACTAGCAGCGTCATCCCAGATTTTCTTCATTAGCTATTCAATGGACATCTGCCTTCAATGCACATCAAGTACTGGATGAGCTGTAACTTTCTCCAGTTGAATATCAACTAGATGGAAGCTCTCGTACTTGGCTCCTGTCAGCACCTTCTCAGCAGCATTAAACTGGATTTGACAGCATCAAACTATGGAGCCTGTGCAGAACCTCAATATCTTGCTCGACTTGCAATACAATACAAAATTTAATTTCTATAGTGCCTTTCACATCAGGAGGATGTCTCTAGGCGCTGGACAGTCAGGGATTTGGACCCAATCAGATGTAGTATCCTTTAAACCTTACATTCATGCTCTGACCTGCTCAGCTTTCCCCCACCTCCGTAACATTGTTTGCTTCCGCTAATCCCTATCCTCTTGGGCTGCCTGGACCCTAATCCACATACATGCCAACGCTTTGCTCACTGGACTACCCACCTCTTCACTTCACAAGCTTCAGATTATCCATAATTTTGCATCTTGTGTCCTTTCCTCCATGAGCCTATCACTCCCAATCTCGCCCAACTCCATTGGCCCCCTATCCCCCAGCAGATCGAGTTTAAAACCATGGAGTTCCTCCCTCCCTTCATACCTCTGCAACAACCTCAAACTACCAACCAAGCAAGTCCTTACACTCAGCAGACACCAGCTTGCTTCATGTGCCCCACCCCACCATTGGTCGTTGGGTTATTCAGTCTATCTAGGCCTATGTCACTTTGCCTCAAGACCTTCCTCTTTGACTGTGATTTGGGCTATCTCCCAGCCCCCACAGCCAGCGCGGATACAAACCCTGCACTGTCCATCACCTTCAGACATCCTCCTGATATTATATATAATGTAAATTTGTATTCCAGGGAATTAATCCTCCCCTACTTGGTCCTGGACTTCACAAACAGGCCAAAGGAAACCCACTTTGCTGAATGCTCATAACTGTGAAAGAGAACCGTCTTAGCTCATGTGGAGAACCTGGAGGTATGGACACATACTCATCCCTGGGAGCCAAGGCCAACATGGATAAGGTGGTCCTAGCTGGACATGTACTATGAAAAGTTACAACATTCATTGCACTTCAAATGATCTTTATTTTGTGAAATGCTTTGTGATATTCTTTTAATGAAAGGTGCTATATGAGTGTATGTTGTTATTGAAACATGTTTTATATTGGTACGGTGCATTGCTGCACTTAACACGATTTATACATTGAGGGCTCCTACATAAACTTTAAGAGTTGTTCCATACGATCTGTCACTATTCTGGGTGATTGAAAGATATGACATGATTGACAGCTGCATGAATCACATATGAAGGATAAATCAAGATTTTATTGTAACACACTGTTACTGAACTAAATTGCAATTATTTAAAATCAACATTTTACACAAAACAGACTGTTAAATTAGAGCCAAGTTAAAGGTTACAATACAATTTTAAAGTTGGTTATACAGCACTTCCCTGTTCACTCGTTTACCAGTAGGAAAATTAACCCTTCCTCAAATCCCACAAATTTTCAGAATATACAGAATCAGGTTTCAATAAATTTTCCATCACTCTGTGCTGCATTAGACTGAGAATTCTTTGCACAAAGTAAATTGGTTTGAAACATTTTGTAAGATTGGTGTGTATTTTGGTTAGCAGGAAGTCTTATCATTACAAAAGAAGTTCCGATGAAGGCCCATTAACCCATGTAATCTCATCCATCCAAAATATTATCTTTCCATCAGCTCATCAAGTAGTTTCTTAAATGAGTCATGTCTGGCTTCAACCATCCTTCCCGATAACCCAATTCAATGATCATCCATTAACAAATGCTTCCTGGTGTTTATTCTGAAATTGCTCTTCATAACCCTGCATCTGTGCTGTCTTGACGCTTTTAAAAATATTGTTCTTGGTTCACTTGCTTAGTTGCACTTAGAATCTTCTAAATATTTTTTCTATGTCTTCTATACAGCATCTTCTACATACATCAGCCTGGCACAGTTGGTAGCACTCTCACCTCTGAGTGAAAAGGTTGTAGGTTGACACCCCACATTGTGACTTTCAGCTCAGTCTGAGCTGACATTCCAACAATACAGTGCTGGGGAGGGTTGCACTGTTGGAGATGCCATCCTACAAAATATTAAATTGAGGGCTTTACTACCTCTTTAAATGGATATTAAAGATCCTATGACACTATTTGAAGAGAAAAATGATTTTCTCCTAGTGTCGAGCCAACAACTCTCCAAATAAATTGGTCATTCGTTTCATGGCTGTTTGTGAGACATTGCGATGCACAAATTAATCACTGTGTTTGTCTACAAAATAGTCGATACACTTAACAGAAATTTTGAGTGTCAAGTGTTTTGACAATATAGACACTGTGCCAAATGCAAGCCTCATATTTTATTATTGTAAACCTCTATAAGGTCACCTCTGAGATGTCTCATGTTGCAAGGTTTAAGAGGACAAATTTATTTAATGATTCCTTATAGCTCATCTAACAACAACAAATTGCATTTATATAGCGCCTTTCACATCGGGAGGGCATCCCAGGTCACAGAAATCCCTCTGAAATAGGGGACCGTTCTTTGTTACTCTTCTCTATATTTTAGGCCCTGGCCAGTCCCTAGATGCCGTGGCATCTAGAACTATACACCGTACTCCAGGTGAGGCCTGCTCATAACTGTTTAGCTTGAGCATGACTTCTAGGGATATAAACTCAACTGATCTGGCATTATAGTCCTGCACCCTATTTACCTAATTTATTCCTGCCTTACACTATTCAAACATGGTGGATGATGAGTCAGCTGACATCCCCAGGTCTTTTTGCGAATTCCACCGTGGAAAATTCTATACCATCCAAAGGGTACACACGTCTTCTATGTACCTGCACTTATTAGTTGTATTGAACTTCCTTTACCAGAGATGGATCCACGTGGAAACCCTACCAAGCTCTCTTTCATTGCCTCCTCTCATTTCATAGTTCCCTCTAACTTGGGTGTTGTCTGCACATTAAACTATTGTGTACTGACTGCAAATCCAGGCCATTAATCTACACAAGGAACAGAAAGGGTCCCCAGCCAGACCCCCGATGCACTCCTTTCAATAGCACCATCATTTGGACATATTCTTCCAACCTAGAATCTTAGCTTCACTAATGTCAAAGTCCTGCAGCTCAAACAATACATGTTTATTATTACATTTTTTTGTGACCTTCCTGATTAAACACAGGAAGTATTCAATAAAATGTGTTACCAACTGTTCATCCTCTATTCTAACTTGCTTTGGGTCCCTTGGGATATTAACTTGCTTCTATCTACCCTCTTATCATATTTGACAAATTTTGTGCAGAAACCCATTGCTATACTTAAGAATCTGTAATTCCAGCTCACCTGCTCTGAAGTGTGCGATCTCTCCCCTATAAGGGCACACCTCACTTGCCAATGCCAGAAGTTAAGAACTTGTCTTGCAGGATTATCAGAAGTGAAGTGAGAAGAATTACATCCCTATGTGGCATGTCTATGTCCAAGTCCCACTGACCAGAAAGACAGGATGGTCAGCCATCCGCAGTGCGCTGGAGTACTGTGGGCCCCCCCCACTCATGTAATGGATCAAGCCTACCAAAGAGAGCTGACTCAACTCTGCTATTCACTGCAGAGCCAACCCACCCCTAGGAGATACTTGTTCATCCCTCCCCCCACACACATTACACAGTTGCAAATTTTTCAAGCGTGTATTTACAAGTCCTCTAATTTCCATATTCTAAAAGAAACGTTTCCCAAATCTTAGGAACATCCACAATTTCAATATACGGAATTAGTTGCTGATACATATTGATACACACGAACATCAAAACATCGCAAGGTTGTAGACCTCTATTACTTGATATATACCGATTTGAGTAACGCTTCTCCCCTAAATGAAAAATAGTCAGTTTAATTTGAATGTAATAGTGGGTTTAATTGCTTTGTGATGAAGTCTGAAGCTTGTTGGACTTTCAAATAATGTGAGGTGGTGATGCACAATCAGATCACTGGCATGTCTGGATATTTTCTGACATGAAATAATTTGAGGTCTACATTATGGTCAATCCCTCTGCAGGGTGTCAGTTTGGCTCAATCGGTTGCACTGTTGTCTTTCACAATTTCAGGCTGATCCTTCAGTGCAGTACTGAGAGCTGGCCTCAATTGTCAAGAGGCGATGTCCTTCGAATGAAACATCAAAGTCCCATTCGCCTGCTCTTCGAGTAGATGTTACAGATCCCACGACACCATGTGAAAAGATTAGGAACTTTCTCCTGGTATTCTGGACAGCAATCCTCCAGATAAAATCAGTCATCTCATGGCTGTTTGAGACGCCGGCTGCACACTAAATGACTGTCGTGTGTGCTTACAAAAGAAAGTCACTACACTTGATAGTAATTACTTTATAGCACTTTGAGACACAAACGTGATAAGATGCAATAAAACTGCAAGTTCCTTCTTTCTAGGAAAAAAGTAGTCCTTTCATCGTATTGTTCTAATTCCCACCCTCTTTTCCTATATATTTTCCTCCTTTCATTTTTTTCTTCCCATCCCCATTCTTGAAGGCATTGAGACTCCGTTTTCCTTCTACTGGGGTTCTGTTCTCACACTGGCACCTTCCAGAATCTTGCCCAACTGCAATTATTCAAATTAAAAGCCTGGACCACGAATCCAGGACATAGTCAAGACCTAATCCTATCCCAACCCAACATCCACATTTTTCAGCAGGGATGTAGGAATGGTTTAAGTGATAGGACAGCAATCCATTCAAGTTGTTTCTCTTCATTGTGAATTAGTTGATACACTTGTCAGAAATAGTCTATAACACACATGTATTTCAAACTTTTTGGGGTCCAGGTGCACTGTCCATTAACCAGATGTAGCAACAATTTTGTTTCCCAGGAGTTAAGATAAGGCAATAAGGGATATGCAAGAAGAGGTATTATTTTTTTCCCCCCAAAAAAACACACATACACACGCGCACACAAAACACGCTCACATTGTTTTCTCTGCAGGGTTCATGTGGGCTCAATATCGATGCTTTTCACTTGAACGTATACCAAAACTATTTCTCTGGAATGTGGGTTTGCTGATGTGCTTTAAAAAGGTTGACCGAGGAGAATCGTTGCTTACACACCTCGCACGCAAATGGTTTATCTCGCAGGTGTATGCGCTGGTGGGCTATCAGGTGATTGGATCGATAAAAGCGTTTTTTGCACAGGTCACACTGAAAAGGCCTCTCTCCAGTGTGGGTCTGCTGGTGCATTGTCAGGTGAGTCGAGGTGGGATACCTCTTCTGGCAGATGCCGCACTCAAATGGCTTGATCCCAGTGTGACTCCGTTCATGTTGCTTCCGGTGACTGGAAGTGCAGAACCTCTTGTCACACATCCTGCACGGGAAGGGTCTCTCTCCGGTGTGGGTTCGCTTGTGCTCCGTCAGGTGGCTGGACGTACAGAACCTCTTCTCGCACATCCTACAGGCAAACGGACGCTCTCCGGTGTGCGAGCGCTGATGCTCTGTCAGGTGGCTGGATGTACAGAACCTCTTGTCACACATCCTGCAGGCAAAGGGTCTCTCTCCAGTGTGGATTCGCTGATGCTCTGTCAGGTGACTGGAAGTACAGAACCTCTTCTCACACACCTTGCAGGCAAAGGGTCGCTCCCCAGTGTGGATTCTCTGATGCTCTCGGAGGTGGCTGGATGTGCAGAACCTCTTCTGACAGATGGTGCACTGGAACGGCCTCTCCCCAGTATGAAATCGCTGGTGCACCGCCAGGTATGTGGAGTTATAGAACTGCTTCTGACATATGGCACACTCGAACGGTCTCTCACCGCTGTGAATCAGTTGATGCTTTTTCAGGCCCCCGGCTCCACAGAACTGCTTTTGACACATGTTGCACTCAAAGGGTCTCTCCACTGTGTGAATACTCTGGTGCCCGATCAACTCTCCAGCAGTGTAAAAGTGCTTATCGCACATCATGCATTCAAAGGCTTTCTCTCCAGCATGCTCGGGATCATGCTCGGTCAGTTTGCTCGATGTGCAAAATTCTTGTTTCCCAGCAATGCACTCGAAGGGTTTCTCTCCAGTGTGAATATGCTTAGGCTTCGTCAGGTCAATGGACGTGAAAAGCTCCTCCTTACACTCACCGGACTCCACTGGTCCATCTTCTGAGTCAGTGCCCAGGCTTTCCACTTCTGGTGAGGGTACGAACCCTCTCTCACATGCTGAATAGTGGCCTGCCTCTAGGGCAGGTGGTGACTGACTGGGACCTGGAGCCTGGGATTTTTCCAACTGATCATTTATTGCAGATTTTGTTTCTTTCTCAACTTTCATCTTCACGTCAGTTTCCATATTCAATATTCTTGCGCTGGGTTTTGTAATCTAAAATAAGCAAAACAAGATTTTAGCTGCAAATTCAGCCTGACTGACTGTAAAAAAATATTCTTTTTGTGGCATTTCTTGTTCATTTATACCCAAATGCTTACACAACACATTATCACTTCCCATCCATAATGTGGGCCCACCCTGGATCTCCACAGAATTCTGAAAGCATCCATGTTACAGAGGTTCTACAGTAAACGTCACACAAGTCATATCAGTTGGGACCCTACATTTTAACATGCTTATGCAAAGTATGAGTTATGTCAAACTTGCATAAGTTGTATCATATATCAAACTTGCATAAGTCGTATCACAAGTACAAGTACTGTACTGGCTGGTGACAATGAGGTAAAGGTTGATGTACCATGTTTAATCCATACATATTAAACCTATGGTACCAATTCTTTCCATATACAGTATTGCCCAGTACTATACCTCACGTACAGAAAACATGTACTCTACAATGAACGCACAACCAAACAGGCTTCAAAACAGAACTGTTTTATTAGAATATAAACTCTTACAAAGATTGTTTCACATGGAGCAGGATGCTCCAACTGGAGACAGTTGGCTGCTGAGGGCTAGATGTCCTGTTTGAGAACCACGGATCACTACCCTCAATTCCCCTCTCCTCACTTGCTGTTTCTCTCTCTCGATCAATCACTCTTCCCTCTCTCTTAATTACTCTCTCTCCCCCCTCTTCGTGCCTGTTTCTCACTCTCCCTCAATCACTCTCTTCCTCTCTTTTTCTTCCTCCCCACCCATTCCCTCAATCACTCTCACCCATCCTCTGTTGTGCCCCCAGCCCCATTAATTTACATTGAATCAGACTGTAAATTCATCAGGAAAATACACTGAATCAAAACATTACGATTGCTATTAATTTGATTAATTGTTGGTTTAATAAATATCATTGGGGGGAGGGAGGGTTGTTTCCTCCACCACTGTTAAAGGCTTCAAGACATTACCCTAGGTTAAGAGCACTATCTAAATGCAACTTATTGTATTTGGAGTCCTGTAGCTCAGTGGTTAGAGCACTCGCCTCTCAAGCGAGAGACCTGGGTTCAACTGGGCAGGGCGAAACATTGGGCAAGTTTCCTTACTCCACAAGTCTCTGGTTACCTAGCAGTAAATAGGTACCTGGGTGTCAGTCGCTTGGCGGATTGCTTTTCCAGGAGTAATAATTCTTTCAAAAAAATTAAATAAAAATAAATTGGCCACTCAATCCACGACTGTTTGTGGAACACTGCTGTGCACAATTGGCTGACGTGATTCACCCACAAAATACAGTCAATTCACTTTACAGTATATTCTGTGAAGAGCTTTGAGACGTCCCGAAGATGTGATAAGGCACTATATCAAATGCAAGGCTTATTATTATTTGGAGCTGCCTGGCAGCCTAAAATTATACTCTCCAAGTCAAGTGATTTAATTTCTCAGCATTAGTTTGATTTATTATTCATTAAATATGCAATGGTTTGGGTGAAAACCGGGCTCCATATTTCAGAGCTGCTCCACCCCGAAGAGTGGGTGGGACACATACCACACACATGCACTTAATGATAGTTTTTCTTTTGTGACCTACATCATCAAAATAGCACACTGAATCAGTCTGAAAAGAAGTGTTTCTGCTGGAGGTTTAATCTGCTTGTGTGGTATTATATTGTGTCTGTAGTAAACTTACTTACCGTGATCTTGAGATGTGGCAAGGTTCTGGCACAATCTGTCTGTATTTGTCTGGACAAAGGGCGGCTCAGGACAGATTCTCACAGAATAGATGTTTTGCTCAATGCAATCTGGATAAAACAAGAACAACTTACACTTACATAGCAACCTTTACAGAGTATCTCAGAGTGCTGTACAGTGGCAAAATTGGATGCTGAGCAAAGAAGGGGGAGATGACCATAGACATGGTTAAAGAGGTGGGTATTAAATTGGGATTTAAAGCTGGATAGATAAGGAATGAGGCAGAGGATTTGAGGCAGGTGCTCCAGAGGTAATGGGGCAAAGTGGATAAATGTGTTAAGTACAACCTTATTATTTAGTCATATCTGGAACACCATCTCTTTTAAGTCCCTATTTGATTCATCTGCCTTGTGATTCAGGTGGCCGTAAAGACTGCCCTTCCCTGCATTATGCGATAATAAATAGCGTTCTTCCTTTTTAATCTTGGTTCATACTTCCTTCTCACCCAAAGATTAAAATTAATTGAATATTAACTTTCATTGTTGTTTACAGGACTTTATGATTTTGCAAATTACCTGTCGAATTTTGCTTCCATTAAAACAATAATCCAGAGTCCTGTAGCTCAGTGGTTAGAGCACTTGCCTTGCAAGGGAGAGACCTTTTGATTACCGGCAGGGCGAAACCTTGAGCAAGTTTCCTTACTCCACACGCCTGACAATAATCCCTCAAGAAAAGAAAATAAATAAGTTGGTCCCTTCAATCCACAACTGTTTGTGGGACACTGCAGTTTGTAATTGGCTGCCGCATTTCGCCGACAAATATACGGTCAGTTCACTTTACAATATATTCTGTGAAGCACTTTGAGACATCTAGAAGATGTGAAAAGCGCTATATCAAATGCAAGGATTATTATTATTATTATAATTTCACTTACAATTACAGCACAGACCCCATTATAAAACCCTTTTTTATAAATAATAATAATGAATTGACTGTATATTTGTGGATGAAATGCGGCAATTGCGCACAGCAGTGTCCCACAAACAGTCGTTGATTGAAGTCACTGTTTTGTATTTTTTCTTGAGGGATTATTAACAGGCGTGTGGGGTAAGGAAACTTGCCTAAGGTTTTGCCCTGCCAGGAATCGAACCTAGGTCTCTCACTTATGAGGGAGTGTTCTTACCACTGAGCTACAGGACTCCACTTTTTTAAAAAATATAATGAAAGCCTGCTTGGGATGGGGCTGGGCTGTGGACCCCATTCAGTACGTAAGGACAGGGCAGCTCATAGGGCAGCTTTTTGCACTAAAATGGTCGACTTCCAGGTCACTGATACCGCTTGCTGTTGTGGTGTCATTTGTGACCCAATAACCCAGAAGTCAGCCATTTTAGCTTCATGTGCTAAAAAAATGCCTGAATTCTGACATTTGCAGCAACCAGGAAGTGATGATGATAGTCACCCTGAGTTCCAGAAATTGACCACTTTTTGCTTTTAGTGTGCATGCAGTCAAGCCCACTATCATGCCTTGCTAAAGTGCCAGGTTAGGATTTTATTGGATCCGAAAACACTGCATTATAACATAGCTCAACTGCAATTTCATTACATGAACAGCCTATTTCTTTATGTTTGTGAACAAACACATAAGATGCAGGATTTCTAATCTATTCCTATACCTCCTGATAATCTCCGCCCCCCTGAACGCAGTTTAATCTCCAAAAGCGGTCAACTCCTATTTTTTTTGGGGGTGGGGGGGCACGGGTAAGAGGCATTACAGGTTCTCCTTCTTCTTGAGGCACAAAGCTTTGCCTATTTTAGCACCTCAGACAAACTTCTCTTCCAAAAGCCCTGGAAGCATTATTAGTGCCTGAACCTACACCTCAAATTTTTTTTTTGGGGGGGAGGGAGAGAAGGAAGTGGAGCTCCAGGGGTTTTTGCTTCCTCCTAGGACCCAGATAGCTTCATTTAATCTTACAGCACAGAGGGAGACCATTCGTCTCCTTGAAAGAGCTACCAACTGGTCGGACCCCGCACCCCCCACCCCCTGCGCTCTTTCCCCAAAGCCCTGCATTTTGTTTTCTTTTCAAGTAAATATCCAATTCGCTTTTGAAAGCTATTATTGAATCTGCTGAAGCCTGACTGGTTGATGAGTTGGATTTTTTCCCAAATCACTGTCAATTGTTTCCCTATAACTTATCTTCTCAAATGCATTCTTACGCAACTAATTTTCCCTGACAACCTGGGCAACATTTGAAACTTTTAATGAGGGAAATCTGAAACAAAACTTTTTTTTGACAATTCTTAGCCCTCAGAAGTACATAATCCATAATTGCTCTCTTAGGCTGAATCTGGTGTTAATAACATTGCTGTTCAGTCTGAGCTGAGATTCAAGCCTACATTTGATGCATCACCAGAATTGTCTTCTACAGCCAGAACATTGGTTAATTACACTTTATCTCAACACTGCCAATGCTGAAACCCTTTGTCACCTCGGTGCTACATTTCTCCAATATTCCCCTTTCCCTGTTTCACAGAAGGTTCCACATTCCCTTTGTCCATATCTTCATCAAGTTCCACCGCTTTCTGTTTCATGAAGGATCAATTTTCAAACCCTTCCATTGTCTTGCTCCATCCTATCTGTGTCATTTTCTCCAGCTCTATCACTCAGCCTACACTCTCTACTCTTTTATCTCTGCCTTGTTATTCGCGCTCCTTCTGCTCCAACATTAATAATAATAACAATGTTATATCATTATTATCCCTGACTTGCTATTCATGCTCCTTCCTTCCACTCCAACATTGGGATGAGCCTTCAATTATATTGCTTCTGTCCTTCACAATTCCCTTGTAAATGACTTTACCTTGCTATCTATCTCCTTGTATCTCAAAGTCTAAATCTTTGATTGTGCCTTGAGTTACCGCTAAATTTTTCCAGCATCTTGCTCATTGTGGAGTCCTGTTGGTTAGAGCACTCGCTTTGCAAGCAGGCAGGCAGAACCTTGGGCAAGTTTCCTTACTCCACACGCCTCTGTTTACCAAGCAGTAAGTAGGAACCCAGTTGGTTAGTTGATTGGCGGATCACTTTCCAGGGCTAATAATCCCTTCAAAAATATTTGGTCACTCAATACTGTTTGTGGGACACTGCTGTGCGCAATTAGGTGCCGCATTTAGCTCACAAAATATACAGTCAATTCACTTTACAGTATATTCTACGATATGCTTTGAGACATCTCAACGACGTGATAAGGCACTATATCAAATGCAATGATTATTATTATTGTTCATTGCTCCCATAGATAAGGGCTTTGAACTGGTGTTTCACATAAATGCTGTGGTAAATAAAGGCAAGCTGTCATAAATCAAAATATTCCATATCTCTCTATTTAAAATAACTCTCCTAAATTTTACATAAATTGAAATTTACAGAATAAGTTAGAAAACTACATTACCATGAAAGGCATAAAGGGGTCTCTGGTTCAAAACATTTCATTAACTTTTTTTCCATTCACAGTTACCAGAATTTAATACTTCAGAAATACAAAGGAATGGTTCAAAGAAGGAACGATTGGGCAAAGAGCTTTCAACTAAAACAGAAAATTTGATACTGAAGACTTTTTAAAGGAGAGCAAAAATGAACACAAGCATTTTTTAGAACACAGAAACTGTGGAATTTTGCTATGGATCTGTGAATGGATCATGCGCAAAAACAATCCAATCAACTAGTGTCCGTGTCACACTTTACATACTTGTTAGCAATTCTGGTCACTTTATTTGGTAACATGTTAGTGATCATTTCAAACTCACACTTCAAACAGCTCCACACACCCACCAATTACCTTGTTCTCTCATTGGCTTTTTATCTTGGTGGGATGCTTAATTATGCCTTATAGCATGGTCAGTTCAATCGAAACATGTTGGTATTTGAGAGAATTGTTTTGCAAATTTCACACAAGTTTTGATGTTATGTTATGCAAAGAAAACAAAAATATAGCTTCACAAAAAATATAGCTTCACAAAAAACCCTGGGAATAGTGATGGGCGTATTTCTCTTTTGCTGGTCTCCATTTTTTGTCTGCAATATTTTGGACCCTTTTATAAGATACTCAACTCCACCTGTTCTGTTTGGTGCCCTAGTCTGGGTTGGTTACTTAAATTCTACATTCAATTCCATGCTGTATGCATTCTTTTACTCCTGGTTTAGAAAAGCTCTGAAAACCATTTAATTCTTCAAATATTGCAATCCGATTCCTCGAGAATTCATTTATTCTGAGTAAACTGCACTAAAATGTAAAATAAAAATTGGGCACTATCGAGAAAATAAAAAGATACAAGTCTTCCTGTATTTCCCATGACTTGTCTGTTTCTAGTACACATTGATATGAACAGAGAATGCTACAGTTATCATATAACTATATAACTATATATATAACTATAGTTATCATATGACGTTTTGACATATAAGACACTATAAAATGCAAGTTAGTTCCTTCTTCAACTAACTAACTAACTAACTAACTAACTAACTAACTAACTAACTAACTAACTAACTAACTAACTAATGTTCAATACTTTTACTCAAACAAGGTATAAATCTAGGGAAAACACAAACATGTGCCCTAACCATTGAACATATTAACACTAAGAATCTGAGCTGTTCTTCAAGTCCCTGATGCCATGTGCCTGCTGTTTCCAGAAAAATAATGTGCAAAGTGAGCTTTCCCTAATGGCTCCCTGCTCCCTGAAGAACATTTCCAATGAAGATTAATTGCAAGCATTGCTTTAACCAAATAGAGGTGTGCTGGGGGGATGGGGGGAACATAGTCCTTTCAGCAGGAGCTGATCATGTGCTGACAAAGCAATGTTCCCTCCAAGTGAACCCTGCTGCTCATAGGCATCTCCTGCAAACAGTTGTAAGTAAAAAAAATCTCAGTTTAACTAACTTATGTCAATAGAATGACAATTTGGAGTTCCAGATCATGGAACATTTATTTTTAGAGTTTGGAGATTACAGTTCAGGTCTATACCTAATTGAGCAACATTATGTGAAAAGATACATATACAGTATACAGTGTGTGGTGCAATACAGAATGCGGGTTATATATTTAATGTTTGCAATTCCCATGAGGAACCACTGGAACCTTTGCTTACGATGGAAATATATCAAGCTCAGAGTGGAAAATAAGTAGAAAAATACAGCACAATCACGAGTCTAGTCAATAACATGATGGCATGGAATATTTGTGTAGTGGACAGATCATAGACAAATCCTTACAATATCCAAATAATCAAAGTAACATTTACAAAAAATCTGCAAATCTCACATACAATTTTGAATTTTAAAATACACTGGACTCAATAATCTTTTACTTTAGATTAGAAAGAGATCAGGTTAATTCACTTTCTAACAAAGTACAATTGAAATTACTAGTACAGGCATTTCTAAATGCCCCTTGTAAGAAATGTGATTTTGTTTCATTAATATGTAAATGTAGTAACCACTTGCAGGAATATGTTCTTGCTTCAAAAATGAACCAATTACTGTGAATAGTTTTGACCATGAGCTCATAGTCTAGTTCAAACACTTCTAGAAAATGGTAGCATGATTGCTGGCCAATGGATAAAGCACCTTCTTTGTTTTCTACAGAGAAACTCATGTTTGCCAACTTGCAAGACCTCCAAACCCAGATCCCCTGAGAGTCGAAATAATGCAAGTCAGCGAGGACATACGTATGTATGCAAGTGCTCCTGAAGAAGAACACTTAGGAGTTGATTTTTGCAGAGTCGAGATGCCAGTAACACTGTCAATCAAGAGTGCTTTTGAATCTCATTGAACCCAGGGAACCCGGCACCAGAAACCCCTGACACTTGTCTACACCAATTTCCATTTTTCTCTGTTGTGCTTCTTCCCAAAGTAATACCTACTTGTATTTAGTTAAGAGGTTAAGAGGGTATCTAACAGAGGTTTAAATAGTGAAGGATAAATAATTTAAAGTTTAAAATCTGTAAAGATTGGCAGGGTTTACAATACAAACAGAATATAAGAATCGACTTCAAGATCCTCACACTCGTGTTCAAATCGATTCACTCCCTGGCACCTCCATACCTCTCCAACTTTCTCACTCCCCAATCCACTACCCAGCGCCTCCGCTCGACTGGCTCCGGCCTCCTGCTCGTCCCTCACACCCTCCACCCCACCATCAGAGGTCGTGCTTTCAGCCACGACACCCTAAAACTCTGGAACACTCTCCCTCAATCCCTCCGTCTTGCACCCTCTCTCCTCTTTTTCAAGTCCCACCTGAAAACTTTCCTCTTCGACCGTGCTTACGGTCACCTCCCCCTCCCCCCGCCTTGGAGTCAGGCTCCACCAATATTAAGCGGTCTAAGATGCTACCCTGCATGGAGGACGCTATATAGGTACAAGTTGTTGCTGTTGTTGTTGAGCCTAATGGCCTAATCTTGTTGTAAAGTTTCATGGTTCTCTAAATAATACTGAGGTATTACTGGGGTGTGAATAATGCCAAATTCCACTAACTATAATAATAATCGTTTGATTTAGTGCCTTATCATGCTGAAACGGGCTTCATAGGATTTACTGTAAAATGCAGTGACTGTGTATTTGTAGGCAAACACAGATGTCAATTCGGACACAGCAATATCCCGCAAACAGCCATGAAGTCAATGACAACAACAAAATTACATTTGTAAAGCACCTTTCAGGTCGGGAAGAAGTCCCAAGGCGCTGAACAGTCGGGGATCAGGCATGTGTATAGCACCTTTCACACTGGATAGCATCCCATAGCAATTTTTTAATCTGGGGGATTATCAGATGCTTGGATACCTGACTAATAAACCCTCTATACACCTCTTATATTGGATGGATTATATTTGATTACATTTTTGTATTTTAAATGTGGATAATTAACATTCTGAAGTGCTCCTTTGCAGATTGTTACCCTCCCAGACCATCAGAATTCATGCATACATAAGGGAGAAGGGAATAAAGAGGTAAAAGAGAGGCAAATAGGAGAGGTGGAGCTTGTGTGGAGTAAATATTAGTGTGAACTAGTTGGTTTAAATGGCCTGTTTCAATGAAACTATTTGCATTTTTTAATAAAACTATTTAAATTAATTCTCTTGTGTTTTTTCAGCGTCTTGGACGTCCTCCCAACATGAAAGGTGCTGTATAAATGCAATTTGTTGTTGTTTTCTCAGAAGTGTAAACTGGCTGCTCAGAAGACAAAAGTAGTTTCTCTGGTTTTATACTGTTAGCACCACTGTTCGTACAGTGATGTGTATGCCTCATATAGTGCTTTTCACATAAAATGTCTGGAAATGCTTGACAAAATAAAATTAATGCCTGTGCACTGGGCAGTTTGTGCCCACAGCACAGGCCCTGCAGTGTCAGGGCGTGAGATGCTCTGAAACCCTATCGCACATGAAGGGAACCATCCTGTTGTTGCTACATAAATGCAAGTTGTTGTGGTTAAGTGGGTGTAATAGAAAGATAAGACCCAATGGCTTTATTTTTTTTCACCTGAACAGATCTTGCAGTTCTGATCCCTGTCAATCCCAGGGCAGGGCACCAGTGCATAGCTGGAGCCACCTCCACACACAGACTGAGCTACAAGGAGGCAGTGTAAGGGGTGGGGGGCAGCGGAGAACAGCCGTTTGGTGTGTGTATGGTGGGGGGAGAGGAAGTGAGTTATGGGGGAGAGTGAGCATGTTTAATAGGGGGGGGAAGAGAACGAGTGTGGATAGGGAGGGGGGGTAGAGCGTGTGGGGAGGAGGGTAGTGTGGGGGAGGGTGGTGGTGTGTGTGGGGGGTAGTGTGGGGGCGCCAGTGTGTGGGGGGGGTAGTGTGTGTGTGGGGGTGGGGAGGGTTAGTGTGTGTGTGGGGGTGGTGGGAGGGGTAGTGTGTGTGGGGGGGTGGGGAGGGTTAGTGTGTGGTGGGGGTGGGAG